>NC_132879.1:30096132-30696132 GCF_030463535.1 Salminus brasiliensis
TCAGCGTGTGCTGAGTTTTAGACACTGTTTTTTGGGAAAAAAATGTCATACATGAGCTCTGAAATATTTAAAAAGTAGAAGAAAAAATAATAACGGTTAGTGGTCATGCCATAGAGCTACGAGGGGCATATCACCATAAAAGACATTAGCGGCTGCTGTTAAAGACCTTGAGCAGCACAGGTCTCCACAAAAGATTGGCCAATTTGATTATTTGGTCGTCAGCAGAGAAGAAAGAGGGGATTCCAACTGCATTTAATTTCAGAACGCTTGAACAAAAAAGGTTAAGAGAATGTTTTGAGAAGAATTGAAGCTTTTCTAACAAAACCAAATAAAAGGCAGAGAGAAGACGGTTGAAAGTGGACAGAGGCGAACAGTCGGAGTATTACAGTTAAACTTAGAGAAGAGACACAGCGCAGAATAGCAATTTTCGAAAGAACTGAACAATCACAAACAAGCCCTCACGACGAGCCATTAAATATGCGGAGAGATGACTTTTTCTCTCGATCCTGGTGAAGATGAAAAATCAGGGTTTCTTCCACCTGACCACGTGGACTAGTTCTATAAAACACATACAACTAAGTTGACCTCACAGATTGTTTTTTCATCATCGGAAACAACGAAAATAATTTTTTAAACAAACTTCATCTAATGCGATACCGTGACGTCACTCCCCTACTGCGCATGAGCGCGGTGGGGCTGATTGGCATTCAGAAGCAAACATGCGCAAACCGGTCAAACGATTTTTCCAACAATCCTATAAGGGACAGTTACCACAAGACGATTAGAAATCAGCGTGTGCGGAGTTTTAGACACTGTTTTTGCGGAAAAAATGTCATAGATGAGCTCTGAAATATTTAAAAAGTAGAAGAAAAAATAATAACGGTTAGTGGTAATGCCATAGAGCTACGAGGGACATATCACCATGACAGACATTAGCGGCTGCTGTCAAAGACCTTGAGCAGCAGAGGTCTCCACAAAAGATTGGCCAATTTGATCATTTGGTCGTCAGCAGAGAAGAAAGAGAGGCTTCCAACTGCATTTAATTTCAGAACGCTTGAACAAAAAAGGTTAAGAGAATGTTTTGAGAAGAATTAAAGCTTTTCTAACAAAACCAAATAAAAGGCAGAGAAGAGACGGTTGAAAGTGGACAGAGGGGACCAGTAGGAGTATTACCTTTAAGCTTAGAGAAGACACACAATGCAGAACACCAATTTTTGAAAGAACTAACCAATCACAAACTGCCACTCACGACGAGCCTTTAAATATGCGGAGAGATGACTTTTTCTCTCGATCGTGGTGAAGATGAAAAATCAGGGTTTCTTCCACCTGACCACGTGGACTAGTTCTATAAAACACATACAACTACGTCGACCTCACAGATTGTTTTTTCATCATCGGAAAAAAGGAAAATAATTTTTTAAACAAACTTCATCTAATGCGATACCGTGACGTCACTCCCCTACTGCGCATGAGCGCGGTGGGGCTGATTGGCATATAGAAGCAAACATGCGCAAACCCCTCAAACGATTTTTCCAACAATCCTTTAAGGGACAGTTACCACAAGACGATTAGAAATCAGCGTGTGCTGAGTTTTAGACACTGTTTTTTGGGAAAAAAATGTCATACATGAGCTCTGAAATATTTAAAAAGTAGAAGAAAAAATAATAACGGTTAGTGGTCATGCCATAGAGCTACGAGGGGCATATCACCATAAAAGACATTAGCGGCTGCTGTCAAAGACCTTGAGCAGCACAGGTCTCCACAAAAGATTGGCCAATTTGATCATTTGGTCGTCAGCAGAGAAGAAAGAGAGGCTTCCAACTGCATTTAATTTCAGAACGCTTGAACAAAAAAGGTTAAGAGAATGTTTTGAGAAGAATTAAAGCTTTTCTAACAAAACGAAATGATAGGCAGAGAAGAGACGGTTAAAAGTGGACAGAGGCAAACAGTCGGAGTATTACAGTTAAACTTAGAGAAGAGACACAGTGCAGAATAGCAATTTTCGAAAGAACTGAACAATCACAAAGAAGCACTCAAGACGAGCCTTTAAATATGCGGAGAGATGACTTTTTCTCTCGATCGTGGTGAAGATGAAAAATCAGGCTTTCTTCCACCTGACCACGTGGACTAGTTCTATAAAACACATACAACTACGTCGACCTCACAGATTGTTTTTTCATCATCGGAAACAACGAAAATAATTTTTTTAACAAACTTCATCTAATGCGATACCGTGACGTCACTCCCCTACTGCGCATGAGCGCGGTGGGGCTGATTGGCATTCAGAAGCAAACATGCGCAAACCGGTCAAACGATTTTTCCAACAATCCTATAAGGGACAGTTACCACAAGACGATTAGAAATCAGCGTGTGCGGAGTTTTAGAAACTATTTTTTTGGGGAAAAAATGTCATACATGAGCTCTGAAATATTTAAAAAGTAGAAGAAAAAATAATAACGGTTAGTGGTCATGCCATAGAGCTACGAGGGGCATATCAACATAACAGACATTAGCGGCTGCTGTCAAAGACCTTGAGCAGCAGAGGTCTCCACAAAAGATTGGCCAATTTGATCATTTGGTCGTCAGCAGAGAAGAAAGAGGGGATTCCAACTGCATTTAATTTCAGAACGCTTGAACAAAAAAGGTTAAGAGAATGTTTTGAGAAGAATTGAAGCTTTTCTAACAAAACGAAATGAAAGGAAGAGAAGAGACGGTTGAAAGTGGACAACGGTGAACAGTCGGAGTATTACCTTAGAGCTTAGAGAAGAGACACAGTGCAGAATAGCAATTTTCGAAAGAACTGACCAATCACAAACAAGCACTCACGACGAGCCTTTAAATATGGGGAGAGATGACTTTTTCTCTCGATCCTGGTGAAGATGAAAAATCAGGGTTTCTTCCACCTGACCACGTGGACTAGTTCTATAAAACACATACAACTAAGTTGACCTCACAGATTGTTTTTTCATCATCGGAAACACCGAAAATAATTTTTTTAACAAACTTCATCTAATGCGATACCGTGACGTCACTCCCCTACTGCGCATGAGCGCGGTGGGACTGATTGGCATTCAGAAGGAAACATGCGCAAACCGGTCAAACGATTTTTCCAACAATCCTATAAGGGACAGTTACCACAAGACGATTAGAAATCAGCGTGTGCGGAGTTTTAGACACTGTTTTTGGGGAAAAAATGTCATACATGAGCTCTGAAATATTTAAAAAGTAGAAGAAAAAATAATAACGGTTAGTGGTCATGCCATAGAGCTACGAGGGACATATCACCATGACAGACATTAGCGGCTGCTGTCAAAGACCTTGAGCAGCACAAGTCTCCACAAAAGATTGGCCAATTTGATCATTTGGTCGTCAGCAGAGAAGAAAGAGAGGCTTCCAACTGCATTTAATTTCAGAACGCTTGAACAAAAAAGGTTAAGAGAATGTTTTGAGAAGAATTGAAGCTTTTTTAACAAAACCAAAGAAAAGACAGAGAGAAGACGATTGAAAGTGGACAGAGGCGAACAGTCGGAGTATTACAGTTAAACTTAGAGAAGAGACACAGTGCAGAATAGCAATTTTCGAAAGAACTGATCAATCACAAACAAGCACTCAAGACGAGCATTTAAATATGCGGAGAGATGACTTTTTCTCTCGATCGTGGTGAAGATTAAAAATCAGGGTTTCTTCCACCTGACCACGTGGACTAGTTCTATAAAACACATACAACTACGTTGACCTCACAGATTGTTTTTTCATCATCGGAAAAAACGAAAATAATTTTTTTAACAAACTTCATCTAATGCGATACCGTGACGTCACTCCCCTACTGCGCATGAGCGCGGTGGGGCTGATTGGCATTCAGAAGCAAACATGCGCAAACCACTCAAACGATTTTTCCAACAATCCTATAAGGGACAGTTACCACAAGACGATTAGAAATCAGCGTGTGCGGAGTTTTAGACACTTTTTTTTGGGAAAAAAAATGTCATACATGAGCTCTGAAATATTTAAAAAGTAGAAGAAAAAATAATAACGGTTAGTGGTCATGCCATAGAGCTACGAGGGGCATATCACCATAAAAGACATTAGCGGCTGCTGTTAAAGACCTTGAGCAGCACAGGTCTCCACAAAAGATTGGCCAATTTGATCATTTGGTCGTCAGCAGAGAAGAAAGAGAGGCTTCCAACTGCATTTAATTTCAGAACGCTTGAACAAAAAAGGTTAAGAGAATGTTTTGAGAAGAATTGAAGCTTTTCTAACAAAACCAAATAAAAGGCAGAGAGAAGACGGTTGAAAGTGGACAGAGGCGAACAGTCGGAGCATTACAGTTAAACTTAGAGAAGAGACACAGTGCAGAATAGCAATTTTCGAAAGAACTGATCAATCACAAACAAGCACTCAAGACGAGCATTTAAATATGCGGAGAGATGACTTTTTCTCTCGATCGTGGTGAAGATTAAAAATCAGGGTTTCTTCCACCTGACCACGTGGACTAGTTCTATAAAACACATACAACTACGTTGACCTCACAGATTGTTTTTTCATCATCGGAAAAAACGAAAATAATTTTTTTAACAAACTTCATCTAATGCGATACCGTGACGTCACTCCCCTACTGCGCATGAGCGCGGTGGGGCTGATTGGCATTCAGAAGCAAACATGCGCAAACCACTCAAACGATTTTTCCAACAATCCTATAAGGGACAGTTACCACAAGACGATTAGAAATCAGCGTGTGCGGAGTTTTAGACACTTTTTTTTGGGAAAAAAAATGTCATACATGAGCTCTGAAATATTTAAAAAGTAGAAGAAAAAATAATAACGGTTAGTGGTCATGCCATAGAGCTACGAGGGGCATATCACCATAAAAGACATTAGCGGCTGCTGTTAAAGACCTTGAGCAGCACAGGTCTCCACAAAAGATTGGCCAATTTGATCATTTGGTCGTCAGCAGAGAAGAAAGAGAGGCTTCCAACTGCATTTAATTTCAGAACGCTTGAACAAAAAAGGTTAAGAGAATGTTTTGAGAAGAATTGAAGCTTTTCTAACAAAACCAAATAAAAGGCAGAGAGAAGACGGTTGAAAGTGGACAGAGGCGAACAGTCGGAGCATTACAGTTAAACTTAGAGAAGAGACACAGTGCAGAATAGCAATTTTCGAAAGAACTGACCAATCACAAACAAGCACTCACGACGAGCCTTTAAATATGCGGAGAGATGACTTTTTCTCTCGATCCTGGTGAAGATGAAAAATCAGGGTTTCTTCCACCTGACCACGTGGACTAGTTCTATAAAACACATACAACTACG
The DNA here is from genome assembly GCF_030463535.1 of Salminus brasiliensis. Lineage (NCBI taxonomy): Eukaryota > Metazoa > Chordata > Actinopteri > Characiformes > Bryconidae > Salminus > Salminus brasiliensis. The sequence goes on from NC_132879.1 coordinate 30,101,442, forward strand.
TCGACCTCACAGATTGTTTTTTCATCATCGGAAACAACGAAAATAATTTTTTAAACAAACTTCATCTAATGCGATACCGTGACGTCACTCCCCTACTGCGCATGAGCGCGGTGGGGCTGATTGGCATTCAGAAGCAAACATGCGCAAACCCCTCAAACGATTTTTCCAACAATCCTATAAGGGACAGTTACCACAAGACGATTAGAAATCAGCGTGTGCGGAGTTTTAGACACTGTTTTTGCGGAAAAAATGTCATAGATGAGCTCTGAAATATTTAAAAAGTAGAAGAAAAAATAATAACGGTTAGTGGTCATGCCATAGAGCTACGAGGGACATATCACCATGACAGACATTAGCGGCTGCTGTCAAAGACCTTGAGCAGCACAGGTCTCCACAAAAGATTGGCCAATTTGATCATTTGGTCGTCAGCAGAGAAGAAAGAGAGGCTTCCAACTGCATTTAATTTCAGAACGCTTGAACAAAAAAGGTTAAGAGAATGTTTTGAGAAGAATTAAAGCTTTTCTAACAAAACCAAATAAAAGGCAGAGAAGAGACGGTTGAAAGTGGACAGAGGGGACCAGTAGGAGTATTACAGTTAAACTTAGAGAAGAGACACAGTGCAGAATAGCAATTTTCGAAAGAACTGATCAATCACAAACAAGCACTCAAGACGAGCATTTAAATATGCGGAGAGATGACTTTTTCTCTCGATCGTGGTGAAGATTAAAAATCAGGGTTTCTTCCACCTGACCACGTGGACTAGTTCTATAAAACACATACAACTACGTTGACCTCACAGATTGTTTTTTCATCATCGGAAAAAACGAAAATAATTTTTTTAACAAACTTCATCTAATGCGATACCGTGACGTCACTCCCCTACTGCGCATGAGCGCGGTGGGGCTGATTGGCATTCAGAAGCAAACATGCGCAAACCACTCAAACGATTTTTCAAACAATCCTATAAGGGACAGTTACCACAAGACGATTAGAAATCAGCGTGTGCGGAGTTTTAGACACTGTTTTTTGGGAAAAAAAATGTTATACATGAGCTCTGAAATATTTAAAAAGTAGAAGAAAAAATAATAACGGTTAGTGGTCATGCCATAGAGCTACGAGGGGCATATCACCATAACAGACATTAGCGGCTGCTGTCAAAGACCTTGAGCAGCACAGGTCTCCACAAAAGATTGGCCAATTTGATCATTTGGTCGTCAGCAGAGAAGAAAGAGAGGCTTCCAACTGCATTTAATTTCAGAACGCTTGAACAAAAAAGGTTAAGAGAATGTTTTGAGAAGAATTGAAGCTTTTCTAACAAAACCAAATAAAAGGCAGAGAGAAGACGGTTGAAAGTGGACAGAGGCGAACAGTCGGAGCATTACAGTTAAACTTAGAGAAGAGACACAGTGCAGAATAGCAATTTTCGAAAGAACTGACCAATCACAAACAAGCACTCACGACGAGCCTTTAAATATGCGGAGAGATGACTTTTTCTCTCGAACCTGGTGAAGATGAAAAATCAGGGTTTCTTCCACCTGACCACGTGGACTAGTTCTATAAAACACATACAACTACGTCGACCTCACAGATTGTTTTTTCATCATCGGAAACAACGAAAATAATTTTTTAAACAAACTTCATCTAATGCGATACCGTGACGTCACTCCCCTACTGCGCATGAGCGCGGTGGGACTGATTGGCATTCAGAAGGAAACATGCGCAAACCACTCAAACGATTTTTCCAACAATCCTATAAGGGACAGTTACCACAAGACGATTAGAAATCAGCGTGTGCTGAGTTTTAGACACTGTTTTTTGGGAAAAAAATGTCATACATGAGCTCTGAAATATTTAAAAAGTAGAAGAAAAAATAATAACGGTTAGTGGTCATGCCATAGAGCTACGAGGGACATATCACCATAAAAGACATTAGCGGCTGCTGTTAAAGACCTTGAGCAGCACAGGTCTCCACAAAAGATTGGCCAATTTGATTATTTGGTCGTCAGCAGAGAAGAAAGAGGGGATTCCAACTGCATTTAATTTCAGAACGCTTGAACAAAAAAGGTTAAGAGAATGTTTTGAGAAGAATTGAAGCTTTTCTAACAAAACCAAATAAAAGGCAGAGAGAAGACGGTTGAAAGTGGACAGAGGCGAACAGTCGGAGTATTACAGTTAAACTTAGAGAAGAGACACAGCGCAGAATAGCAATTTTCGAAAGAACTGAACAATCACAAACAAGCCCTCACGACGAGCCATTAAATATGCGGAGAGATGACTTTTTCTCTCGATCCTGGTGAAGATGAAAAATCAGGGTTTCTTCCACCTGACCACGTGGACTAGTTCTATAAAACACATACAACTAAGTTGACCTCACAGATTGTTTTTTCATCATCGGAAACAACGAAAATAATTTTTTTAACAAACTTCATCTAATGCGATACCGTGACGTCACTCCCCTACTGCGCATGAGCGCGGTGGGGCTGATTGGCATTCAGAAGCAAACATGCGCAAACCGGTCAAACGATTTTTCCAACAATCCTATAAGGGACAGTTACCACAAGACGATTAGAAATCAGCGTGTGCGGAGTTTTAGACACTGTTTTTGCGGAAAAAATGTCATAGATGAGCTCTGAAATATTTAAAAAGTAGAAGAAAAAATAATAACGGTTAGTGGTCATGCCATAGAGCTACGAGGGACATATCACCATGACAGACATTAGCGGCTGCTGTCAAAGACCTTGAGCAGCACAGGTCTCCACAAAAGATTGGCCAATTTGATCATTTGGTCGTCAGCAGAGAAGAAAGAGAGGCTTCCAACTGCATTTAATTTCAGAACGCTTGAACAAAAAAGGTTAAGAGAATGTTTTGAGAAGAATTAAAGCTTTTCTAACAAAACCAAATAAAAGGCAGAGAAGAGACGGTTGAAAGTGGACAGAGGGGACCAGTAGGAGTATTACCTTTAAGCTTAGAGAAGACACACAATGCAGAACACCAATTTTTGAAAGAACTAACCAATCACAAACTGCCACTCACGACGAGCCTTTAAATATGCGGAGAGATGACTTTTTCTCTCGATCGTGGTGAAGATGAAAAATCAGGGTTTCTTCCACCTGACCACGTGGACTAGTTCTATAAAACACATACAACAACGTCGACCTCACAGATTGTTTTTTCATCATCGGAAAAAAGGAAAATAATTTTTTAAACAAACTTCATCTAATGCGATACCGTGACGTCACTCCCCTACTGCGCATGAGCGCGGTGGGGCTGATTGGCATTCAGAAGCAAACATGCGCAAACCGGTCAAACGATTTTTCCAACAATCCTATAAGGGACAGTTACCACAAGACGATTAGAAATCAGCGTGTGCGGAGTTTTAGAAACTGTTTTTTTGGGGAAAAAATGTCATACATGAGCTCTGAAATATTTAAAAAGTAGAAGAAAAAATAATAACGGTTAGTGGTCATGCCATAGAGCTACGAGGGGCATATCAACATAACAGACATTAGCGGCTGCTGTCAAAGACCTTGAGCAGCAGAGGTCTCCACAAATGATTGGCCAATTTGATCATTTGGTCGTCAGCAGAGAAGAAAGAGGGGATTCCAACTGCATTTAATTTCAGAACGCTTGAACAAAAAAGGTTAAGAGAATGTTTTGAGAAGAATTGAAGCTTTTCTAACAAAACGAAATGAAAGGAAGAGAAGAGACGGTTGAAAGTGGACAACGGTGAACAGTCGGAGTATTACCTTAGAGCTTAGAGAAGAGACACAGTGCAGAATAGCAATTTTCGAAAGAACTGACCAATCACAAACAAGCACTCACGACGAGCCTTTAAATATGCGGAGAGATGACTTTTTCTCTCGATCCTGGTGAAGATGAAAAATCAGGGTTTCTTCCACCTGACCACGTGGACTAGTTCTATAAAACACATACAACTAAGTTGACCTCACAGATTGTTTTTTCATCATCGGAAACACCGAAAATAATTTTTTTAACAAACTTCATCTAATGCGATACCGTGACGTCACTCCCCTACTGCGCATGAGCGCGGTGGGACTGATTGGCATTCAGAAGGAAACATGCGCAAACCGGTCAAACGATTTTTCCAACAATCCTATAAGGGACAGTTACCACAAGACGATTAGAAATCAGCGTGTGCGGAGTTTTAGACACTGTTTTTGCGGAAAAAATGTCATACATGAGCTCTGAAATATTTAAAAAGTAGAAGAAAAAATAATAACGGTTAGTGGTCATGCCATAGAGCTACGAGGGACATATCACCATGACAGACATTAGCGGCTGCTGTCAAAGACCTTGAGCAGCACAGGTCTCCACAAAAGATTGGCCAATTTGATCATTTGGTCGTCAGCAGAGAAGAAAGAGAGGCTTCCAACTGCATTTAATTTCAGAACGCTTGAACAAAAAAGGTTAAGAGAATGTTTTGAGAAGAATTAAAGCTTTTCTAACAAAACCAAATAAAAGGCAGAGAAGAGACGGTTGAAAGTGGACAGAGGGGACCAGTAGGAGTATTACCTTTAAGCTTAGAGAAGACACACAATGCAGAACACCAATTTTTGAAAGAACTAACCAATCACAAACTGCCACTCACGACGAGCCTTTAAATATGCGGAGAGATGACTTTTTCTCTCGATCGTGGTGAAGATGAAAAATCAGGGTTTCTTCCACCTGACCACGTGGACTAGTTCTATAAAACACATACAACTACGTCGACCTCACAGATTGTTTTTTCATCATCGGAAAAAACGAAAATAATTTTTTAAACAAACTTCATCTAATGCGATACCGTGACGTCACTCCCCTACTGCGCATGAGCGCGGTGGGGCTGATTGGCATATAGAAGCAAACATGCGCAAACCCCTCAAACGATTTTTCCAACAATCCTTTAAGGGACAGTTACCACAAGACGATTAGAAATCAGCGTGTGCTGAGTTTTAGACACTGTTTTTTGGGAAAAAAATGTCATACATGAGCTCTGAAATATTTAAAAAGTAGAAGAAAAAATAATAACGGTTAGTGGTCATGCCATAGAGCTACGAGGGGCATATCACCATAACAGACATTAGCGGCTGCTGTTAAAGACCTTGAGCAGCACAGGTCTCCACAAAAGATTGGCCAATTTGATTATTTGGTCGTCAGCAGAGAAGAAAGAGGGGATTCCAACTGCATTTAATTTCAGAACGCTTGAACAAAAAAGGTTAAGAGAATGTTTTGAGAAGAATTGAAGCTTTTCTAACAAAACGAAATGATAGGCAGAGAAGAGACGGTTAAAAGTGGACAGAGGCAAACAGTCGGAGTATTACAGTTAAACTTAGAGAAGAGACACAGTGCAGAATAGCAATTTTCGAAAGAACTGAACAATCACAAAGAAGCACTCAAGCCGAGCCTTTAAATATGCGGAGAGATGACTTTTTCTCTCGATCGTGGTGAAGATGAAAAATCAGGGTTTCTTCCACCTGACCACGTGGACTAGTTCTATAAAACACATACAACTACGTCGACCTCACAGATTGTTTTTTCATCATCGGAAACAACGAAAATAATTTTTTTAACAAACTTCATCTAATGCGATACCGTGACGTCACTCCCCTACTGCGCATGAGCGCGGTGGGGCTGATTGGCATTCAGAAGCAAACATGCGCAAACCGGTCAAACGATTTTTCCAACAATCCTATAAGGGACAGTTACCACAAGACGATTAGAAATCAGCGTGTGCGGAGTTTTAGAAACTGTTTTTTTTGGGAAAAAATGTCATACATGAGCTCTGAAATATTTAAAAAGTAGAAGAAAAAATAATAACGGTTAGTGGTCATGCCATAGAGCTACGAGGGGCATATCAACATAACAGACATTAGCGGCTGCTGTCAAAGACCTTGAGCAGCAGAGGTCTCCACAAAAGATTGGCCAATTTGATCATTTGGTCGTCAGCAGAGAAGAAAGAGGGGATTCCAACTGCATTTAATTTCAGAACGCTTGAACAAAAAAGGTTAAGAGAATGTTTTGAGAAGAATTGAAGCTTTTCTAACAAAACGAAATGAATGGAAGAGACGGTTGAAAGTGGACAACGGTGAACAGTCGGAGTATTACCTTAGAGCTTAGAGAAGAGACACAGTGCAGAATAGCAATTTTCGAACGAACTGACCAATCACAAACAAGCACTCACGACGAGCCTTTAAATATGCGGAGAGATGACTTTTTCTCTCGATCCTGGTGAAGATGAAAAATCAGGGTTTCTTCCACCTGACCACGTGGACTAGTTCTATAAAACACATACAACTAAGTTGACCTCACAGATTGTTTTTTCATCATCGGAAACACCGAAAATAATTTTTTTAACAAACTTCATCTAATGCGATACCGTGACGTCACTCCCCTACTGCGCATGAGCGCGGTGGGACTGATTGGCATTCAGAAGGAAACATGCGCAAACCATTCAAACGATTTTTCCAACAATCCTATAAGGGACAGTTACCACAAGACGATTAGAAATCAGCGTGTGCGGAGTTTTAGACACTGTTTTTGCGGAAAAAATGTCATACATGAGCTCTGAAATATTTAAAAAGTAGAAGAAAAAATAATAACGGTTAGTGGTCATGCCATAGAGCTACGAGGGACATATCACCATGACAGACATTAGCGGCTGCTGTCAAAGACCTGGAGCAGCACAAGTCTCCACAAAAGAGTGGCCAATTTGATCATTTGGTCGTCAGCAGAGAAGAAAGAGAGGCTTCCAACTGCATTTAATTTCAGAACGCTTGAACAAAAAAGGTTAAGAGAATGTTTTTAGAAGAATTGAAGCTTTTTTAACAAAACCAAAGAAAAGACAGAGAGAAGACGATTGAAAGTGGACAGAGGCGAACAGTCGGAGTATTACAGTTAAACTTAGAGAAGAGACAGTGCAGAATAGCAATTTTCGAAAGAACTGATCAATCACAAACAAGCACTCAAGATGAGCATTTAAATATGCGGAGAGATGACTTTTTCTCTCGATCGTGGTGAAGATTAAAAATCAGGGTTTCTTCCACCTGACCACGTGGACTAGTTCTATAAAACACATACAACTACGTTGACCTCACAGATTGTTTTTTCATCATCGGAAAAAACGAAAATAATTTTTTTAACAAACTTCATCTAATGCGATACCGTGACGTCACTCCCCTACTGCGCATGAGCGCGGTGGGGCTGATTGGCATTCTGAAGCAAACATGCGCAAACCACTCAAACGATTTTTCCAACAATCCTATAAGGGACAGTTGCCACAAGACGATTAGAAATCAGCGTGTGCGGAGTTTTAGACACTGTTTTTTGGGAAAAAAAATGTCATACATGAGCTCTGAAATATTTAAAAAGTAGAAGAAAAAATAATAACGGTTAGTGGTCATGCCATAGAGCTACGAGGGGCATATCACCATAAAAGACATTAGCGGCTGCTGTTAAAGACCTTGAGCAGCACAGGTCTCCACAAAAGATTGGCCAATTTGATCATTTGGTCGTCAGCAGAGAAGAAAGAGAGGCTTCCAACTGCATTTAATTTCAGAACGCTTGAACAAAAAAGGTTAAGAGAATGTTTTGAGAAGAATTGAAGCTTTTCTAACAAAACCAAATAAAAGGCAGAGAGAAGACGGTTGAAAGTGGACAGAGGCGAACAGTCGGAGCATTACAGTTAAACTTAGAGAAGAGACACAGTGCAGAATAGCAATTTTCGAAAGAACTGACCAATCACAAACAAGCACTCACGACGAGCCTTTAAATATGCGGAGAGATGACTTTTTCTCTCGATCCTGGTGAAGATGAAAAATCAGGGTTTCTTCCACCTGACCACGTGGACTAGTTCTATAAAACACATACAACTACGTCGACCTCACAGATTGTTTTTTCATCATCGGAAACACCGAAAATAATTTTTTAAACAAACTTCATCTAATGCGATACCGTGACGTCACTCCCCTACTGCGCATGAGCGCGGTGGGACTGATTGGCATTCAGAAGGAAACATGCGCAAACCGGTCAAACGATTTTTCCAACAATCCTATAAGGGACAGTTACCACAAGACGATTAGAAATCAGCGTGTGCGGAGTTTTGGACACTGTTTTTTGGGAAAAAAAATGTCATACATGAGCTCTGAAATATTTAAAAAGTAGAAGAAAAAATAATAACGGTTAGTGGTCATGCCATAGAGCTACGAGGGGCATATCACCATAAAAGACATTAGCGGCTGCTGTTAAAGACCTTGAGCAGCACAGGTCTCCACAAAAGATTGGCCAATTTGATCATTTGGTCGTCAGCAGAGAAGAAAGAGAGGCTTCCAACTGCATTTAATTTCAGAACGCTTGAACAAAAAAGGTTAAGAGAATGTTTTGAGAAGAATTGAAGCTTTTCTAACAAAACCAAATAAAAGGCAGAGAGAAGACGGTTGAAAGTGGACAGAGGCGAACAGTCGGAGCATTACAGTTAAACTTAGAGAAGAAACACAGTGCAGAATAGCAATTTTCGAAAGAACTGACCAATCACAAACAAGCACTCACGACGAGCCTTTAAATATGCGGAGAGATGACTTTTTCTCTCGATCCTGGTGAAGATGAAAAATCAGGGTTTCTTCCACCTGACCACGTGGACTAGTTCTATAAAACACATACAACTACGTCGACCTCACAGATTGTTTTTTCATCATCGGAAACACCGAAAATAATTTTTTTAACAAACTTCATCTAATGCGATACCGTGACGTCACTCCCCTACTGCGCATGAGCGCGGTGGGACTGATTGGCATTCAGAAGGAAACATGCGCAAACCGGTCAAACGATTTTTCCAACAATCCTATAAGGGACAGTTACCACAAGACGATTAGAAATCAGCGTGTGCTGAGTTTTAGACACTGTTTTTTGGGGAAAAAATGTCATACATGAGCTCTGAAATATTTATAAAGTAGAAGAAAAAATAATAACGGTTAGTGGTCATGCCATAGAGCTCCGAGGGGCATATCACCATAAAAGACATTAGCGGCTGCTGTTAAAGAGCTTGAGCAGCACAGGTCTCCACAAAAGATTGGCCAATTTGATCATTTGGTCGTCAGCAGAGAAGAAAGAGGGGCTTCCAACTGCATTTAATTTCAGAACGCTTGAACAAAAAAGGTTAAGAGAATGTTTTGAGAAGAATTGAAGCTTTTCTAACAAAACCAAATAAAAGGCAAAGAAGAGACGGTTGAATGTGGACAGAGTCGAACAGTCGGAGTATTACCTTTAAGCTTAGAGAAGAGACACAGTGCAGAATAGCAATTTTCGAAAGAACTGACCAATCACAAACAAGCACTCACGACGAGATTTTAAATATGCGGAGAGATGACTTTTTCTCTCGATCCTGGTGAAGATGAAAAATCAGGGTTTCTTCCACCTGACCACGTGGACTAGTTCTATAACAGACATACAACTAAGTCGACCTCACAGATTGTTTTTTCATCATCGGAAACACCGAAAATAATTTTTTAAACAAACTTCATCTAATGCGATACCGTGACGTCACTCCCCTACTGCGCATGAGCGCGGTGGGACTGATTGGCATTCAGAAGGAAACATGCGCAAACCACTCAAACGATTTTTCCAACAATCCTTTAAGGGACAGTTACCACAAGACGATTAGAAATCAGCGTGTGCTGAGTTTTAGACACTGTTTTTTGGGAAAAAAATGTCATACATGAGCTCTGAAATATTTAAAAAGTAGAAGAAAAAATAATAACGGTTAGTGGTCATGCCATAGAGCTACGAGGGGCATATCACCATAAAAGACATTAGCGGCTGCTGTTAAAGACCTTGAGCAGCACAGGTCTCCACAAAAGATTGGCCAATTTGATCATTTGGTCGTCAGCAGAGAAGAAAGAGAGGCTTCCAACTGCATTTAATTTCAGAACGCTTGAACAAAAAAGGTTAAGAGAATGTTTTGAGAAGAATTGAAGCTTTTCTAACAAAACCAAAGAAAAGACAGAGAGAAGACGGTTGAAAGAGGACAGAGGCGAACAGTCGGAGTATTACAGTAAAACTTAGAGAAGAGACACAGTGCAGAATAGCAATTTTCGAAAGAACTGACCAATCACAAACAAGCACTCACGACGAGCTTTTAAATATGCGGAGAGATGACTTTTTCTCTCGATCGTGGTGAAGATAAAAAATCAGGGTTTCTTCCACCTGACCACGTGGACTAGTTCTATAAAACACATACAACTACGTCGACCTCACAGATTGTTTTTTCATCATCGGAAACAACGAAAATAATTTTTTTAACAAACTTCATCTAATGCGATACCGTGACGTCACTCCCCTACTGCGCATGAGCGCGGTGGGGCTAATTGGCATTCAGAAGCAAACATGCGCAAACCGGTCAAACGATTTTTCCAACAATCCTATAAGGGACAGTTACCACAAGACGATTAGAAATCAGCGTGTGCGGAGTTTTAGACACTGTTTTTTTGGGGAAAAAATGTCATACATGAGCTCTGAAATATTTAAAAAGTAGAAGAAAAAATAATAACGGTTAGTGGTCATGCCATAGAGCTACGAGGGGCATATCAACATAACAGACATTAGCGGCTGCTGTCAAAGACCTTGAGCAGCACAGGTCTCCACAAAAGATTGGCCAATTTGATCATTTGGTCGTCAGCAGAGAAGAAAGAGAGGCTTCCAACTGCATTTAATTTCAGAACGCTTGAACAAAAAAGGTTAAGAGAATGTTTTGAGAAGAATTGAAGCTTTTCTAACAAAACCAAATAAAAGGCAGAGAGAAGACGGTTGAAAGTGGACAGAGGCGAACAGTCGGAGCATTACAGTTAAACTTAGAGAAGAGACACAGTGCAGAATAGCAATTTTCGAAAGAACTGACCAATCACAAACAAGCACTCACGACGAGCCTTTAAATATGCGGAGAGATGACTTTTTCTCTCGATCCTGGTGAAGATGAAAAATCAGGGTTTCTTCCACCTGACCACGTGGACTAGTTCTATAAAACACATACAACTACGTCGACCTCACAGATTGTTTTTTCATCATCGGAAACACCGAAAATAATTTTTTAAACAAACTTCATCTAATGCGATACCGTGACGTCACTCCCCTACTGCGCATGAGCGCGGTGGGACTGATTGGCATTCAGAAGGAAACATGCGCAAACCGGTCAAACGATTTTTCCAACAATCCTATAAGGGACAGTTACCACAAGACGATTAGAAATCAGCGTGTGCGGAGTTTTGGACACTGTTTTTTGGGAAAAAAAATGTCATACATGAGCTCTGAAATATTTAAAAAGTAGAAGAAAAAATAATAACGGTTAGTGGTCATGCCATAGAGCTACGAGGGGCATATCACCATAAAAGACATTAGCGGCTGCTGTTAAAGACCTTGAGCAGCACAGGTCTCCACAAAAGATTGGCCAATTTGATCATTTGGTCGTCAGCAGAGAAGAAAGAGAGGCTTCCAACTGCATTTAATTTCAGAACGCTTGAACAAAAAAGGTTAAGAGAATGTTTTGAGAAGAATTGAAGCTTTTCTAACAAAACCAAATAAAAGGCAGAGAGAAGACGGTTGAAAGTGGACAGAGGCGAACAGTCGGAGCATTACAGTTAAACTTAGAGAAGAAACACAGTGCAGAATAGCAATTTTCGAAAGAACTGACCAATCACAAACAAGCACTCACGACGAGCCTTTAAATATGCGGAGAGATGACTTTTTCTCTCGATCCTGGTGAAGATGAAAAATCAGGGTTTCTTCCACCTGACCACGTGGACTAGTTCTATAAAACACATACAACTACGTCGACCTCACAGATTGTTTTTTCATCATCGGAAACACCGAAAATAATTTTTTTAACAAACTTCATCTAATGCGATATCGTGACGTCACTCCCCTACTGCGCATGAGCGCGGTGGGACTGATTGGCATTCAGAAGGAAACATGCGCAAACCGGTCAAACGATTTTTCCAACAATCCTATAAGGGACAGTTACCACAAGACGATTAGAAATCAGCGTGTGCTGAGTTTTAGACACTGTTTTTTGGGGAAAAAATGTCATACATGAGCTCTGAAATATTTATAAAGTAGAAGAAAAAATAATAACGGTTAGTGGTCATTCCATAGAGCTACGAGGGGCATATCGCCATAAAAGACATTAGCGGCTGCTGTTAAAGACCTTGAGCAGCACAGGTCTCCACAAAAGATTGGCCAATTTGATTATTTGGTCGTCAGCAGAGAAAAAAGAGGGGATTCCAACTGCATTTAATTTCAGAACGCTTGAACAAAAAAGGTTAAGAGAATGTTTTGAGAAGAATTGAAGCTTTTCTAACAAAACCAAATAAAAGGCAGGGAGAAGACGGTTGAAAGTGGACAGAGGCGAACAGTCGGAGTATTACTTAGAGAAGAGACACAGTGCAGAATAGCAATTTTCGAAAGAACTGACCAAACACAAACAAGCACTCACGACGAGCTTTTAAATATGCGGAGAGATGACTTTTTCTCTCGATCGTGGTGAAGATAAAAAATCAGGGTTTCTTCCACCTGACCACGTGGACTAGTTCTATAAAACACATACAACTAAGTCGACCTCACAGATTGTTTTTTCATCATCGGAAAAAAGGAAAATAATTTTTTAAACAAACTTCATCTAATGCGATATCGTGACGTCACTCCCCTACTGCGCATGAGCGCGGTGGGGCTGATTGGCATTCAGAAGCAATCATGCGCAAACCACTCAAACGATTTTTCCAACAATCCTATAAGGGACAGTTACCGCAAGACGATTAGAAATCAGCGTGTGCTGAGTTTTAGACACTGTTTTTTGGGAAAAAAAATGTCATACATGAGCTCTGAAATATTTAAAAAGTAGAAGAAAAAATAATAATGGTTAGTGGTCATGCCATAGAGCTACGAGGGGCATATCACCATAAAAGACATTAGCGGCTGCTGTTAAAGACCTTGAGCAGCACAGGTCTCAACAAAAGATTGGCCAATTTGATTATTTGGTCGTCAGCAGAGAAGAAAGAGGGGATTCCAACTGCATTTAATTTCAGAACGCTTGAACAAAAAAGGTTAAGAGAATGTTTTGAGAAGAATTGAAGCTTTTCTAACAAAACCAAAGAAAAGACGGTTGAAAGAGGACAGAGGCGAACAGTCGGAGTATTACAGTTAAACTTAGAGAAGAGACACAGTGCAGAATAGCAATTTTCGAAAGAACTGACCAATCACAAACAAGCACTCAAGATGAGCCTTTAAATATGCGGAGAGATGACTTTTTCTCTCGATCGTGGTGAAGATTAAAAATCAGGGTTTCTTCCACCTGACCACGTGGACTAGTTCTATAAAACACATACAACTATGTTGACCTCACAGATTGTTTTTTCATCATCGGAAAAAACGAAAATAATTTTTTTAACAAACTTCATCTAATGCGATACCGTGACGTCACTCCCCTACTGCGCATGAGCGCGGTGGGGCTGATTGGCATTCAGAAGCAAACATGCGCAAACCACTCAAACGATTTTTCCAACAATCCTATAAGGGACAGTTACCACAAGACGATTAGAAATCAGCGTGTGCGGAGTTTTAGACACTGTTTTTTGGGAAAAAAATATCATACATGAGCTCTGAAATATTTAAAAAGTAGAAGAAAAAATAATAACGGTTAGTGGTCATGCCATAGAGCTACGAGGGGCATATCACCATAAAAGACATTAGCGGCTGCTGTTAAAGACCTTGAGCAGCACAGGTCTCCACAAAAGATTGGCCAATTTGATCATTTGGTCGTCAGCAGAGAAGAAAGAGAGGCTTCCAACTGCATTTAATTTCAGAACGCTTGAACAAAAAAGGTTAAGAGAATGTTTTGAGAAGAATTGAAGCTTTTCTAACAAAACCAAATAAAAGGCAGAGAGAAGACGGTTGAAAGTGGACAGAGGCGAACAGTCGGAGCATTACAGTTAAACTTAGAGAAGAGACACAGTGCAGAATAGCAATTTTCGAAAGAACTGACCAATCACAAACAAGCACTCACGACGAGCCTTTAAATATGCGGAGAGATGACTTTTTCTCTCGATCCTGGTGAAGATGAAAAATCAGGGTTTCTTCCACCTGACCACGTGGACTAGTTCTATAAAACACATACAACTACGTCGACCTCACAGATTGTTTTTTCATCATCGGAAACACCGAAAATAATTTTTTTAACAAACTTCATCTAATGCGATACCGTGACGTCACTCCCCTACTGCGCATGAGCGCGGTGGGACTGATTGGCATTCAGAAGGAAACATGCGCAAACCGGTCAAACGATTTTTCCAACAATCCTATAAGGGACAGTTACCACAAGACGATTAGAAATCAGCGTGTGCTGAGTTTTAGACACTGTTTTTTGGGGAAAAAATGTCATACATGAGCTCTGAAATATTTATAAAGTAGAAGAAAAAATAATAACGGTTAGTGGTCATGCCATAGAGCTCCGAGGGGCATATCACCATAAAAGACATTAGCGGCTGCTGTTAAAGAGCTTGAGCAGCACAGGTCTCCACAAAAGATTGGCCAATTTGATCATTTGGTCGTCAGCAGAGAAGAAAGAGGGGCTTCCAACTGCATTTAATTTCAGAACGCTTGAACAAAAAAGGTTAAGAGAATGTTTTGAGAAGAATTGAAGCTTTTCTAACAAAACCAAATAAAAGGCAAAGAAGAGACGGTTGAATGTGGACAGAGTCGAACAGTCGGAGTATTACCTTTAAGCTTAGAGAAGAGACACAGTGCAGAATAGCAATTTTCGAAAGAACTGACCAATCACAAACAAGCACTCACGACGAGATTTTAAATATGCGGAGAGATGACTTTTTCTCTCGATCCTGGTGAAGATGAAAAATCAGGGTTTCTTCCACCTGACCACGTGGACTAGTTCTATAACACACATACAACTAAGTCGACCTCACAGATTGTTTTTTCATCATCGGAAACACCGAAAATAATTTTTTAAACAAACTTCATCTAATGCGATACCGTGACGTCACTCCCCTACTGCGCATGAGCGCGGTGGGACTGATTGGCATTCAGAAGGAAACATGCGCAAACCACTCAAACGATTTTTCCAACAATCCTATAAGGGACAGTTACCACAAGACGATTAGAAATCAGCGTGTGCGGAGTTTTAGACACTGTTTTTGGGGAAAAAATGTCATACATGAGCTCTGAAATATTTAAAAAGTAGAAGAAAAAATAATAACGGTTAGTGGTCATGCCATAGAGCTACGAGGGACATATCACCATAACAGAAATTAGCGGCTGCTGTTAAAAACCTTGAGCAGCACAAGTCTCCACAAAAGATTGGCCAATTTGATCATTAGGTCGTCAGCAGAGAAGAAAGAGAGGCTTCCAACTGCATTTAATTTCAGAACGCTTGAACAAAAAAGGTTAAGAGAATGTTTTGAGAAGAATTGAAGCTTTTCTAACAAAACCAAATAAAAGGCAGAGAAGAGACGGTTGAAAGTGGACAGAGGGGACCAGTAGGAGTATTACCTTTAAGCTTAGAGAAGACACACAATGCAGAACACCAATTTTTGAAAGAACTGACCAATCACAAACAGCCACTCACGACGAGCCTTTAAATATGCGGAGAGATGACTTTTTCTCTCGATCCTGGTGAAGATGAAAAATCAGGGTTTCTTCCACCTGACCACGTGGACTAGTTCTATAAAACACATACAACTACGTCGACCTCACAGATTGTTTTTTCATCATCGGAAACACCGAAAATAATTTTTTAAACAAACTTCATCTAATGCGATACCGTGACGTCACTCCCCTACTGCGCATGAGCGCGGTGGGACTGATTGGCATTCAGAAGGAAACATGCGCAAACCACTCAAACGATTTTTCCAACAATCCTATAAGGGACAGTTACCACAAGACGATTAGAAATCAGCGTGTGCTGAGTTTTAGACACTGTGTTTTGGGGAGAAAATGTCATACATGAGCTCTGAAATATTTAAAAAGTAGAAGAAAAAATAATAACGGTTAGTGGTCATTCCATAGAGCTCCGAGGGGCATATCACCATAAAAGACATTAGCGGCTGCTGTTAAAGACCTTGAGCAGCACAGGTCTCCACAAAAGATTGGCCAATTTGATCATTTGGTCGTCAGCAGAGAAGAAAGAGGGGCTTCCAACTGCATTTAATTTCAGAACGCTTCAACAAAAAAGGTTAAGAGAATGTTTTGAGAAGAATTGAAGCTTTTCTAACAAAACCAAATAAAAGGCAGAGAGAAGACAGTTGAAAGTGGACAACGGTGAAAAGTCGGAGTATTACCTTAGAGCTTAGAGAAGAGACACAGTGCAGAATAGCAATTTTCGAAAGAACTGACCAATCACAAACAAGCACTCACGACGAGCCTTTAAATATGCGGAGAGATGACTTTTTCTCTCGATCCTGGTGAAGATGAAAAATCAGGGTTTCTTCCACCTGACCACGTGGACTAGTTCTATAAAACACATACAACTATGTCGAGCTCACAGATTGTTTTTTCATCATCGGAAACACCGAAAATAATTTTTTAAACAAACTTCATCTAATGCGATACCGTGACGTCACTCCCCTACTGCGCATGAGCGCGGTGGGACCGATTGGCATTCAGAAGGAAACATGCGCAAACCACTCAAACGATTTTTCCAACAATCCTATAAGGGACAGTTACCACAAGACGATTAGAAATCAGCGTGTGCAGAGTTTTAGACACTGTTTTTGCGGAAAAAATGTCATACATGAGCTCTGAAATATTTAAAAAGTAGAAGAAAAAATAATAACGGTTAGTGGTCATGCCATAGAGCTACGAGGGGCATATCACCATAAAAGACATTAGCGGCTGCTGTTAAAGACCTTGAGCAGCACAGGTCTCCACAAAAGATTGGCCAATTTGATCATTTGGTCGTCAGCAGAGAAGAAAGAGAGGCTTCCAACTGCATTTAATTTCAGAACGCTTGAACAAAAAAGGTTAAGAGAATGTTTTGAGAAGAATTGAAGCTTTTCTAACGAAACCAAATAAAAGGCAGAGAGAAGACGGTTGAAAGTGGACAGAGGCGAACAGTCGGAGCATTACAGTTAAACTTAGAGAAGAGACACAGCGCAAAATAGCAATTTTCGAAAGAACTGAACAATCACAAACAAGTACTCAAGACGAGCCTTTAAATATGCGGAGAGATGACTTTTTCTCTCGATCGTGGTGAAGATGAAAAATCAGGGTTTCTTCCACCTGACCACGTGGACTAGATCTATAAAACACATACAACTACGTCGACCTCACAGATTGTTTTTTCATCATCGGAAACACCGAAAATTTTTTTTTTAACAAACTTCATCTAATGCGATACCGTGACGTCACTCCCCTACTGCGCATGAGCGCGGTGGGACTGATTGGCATTCAGAAGCAAACATGCGCAAACCACTCAAACGATTTTTCCAACAATCCTATAAGGGACAGTTACCACAAGACGATTAGAAATCAGCGTGTGCGGAGTTTTAGACACTGTTTTTTGGGGAAAAAAGGTCATACATGAGCTCTGAAATATTTAAAAAGAAGAAGAAAAAATAATAACGGTTAGTGGTCATGCCATAGAGCTACGAGGGACATATCACCATAACAGACATTAGCGGCTGCTGTTAAAAACCTTGAGCAGCACAGATCTCCACAAAAGATTGGCCAATTTGATCATTTGGTCGTCAGCAGAGAAGAAAGAGAGGCTTCCAACTGCATTTAATTTCAGAACGCTTGAACAAAAAAGGTTAAGAGAATGTTTTGAGAAGAATTGAAGCTTTTCTAACAAAACCAAATAAAAGGCAGAGAGAAGACGGTTGAAAGTGGACAGAGGCGAACAGTCGGAGCATTACAGTTAAACTTAGAAAAGAGACACAGCGCAGAATAGCAATTTTCGAAAGAACTGAACAATCACAAACAAGTACTCAAGACGAGCCTTTAAATATGCGGAGAGATGACTTTTTCTCTCGATCGTGGTGAAGATGAAAAATCAGGGTTTCTTCCACCTGACCACGTGGACTAGATCTATAAAACACATACAACTACGTCGACCTCACAGATTGTTTTTTCATCATCGGAAACACCGAAAATAATTTTTTTAACAAACTTCATCTAATGCGATACCGTGACGTCACTCCCCTACTGCGCATGAGCGCGGTGGGGCTGATTGGCATTCAGAAGCAAACATGCGCAAACCGGTCAAACGATTTTTCCAACAATCCTATAAGGGACAGTTACCACAAGACGATTAGAAATCAGCGTGTGCAGAGTTTTAGACACTGTTTTTTGGGGGAAAAAATGTCATACATGAGCTCTGAAATATTTAAAAAGTAGAAGAAAAAATAATAACGGTTAGTGGTCATGCCATAGAGCTACGAGGGGCATATCACCATAACAGACATTAGCGGCTGCTGTCAAAGACCTTGAGCAGTACAGGTCTCCACAAAAGATTGGCCAATTTGATCATTTGGTCGTCAGCAGAAAAGAAAGAGGGGCTTCCAACTGCATTTAATTTCAGAACGCTTGAACAAAAAAGAATAAGAGAATGTTTTCAGAAGAATTGAAGCTTTTCTAACAAAACCAAATAAAAGGCAGAGAAGAGACGGTTGAAAGTGGACAACGGTGAAAAGTCGGAGTATTACCTTAGAGCTTAGAGAAGAGACACAGTGCAGAATAGCAATTTTCGAAAGAACTGACCAATCACAAACAAGCACTCACGACGAGCCTTTAAATATGCGGAGAGATGACTTTTTCTCTCGATCCTGGTGAAGATGAAAAATCAGGGTTTCTTCCACCTGACCACGTGGACTAGTTCTATAAAACACATACAACTATGTCGAGCTCACAGATTGTTTTTTCATCATCGGAAACACCGAAAATAATTTTTTAAACAAACTTCATCTAATGCGATACCGTGACGTCACTCCCCTACTGCGCATGAGCGCGGTGGGACCGATTGGCATTCAGAAGGAAACATGCGCAAACCACTCAAACGATTTTTCCAACAATCCTATAAGGGACAGTTACCACAAGACGATTAGAAATCAGCGTGTGCAGAGTTTTAGACACTGTTTTTGCGGAAAAAATGTCATACATGAGCTCTGAAATATTTAAAAAGTAGAAGAAAAAATAATAACGGTTAGTGGTCATGCCATAGAGCTACGAGGGACATATCACCATAACAGAAATTAGCGGCTGCTGTTAAAAACCTTGAGCAGCACAGGTCTCCACAAAAGATTGGCCAATTTGATCATTTGGTCGTCAGCAGAAAAGAAAGAGGGGCTTCCAGCTGCATTTAATTTCAGAACGCTTGAACAAAAAAGAATAAGAGAATGTTTTGAGAAGAATTGAAGCTTTTCTAACAAAACCAAATAAAAGGCAGAGAAGAGACGGTTGAAAGTGGACAACGGAGAACAGTCGGAGTATTACCTTAGAGCTTAGAGAAGAGACACAGTGCAGAATAGCAATTTTCGAAAGAACTGACCAATCACAAACAAGCACTCACGACGAGCCTTTAAATATGCGGAGAGATGACTTTTTCTCTCGATCCTGGTGAAGATGAAAAATCAGGGATTCTTCCACCTGACCACGTGGACTAGTTCTATAAAACACATACAACTATGTCGACCCCACAGATTGTCTTTTTATCATCGGAAACAACGAAAATTATTTTTTTTTTAACAAACTTCATCTAATGCGATACCGTGACGTCACTCCCCTACTGCGCATGAGCGCGGTGGGGCTGATTGGCATTCGAAAGCAAACATGCGCAAACCGGTCAAACGATTTTTCCAACAATCCTATAAGGGACAGTTACCACAAGACGATTAGAAATCAGCGTGTGCAGAGTTTTAGACACTGTTTTTGCGGAAAAAATGTCATACATGAGCTCTGAAATATTTAAAAAGTAGAAGAAAAAATAATAACGGTTAGTGGTCATGCCATAGAGCTACGAGGGACATATCACCATAACAGAAATTAGCGGCTGCTGTTAAAAACCTTGAGCAGCACAGGTCTCCACAAAAGATTGGCCAATTTGATAATTTGGTCGTCAGCAGAAAAGAAAGAGGGGCTTCCAGCTGCATTTAATTTCAGAACGCTTGAACAAAAAAGGTTAAGAGAATGTTTTGAGAAGAATTGAAGCTTTTCTAACAAAACCAAATAAAAGGCAGAGAAGAGACGGTTGAAAGTGGACAACGGTGAACAGTCGGAGTATTACCTTAGAGCTTAGAGAAGAGACACAGTGCAGAATAGCAATTTTCGAAAGAACTGACCAATCACAAACAAGCACTGAAGACGAGCCTTTAAATATGCGGAGAGATGACTTTTTCTCTCGATCCTGGTGAAGATGAAAAATCAGGGATTCTTCCACCTGACCACGTGGACTAGTTCTATAAAACAAATACAACTACGTCGACCCCACAGATTGTTTTTTCATCATCGGAAACAACGAAAATAATTTTTTTAACAAACTTCATCTAATGCGATACCGTGACGTCACTCCCCTACTGCGCATGAGCGCGGTGGGGCTGATTGGCATTCAGAAACAAACATGCGCAAACCGGTCAAACGATTTTTCCAACAATCCTATAAGGGACAGCTACCACAAGACGATTAGAAATCAGCGTGTGCTGAGTTTTAGACACTGTTTTTTGGGGAAAAATGTCATACATGAGCTCTGAAATATTTAAAAAGTAGAAGAAAAAATAATAACGGTTAGTGGTCATGCCATAGAGCTACGAGGGGCATATCACCATAAAAGACATTAGCGGCTGCTGTCAAAGACCTTGAGCAGCACAGGTCTCCACAAAACATTGGCTAATTTGATCATTTGGTCGTCAGCAGAGAAGAAAGAGAGGCTTCCAACTGCATTTAATTTCAGAACGCTTGAACAAAAAAGAATAAGAGAATGTTTTGAGAAGAATTGAAGCTTTTCTAACAAAACCAAATAAAAGGCAGAGAAGAGACGGTTGAAAGTGGACAGAGGCGAACAGTCGGAGTATTACAGTTAAACTTAGAGAAGAGACACAGTGCAGCATAGCAATTTTCGAAAGAACTGACCAATCACAAACAAGCACTCAAGACGAGCCTTTAAATATGCGGAGAGATGACTTTTTCTCTCGATCCTGGTGAAGATGAAAAATCAGGGTTTCTTCCACCTGACCACGTGGACTAGTTCTATAAAACACATACAACTACGTCGACCTCACTGATTGTTTTTTCATCATCGGAAACAACGAAAATAATTTTTTTTAACAAACTTCATCTAATGCGATACCGTGACGTCACTCCCCTACTGCGCATGAGCGCGGTGGGGCTGATTGGCATTCAGAAGCAAACATGCGCAAACCACTCAAACGATTTTTCCAACAATCCTATAAGGGACAGTTACCACAAGACGATTAGAAATCAGCGTGTGCAGAGTTTTAGACACTGTTTTTTGGGAAAAAAATGTCATACATGAGCTCTGAAATATTTAAAAAGTAGAAGAAAAAATAATAACGGTTAGTGGTCATGCCATAGAGCTACGAGGGGCATATCACCATAAAAGACATTAGCGGCTGCTGTTAAAGACCTTGAGCAGCACAGGTCTCCACAAAAGATTGGCCAATTTGATCATTTGGTCGTCAGCAGAGAAGAAAGAGAGGCTTCCAACTGCATTTAATTTCAGAACGCTTGAACAAAAAAGGTTAAGAGAATGTTTTGAGAAGAATTGAAGCTTTTCTAACAAAACCAAAGAAAAGACAGAGAGAAGACGGTTGAAAGAGGACAGAGGCGAACAGTCGGAGTATTACAGTTAAACTTAGAGAAGAGACACAGTGCAGAATAGCAATTTTCGAAAGAACTGACCAATCACAAACAAGCACTCACGACAAGCTTTTAAATATGCGGAGAGATGACTTTTTCTCTCGATCGTGGTGAAGATAAAAAATCAGGGTTTCTTCCACCTGACCACGTGGACTAGTTCTATAAAACACATACAACTACGTCGACCTCACAGATTGTTTTTTCATCATCGGAAACACCGAAAATAATTTTTTTAACAAACTTCATCTAATGCGATACCGTGACGTCACTCCCCTACTGCGCATGAGCGCGGTGGGACTGATTGGCATTCAGAAGGAATCATGCGCAAACCACTCAAACGATTTTTCCAACAATCCTATAAGGGACAGTTACCACAAGACGATTAGAAATCAGCGTGTGCTGAGTTGTAGACACTGTTTTTTGAGAAAAAAATGTCATACATGAGCTCTGAAATATTTAAAAAGTGGAAGAAAAAATAACAACGGTTAGTGGTCATGCCATAGAGCTACGAGGGACATATCACCATAACAGACATTAGCGGCTGCTGTTAAAAACCTTGAGCAGCACAGGTCTCCACAAAAGATTGGCCAATTTGATCATTTGGTCGTCAGCAGAGAAGAAAGAGGGGCTTCCAACTGCATTTAATTTCAGAACGCTTGAACAAAAAAGGTTAAGAGAATGTTTTGAGAAGAATTGAAGCTTTTCTAACAAAACCAAATATAAGACAGAGAAGAGACGGTTGAATGTGGACAGAGGCGAACAGTCGGAGTATTAACTTTAAGCTTAGAGAAGAGACACAGTGCAGCATAGCAATTTTCGAAAGAACTGATCAATCACAAACAAGCACTCAAGACGAGCCTTTAAATATGCGGAGAGATGACTTTTTCTCTCGATCCTGGTGAAGATGAAAAATCAGGGTTTCTTCCACCTGACCACGTGGACTAGTTCTATAAAACACATACAACTACGTCGACCTCACAGATTGTTTATTCATCATCGGAAACAACGAAAATAATTTTTTTAACAAACTTCATCTAATGCGATACCGTGACGTCACTCCCCTACTGCGCATGAGCGCGGTGGGGCTGATTGGCATTCAGAAGCAAACATGCGCAAACCACTCAAACGATTTTTCCAACAATCCTATAAGGGACAGTTACCACAAGACGATTAGAAATCAGCGTGTGCAGAGTTTTAGACACTGTTTTTTGGGAAAAAAATGTCATACATGAGCTCTGAAATATTTAAAAAGTAGAAGAAAAAATAATAACGGTTAGTGGTCATGCCATAGAGCTACGAGGGGCATATCACCATAAAAGACATTAGCGGCTGCTGTTAAAGACCTTGAGCAGCACAGGTCTCCACAAAAGATTGGCCAATTTGATCATTTGGTCGTCAGCAGAGAAGAAAGAGAGGCTTCTAACTGCATTTAATTTCAGAACGCTTGAACAAAAAAGGTTAAGAGAATGTTTTGAGAAGAATTGAAGCTTTTCTAACAAAACCAAAGAAAAGACAGAGAGAAGACGGTTGAAAGAGGACAGAGGCGAACAGTCGGAGTATTACAGTTAAACTTAGAGAAGAGACACAGTGCAGAATAGCAATTTTCGAAAGAACCGACCAATCACAAACAAGCACTCAAGACGAGCCTTTAAATATGCGGAGAGATGACTTTTTCTCTCGATCCTGGTGAAGATGAAAAATCAGGGATTCTTCCACCTGACCACCTGGACTAGTTCTATAAAACACATACAACTACGTCGACCCCACAGATTGTTTTTTCATCATCGGAAACAACGAAAATAATTTTTTTAACAAACTTCATCTAATGCGATACCGTGACGTCACTCCCCTACTGCGCATGAGCGCGGTGGGGCTGATTGGCATTCAGAAGCAAACATGCGCAAACCACTCAAACGATTTTTCCAACAATCCTATAAGGGACAGTTACCACAAGACGATTAGAAATCAGCGTGTGCAGAGTTTTAGACACTGTTTTTTGGGGAAAAAAATGTCATACATGAGCTCTGAAATATTTAAAAAGAAGAAGAAAAAATAATAACGGTTAGTGGTCATGCCATAGAGCTACGAGGGACATATCACCATAAAAGACATTAGCGGCTGCTGTTTAAGACCTTGAGCAGCACAGGTCTCCACAAAAGATTGGCCAATTTGATCATTTGGTCGTCAGCAGAGAAGAAAGAGGGGCTTCCAACTGCATTTAATTTCAGAACGCTTGAACAAAAAAGGTTAAGAGAATGTTTTGAGAAGAATTGAAGCTTTTCTAACAAAACCAAATAAAAGGCAGAGAGAAGACGGTTGAAAGTGGACAGATTCGAACAGTCGGAGTATTACAGTTAAACTTAGAGAAAAGACACAGTGCAGAATAGCAATTTTCGAAAGAACTGACCAATCACAAACAAGCACTCACGACGAGCCTTTAAATATGCGGAGAGATGACTTTTTCGCTCGATCCTGGTGAAGATGAAAAATCAGGGTTTCTTCCACCTGACCACGTGGACTAGTTCTATAAAACACATACAACTACGTCGACCTCACAGATTGTTTTTTCACCATTGGAAAAAACGAAAATAATTTTTTTAACAAACTTCATCTAATGCGATACCGTGACGTCACTCCCCTACTGCGCATGAGCGCGGTGGGGCTGATTGGCATTCAGAAGCAAACATGCGCAATCCGGTCAAACGATTTTTCCAACAATCCTATAAGGGACAGTTACCACAAGACGATTAGAAATCAGCGTGTGCAGAGTTTTAGACACTGTTTTTTGGGGGAAAAAATGTCATACATGAGCTCTGAAATATTTAAAAAGTAGAAGAAAAAATAATAACGGTTAGTGGTCATGCCATAGAGCTACGAGGGGCATATCACCATAACAGACATTAGCGGCTGCTGTCAAAGACCTTGAGCAGCACAGGTCTCCACAAAAGATTGGCCAATTTGATCATTTGGTCGTCAGCAGAAAAGAAAGAGGGGCTTCCAACTGCATTTAATTTCAGAACGCTTGAACAAAAAAGAATAAGAGAATGTTTTCAGAAGAATTGAAGCTTTTCTAACAAAACCAAATAAAAGGCAGAGAAGAGACGGTTGAAAGTGGACAACGGTGAAAAGTCGGAGTATTACCTTAGAGCTTAGAGAAGAGACACAGTGCAGAATAGCAATTTTCGAAAGAACTGACCAATCACAAACAAGCACTCACGACGAGCCTTTAAATATGCGGAGAGATGACTTTTTCTCTCGATCCTGGTGAAGATGAAAAATCAGGGATTCTTCCACCTGACCACGTGGACTAGTTCTATAAAACAAATACAACTACGTCGACCCCACAGATTGTTTTTTCATCATCGGAAACAACGAAAATAATTTTTTTAACAAACTTCATCTAATGCGATACCGTGACGTCACTCCCCTACTGCGCATGAGCGCGGTGGGGCTGATTGGCATTCAGAAACAAACATGCGCAAACCGGTCAAACGATTTTTCCAACAATCCTATAAGGGACAGTTACCACAAGACGATTAGAAATCAGCGTGTGCTGAGTTTTAGACACTGTTTTTTGGGGAAAAATGTCATACATGAGCTCTGAAATATTTAAAAAGTAGAAGAAAAAATAATAACGGTTAGTGGTCATGCCATAGAGCTACGAGGGGCATATCACCATAAAAGACATTAGCGGCTGCTGTTAAAGACCTTGAGCAGCACAGGTCTCCACAAAAGATTGGCCAATTTGATCATTTGGTCGTCAGCAGAGAAGAAAGAGAGGCTTCCAACTGCATTTAATTTCAGAACGCTTGAACAAAAAAGGTTAAGAGAATGTTTTGAGAAGAATTGAAGCTTTTCTAACGAAACCAAATAAAAGGCAGAGAGAAGACGGTTGAAAGTGGACAGAGGCGAACAATCGGAGCATTACAGTTAAACTTAGAGAAAAGACACAGCGCAGAATAGCAATTTTCGAAAGAACTGAACAATCACAAACAAGTACTCAAGACGAGCCTTTAAATATGCGGAGAGATGACTTTTTCTCTCGATCGTGGTGAAGTTGAAAAATCAGGGTTTCTTCCACCTGACCACGTGGACTAGATCTATAAAACACATACAACTACGTCGACCTCACAGATTGTTTTTTCATCATCGGAAACACCGAAAATAATTTTTTTAACAAACTTCATCTAATGCGATACCGTGACGTCACTCCCCTACTGCGCATGAGCGCGGTGGGACTGATTGGCATTCAGAAGCAAACATGCGCAAACCACTCAAACGATTTTTCCAACAATCCTATAAGGGACAGTTACCACAAGACGATTAGAAATCAGCGTGTGCGGAGTTTTAGACACTGTTTTTGCGGAAATAATGTCATACATGAGCTCTGAAATATTTAAAAAGCAGAAGAAAAAATAATAACGGTTAGTGGTCATGCCATAGAGCTACGAGGGACATATCACCATAACAGACATTAGCGGCTGCTGTCAAAGACCTTGAGCAGCACAGGTCTCCACAAAAGATTGGCCAATTTGATCATTTGGTCGTCAGCAGAGAAGAAAGAGAGCCTTCCAACTGCATTTAATTTCAGAACGCTTGAACAAAAAAGGTTAAGAGAATGTTTTGAGAAGATTTGAAGCTTTTCTAAAAAAACCAAATAAAAGGCAGAGAGAAGACGGTTGAAAGTGGACAGAGGCGAACAGTCGGAGTATTACAGTTAAACTTAGAGAAGAGACACAGCGCAGAATAGCAATTTTCGAAAGAACTGACCAATCACAAACACGCACTCACGACGAGCCTTTAAATATGCGGAGAGATGACTTTTTCTCTCGATCCTGGTGAAGATGAAAAATCAGGGTTTCTTCCACCTGACCACGTGGACTAGTTCTATAACACACATACAACTAAGTCGACCTCACAGATTGTTTTTTCATCATCGGAAACACCGAAAATAATTTTTTAAACAAACTTCATCTAATGCGATACCGTGACGTCACTCCCCTACTGCGCATGAGCGCGGTGGGGCTGATTGGCATTCAGAAGCAAACATGCGCAAACCGGTCAAACGATTTTTCCAACAATCCTATAAGGGACAGTTACCACAAGACGATTAGAAATCAGCGTGTGCAGAGTTTTAGACACTGTTTTTTGGGGAAAAAAATGTCATACATGAGCTCTGAAATATTTAAAAAGAAGAAGAAAAAATAATAACGGTTAGTGGTCATGCCATAGAGCTACGAGGGACATATCACCATAAAAGACATTAGCGGCTGCTGTCTAAGACCTTGAGCAGCACAGGTCTCCACAAAAGATTGGCCAATTTGATCATTTGGTCGTCAGCAGAGAAGAAAGAGGGGTTTCCAACTGCATTTAATTTCAGAACGCTTGAACAAAAAAGGTTAAGAGAATGTTTTGAGAAGAATTGAAGCTTTTCTAACAAAACCAAATAAAAGGCAGAGAGAAGACGGTTGAAAGTGGACAGATTCGAACAGTCGGAGTATTACAGTTAAACTTAGAGAAAAGACACAGTGCAGAATAGCAATTTTCGAAAGAACTGACCAATCACAAACAAGCACTCACGACGAGCCTTTAAATATGCGGAGAGATGACTTTTTCTCTCGATCCTGGTGAAGATGAAAAATCAGGGTTTCTTCCACCTGACCACGTGGACTAGTTCTATAAAACACATACAACTACGTCGACCTCACAGATTGTTTTTTCATCATCGGAAACAACGAAAATAATTTTTTTTAACAAACTTCATCTAATGCGATACCGTGACGTCACTCCCCTACTGCGCATGAGCGCGGTGGGGCTGATTGGCATTCAGAAGCAAACATGCGCAAACCGGTCAAACGATTTTTCCAACAATCCTATAAGGGACAGTTACCACAAGACGATTATAAATCAGCGTGTGCGGAGTTTTAGACACTGTTCTTGCGGAAAAAATGTCATACATGAGCTCTGAAATATTTAAAAAGTAGAAGAAAAAATAATAACGGTTAGTGGTCATGCCATAGAGCTACGAGGGGCATATCACCATAAAAGACATTAGCGGCTGCTGTCAAAGACCTTGAGCAGTACAGGTCTCCACAAAAGATTGGCCAATTTGATCATTTGGTCGTCAGCAGAGAAGAAAGAGAGGCTTCCAACTGCACGAGCCTTTAAATATGCGGAGAGATGACTTTTTCGCTCGATCCTGGTGAAGATGAAAAATCAGGGTTTCTTCCACCTGACCACGTGGACTAGTTCTATAAAACACATACAACTAAGTCGACCTCACAGATTGTTTTTTCATCATCGGAAACAACGAAAATAATTTTCTTAACAAACTTCATCTAATGCGATACCGGGACGTCACTCCCCTACTGCGCATGAGCTCGGTGGGGCTGATTGGCATTCAGAAGCAAACATGCGCAAACCGGTCAAACGGTTTTTCCAACAATCCTATAAGGGACAGTTACCACAAGACGATTAGAAATCAGCGTGTGCAGAGTTTTAGACACTGTTTTTTGGGGGAAAAAATGTCATACATGAGCACTGAAATATGTAAAAAGTAGAAGAAAAAATAATAACGGTTAGTGGTCATGCCATAGAGCTACGAGGGGCATATCACCATAAAAGACATTAGCGGCTGCTGTCAAAGACCTTGAGCAGCACAGGTCTCCACAAAAGATTGGCTAATTTGATCATTTGGTCGTCAGCAGAGAAGAAAGAGAGGCTTCCAACTGCATTTAATTTCAGGACGCTTGAACAAAAAAGAATAAGAGAATGTTTTGAGAAGAATTGAAGCTTTTCTAACAAAACCAAATAAAAGGCAGAGAAGAGACGGTTGAAAGTGGACAGAGGCGAACAGTCGGAGTATTACAGTTAAACTTAGAGAAGAGACACAGTGCAGAAAAGCAATTTTCTAAAGAACTGACCAATCACAAACAAGCACTCAAGACGAGCCTTTAAATATGCGGAGAGATGACTTTTTCTCTCGATCCTGGTGAAGATGAAAAATCAGGGATTCTTCCACCTGACCACGTGGACTAGTTCTATAAAACACATACAACTATGTCGACCTCACAGATTGTCTTTTTATCATCGGAAACAACGAAAATAATTTTTTTTTAACAAACTTCATCTAATGCGATACCGTGACGTCACTCCCCTACTGTGCATGAGCGCGGTGGGGCTGATTGGCATTCGAAAGCAAACATGCGCAAACCGGTCAAACGATTTTTCCAACAATCCTATAAGGGACAGTTACCACAAGACGATTAGAAATCAGCGTGTGCGGAGTTTTAGACACTGTTTTTTGGGGAAAAATGTCATACATGAGCACTGAAATATTTAAAAAGTAGAAGAAAAAATAATAACGGTTAGTGGTCATGCCATAGAGCTACGAGGGACATATCACCATAAAAGACATTAGCGGCTGCTGTTAAAGACCTTGAGAAGCACAGGTCTCCACAAAAGATTGGCCAATTTGATCATTTGGTCGTCAGCAGAGAAGAAAGAGAGGCTTCCAACTGCATTTAATTTCAGAATGCTTGAGAAAAAAAGGTTAAGAGAATGTTTTGAGAAGAATTGAAGCTTTTCTAACAAAACCAAATAAAAGGCAGAGAAGAGACGGTTGAAAGTGGACAGAAGGGACCAGTAGGAGTATTACCTTTAAGGTTAGAGAAGACACACAATGCAGAACACCAATTTTTGAAAGAACTGACCAATCACAAACAGCCACTCACGACGAGCCTTTAAATAGGCGGAGAGATGACTTTTTCTCTCGATCCTGGTGAAGATGAAAAATCAGGGATTCTTCCACCTGACCACGTGGACTAGTTCTATAAAACACATACAACTACGTCGACCTCACAGATTGTTTTTTCATCATCGGAAACAACGAAAATAATTTATTTAACAAACTTCATCTAATGCGATACCGTGACGTCACTCCCCTACTGCGCATGAGCGCGGTGGGGCTGATTGGCATTCAGAAGCAAACATGCGCAAACCGGTCAAACGATTTTTCCAACAATCCTATAAGGGACAGTTACCACAAGACGATTAGAAATCAGCGTGTGCTGAGTTTTAGACACTGTTTTTTGGGGAAAAATGTCATACATGAGCTCTAAAATATTTAAAAAGTAGAAGAAAAAATAATAACGGTTAGTGGTCATGCCATAGAGCTACGAGGGGCATATCACCATAAAAGACATTAGCGGCTGCTGTTAAAGACCTTGAGCAGCACAGGTCTCCACAAAAGATTGGCCAATTTGATCATTTGGTCGTCAGCAGAGAAGAAAGAGAGGCTTCCAACTGCATTTAATTTCAGAACGCTTGAACAAAAAAGGTTAAGAGAATGTTTTGAGAAGAATTGAAGCTTTTCTAACAAAACCAAAGAAAAGACAGAGAGAAGACGGTTGAAAGAGGACAGAGGCGAACAGTCGGAGTATTACAGTTAAACTTAGAGAAGAGACACAGTGCAGAATAGCAATTTTCGAAAGAACTGACCAATCACAAACAAGCACTCACGACAAGCTTTTAAATATGCGGAGAGATGACTTTTTCTCTCGATCGTGGTGAAGATAAAAAATCAGGGTTTCTTCCACGTGACCACGTGGACTAGTTCTATAAAACACATACAACTACGTCGACCTCACAGATTGTTTTTTCATCATCGGAAACACCGAAAATAATTTTTTTAACAAACTTCATCTAATGCGATACCGTGACGTCACTCCCCTACTGCGCATGAGCGCGGTGGGACTGATTGGCATTCAGAAGGAATCATGCGCAAACCACTCAAACGATTTTTCCAACAATCCTATAAGGGACAGTTACCACAAGACGATTAGAAATCAGCGTGTGCTGAGTTGTAGACACTGTTTTTTGAGAAAAAAATGTCATACATGAGCTCTGAAATATTTAAAAAGTAGAAGAAAAAATAACAACGGTTAGTGGTCATGCCATAGAGCTACGAGGGACATATCACCATAACAGACATTAGCGGCTGCTGTTAAAAACCTTGAGCAGCACAGGTCTCCACAAAAGATTGGCCAATTTGATCATTTGGTCGTCAGCAGAGAAGAAAGAGGGGCTTCCAACTGCATTTAATTTCAGAACGCTTGAACAAAAAAGGTTAAGAGAATGTTTTGAGAAGAATTGAAGCTTTTCTAACAAAACCAAAGAAAAGACAGAGAGAAGACGGTTGAAAGAGGACAGAGGCGAACAGTCGGAGTATTACAGTTAAACTTAGAGAAGAGACACAGTGCAGAATAGCAATTTTCGAAAGAACCGACCAATCACAAACAAGCACTCAAGACGAGCCTTTAAATATGCGGAGAGATGACTTTTTCTCTCGATCCTGGTGAAGATGAAAAATCAGGGATTCTTCCACCTGACCACCTGGACTAGTTCTATAAAACACATACAACTACGTCGACCCCACAGATTGTTTTTTCATCATCGGAAACAACGAAAATAATTTTTTTAACAAACTTCATCTAATGCGATACCGTGACGTCACTCCCCTACTGCGCATGAGCGCGGTGGGGCTGATTGGCATTCAGAAGCAAACATGCGCAAACCACTCAAACGAT
Organism: Salminus brasiliensis; assembly: GCF_030463535.1. Lineage (NCBI taxonomy): Eukaryota > Metazoa > Chordata > Actinopteri > Characiformes > Bryconidae > Salminus > Salminus brasiliensis. Next base: position 30,132,890 of record NC_132879.1, read on the forward strand.
TTTTCCAACAATCCTATAAGGGACAGTTACCACAAGACGATTAGAAATCAGCGTGTGCAGAGTTTTAGACACTGTTTTTTGGGGAAAAGAATGTCATACATGAGCTCTGAAATATTTAAAAAGAAGAAGAAAAAATAATAACGGTTAGTGGTCATGCCATAGAGCTACGAGGGACATATCACCATAAAAGACATTAGCGGCTGCTGTTTAAGACCTTGAGCAGCACAGGTCTCCACAAAAGATTGGCCAATTTGATCATTTGGTCGTCAGCAGAGAAGAAAGAGGGGCTTCCAACTGCATTTAATTTCAGAACGCTTGAACAAAAAAGGTTAAGAGAATGTTTTGAGAAGAATTGAAGCTTTTCTAACAAAACCAAATAAAAGGCAGAGAGAAGACGGTTGAAAGTGGACAGATTCGAACAGTCGGAGTATTACAGTTAAACTTAGAGAAAAGACACAGTGCAGAATAGCAATTTTCGAAAGAACTGACCAATCACAAACAAGCACTCACGACGAGCCTTTAAATATGCGGAGAGATGACTTTTTCGCTCGATCCTGGTGAAGATGAAAAATCAGGGTTTCTTCCACCTGACCACGTGGACTAGTTCTATAAAACACATACAACTACGTCGACCTCACAGATTGTTTTTTCACCATTGGAAAAAACGAAAATAATTTTTTTAACAAACTTCATCTAATGCGATACCGTGACGTCACTCCCCTACTGCGCATGAGCGCGGTGGGGCTGATTGGCATTCAGAAGCAAACATGCGCAAACCGGTCAAACGATTTTTCCAACAATCCTATAAGGGACAGTTACCACAAGACGATTAGAAATCAGCGTGTGCAGAGTTTTAGACACTGTTTTTTGGGGGAAAAAATGTCATACATGAGCTCTGAAATATTTAAAAAGTAGAAGAAAAAATAATAACGGTTAGTGGTCATGCCATAGAGCTACGAGGGGCATATCACCATAACAGACATTAGCGGCTGCTGTCAAAGACCTTGAGCAGCACAGGTCTCCACAAAAGATTGGCCAATTTGATCATTTGGTCGTCAGCAGAAAAGAAAGAGGGGCTTCCAACTGCATTTAATTTCAGAACGCTTGAACAAAAAAGAATAAGAGAATGTTTTCAGAAGAATTGAAGCTTTTCTAACAAAACCAAATAAAAGGCAGAGAAGAGACGGTTGAAAGTGGACAACGGTGAAAAGTCGGAGTATTACCTTAGAGCTTAGAGAAGAGACACAGTGCAGAATAGCAATTTTCGAAAGAACTGACCAATCACAAACAAGCACTCACGACGAGCCTTTAAATATGCGGAGAGATGACTTTTTCTCTCGATCCTGGTGAAGATGAAAAATCAGGGATTCTTCCACCTGACCACGTGGACTAGTTCTATAAAACAAATACAACTACGTCGACCCCACAGATTGTTTTTTCATCATCGGAAACAACGAAAATAATTTTTTTAACAAACTTCATCTAATGCGATACCGTGACGTCACTCCCCTACTGCGCATGAGCGCGGTGGGGCTGATTGGCATTCAGAAACAAACATGCGCAAACCGGTCAAACGATTTTTCCAACAATCCTATAAGGGACAGTTACCACAAGACGATTAGAAATCAGCGTGTGCTGAGTTTTAGACACTGTTTTTTGGGGAAAAATGTCATACATGAGCTCTGAAATATTTAAAAAGTAGAAGAAAAAATAATAACGGTTAGTGGTCATGCCATAGAGCTACGAGGGGCATATCACCATAAAAGACATTAGCGGCTGCTGTTAAAGACCTTGAGCAGCACAGGTCTCCACAAAAGATTGGCCAATTTGATCATTTGGTCGTCAGCAGAGAAGAAAGAGAGGCTTCCAACTGCATTTAATTTCAGAACGCTTGAACAAAAAAGGTTAAGAGAATGTTTTGAGAAGAATTGAAGCTTTTCTAACGAAACCAAATAAAAGGCAGAGAGAAGACGGTTGAAAGTGGACAGAGGCGAACAATCGGAGCATTACAGTTAAACTTAGAGAAAAGACACAGCGCAGAATAGCAATTTTCGAAAGAACTGAACAATCACAAACAAGTACTCAAGACGAGCCTTTAAATATGCGGAGAGATGACTTTTTCTCTCGATCGTGGTGAAGTTGAAAAATCAGGGTTTCTTCCATCTGACCACGTGGACTAGATCTATAAAACACATACAACTACGTCGACCTCACAGATTGTTTTTTCATCATCGGAAACACCGAAAATAATTTTTTTAACAAACTTCATCTAATGCGATACCGTGACGTCACTCCCCTACTGCGCATGAGCGCGGTGGGACTGATTGGCATTCAGAAGCAAACATGCGCAAACCGGTCAAACGATTTTTCCAACAATCCTATAAGGGACAGTTACCACAAGACGATTAGAAATCAGCGTGTGCGGAGTTTTAGACACTGTTTTTGCGGAAATAATGTCATACATGAGCTCTGAAATATTTAAAAAGTAGAAGAAAAAATAATAACGGTTAGTGGTCATGCCATAGAGCTACGAGGGACATATCACCATAACAGACATTAGCGGCTGCTGTCAAAGACCTTGAGCAGCACAGGTCTCCACAAAAGATTGGCCAATTTGATCATTTGGTCGTCAGCAGAGAAGAAAGAGAGGCTTCCAACTGCATTTAATTTCAGAACGCTTGAACAAAAAAGGTTAAGAGAATGTTTTGAGAAGATTTGAAGCTTTTCTAAAAAAACCAAATAAAAGGCAGAGAGAAGACGGTTGAAAGTGGAAAGAGGCGAACAGTCGGAGTATTACAGTTAAACTTAGAGAAGAGACACAGCGCAGAATAGCAATTTTCGAAAGAACTGACCAATCACAAACACGCACTCACGACGAGCCTTTAAATATGCGGAGAGATGACTTTTTCTCTCGATCCTGGTGAAGATGAAAAATCAGGGTTTCTTCCACCTGACCACGTGGACTAGTTCTATAACACACATACAACTAAGTCGACCTCACAGATTGTTTTTTCATCATCGGAAACACCGAAAATAATTTTTTAAACAAACTTCATCTAATGCGATACCGTGACGTCACTCCCCTACTGCGCATGAGCGTGGTGGGACTGATTGGCATTCAGAAGCAAACATGCGCAAACCACTCAAACGATTTTTCCAACAATCCTATAAGGGACAGTTACCACAAGACGATTAGAAATCAGCGTGTGCGGAGTTTTAGACACTGTTTTTGCGGAAAAAATGTCATACATGAGCTCTGAAATATTTAAAAAGTAGAAGAAAAAATAATAACGGTTAGTAGTCATGCCATAGAGCTACGAGGGACATATCACCATAACAGACATTAGCGGCTGCTGTCAAAGACCTTGAGCAGCACAGGTCTCCACAAAAGATTGGCCAATTTGATCATTTGGTCGTCAGCAGAGAAGAAAGAGAGGCTTCCAACTGCATTTAATTTCAGATCGATTGAACAAAAAAGGTTAAGAGAATGTTTTGAGAAGAATTGAAGCTTTTCAAACAAAACCAAATAAAAGGCAGAGAAGAGACGGTTGAAAGTGGACAGAGGCGAACAGTCGGAGTATTACAGTTAAACTTAGAGAAGAGACACAGTGCAGAATAGCAATTTTCGAAAGAACCGACCAATCACAAACAAGCACTCAAGACGAGCCTTTAAATATGCGGAGAGATGACTTTTTCTCTCGATCCTGGTGAAGATGAAAAATCAGGGATTCTTCCACCTGACCACGTGGACTAGTTCTATAAATTACATACAACTACGTCGACCCCACAGATTGTTTTTTCATCTTCGGAAACAACGAAAATAATTTTTTTAACAAACTTCATCTAATGCGATACCGTGACGTCACTCCCCTACTGCGCATGAGCGCGGTGGGGCTGATTGGCATTCAGAAGCAAACATGCGCAAACCGGTCAAACGATTTTTCCAACAATCCTATAAGGGACAGTTACCACAAGACGATTAGAAATCAGCGTGTGCAGAGTTTTAGACACTGTTTTTTGGGGAAAAAAATGTCATACATGAGCTCTGAAATATTTAAAAAGAAGAAGAAAAAATAATAACGGTTAGTGGTCATGCCATAGAGCTACGAGGGACATATCACCATAAAAGACATTAGCGGCTGCTGTCTAAGACCTTGAGCAGCACAGGTCTCCACAAAAGATTGGCCAATTTGATCATTTGGTCGTCAGCAGAGAAGAAAGAGGGGTTTCCAACTGCATTTAATTTCAGAACGCTTGAACAAAAAAGGTTAAGAGAATGTTTTGAGAAGAATTGAAGCTTTTCTAACAAAACCAAATAAAAGGCAGAGAGAAGACGGTTGAAAGTGGACAGATTCGAACAGTCGGAGTATTACAGTTAAACTTAGAGAAAAGACACAGTGCAGAATAGCAATTTTCGAAAGAACTGACCAATCACAAACAAGCACTCACGACGAGCCTTTAAATATGCGGAGAGATGACTTTTTCTCTCGATCCTGGTGAAGATGAAAAATCAGGGTTTCTTCCACCTGACCACGTGGACTAGTTCTATAAAACACATACAACTACGTCGACCTCACAGATTGTTTTTTCATCATCGGAAACAACGAAAATATTTTTTTTTAACAAACTTCATCTAATGCGATACCGTGACGTCACTCCCCTACTGCGCATGAGCGCGGTGGGGCTGATTGGCATTCAGAAGCAAACATGCGCAAACCGGTCAAACGATTTTTCCAACAATCCTATAAGGGACAGTTACCACAAGACGATTATAAATCAGCGTGTGCGGAGTTTTAGACACTGTTCTTGCGGAAAAAATGTCATACATGAGCTCTGAAGTATTTAAAAAGTAGAAGAAAAAATAATAACGGTTAGTGGTCATGCCATAGAGCTACGAGGGGCATATCACCATAAAAGACATTAGCGGCTGCTGTCAAAGACCTTGAGCAGTACAGGTCTCCACAAAAGATTGGCCAATTTGATCATTTGGTCGTCAGCAGAGAAGAAAGAGAGGCTTCCAACTGCACGAGCCTTTAAATATGCGGAGAGATGACTTTTTCGCTCGATCCTGGTGAAGATGAAAAATCAGGGTTTCTTCCACCTGACCACGTGGACTAGTTCTATAAAACACATACAACTAAGTCGACCTCACAGATTGTTTTTTCATCATCGGAAACAACGAAAATAATTTTCTTAACAAACTTCATCTAATGCGATACCGGGACGTCACTCCCCTACTGCGCATGAGCTCGGTGGGGCTGATTGGCATTCAGAAGCAAACATGCGCAAACCGGTCAAACGGTTTTTCCAACAATCCTATAAGGGACAGTTACCACAAGACGATTAGAAATCAGCGTGTGCAGAGTTTTAGACACTGTTTTTTGGGGGAAAAAATGTCATACATGAGCACTGAAATATGTAAAAAGTAGAAGAAAAAATAATAACGGTTAGTGGTCATGCCATAGAGCTACGAGGGGCATATCACCATAAAAGACATTAGCGGCTGCTGTCAAAGACCTTGAGCAGCACAGGTCTCCACAAAAGATTGGCTAATTTGATCATTTGGTCGTCAGCAGAGAAGAAAGAGAGGCTTCCAACTGCATTTAATTTCAGGACGCTTGAACAAAAAAGAATAAGAGAATGTTTTGAGAAGAATTGAAGCTTTTCTAACAAAACCAAATAAAAGGCAGAGAAGAGACGGTTGAAAGTGGACAGAGGCGAACAGTCGGAGTATTACAGTTAAACTTAGAGAAGAGACACAGTGCAGAATAGCAATTTTCTAAAGAACTGACCAATCACAAACAAGCACTCAAGACGAGCCTTTAAATATGCGGAGAGATGACTTTTTCTCTCGATCCTGGTGAAGATGAAAAATCAGGGATTCTTCCACCTGACCACGTGGACTAGTTCTATAAAACACATACAACTATGTCGACCTCACAGATTGTCTTTTTATCATCGGAAACAACGAAAATAATTTTTTTTTAACAAACTTCATCTAATGCGATACCGTGACGTCACTCCCCTACTGTGCATGAGCGCGGTGGGGCTGATTGGCATTCGAAAGCAAACATGCGCAAACCGGTCAAACGATTTTTCCAACAATCCTATAAGGGACAGTTACCACAAGACGATTAGAAATCAGCGTGTGCGGAGTTTTAGACACTGTTTTTTGGGGAAAAATGTCATACATGAGCACTGAAATATTTAAAAAGTAGAAGAAAAAATAATAACGGTTAGTGGTCATGCCATAGAGCTACGAGGGACATATCACCATAAAAGACATTAGCGGCTGCTGTTAAAGACCTTGAGAAGCACAGGTCTCCACAAAAGATTGGCCAATTTGATCATTTGGTCGTCAGCAGAGAAGAAAGAGAGGCTTCCAACTGCATTTAATTTCAGAATGCTTGAGAAAAAAAGGTTAAGAGAATGTTTTGAGAAGAATTGAAGCTTTTCTAACAAAACCAAATAAAAGGCAGAGAAGAGACGGTTGAAAGTGGACAGAAGGGACCAGTAGGAGTATTACCTTTAAGGTTAGAGAAGACACACAATGCAGAACACCAATTTTTGAAAGAACTGACCAATCACAAACAGCCACTCACGACGAGCCTTTAAATAGGCGGAGAGATGACTTTTTCTCTCGATCCTGGTGAAGATGAAAAATCAGGGATTCTTCCACCTGACCACGTGGACTAGTTCTATAAAACACATACAACTACGTCGACCTCACAGATTGTTTTTTCATCATCGGAAACAACGAAAATAATTTATTTAACAAACTTCATCTAATGCGATACCGTGACGTCACTCCCCTACTGCGCATGAGCGCGGTGGGGCTGATTGGCATTCAGAAGCAAACATGCGCAAACCGGTCAAACGATTTTTCCAACAATCCTATAAGGGACAGTTACCACAAGACGATTAGAAATCAGCGTGTGCTGAGTTTTAGACACTGTTTTTTGGGGAAAAATGTCATACATGAGCTCTAAAATATTTAAAAAGTAGAAGAAAAAATAATAACGGTTAGTGGTCATGCCATAGAGCTACGAGGGGCATATCACCATAAACGACATTAGCGGCTGCTGTCAAAGACCTTGAGCAGCACAGGTCTCCACAAAAGATTGGCTAATTTGATCATTTGGTCGTCAGCAGAGAAGAAAAAGAGGCTTCCAACTGCATTTAATTTCAGAACGCTTGAACAAAAAAGGTTAAGAGAATGTTTTGAGAAGAATTGAAGCTTTTCTAACAAAACCAAATAAAAGGCAGAGAAGAGACGGTTGAAAGTGGACAGAGGCGAACAGTCGGAGTATTACAGTTAAACTTAGAGAAGAGACACAGTGCAGAATAGCAATTTTCGAAAGAACTGACCAATCACAAACAAGCACTCAAGACGAGCCTTTAAATATGCGGAGAGATGACTTTTTCTCTCGATCCTGGTGAAGATGAAAAATCAGGGATTCTTCCACCTGACCACGTGGACTAGTTCTATAAAACACATACAACTATGTCGACCTTACAGATTGTCTTTTTATCATCGGAAACAACGAAAATAATTTTTTTTTAACAAACTTCATCTAATGCGATACTGTGACGTCACTCCCCTACTGTGCATGAGCGCGGTGGGGCTGATTGGCATTCGAAAGCAAACATGCGCAAACCGGTCAAACGATTTTTCCAACAATCCTATAAGGGACAGTTACCACAAGACGATTAGAAATCAGCGTGTGCGGAGTTTTAGACACTGTTTTTTGGGAAAAAAATGTCATACATGAGCACTGAAATATTTAAAAAGTAGAAGAAAAAATAATAACGGTTAGTGGTCATGCCATAGAGCTACGAGGGACATATCACCATAAAAGACATTAGCGGCTGCTGTTAAAGACCTTGAGCAGCACAGGTCTCCACAAAAGATTGGCCAATTTGATCATTTGGTCGTCAGCAGAGAAGAAAGAGAGGCTTCCAACTGCATTTAATTTCAGAATGCTTGAGAAAAAAAGGTTAAGAGAATGTTTTGAGAAGAATTGAAGCTTTTCTAACAAAACCAAATAAAAGGCAGAGAAGAGACGGTTGAAAGTGGACAGAAGGGACCAGTAGGAGTATTACCTTTAAGGTTAGAGAAGACACACAATGCAGAACACCAATTTTCGAAAGAACTGATCAATCACAAACAAGCACTCACGACGAGCCTTTAAATATGCGGAGAGATGACTTTTTCTCTCGATCCTGGTGAAGATAAAAAATCAGGGATTCTTCCACCTGACCACGTGGACTAGTTCTATAAAACACATACAACTATGTCGACCTCACAGATTGTCTTTTTATCATCGGAAACAACGAAAATAATTTTTTTTAACAAACTTCATCTAATGCGATACCGTGACGTCACTCCCCTACTGCGCATGAGCGCGGTGGGGCTGATTGGCATTCAGAAGCAAACATGCGCAAACCGGTCAAACGATTTTTCCAACAATCCTATAAGGGACAGTTACCACAAGACGATTAGAAATCAGCGTGTGCAGAGTTTTAGACACTGTTTTTTTGGGAAAAAAATGTCATACATGAGCTCTGAAATATTTAAAAAGTAGAAGAAAAAATAATAACGGTTAGTGGTCATGCCCTAGAGCTACGAGGGGCATATCACCATAACAGACATTAGCGGCTGCTGTCAAAGACCTTGAGCAGCACAGGTCTCCACAAAAGATTGGCCAATTTGATCATTTGGTCGTCAGCAGAGAAGAAAGAGGGGCTTCCAACTGCATTTAATTTCAGAACGCTTGAACAAAAAAGAATAAGAGAATGTTTTGAGAAGAATTGAAGCTTTTCTAACAAAACCAAATAAAAGGCAGAGAAGAGACGGTTGAAAGTGGACAACGGTGAACAGTCGGAGTATTACCTTAGAGCTTAGAGAAGAGACACAGTGCAGAATAGCAATTTTCGAAAGAACTGACCAATCACAAACAAGCACTCAAGACGAACCTTTAAATATGCGGAGAGATGACTTTTTCTCTCGATCCTGGTGAAGATGAAAAATCAGGGTTTCTTCCACCTGACCACGTGGACTAGTTCTATAAAACACATACAACTACGTCGACCTCACAGATTGTTTTTTCATCATCGGAAACAACGAAAATAATTTTTTTAACAAACTTCATCTAATGCGATACCGTGACGTCACTCCCCTACTGCGCATGAGCGCGGTGGGACTGATTGGCATTCAGAAGGAAACATGCGCAAACCACTCAAACGATTTTTCCAACAATCCTATAAGGGACAGTTACCACAAGACGATTATAAATCAGCGTGTGCGGAGTTTTAGACACTGTTCTTGCGGAAAAAATGTCATACATGAGCTCTGAAATATTTAAAAAGTAGAAGAAAAAATAATAACGGTTAGTGGTCATGCCATAGAGCTACGAGGGGCATATCACCATAACAGACATTAGCGGCTGCTGTTAAAAACCTTGAGGAGCACAGGTCTCCACAAAAGATTGGCCAATTTGATCATTTGGTCGTCAGCAGAAAAGAAAGAGGGGCTTCCAACTGCATTTAATTTCAGAACGCTTGAACAAAAAAGAATAAGAGAATGTTTTGAGAAGAATTGAAGCTTTTCTAACAAAACCAAATAAAAGGCAGAGAAGAGACGGTTGAAAGTGGACAGAGGCGAACAGTCGGAGTATTACAGTTAAACTTAGAGAAGAGACACAGTGCAGAATAGCAATTTTCGAAAGAACCGACCAATCACAAACAAGCACTCAAGACGAGCCTTTAAATATGCGGAGAGATGACTTTTTCTCTCGATCCTGGTGAAGATGAAAAATCAGGGATTCTTCCACCTGAACACGTGGACTAGTTCTATAAAACACATACAACTACGTCGACCTCACAGATTGTTTTTTCATCATCGGAAACAACGAAAATAATTTTTTTAACAAACTTCATCTAATGCAATACCGTGACGTCACTCCCCTACTGCGCATGAGCGCGGTGGGGCTGATTGGCATTCAGAAGCAAACATGCGCAAACCGGTCAAACGATTTTTCCAACAATCCTATAAGGGACAGTTACCACAAGACGATTAGAAATCAGCGTGTGCAGAGTTTTAGACACTGTTTTTTGGGGAAAAAAATGTCATACATGAGCTCTGAAATATTTAAAAAGTAGAAGAAAAAATAATAACGGTTAGTGGTCATGCCATAGAGCTACGAGGGGCATATCACCATAAAAGACATTAGCGGCTGCTGTCAAAGACCTTGAGCAGCACAGGTCTCCACAAAAGATTGGCCAATTTGATCATTTGGTCGTCAGCAGAGAAGAAAGAGGGGCTTCCAACTGCATTTAATTTCAGAACGCTTGAACAAAAAAGGTTAACAGAATGTTTTGAGAAGAATTGAAGCTTTTCTAACAAAACCAAATAAAAGGCAGAGAGAAGACGGTTGAAAGTGGACAGAGTCGAACAGTCGGAGTATTACAGTTACACTTAGAGAAAAGACACAGTGCAGAATAGCAATTTTCGAAAGAACTGGCCAATGACAAACAAGCACTCACGACGAGCCTTTAAATATGCGGAGAGATGACTTTTTCGCTCGATCCTGGTGAAGATGAAAAATCAGGGTTTCTTCCACCTGACCACGTGGACTAGTTCTATAAAACACATACAACTAAGTCGACCCCACAGATTGTTTTTTTATCATCGGAAACAACGAAAATAATTTTTTAAACAAACTTCATCTAATGCGATACCGTGACGTCACTCCCCTACTGCGCATGAGCGCGGTGGGGCTGATTGGCATTCAGAAGCAAACATGCGCAAACCACTCAAACGATTTTTCCAACAATCCTATAAGGGACAGTTACCACAAGACGATTAGAAATCAGCGTGTGCGGAGTTTTAGATACTGTTTTTTTGGGGAAAAATGTCATACATGAGCTCTGAAATATTTCAAAAATGTAGAAGAAAAAATAATAACGGTTAGTGGTCATGCCATAGAGCTACGAGGGGCATATCACCATAAAAGACATTAGCGGCTGCTGTCAAAGACCTTGAGCAGCACAGGTCTCCACAAAAGATTGGCCAATTTGATCATTTGGTCGTCAGCAGAGAAGAAAGAGAGGCTTCCAACTGCACGAGCCTTTAAATATGCGGAGAGATGACTTTTTCGCTCGATCCTGGTGAAGATGAAAAATCAGGGTTTCTTCCACCTGACCACGTGGACTAGTTCTATAAAACACATACAACTAAGTAGACCTCACAGATTGTTTTTTCATCATCGGAAACAACGAAAATAATTTTTTTAACAAACTTCATCTAATGCGATACCGGGACGTCACTCCCCTACTGCGCATGAGCTCGGTGGGGCTGATTGGCATTCAGAAGCAAACATGCGCAAACCGGTCAAACGGTTTTTCCAACAATCCTATAAGGGACAGTTACCACAAGACGATTAGAAATCAGCGTGTGCAGAGTTTTAGACACTGTTTTTTGGGGAAAAAAATGTCATACATGAGCACTGAAATATTTAAAAAGTAGAAGAAAAAATAATAACGGTTAGTGGTCTTGCCATAGAGCTACGAGGGGCATATCACCATAAAAGACATTAGCGGCTGCTGTCAAAGACCTTGAGCAGTACAGGTCTCCACAAAAGATTGGCCAATTTGATCATTTGGTCGTCAGCAGAGAAGAAAGAGAGGCTTCCAACTGCATTTAATTTCAGAACGTTTAAAAAAAAAAGAATAAGAGAATGTTTTGAGAAGAATTGAAGCTTTTCTAACAAAACCAAATAAAAGGTAGAGAAGAGACGGTTGAAAGTGGACAACGGTGAACAGTCGGAGTATTACCTTAGAGCTTAGAGAAGAGACACAGTGCAGAATAGCAATTTTCGAAAGAACTGACCAATCACAATCAAGCACTCACGACGAGCCTTTAAATATGCGGAGAGATGACTTTTTCTCTCGATCCTGGTGAAGATGAAAAATCAGGGATTCTTCCACCTGACCACGTGGACTAGTTCTATAAAACACATACAACTATGTCGACTTCACAGATTGTCTTTTTATCATCGGAAACAACGAAAATAATTTTTTTTTAACAAACTTCATCTAATGCGATACCGTGACGTCACTCCCCTACTGTGCATGAGCGCGGTGGGGCTGATTGGCATTCGAAAGCAAACATGCGCAAACCACTCAAACGATTTTTCCAACAATCCTATAAGGGACAGTTACCACAAGACGATTAGAAATCAGCGTGTGCGGAGTTTTAGACACTGTTTTTTGGGAAAAAAATGTCATACATGAGCACTGAAATATTTAAAAAGTAGAAGAAAAAATAATAACGGTTAGTGGTCATGCCATAGAGCTACGAGGGACATATCACCATAAAAGACATTAGCGGCTGCTGTTAAAGACCTTGAGCAGCACAGGTCTCCACAAAAGATTGGCCAATTTGATCATTTGGTCGTCAGCAGAGAAGAAAGAGAGGCTTCCAACTGCATTTAATTTCAGAATGCTTGAGAAAAAAAGGTTAAGAGAATGTTTTGAGAAGAATTGAAGCTTTTCTAACAAAACCAAATAAAAGGCAGAGAAGAGACGGTTGAAAGTGGACAGAAGGGACCAGTAGGAGTATTACCTTTAAGGTTAGAGAAGACACACAATGCAGAACACCAATTTTTGAAAGAACTGACCAATCACAAACAGCCACTCACGACGAGCCTTTAAATAGGCGGAGAGATGACTTTTTCTCTCGATCCTGGTGAAGATGAAAAATCAGGGATTCTTCCACCTGACCACGTGGACTAGTTCTATAAAACACATACAACTATGTCGACCTCACAGATTGTCTTTTTATCATCGGAAACAACGAAAATAATTTTTTTTTAACAAACTTCATCTAATGCGATACCGTGACGTCACTCCCCTACTGTGCATGAGCGCGGTGGGGCTGATTGGCATTCGAAAGCAAACATGCGCAAACCACTCAAACGATTTTTCCAACAATCCTATAAGGGACAGTTACCACAAGACGATTAGAAATCAGCGTGTGCGGAGTTTTAGACACTGTTTTTTGGGAAAAAAATGTCATACATAAGCACTGAAATATTTAAAAAGTAGAAGAAAAAATAATAACGGTTAGTGGTCATGCCATAGAGCTACGAGGGGCATATCACCATAAAAGACATTAGCGGCTGCTGTCAAAGACCTTCAGCAGCACAGGTCTCCACAAAAGATTGGCCAATTTGATCATTTGGTCGTCAGCAGAGAAGAAAGAGAGGCTTCCAACTGCATTTAATTTCAGAACGCTTGAACAAAAAAGAATAAGAGAATGTTTTGAGAAGAATTGAAGCTTTTCTAACAAAACCAAATAAAAGGCAGAGAAGAGACGGTTGAAAGTGGACAACGGTGAACAGTCGGAGTATTACCTTAGAGCTTAGAGAAGAGACACAGTGCAGAATAGCAATTTTCGAAAGAACTGACCAATCACAAACAAGCACTCACGACGAGCCTTTAAATATGCGGAGAGATGACTTTTTCTCTCGATCCTGGTGAAGATGAAAAATCAGGGTTTCTTCCACCTGACCACGTGGACTAGTTCTATAAAACACATACAACTACGTCGACCTCACAGATTGTTTTTTCATCATCGGAAGCAACGAAAATAATTTTTTTAACAAACTTCATCTAATGCGATACCGTGACGCCACTCCCCTACTGCGCATGAGCGCGGTGGGGCTGATTGGCATTCAGAAGCAAACATGCGCAAACCGGTCAAACGATTTTTCCAACAATCCTATAAGGGACAGTTACCACAAGACGATTAGAAATCAGCGTGTGCTGAGTTTTAGACACTGTTTTTTGGGGGAAAATGTCATACATGAGCTCTGAAATATTTAAAAAGTAGAAGAAAAAATAATAACGGTTAGTGGTCATGCCATAGAGCTACGAGGGGCATATCACCATAAAAGACATTAGCGGCTGCTGTCAAAGACCTTGAGCAGCACAGGTCTCCACAAAAGATTGGCCAATTTGATCATTTGGTCGTCAGCAGAGAAGAAAGAGAGGCTTCCAACTGCATTTAATTTCAGAACGCTTGAACAAAAAAGAATAAGAGAATGTTTTGAGAAGAATTGAAGCTTTTCTAACAAAACCAAATAAAAGGCAGAGAAGAGACGGTTGAAAGTGGACAACGGTGAACAGTCGGAGTATTACCTTAGAGCTTAGAGAAGAGACACAGCGCAGAATAGCAATTTTCGAAAGAACTAACCAATCACAAACAAGCACTCAAGACGAGCCTTTAAATATGCGGAGAGATGACTTTTTCTCTCGATACTGGTGAAGATGAAAAATCAGGGTTTCTTCCACCTGACCACGTGGACTAGTTCTATAAAACACATACAACTACGTCGACCTCACAGATTGTTTTTTCATCATCGGAAACAACGAAAATAATTTTTTTAACAAACTTCATCTAATGCGATACCGTTACGTCACTCCCCTACTGCGCATGAGCGCGGTGGGGCTGATTGGCATTCAGAAGCAAACATGCGCAAACCGGTCAAACGATTTTTCCAACAATCCTATAAGGGACAGTTACCACAAGACGATTAGAAATCAGCGTGTGCAGAGTTTTAGACACTGTTTTTTGGGAAAAAAATGTCATACATGAGCTCTGAAATATTTAAAAAGTAGAAGAAAAAATAATAACGGTTAGTGGTCATGCCATAGAGCTACGAGGGGCATATCACCATAAAAGACATTAGCGGCTGCTGTCAAAGACCTTCAGCAGCACAGGTCTCCACAAAAGATTGGCCAATTTGATCATTTGGTCGTCAGCAGAGAAGAAAGAGAGGCTTCCAACTGCATTTAATTTCAGAACGCTTGAACAAAAAAGAATAAGAGAATGTTTTGAGAAGAATTGAAGCTTTTCTAACAAAACCAAATAAAAGGCAGAGAAGAGACGGTTGAAAGTGGACAACGGTGAACAGTCGGAGTATTACCTTAGAGCTTAGAGAAGAGACACAGTGCAGAATAGCAATTTTCGAAAGAACTGACCAATCACAAACAAGCACTCACGACGAGCCTTTAAATATGCGGAGAGATGACTTTTTCTCTCGATCCTGGTGAAGATGAAAAATCAGGGTTTCTTCCACCTGACCACGTGGACTAGTTCTATAAAACACATACAACTACGTCGACCTCACAGATTGTTTTTTCATCATCGGAAGCAACGAAAATAATTTTTTTAACAAACTTCATCTAATGCGATACCGTGACGCCACTCCCCTACTGCGCATGAGCGCGGTGGGGCTGATTGGCATTCAGAAGCAAACATGCGCAAACCGGTCAAACGATTTTTCCAACAATCCTATAAGGGACAGTTACCACAAGACGATTAGAAATCAGCGTGTGCTGAGTTTTAGACACTGTTTTTTGGGGGAAAATGTCATACATGAGCTCTGAAATATTTAAAAAGTAGAAGAAAAAATAATAACGGTTAGTGGTCATGCCATAGAGCTACGAGGGGCATATCACCATAAAAGACATTAGCGGCTGCTGTCAAAGACCTTGAGCAGCACAGGTCTCCACAAAAGATTGGCCAATTTGATCATTTGGTCGTCAGCAGAGAAGAAAGAGAGGCTTCCAACTGCATTTAATTTCAGAACGCTTGAACAAAAAAGAATAAGAGAATGTTTTGAGAAGAATTGAAGCTTTTCTAACAAAACCAAATAAAAGGCAGAGAAGAGACGGTTGAAAGTGGACAACGGTGAACAGTCGGAGTATTACCTTAGAGCTTAGAGAAGAGACACAGCGCAGAATAGCAATTTTCGAAAGAACTGACCAATCACAAACACGCACTCAAGACGAGCCTTTAAATATGCGGAGAGATGACTTTTTCTCTCGATACTGGTGAAGATGAAAAATCAGGGTTTCTTCCACCTGACCACGTGGACTAGTTCTATAAAACACATACAACTACGTCGACCTCACAGATTGTTTTTTCATCATCGGAAACAACGAAAATAATTTTTTTAACAAACTTCATCTAATGCGATACCGTGACGTCACTCCCCTACTGCGCATGAGCGCGGTGGGGCTGATTGGCATTCAGAAGCAAACATGCGCAAACCGGTCAAACGATTTTTCCAACAATCCTATAAGGGACAGTTACCACAAGACGATTAGAAATCAGCGTGTGCAGAGTTTTAGACACTGTTTTTTGGGGAAAAAAATGTCATACATGAGCTCTGAAATATTTAAAAAGTAGAAGAAAAAATAATAACGGTTAGTGGTCATGCCATAGAGCTACGAGGGGCATATCACCATAACAGACATTAGCGGCTGCTGTCAAAGACCTTGAGCAGCACAGGTCTCCACAAAAGATTGGCCAATTTGATCATTTGGTCGTCAGCAGAGAAGAAAGAGAGGCTTCCAACTGCATTTAATTTCAGAACGCTTGAACAAAAAAGAATAAGAGAATGTTTTGAGAAGAATTGAAGCTTTTCTAACAAAACCAAATAAAAGGCAGAGAAGAGACGGTTGAAAGTGGACAACGGTGAAAAGTCGGAGTATTACCTTAGAGCTTAGAGAAGAGACACAGTGCAGAATAGCAATTTTCAAAAGAACTGACCAATCACAAACAAGCACTCACGACGAGCCTTTAAATATGCGGAGAGATGACTTTTTCTCTCGATCCTGGTGAAGATGAAAAATCAGGGATTCTTTAACCTGACCACGTGGACTAGTTCTATAAAACACATACAACTATGTCGACCTCACAGATTGTCTTTTTATCATCGGAAACAACGAAAATAATATTTTTTTAACAAACTTCATCAAATGCGATACCGTGACGTCACTCCCCTACTGCGCATGAGCGCGGTGGGACTGATTGGCATTCAGAAGGAAACATGCGCAAACCACTCAAACGATTTTTCCAACAATCCTATAAGGGACAGTTACCACAAGACGATTAGAAATCAGCGTGTGCAGAGTTTTAGACACTGTTTTTGGGGAAAAAATGTCATACATGAGCTCTGAAATATTTAAAAAGTAGAAGAAAAAATAATAACGGTTAGTGGTCATGCCATAGAGCTACGAGGGGCATATCACCATAAAAGACATTAGCGGCTGCTGTCAAAGACCTTGAGCAGCACAGGTCTCCACAAAAGATTGGCCAATTTGATCATTTGGTCGTCAGCAGAGAAGAAAGAGAGGCTTCCAACTGCATTTAATTTCAGAACGCTTGAACAAAAAAGAATAAGAGAATGTTTTGAGAAGAATTGAAGCTTTTCTAACAAAACCAAATAAAAGGCAGAGAAGAGACGGTTGAAAGTGGACAACGGTGAACAGTCGGAGTATTACCTTAGAGCTTAGAGAAGAGACACAGTGCAGAATAGCAATTTTCGAAAGAACTGACCAATCACAAACAAACACTCAAGACGAGCCTTTAAATATGCGGAGAGATGACTTTTTCTCTCGATCCTGGTGAAGATGAAAAATCAGGGATTCTTCCACCTGACCACGTGGACTAGTTCTATAAAACACATACAACTACGTCGACCTCACAGATTGTTTTTTCATCATCGGAAACAACGAAAATAATTTTTTTAACAAACTTCATCTAATGCGATACCGTGACGTCACTCCCCTACTGCGCATGAGCGCGGTGGGGCTGATTGGCATTCAGAAGCAAACATGCGCAAACCGGTCAAACGATTTTTCCAACAATCCTATAAGGGACAGTTACCACAAGACGATTAGAAATCAGCGTGTGCAGAGTTTTAGACACTGTTTTTTGTGGAAAAAAATGTCATACATGAGCTCTGAAATATTTAAAAAGTAGAAGAAAAAATAATAACGGTTAGTGGTCATGCCATAGAGCTACGAGGGGCATATCACCATAACAGACATTAGCGGCTGCTGTCAAAGACCTTGAGCAGCACAGGTCTCCACAAAAGATTGGCCAATTTGATCATTTGGTCGTCAGCAGAGAAGAAAGAGAGGCTTCCAACTGCATTTAATTTCAGAACGCTTGAACAAAAAAGAATAAGAGAATGTTTTGAGAAGAATTGAAGCTTTTCTAACAAAACCAAATAAAAGGCAGAGAAGAGACGGTTGAAAGTGGACAACGGTGAAAAGTCGGAGTATTACCTTAGAGCTTAGAGAAGAGACACAGTGCAGAATAGCAATTTTCAAAAGAACTGACCAATCACAAACAAGCACTCACGACGAGCCTTTAAATATGCGGAGAGATGACTTTTTCTCTCGATCCTGGTGAAGATGAAAAATCAGGGATTCTTCCACCTGACCACGTGGACTAGTTCTATAAAACACATACAACTATGTCGACCTCATAGATTGTCTTTTTATCATCGGAAACAACGAAAATAATTTTTTTTTAACAAACTTCATCTAATGCGATACCGTGACGTCACTCCCCTACTGCGCATGAGCGCGGTGGGGCTGATTGGCATTCGAAAGCAAACATGCGCAAACCGGTCAAACGATTTTTCCAACAATCCTATAAGGGACAGTTACCACAAGACGATTAGAAATCAGCGTGTGCGGAGTTTTAGACACTGTTTTTTTTGGAAAAAATGTCATACATGAGCTCTGAAATATTTAAAAAGTAGAAGAAAAAATAATAACGGTTAGTGGTCATGCCATAGAGCTACGAGGGGCATATCACCATAAAAGACATTAGCGACTGCTGTCAAAGACCTTGAGCAGCACAGGTCTCCACAAAAGATTGGCCAATTTGATCATTTGGTCGTCAGCAGAGAAGAAAGAGAGGCTTCCAACTGCATTTAATTTCAGAACGCTTGAACAAAAAAGAATAAGAGAATGTTTTGAGAAGAATTGAAGCTTTTCTAACAAAACCAAATAAAAGGCAGAGAAGAGACGGTTGAAAGTGGACAACGGTGAACAATCGGAGTATTACCTTAGAGCTTAGAGAAGAAACACAGTGCAGAATAGCAATTTTCGAAAGAACTGACCAATCACAAACAAGCACTCACGACGAGCCTTTAAATATGCGGAGAGATGACTTTTTCTCTCGATCCTGGTGAAGATAAAAAATCAGGGATTCTTCCACCTGACCACGTGGACTAGTTCTATAAAACACATACAACTATGTCGACCTCACAGATTGTCTTTTTATCATCGGAAACAACGAAAATAATTTTTTTTAACAAACTTCATCTAATGCGATACCGTGACGTCACTCCCCTACTGTGCATGAGCGCGGTGGGGCTGATTGGCATTCGAAAGCAAACATGCGCAAACCGGTCAAACGATTTTTCCAACAATCCTATAAGGGACAGTTACCACAAGACGATTAGAAATCAGCGTGTGCAGAGTTTTAGACACTGTTTTTGGGGAAAAAATGTCATACATGAGCTCTGAAATATTTAAAAAGTAGAAGAAAAAATAATAACGGTTAGTGGTCATGCCATAGAGCTACGAGGGACATATCACCATAAAAGACATTAGCGGCTGCTGTTAAAGACATTGAGCAACACAGGTCTCCACAAAAGATTGGCCAATTTGATCATTTGGTCGTCAGCAGAGAAGAAAGAGAGGCTTCCAACTGCATTTAATTTCAGAACGCTTGAACAAAAAAGGTTAAGAGAATGTTTTGAGAAGAATTGAAGCTTTTCTAACAAAACCAAATAAAAGGCAGAGAGAAGACGGTTGAAAGTGGACAGAGGCGAACAGTCGGAGTATTACAGTTAAACTTAGAGAAGAGACACAGTGCAGAATAGCAATTTTCGAAAGAACTAACCAATCACAAATAAGCACTCACGACGAGCCTTTAAATATGCGGAGAGATGACTTTTTCTCTCGATCCTGGTGAAGATGAAAAATCAGGGTTTCTTCCACCTGACCACGTGGACTAGTTCTATAAAACACATACAACTACGTCGACCTCACAGATTGTTTTTTCATCATCGGAAACAACGAAAATAATTTTTTTAACAAACTTCATCTAATGCGATACCGTGACGTCACTCCCCTACTGCGCATGAGCGCGGTGGGGTTGATTGGCATTCAGAAGCAAACATGCGCAAACCGGTCAAACGATTTTTCCAACAATCCTATAAGGGACAGTTACCACAAGACGATTAGAAATCAGCGTGTGCGGAGTTTTAGACACTGTTTTTGCGGAAAAAATGTCATACATGAGCTCTGAAATATTTAAAAAGTAGAAGAAAAAATAATAACGGTTAGTGGTCATGCCATAGAGCTACGAGGGGCATATCACCATAAAAGACATTAGCGGC
The DNA here is from genome assembly GCF_030463535.1 of Salminus brasiliensis. Taxonomy (NCBI): domain Eukaryota; kingdom Metazoa; phylum Chordata; class Actinopteri; order Characiformes; family Bryconidae; genus Salminus; species Salminus brasiliensis. Next base: position 30,153,166 of record NC_132879.1, read on the forward strand.
TGCTGTCAAAGACCTTGAGCAGCACAGGTCTCCACAAAAGATTGGCCAATTTGATCATTTGGTCGTCAGCAGAGAAGAAAGAGAGGCTTCCAACTGCATTTAATTTCAGAACGCTTGAACAAAAAAGAATAAGAGAATGTTTTGAGAAGAATTGAAGCTTTTCTAACAAAACCAAATAAAAGGCAGAGAAGAGACGGTTGAAAGTGGACAACGGTGAACAGTCGGAGTATTACCTTAGAGCTTAGAGAAGAGACACAGTGCAGAATAGCAATTTTCGAAAGAACTGACCAATCACAAACAAGCACTCACGACGAGCCTTTAAATATGCGGAGAGATGACTTTTTCTCTCGATCCTGGTGAAGATGAAAAATCAGGGTTTCTTCCACCTGACCACGTGGACTAGTTCTATAAAACACATACAACTACGTCGACCTCACAGATTGTTTTTTCATCATCGGAAACAACGAAAATAATTTTTTTAACAAACTTCATCTAATGCGATACCGTGACGTCACTCCCCTACTGCGCATGAGCGCGGTGGGGTTGATTGGCATTCAGAAGCAAACATGCGGAAACCGGTCAAACGATTTTTCCAACAATCCTATAAGGGACAGTTACCACAAGACCATTAGAAATCAGCGTGTGCAGAGTTTTAGACACTGTTTTTTGGGGAAAAAAATGTCATACATGAGCTCTGAAATATTTAAAAATTAGAAGAAAAAATAATAACGGTTAGTGGTCATGCCATAGAGCTACGAGGGGCATATCACCATAACAGACATTAGCGGCTGCTGTCAAAGACCTTGAGCAGCACAGGTCTCCACAAAAGATTGGCCAATTTGATCATTTGGTCGTCAGCAGAGAAGAAAGAGAGGCTTCCAACTGCATTTAATTTCAGAACGCTTGAACAAAAAAGGTTAAGAGAATGTTTTGAGAAGAATTGAAGCTTTTCTAACAAAACCAAATAAAAGGCAGAGAAGAGACGGTTGAAAGTGGACAACGGTGAACAATCGGAGTATTACCTTAGAGCTTAGAGAAGAGACACAGTGCAGAATAGCAATTTTCGAAAGAACTGACCAACCACAAACAAGCACTCACGACGAGCCTTTAAATATGCGGAGAGATGACTTTTTCTCTCGATCCTGGTGAAGATGAAAAATCAGGGTTTCTTCCACCTGACCACGTGGACTAGTTCTATAAAACACATACAACTACGTAGACCTCACAGATTGTTTTTTCATCATCGGAAACTACGAAAATATTTTTTTTAACAAACTTCATCAAATGCGATACCGTGACGTCACTCCCCTACTGCGCATGAGCGCGGTGGGACTGATTGGCATTCAGAAGGAAACATGCGCAAACCACTCAAACGATTTTTCCAACAATCCTATAAGGGACAGTTACCACTAGACGATTAGAAATCAGCGTGTGCTGAGTTTTAGACACTGTTTTTTGGGGAAAAATGTCATACATGAGCTCTGAAATATTTAAAAAGTAGAAGAAAAAATAATAACGGTTAGTGGTCATGCCATAGAGCTACGAGGGGCATATCACCATAAAAGACATTAGCGGCTGCTGTCAAAGACCTTGAGCAGCACAGGTCTCCACAAAAGATTGGCCAATTTGATCATTTGGTCGTCAGCAGAGAAGAAAGAGAGGCTTCCAACTGCATTTAATTTCAGAACGCTTGAACAAAAAAGAATAAGAGAATGTTTTGAGAAGAATTGAAGCTTTTCTAACAAAACCAAATAAAAGGCAGAGAAGAGACGGTTGAAAGTGGACAACGGTGAACAGTCGGAGTATTACCTTAGAGCTTAGAGAAGAGACACAGTGCAGAATAGCAATTTTCGAAAGAACTGACCAATCACAAACAAGCACTCACGACGAGCCTTTAAATATGCGGAGAGATGACTTTTTCTCTCGATCCTGGTGAAGATGAAAAATCAGGGTTTCTTCCACCTGACCACGTGGACTAGTTCTATAAAACACATACAACTACGTCGACCTCACAGATTGTTTTTTCATCATCGGAAACAACGAAAATAATTTTTTTAACAAACTTCATCTAATGCGATACCGTGACGTCACTCCCCTACTGCGCATGAGCGCGGTGGGGTTGATTGGCATTCAGAAGCAAACATGCGGAAACCGGTCAAACGATTTTTCCAACAATCCTATAAGGGACAGTTACCACAAGACCATTAGAAATCAGCGTGTGCAGAGTTTTAGACACTGTTTTTTGGGGAAAAAAATGTCATACATGAGCTCTGAAATATTTAAAAATTAGAAGAAAAAATAATAACGGTTAGTGGTCATGCCATAGAGCTACGAGGGGCATATCACCATAACAGACATTAGCGGCTGCTGTCAAAGACCTTGAGCAGCACAGGTCTCCACAAAAGATTGGCCAATTTGATCATTTGGTCGTCAGCAGAGAAGAAAGAGAGGCTTCCAACTGCATTTAATTTCAGAACGCTTGAACAAAAAAGGTTAAGAGAATGTTTTGAGAAGAATTGAAGCTTTTCTAACAAAACCAAATAAAAGGCAGAGAAGAGACGGTTGAAAGTGGACAACGGTGAACAATCGGAGTATTACCTTAGAGCTTAGAGAAGAGACACAGTGCAGAATAGCAATTTTCGAAAGAACTGACCAACCACAAACAAGCACTCACGACGAGCCTTTAAATATGCGGAGAGATGACTTTTTCTCTCGATCCTGGTGAAGATGAAAAATCAGGGTTTCTTCCACCTGACCACGTGGACTAGTTCTATAAAACACATACAACTACGTAGACCTCACAGATTGTTTTTTCATCATCGGAAACTACGAAAATATTTTTTTTAACAAACTTCATCAAATGCGATACCGTGACGTCACTCCCCTACTGCGCATGAGCGCGGTGGGACTGATTGGCATTCAGAAGGAAACATGCGCAAACCACTCAAACGATTTTTCCAACAATCCTATAAGGGACAGTTACCACTAGACGATTAGAAATCAGCGTGTGCTGAGTTTTAGACACTGTTTTTTGGGGAAAAATGTCATACATGAGCTCTGAAATATTTAAAAAGTAGAAGAAAAAATAATAACGGTTAGTGGTCATGCCATAGAGCTACGAGGGGCATATCACCATAAAAGACATTAGCGGCTGCTGTCAAAGACCTTGAGCAGCACAGGTCTCCACAAAAGATTGGCCAATTTGATCATTTGGTCGTCAGCAGAGAAGAAAGAGAGGCTTCCAACTGCATTTAATTTCAGAACGCTTGAACAAAAAAGAATAAGAGAATGTTTTGAGAAGAATTGAAGCTTTTCTAACAAAACCAAATAAAAGGCAGAGAAGAGACGGTTGAAAGTGGACAACGGTGAACAGTCGGAGTATTACCTTAGAGCTTAGAGAAGAGACACAGTGCAGAATAGCAATTTTCGAAAGAACTGACCAATCACAAACAAGCACTCACGACGAGCCTTTAAATATGCGGAGAGATGACTTTTTCTCTCGATCCTGGTGAAGATGAAAAATCAGGGTTTCTTCCACCTGACCACGTGGACTAGTTCTATAAAACACATACAACTACGTCGACCTCACAGATTGTTTTTTCATCATCGGAAACAACGAAAATAATTTTTTTAACAAACTTCATCTAATGCGATACCGTGACGTCACTCCCCTACTGCGCATGAGCGCGGTGGGGTTGATTGGCATTCAGAAGCAAACATGCGCAAACCGGTCAAACGATTTTTCCAACAATCCTATAAGGGACAGTTACCACAAGACCATTAGAAATCAGCGTGTGCAGAGTTTTAGACACTGTTTTTTGGGGAAAAAAATGTCATACATGAGCTCTGAAATATTTAAAAATTAGAAGAAAAAATAATAACGGTTAGTGGTCATGCCATAGAGCTACGAGGGGCATATCACCATAACAGACATTAGCGGCTGCTGTCAAAGACCTTGAGCAGCACAGGTCTCCACAAAAGATTGGCCAATTTGATCATTTGGTCGTCAGCAGAGAAGAAAGAGAGGCTTCCAACGGCATTTAATTTCAGAACGCTTGAACAAAAAAGGTTAAGAGAATGTTTTGAGAAGAATTGAAGCTTTTCTAACAAAACCAAATAAAAGGCAGAGAAGAGACGGTTGAAAGTGGACAACGGTGAACAGTCGGAGTATTACCTTAGAGCTTAGAGAAGAGACAGTGCAGAATAGCAATTTTCGAAAGAACTGACCAATCACAAACAAACACTCAAGACGAGCCTTTAAATATGCGGAGAGATGACTTTTTCTCTCGATCCTGGTGAAGATGAAAAATCAGGGATTCTTCCACCTGACCACGTGGACTAGTTCTATAAAACAAATACAACTATGTCGACCCCACAGATTGTTTTTTCATCATCGGAAACAACGAAAATAATTTTTTTAACAAACTTCATCTAATGCGATACCGTGACGTCACTCCCCTACTGCGCATGAGCGCGGTGGGGCTGATTGGCATTCAGAAGCAAACATGCGCAAACCGGTCAAACGATTTTTCCAACAATCCTATAAGGGACAGTTACCACAAGACCATTAGAAATCAGCGTGTGCAGAGTTTTAGACACTGTTTTTTGGGGAAAAAAATGTCATACATGAGTTCTGAAATATTTAAAAATTAGAAGAAAAAATAATAACGGTTAGTGGTCATGCCATAGAGCTACGAGGGGCATATCACCATAACAGACATTAGCGGCTGCTGTCAAAGACCTTGAGCAGCACAGGTCTCCACAAAAGATTGGCCAATTTGATCATTTGGTCGTCAGCAGAGAAGAAAGAGAGGCTTCCAACTGCATTTAATTTCAGAACGCTTGAACAAAAAAGAATAAGAGAATGTTTTGAGAAGAATTGAAGCTTTTCTAACAAAACCAAATAAAAGGCAGAGAAGAGACGGTTGAAAGTGGACAACGGTGAACAGTCGGAGTATTACCTTAGAGCTTAGAGAAGAGACACAGTGCAGAATAGCAATTTTCGAAAGAACTGACCAATCACAAACAAGCACTCACGACGAGCCTTTAAATATGCGGAGAGATGACTTTTTCTCTCGATCCTGGTGAAGATGAAAAATCAGGGTTTCTTCCACCTGACCATGTGGACTAGTTCTATAAAACACATACAACTACGTCGACCTCACAGATTGTTTTTTCATCATCGGAAACAACGAAAATAATTTTTTTAACAAACTTCATCTAATGCGATACCGTGACGTCACTCCCCTACTGCGCATGAGCGCGGTGGGGCTGATCGGCATTCAGAAGCAAACATGCGCAAACCGGTCAAACGATTTTTCCAACAATCCTATAAGGGACAGTTACCACAAGACCATTAGAAATCAGCGTGTGCAGAGTTTTAGACACTGTTTTTTGGGGAAAAAAATGTCATACATGAGCTCTGAAATATTTAAAAAGTAGAAGAAAAAATAATAACGGTTAGTGGTCATGCCATAGAGCTACGAGGGGCATATCACCATAACAGACATTAGCGGCTGCTGTCAAAGACCTTGAGCAGCACAGGTCTCCACAAAAGATTGGCCAATTTGATCATTTGGTCGTCAGCAGAGAAGAAAGAGAGGCTTCCAACTGCATTTAATTTCAGAACGCTTGAACAAAAAAGAATAAGAGAATGTTTTGAGAAGAATTGAAGCTTTTCTAACAAAACCAAATAAAAGGCAGAGAAGAGACGGTTGAAAGTGGACAACGGTGAACAGTCGGAGCATTACGTTAGAGCTTAGAAAAGAGACACAGTGCAGAATAGCAATTTTCGAAAGAACTGACCAATCACAAACAAACACTCAAGACGAGCCTTTAAATATGCGGAGAGATGACTTTTTCTCTCGATCCTGGTGAAGATGAAAAATCAGGGATTCTTCCACCTGACCACGTGGACTAGTTCTATAAAACAAATACAACTACGTCGACCCCACAGATTGTTTTTTCATCATCGGAAACAACGAAAATAATTTTTTTAACAAACTTCATCTAATGCGATACCGTGACGTCACTCCCCTACTGCGCATGAGCGCGGTGGGGCTGATTGGCATTCAGAAACAAACATGCGCAAACCGGTCAAACGATTTTTCCAACAATCCTATAAGGGACAGTTACCACAAGACGATTAGAAATCAGCGTGTGCTGAGTTTTAGACACTGTTTTTTAGGGGAAAATGTCATACATGAGCTCTGAAATATTTAAAAAGTAGAAGAAAAAATAATAACGGTTAGTGGTCATGCCATAGAGCTACGAGGGGCATATCACCATAAAAGACATTAGCGGCTGCTGTCAAAGACCTTGAGCAGCACAGGTCTCCACAAAAGATTGGCCAATTTGATCATTTGGTCGTCAGCAGAGAAGAAAGAGAGGCTTCCAACTGCATTTAATTTCAGAACGCTTGAACAAAAAAGAATAAGAGAATGTTTTGAGAAGAATTGAAGCTTTTCTAACAAAACCAAATAAAAGGCAGAGAAGAGACGGTTGAAAGTGGACAACGGTGAAAAGTCGGAGTATTACCTTAGAGCTTAGAGAAGAGACACAGTGCAGAATAGCAATTTTCAAAAGAACTGACCAATCACAAACAAGCACTCACGACGAGCTTTTAAATATGCGGAGAGATGACTTTTTCTCTCGATCCTGGTGAAGATGAAAAATCAGGGATTCTTCCACCTGACCACGTGGACTAGTTCTATAAAACACATACAACTATGTCGACCTCACAGATTGTCTTTTTATCATCGGAAACAACGAAAATAATTTTTTTTAACAAACTTCATCTAATGCGATACCGTGACGTCACTCCCCTACTGTGCATGAGCGCGGTGGGGCTGATTGGCATTCAGAAGCAAACATGCGCAAACCGGTCAAACGATTTTTCCAACAATCCTATAAGGGACAGTTACCACAAGACCATTAGAAATCAGCGTGTGCAGAGTTTTAGACACTGTTTTTTGGGGAAAAAAATGTCATACATGAGCTCTGAAATATTTAAAAATTAGAAGAAAAAATAATAACGGTTAGTGGTCATGCCATAGAGCTACGAGGGGCATATCACCATAACAGACATTAGCGGCTGCTGTCAAAGACCTTCAGCAGCACAGGTCTCCACAAAAGATTGGCCAATTTGATCATTTGGTCGTCAGCAGAGAAGAAAGAGAGGCTTCCAACTGCATTTAATTTCAGAACGCTTGAACAAAAAAGGTTAAGAGAATGTTTTGAGAAGAATTGAAGCTTTTCTAACAAAACCAAATAAAAGGCAGAGAAGAGACGGTTGAAAGTGGACAACGGTGAACAGTCGGAGTATTACCTTAGAGCTTAGAGAAGAGACACAGTGCAGAATAGCAATTTTCGAAAGAACTGACCAATCACAAACGAACACTCAAGACGAGCCTTTAAATATGCGGAGAGATGACTTTTTCTCTCGATCCTGGTGAAGATGAAAAATCAGGGATTCTTCCACCTGACCACGTGGACTAGTTCTATAAAACAAATACAACTACGTCGACCTCACAGATTGTTTTTTCATCATCGGAAACAACGAAAATAATTTTTTTAACAAACTTCATCTAATGCGATACCGTGACGTCACTCCCCTACTGCGCATGAGCGCGGTGGGGCTGATTGGCATTCGAAAGCAAACATGCGCAAACCGGTCAAACGATTTTTCCAACAATCCTATAAGGGACAGTTACCACAAGACGATTATAAATCAGCGTGTGCGGAGTTTTAGACACTGTTTTTTTGGGAAAAAATTTCATACATGAGCTTTGAAATATTTAAAAAGTAGAAGAAAAAATAATAACGGTTAGTGGTCATGCCATAGAGCTACGAGGGGCATATCACCATAAAAGACATTAGCGGCTGCTGTCAAAGACCTTGAGCAGCACAGGTCTCCACAAAAGATTGGCCAATTTGATCATTTGGTCGTCAGCAGAGAAGAAAGAGAGGCTTCCAACTGCATTTAATTTCAGAACGCTTGAACAAAAAAGAATAAGAGAATGTTTTGAGAAGAATTGAAGCTTTTCTAACAAAACCAAATAAAAGGCAGAGAAGAGACGGTTGAAAGTGGACAACGGTGAACAATCGGAGTATTACCTTAGAGCTTAGAGAAGAAACACAGTGCAGAATAGCAATTTTCGAAAGAACTGACCAATCACAAACAAGCACTCACGACGAGCCTTTAAATATGCGGAGAGATGACTTTTTCTCTCGATCCTGGTGAAGATGAAAAATCAGGGATTCTTCCACCTGACCACGTGGACTAGTTCTATAAAACACATACAACTATGTCGACCTCACAGATTGTCTTTTTATCATCGGAAACAACGAAAATAATTTTTTTTTAACAAACTTCATCTAATGCGATACCGTGACGTCACTCCCCTACTGTGCATGAGCGCGGTGGGGCTGATTGGCATTCGAAAGCAAACATGCGCAAACCGGTCAAACGATTTTTCCAACAATCCTATAAGGGACAGTTACCACAAGACGATTAGAAATCAGCGTGTGCGGAGTTTTAGACACTGTTTTTTTGGGAAAAAATGTCATACATGAGCTCTGAAATATTTAAAAAGTAGAAGAAAAAATAATAACGGTTAGTGGTCATGCCATAGAGCTACGAGGGGCATATCACCATAAAAGACATTAGCGGCTGCTGTCAAAGACCTTGAGCAGCACAGGTCTCCACAAAAGATTGGCCAATTTGATCATTTGGTCGTCAGTAGAGAAGAAAGAGAGGCTTCCAACTGCATTTAATTTCAGAACGCTTGAACAAAAAAGAATAAGAGAATGTTTTGAGAAGAATTGAAGCTTTTCTAACAAAACCAAATAAAAGGCAGAGAAGAGACGGTTGAAAGTGGACAACGGTGAACAATCGGAGTATTACCTTAGAGCTTAGAGAAGAAACACAGTGCAGAATAGCAATTTTCGAAAGAACTGACCAATCACAAACAAGCACTCACGACGAGCCTTTAAATATGCGGAGAGATGACTTTTTCTCTCGATCCTGGTGAAGATAAAAAATCAGGGATTCTTCCACCTGACCACGTGGACTAGTTCTATAAAACACATACAACTATGTCGACCTCACAGATTGTCTTTTTATCATCGGAAACAACGAAAATAATTTTTTTTAACAAACTTCATCTAATGCGATACCGTGACATCACTCCCCTACTGTGCATGAGCGCAGTGGGGCTGATTGGCATTCGAAAGCAAACATGCGCAAACCGGTCAAACGATTTTTCCAACAATCCTATAAGGGACAGTTACCACAAGACGATTAGAAATCAGCGTGTGCAGAGTTTTAGATACTGTTTTTGGGGAAAAAATGTCATACATGAGCTCTGAAATATTTAAAAAGTAGAAGAAAAAATAATAACGGTTAGTGGTCATGCCATAGAGCTACGAGGGACATATCACCATAAAAGACATTAGCGGCTGCTGTTAAAGACATTGAGCAACACAGGTCTCCACAAAAGATTGGCCAATTTGATCATTTGGTCGTCAGCAGAGAAGAAAGAGAGGCTTCCAACTGCATTTAATTTCAGAACGCTTGAACAAAAAAGGTTAAGAGAATGTTTTGAGAAGAATTGAAGCTTTTCTAACAAAACCAAATAAAAGGCAGAGAGAAGACGGATGAAAGTGGACAGAGGCGAACAGTCGGAGTATTACAGTTAAACTTAGAGAAGAGACACAGTGCAGAATAGCAATTTTCGAAAAAACTGACCAATCACAAACAAGCACTCACGACGAGCCTTTAAATATGCGGAGAGATGACTTTTTCGCTCGATCCTGGTGAAGATGAAAAATCAGGGTTTCTTCCACCTGACCACGTGGACTAGTTCTATAAAACACATACAACTACGTCGACCTCACAGATTGTTTTCTCATCATCGGAAAAAACGAAAATAATTTTTTAAACAAACTTCATCAAATGCAATACCGTGACGTCACTCCCCTACTGCGCATGAACGCGGTGGGACTGATTGGCATTCAGAAGGAAACATGCGCAAACCACTCAAACGATTTTTCCAACAATCCTATAAGGGACAGTTACCACAAGACGATTATAAATCAGCGTGTGCCGAGTTTTAGACACTGTTCTTGCGGAAAAAATGTCATACATGAGCTCTGAAATATTTAAAAAGTAGAAGAAAAAATAATAACGGTTAGTGGTCATGCCATAGAGCTACGAGGGACATATCACCATAACAGACATTAGCGGCTGCTGTTAAAAACCTTGAGGAGCACAGGTCTCCACAAAAGATTGGCCAATTTGATCATTTGGTCGTCAGCAGAAAAGAAAGAGAGGCTTCCAACTGCATTTAATTTCAGAACGCTTGAACAAAAAAGAATAAGAGAATGTTTTGAGAAGAATTGAAGCTTTTCTAACAAAACCAAATAAAAGGCAGAGAAGAGACGGTTGAAAGTGGACAGAGGCGAACAGTCGGAGTATTACAGTTAAACTTAGAGAAGACACACAGTGCAGAATAGCAATTTTCGAAAGAACCGACCAATCACAAACAAGCACTCAAGACGAGCCTTTAAATATGCGGAGAGATGACTTTTTCTCTCGATCCTGGTGAAGATGAAAAATCAGGGATTCTTCCACCTGAACACGTGGACTAGTTCTATAAAACACATACAACTACGTCGACCCCACAGATTGTTTTTTCATCATCGGAAACAACGAAAATAATTTTTTTAACAAACTTCATCTAATGCGATACCGTGACGTCACTCCCCTACTGCGCATGAGCGCGGTGGGGCTGATTGGCATTCAGAAGCAAACATGCGCAAACCGGTCAAACGATTTTTCCAACAATCCTATAAGGGACAGTTACCACAAGACGATTAGAAATCAGCGTGTGCAGAGTTTTAGACACTGTTTTTTGGGAAAAAAAATGTCATACATGAGCTCTGAAATATTTAAAAAGTAGAAGAAAAAATAATAACGGTTAGTGGTCATGCCATAGAGCTACGAGGGGCATATCACCATAAAAGACATTAGCGGCTGCTGTCAAAGACCTTGAGCAGCACAGGTCTCCACAAAAGATTGGCCAATTTGATCATTTGGTCGTCAGCAGAGAAGAAAGAGGGGCTTCCAACTGCATTTAATTTCAGAACGTTTAAAAAAAAACAATAAGAGAATGTTTTGAGAAGAATTGAAGCTTTTCTAACAAAACCAAATAAAAGGCAGAGAAGAGACGGTTGAAAGTGGACAACGGTGAACAGTCGGAGTATTACCTTAGAGCTTAGAGAAGAGACACAGTGCAGAATAGCAATTTTCGAAAGAACTGACCAATCACAAACAAGCACTCACGACGAGCCTTTAAATATGCGGAGAGATGACTTTTTCTCTCGATCCTGGTGAAGATGAAAAATCAGGGATTCTTCCACCTGACCACGTGGACTAGTTCTATAAAACACATACAACTAAGTCGACCTCACAGATTGTTTTTTCATCATCGGAAACAACGAAAATAATTTTTTTTTAACAAACTTCATCTAATGCGATACCGTGACGTCACTCTCCTACTGCGCATGAGCGCGGTGGGACTGATTGGCATTCAGAAGGAAACATGCGCAAACCACTCAAACGATTTTTCCAATAATCCTATAAGGGACAGTTACCACAAGACGATTATAAATCAGCGTGTGCCGAGTTTTAGATACTGTTTTTGGGAAAAAAATGTCATACATGAGCTCTGAAATATTTAAAAAGTAGAAGAAAAAATAATAACGGTTAGTGGTCATGCCATAGAGCTACGAGGGACATATCACCATAACAGACATTAGCGGCTGCTGTTAAAGACCTTGAGCAGCACAGGTCTCCACAAAAGATTGGCCAATTTGATCATTTGGTCGTCAGCAGAGAAGAAAGAGGGGCTTCCAACTGCATTTAATTTCAGAACGTTTGAACAAAAAAGGTTAAGAGAATGTTTTGAGAAGAATTGAAGCTTTTCTAACAAAACCAAATAAAAGGCAGAGAGAAGACGGATGAAAGTGGACAGAGGCGAACAGTCGGAGTATTACAGTTAAACTTAGAGAAGAGACACAGTGCAGAATAGCAATTTTCGAAAGAACTGACCAATCACAAACAAGCACTCACGACGAGCATTTAAATATGCGGAGAGATGACTTTTTCGCTCGATCCTGGTGAAGATGAAAAATCAGGGTTTCTTCCACCTGACCACGTGGACTAGTTCTATAAAACACATACAACTAAGTCGACCTCACAGATTGTTTTTTCATCATCGGAAACACCGAAAATAATTTTTTTAACAAACTTCATCAAATGCGATACCGTGACGTCACTCCCCTACTGCGCATGAGCGCGGTGGGGCTGATTGGCATTCAGAAGCAAACATGCGCAAACCGGTCAAACGATTTTTCCAACAATCCTATAAGGGACAGTTACCACAAGACGATTAGAAATCAGCGTGTGCGGAGTTTTAGACACTGTTTTTTGGGGAAAAAATGTCATACATGAGCTCTGAAATATTTAAAAAGTAGAAGAAAAAATAATAACGGTTAGTGGTCATGCCATAGAGCTACGAGGGGCATATCACCATAAAAGACATTAGCGGCTGCTGTCAAAGACCTTGAGCAGCACAGGTCTCCACAAAAGATTGGCCAATTTGATCATTTGGTCGTCAGCAGAGAAGAAAGAGAGGCTTCCAACTGCATTTAATTTCAGAACGCTTGAACAAAAAAGAATAAGAGAATGTTTTGAGAAGAATTGAAGCTTTTCTAACAAAACCAAATAAAAGGCAGAGAAGAGACGGTTGAAAGTGGACAACGGTGAACAATCGGAGTATTACCTTAGAGCTTAGAGAAGAAACACAGTGCAGAATAGCAATTTTCGAAAGAACTGACCAATCACAAACAAGCACTCACGACGAGCCTTTAAATATGCGGAGAGATGACTTTTTCTCTCGATCCTGGTGAAGATGAAAAATCAGGGATTCTTCCACCTGACCACGTGGACTAGTTCTATAAAACACATACAACTATGTCGACCTCACAGATTGTCTTTTTATCATCGGAAACAACGAAAATAATTTTTTTTTAACAAACTTCATCTAATGCGATACCGTGACGTCACTCCCCTACTGTGCATGAGCGCGGTGGGGCTGATTGGCATTCGAAAGCAAACATGCGCAAACCGGTCAAACGATTTTTCCAACAATCCTATAAGGGACAGTTACCACAAGACGATTAGAAATCAGCGTGTGCGGAGTTTTAGACACTGTTTTTTTGGGAAAAAATGTCATACATGAGCTCTGAAATATTTAAAAAGTAGAAGAAAAAATAATAACGGTTAGTGGTCATGCCATAGAGCTACGAGGGGCATATCACCATAAAAGACATTAGCGGCTGCTGTCAAAGACCTTGAGCAGCACAGGTCTCCACAAAAGATTGGCCAATTTGATCATTTGGTCGTCAGTAGAGAAGAAAGAGAGGCTTCCAACTGCATTTAATTTCAGAACGCTTGAACAAAAAAGAATAAGAGAATGTTTTGAGAAGAATTGAAGCTTTTCTAACAAAACCAAATAAAAGGCAGAGAAGAGACGGTCGAAAGTGGACAACGGTGAACAATCGGAGTATTACCTTAGAGCTTAGAGAAGAAACACAGTGCAGAATAGCAATTTTCGAAAGAACTGACCAATCACAAACAAGCACTCACGACGAGCCTTTAAATATGCGGAGAGATGACTTTTTCTCTCGATCCTGGTGAAGATAAAAAATCAGGGATTCTTCCACCTGACCACGTGGACTAGTTCTATAAAACACATACAACTATGTCGACCTCACAGATTGTCTTTTTATCATCGGAAACAACGAAAATAATTTTTTTTAACAAACTTCATCTAATGCGATACCGTGACGTCACTCCCCTACTGTGCATGAGCGCAGTGGGGCTGATTGGCATTCGAAAGCAAACATGCGCAAACCGGTCAAACGATTTTTCCAACAATCCTATAAGGGACAGTTACCACAAGACGATTAGAAATCAGCGTGTGCAGAGTTTTAGACACTGTTTTTGGGGAAAAAATGTCATACATGAGCTCTGAAATATTTAAAAAGTAGAAGAAAAAATAATAACGGTTAGTGGTCATGCCATAGAGCTACGAGGGACATATCACCATAAAAGACATTAGCGGCTGCTGTTAAAGACATTGAGCAACACAGGTCGCCACAAAAGATTGGCCAATTTGATCATTTGGTCGTCAGCAGAGAAGAAAGAGAGGCTTCCAACTGCATTTAATTTCAGAACGCTTGAACAAAAAAGGTTAAGAGAATGTTTTGAGAAGAATTGAAGCTTTTCTAACAAAACCAAATAAAAGGCAGAGAGAAGACGGATGAAAGTGGACAGAGGCGAACAGTCGGAGTATTACAGTTAAACTTAGAGAAGAGACACAGTGCAGAATAGCAATTTTCGAAAGAACTGACCAATCACAAACAAGCACTCACGACGAGCCTTTAAATATGCGGAGAGATGACTTTTTCGCTCGATCCTGGTGAAGATGAAAAATCAGGGTTTCTTCCACCTGACCACGTGGACTAGTTCTATAAAACACATACAACTACGTCGACCTCACAGATTGTTTTCTCATCATCGGAAAAAACGAAAATAATTTTTTAAACAAACTTCATCAAATGCAATACCGTGACGTCACTCCCCTACTGCGCATGAACGCGGTGGGACTGATTGGCATTCAGAAGGAAACATGCGCAAACCACTCAAACGATTTTTCCAACAATCCTATAAGGGACAGTTACCACAAGACGATTATAAATCAGCGTGTGCCGAGTTTTAGACACTGTTCTTGCGGAAAAAATGTCATACATGAGCTCTGAAATATTTAAAAAGTAGAAGAAAAAATAATAACGGTTAGTGGTCATGCCATAGAGCTACGAGGGACATATCACCATAACAGACATTAGCGGCTGCTGTTAAAAACCTTGAGGAGCACAGGTCTCCACAAAAGATTGGCCAATTTGATCATTTGGTCGTCAGCAGAAAAGAAAGAGAGGCTTCCAACTGCATTTAATTTCAGAACGCTTGAACAAAAAAGAATAAGAGAATGTTTTGAGAAGAATTGAAGCTTTTCTAACAAAACCAAATAAAAGGCAGAGAAGAGACGGTTGAAAGTGGACAGAGGCGAACAGTCGGAGTATTACAGTTAAACTTAGAGAAGACACACAGTGCAGAATAGCAATTTTCGAAAGAACCGACCAATCACAAACAAGCAGTCAAGACGAGCCTTTAAATATGCGGAGAGATGACTTTTTCTCTCGATCCTGGTGAAGATGAAAAATCAGGGATTCTTCCACCTGAACACGTGGACTAGTTCTATAAAACACATACAACTACGTCGACCCCACAGATTGTTTTTTCATCATCGGAAACAACGAAAATAATTTTTTTAACAAACTTCATCTAATGCGATACCGTGACGTCACTCCCCTACTGCGCATGAGCGCGGTGGGGCTGATTGGCATTCAGAAGCAAACATGCGCAAACCGGTCAAACGATTTTTCCAACAATCCTATAAGGGACAGTTACCACAAGACGATTAGAAATCAGCGTGTGCAGAGTTTTAGACACTGTTTTTTGGGAAAAAAAATGTCATACATGAGCTCTGAAATATTTAAAAAGTAGAAGAAAAAATAATAACGGTTAGTGGTCATGCCATAGAGCTACGAGGGGCATATCACCATAACAGACATTAGCGGCTGCTGTCAAAGACCTTGAGCAGCACAGGTCTCCACAAAAGATTGGCCAATTTGATCATTTGGTCGTCAGCAGAGAAGAAAGAGGGGCTTCCAACTGCATTTAATTTCAGAACGCTTGAACAAAAAAGGTTAAGAGAATGTTTTGAGAAGAATTGAAGCTTTTCTAACAAAACCAAATAAAAGGCAGAGAAGAGACGGTTGAAAGTGGACAACGGTGAACAGTCGGAGTATTACCTTAGAGCTTAGAGAAGAGACACAGTGCAGAATAGCAATTTTCGAAAGAACTGACCAATCACAAACAAGCACTCACGACGAGCCTTTAAATATGCGGAGAGATGACTTTTTCTCTCGATCCTGGTGAAGATGAAAAATCAGGGATTCTTCCACCTGACCACGTGGACTAGTTCTATAAAACACATACAACTAAGTCGACCTCACAGATTGTTTTTTCATCATCGGAAACAACGAAAATATTTTTTTTTTAACAAACTTCATCTAATGCGATACCGTGACGTCACTCTCCTACTGCGCATGAGCGCGGTGGGACTGATTGGCATTCAGAAGGAAACATGCGCAAACCACTCAAACGATTTTTCCAATAATCCTATAAGGGACAGTTACCACAAGACGATTATAAATCAGCGTGTGCCGAGTTTTAGATACTGTTTTTGGGAAAAAAAATGTCATACATGAGCTCTGAAATATTTAAAAAGTAGAAGAAAAAATAATAACGGTTAGTGGTCATGCCATAGAGCTACGAGGGACATATCACCATAACAGACATTAGCGGCTGCTGTTAAAGACCTTGAGCAGCACAGGTCTCCACAAAAGATTGGCCAATTTGATCATTTGGTCGTCAGCAGAGAAGAAAGAGGGGCTTCCAACTGCATTTAATTTCAGAACGCTTGAACAAAAAAGGTTAAGAGAATGTTTTGAGAAGAATTGAAGCTTTTCTAACAAAACCAAATAAAAGGCAGAGAAGAGACGGTTGAAAGTGGACAGAGGCGAACAGTCGGAGTATTACAGTTAAACTTAGAGAAGAGACACAGTGCAGAATAGCAATTTTCGAAAGAACTGACCAATCACAAACAAGCACTCACGACGAGCATTTAAATATGCGGAGAGATGACTTTTTCGCTCGATCCTGGTGAAGATGAAAAATCAGGGTTTCTTCCACCTGACCACGTGGACTAGTTCTATAAAACACATACAACTAAGTCGACCTCACAGATTGTTTTTTCATCATCGGAAACACCGAAAATAATTTTTTTAACAAACTTCATCAAATGCGATACCGTGACGTCACTCCCCTACTGCGCATGAGCGCGGTGGGACTGATTGGCATTCAGAAGGAAACATGCGCAAACCACTCAAACGATTTTTCCAACAATCCTATAAGGGACAGTTACCACAAGACGATTAGAAATCAGCGTGTGCGGAGTTTTAGACACTGT
Source organism: Salminus brasiliensis (assembly GCF_030463535.1). Lineage (NCBI taxonomy): Eukaryota > Metazoa > Chordata > Actinopteri > Characiformes > Bryconidae > Salminus > Salminus brasiliensis. Next base: position 30,170,385 of record NC_132879.1, read on the forward strand.
TTTTGGGGAAAAAATGTCATACATGAGCTCTGAAATATTTAAAAAGTAGAAGAAAAAATAATAACGGTTAGTGGTCATGCCATAGAGCTACGAGGGACATATCACCATAACAGACATTAGCGGCTGCTGTCCAAGACCTTGAGCAGCACAGGTCGCCACAAAAGATTGGCCAATTTGATCATTTGGTCGTCAGCAGAGAAGAAAGAGGGGCTTCCAACTGCATTTAATTTCAGAACGCTTGAACAAAAAAGGTTAAGAGAATGTTTTGAGAAGAATTGAAGCTTTTCTAACAAAACCAAATAAAAGGCAGAGAAGAGACGGTTGAAAGTGGACAGAGGCGAACAGTCGGAGTATTACAGTAAAACTTAGTGAAGATACACAGTGCAGAATAGCAATTTTCGAAAGAACTGACCAATCACAAACAAGCACTCAAGACGAGCCTTTAAATATGCGGAGAGATGACTTTTTCTCTCGATCGTGGTGAAGATGAAAAATCAGGGTTTCTTCCACCTGACCACGTGGACTAGTTCTATAAAACACATACAACTAAGTCGACCTCACAGATTGTCTTTTCATCATCGGAAACAACGAAAATATTCTTTTTTTTAACAAACTTCATCTAATGCGCTACCGTGACGTCACTCCCCTACTGCGCATGAGCTCGGTGGGGCTGATTGGCATTCAGAAGCAAACATGCGCAAACCGGTCAAACGATTTTTCCAACAATCCTATAAGGGACAGTTACCACAAGACGATTAGAAATCAGCGTGTGCCGAGTTTTAGACACTGTTTTTTTGGGAAAAAATGTCATACATGAGCTCTGAAATATTTAAAAAGTAGAAGAAAAAATAATAACGGTTAGTGGTCATGCCATAGAGCTACGAGGGGCATATCACCATAAAAGACATTAGCGGCTGCTGTCAAAGACCTTGAGCAGCACAGGTCTCCACAAAAGATTGGCCAATTTGATCATTTGGTCGTCAGTAGAGAAGAAAGAGAGGCTTCCAACTGCATTTAATTTCAGAACGCTTGAACAAAAAAGAATAAGAGAATGTTTTGAGAAGAATTGAAGCTTTTCTAACAAAACCAAATAAAAGGCAGAGAAGAGACGGTTGAAAGTGGACAACGGTGAACAATCGGAGTATTACCTTAGAGCTTAGAAAAGAAACACAGTGCAGAATAGCAATTTTCGAAAGAACTGACCAATCACAAACAAGCACTCACGACGAGCCTTTAAATATGCGGAGAGATGACTTTTTCTCTCGATCCTGGTGAAGATAAAAAATCAGGGATTCTTCCACCTGACCACGTGGACTAGTTCTATAAAACACATACAACTATGTCGACCTCACAGATTGTCTTTTTATCATCGGAAACAACGAAAATAATTTTTTTTAACAAACTTCATCTAATGCGATACCGTGACATCACTCCCCTACTGTGCATGAGCGCAGTGGGGCTGATTGGCATTCGAAAGCAAACATGCGCAAACCGGTCAAACGATTTTTCCAACAATCCTATAAGGGACAGTTACCACAAGACGATTAGAAATCAGCGTGTGCAGAGTTTTAGACACTGTTTTTGGGGAAAAAATGTCATACATGAGCTCTGAAATATTTAAAAAGTAGAAGAAAAAATAATAACGGTTAGTGGTCATGCCATAGAGCTACGAGGGACATATCACCATAAAAGACATTAGCGGCTGCTGTTAAAGACATTGAGCAACACAGGTCTCCACAAAAGATTGGCCAATTTGATCATTTGGTCGTCAGCAGAGAAGAAAGAGAGGCTTCCAACTGCATTTAATTTCAGAACGCTTGAACAAAAAAGGTTAAGAGAATGTTTTGAGAAGAATTGAAGCTTTTCTAACAAAACCAAATAAAAGGCAGAGAGAAGACGGATGAAAGTGGACAGAGGCGAACAGTCGGAGTATTACAGTTAAACTTAGAGAAGAGACACAGTGCAGAATAGCAATTTTCGAAAGAACTGACCAATCACAAACAAGCACTCACGACGAGCCTTTAAATATGCGGAGAGATGACTTTTTCGCTCGATCCTGGTGAAGATGAAAAATCAGGGTTTCTTCCACCTGACCACGTGGACTAGTTCTATAAAACACATACAACTACGTCGACCTTACAGATTGTTTTCTCATCATCGGAAAAAACGAAAATAATTTTTTAAACAAACTTCATCAAATGCAATACCGTGACGTCACTCCCCTACTGCGCATGAACGCGGTGGGACTGATTGGCATTCAGAAGGAAACATGCGCAAACCACTCAAACGATTTTTCCAACAATCCTATAAGGGACAGTTACCACAAGACGATTATAAATCAGCGTGTGCCGAGTTTTAGACACTGTTCTTGCGGAAAAAATGTCATACATGAGCTCTGAAATATTTAAAAAGTAGAAGAAAAAATAATAACGGTTAGTGGTCATGCCATAGAGCTACGAGGGACATATCACCATAACAGACATTAGCGGCTGCTGTTAAAAACCTTGAGGAGCACAGGTCTCCACAAAAGATTGGCCAATTTGATCATTTGGTCGTCAGCAGAAAAGAAAGAGAGGCTTCCAACTGCATTTAATTTCAGAACGCTTGAACAAAAAAGAATAAGAGAATGTTTTGAGAAGAATTGAAGCTTTTCTAACAAAACCAAATAAAAGGCAGAGAAGAGACGGTTGAAAGTGGACAGAGGCGAACAGTCGGAGTATTACAGTTAAACTGAGAGAAGACACACAGTGCAGAATAGCAATTTTCGAAAGAACCGACCAATCACAAACAAGCACTCAAGACGAGCCTTTAAATATGCGGAGAGATGACTTTTTCTCTCGATCCTGGTGAAGATGAAAAATCAGGGATTCTTCCACCTGAACACGTGGACTAGTTCTATAAAACACATACAACTACGTCGACCCCACAGATTGTTTTTTCATCATCGGAAACAACGAAAATAATTTTTTTAACAAACTTCATCTAATGCGATACCGTGACGTCACTCCCCTACTGCGCATGAGCGCGGTGGGGCTGATTGGCATTCAGAAGCAAACATGCGCAAACCGGTCAAACGATTTTTCCAACAATCCTATAAGGGACAGTTACCACAAGACGATTAGAAATCAGCGTGTGCAGAGTTTTAGACACTGTTTTTTGGGAAAAAAAATGTCATACATGAGCTCTGAAATATTTAAAAAGTAGAAGAAAAAATAATAACGGTTAGTGGTCATGCCATAGAGCTACGAGGGGCATATCACCATAACAGACATTAGCGGCTGCTGTCAAAGACCTTGAGCAGCACAGGTCGCCACAAAAGATTGGCCAATTTGATCATTTGGTCGTCAGCAGAGAAGAAAGAGGGGCTTCCAACTGCATTTAATTTCAGAACGCTTGAACAAAAAAGGTTAAGAGAATGTTTTGAGAAGAATTGAAGCTTTTCTAACAAAACCAAATAAAAGGCAGAGAAGAGACGGTTGAAAGTGGACAGAGGCGAACAGTCGGAGTATTACAGTAAAACTTAGTGAAGATACACAGTGCAGAATAGCAATTTTCGAAAGAACTGACCAATCACAAACAAGCACTCAAGACGAGCCTTTAAATATGCGGAGAGATGACTTTTTCTCTCGATCGTGGTGAAGATGAAAAATCAGGGTTTCTTCCACCTGACCACGTGGACTAGTTCTATAAAACACATACAACTAAGTCGACCTCACAGATTGTCTTTTCATCATCGGAAACAACGAAAATATTCTTTTTTTTAACAAACTTCATCTAATGCGCTACCGTGACGTCACTCCCCTACTGCGCATGAGCTCGGTGGGGCTGATTGGCATTCAGAAGCAAACATGCGCAAACCGGTCAAACGATTTTTCCAACAATCCTATAAGGGACAGTTACCCTAAGACGATTATACTTAAATAGTGAAATACTTAAAAAGTGAAAAATAATAACGGTTAGTGGTCGGCCCACTAACGGTCGGTCGGAGATACACAGACCAGTGCTTTCGGCATTTCACACACGTGTATCCATTATAAATCAGAATATATTGCGTTTAATACACACTTTCAATGAAAAAAGTAATTTTACTTTTACATTTGTCGTTAACCATTAGAAAGCAAAGTGATGATTTTCTTAAAAGCTGACCACTCAGAATTCAAAACGCTCTGCGAGTCTTTAAATATGCTGAGAAATAACTTGTCTGGTCGATCATGGTGAAGAGGCAAAACTCTGTATTTGCATTCACTTAAGTGTCTAGATTAATTCAACAAAAATAAATCCACCTACTTCGACCTGAAAGATTTTGTTTTTGATTAAAGGGAGGAAGAAAAAAAGTTTTAAACAAATTAAATTTTATTCCATGCGGCGACGTCGGCCCTCTTCTGCGCATGCGAGTTGCAATGCTCATTCACAAACCTACAGCACCAAAGATACTCAGAACAGTGTTTTCGGCATTTCACACACGTGTATAGCAGAAAGCCAGTAACCAACCATTATAAATGAGCATATATTGCGTTTATAATACACGTTCAAAGAAAATTGGTTAAAATATCAGAGCAGTAATTTTACTTTTACACTTGTTGTTAACCATTAGAACGCAAAGTTATAATTTTCTTAAAAGCTGACCATTCACGATCTGGAGTTCTTGACGAGTCCTTAAGTATGGTGAGAAATAACTAGTCTCGTTGAACATGGTGTAGAGGCAAAACTCTGTATTTGCTATCACAAAAGTGCCTAGATGAATTATATTTATAAAATAATTATAAATAAAATAAAGTTAACTACCTCGACCTGAAAGATTTTGTTTTTGATTAAAGGGAGCAAGGGAAAAAAAGCTTTAAACAAATTCAATTTTATTCCATGCGGTGACGTCAGCCCTCTACTGCGCATGCGAAGTGCGCTGCTCATCATTAAAAAAAAGCTGATCATTCGCAAACTGTTCCTCTCAAAGAGTCTTTAAATATGCTGAGAAATCACTAGACTCGTCGAGTTTGGTGAAGAGACAAAATATGTTTTTTTTTTCCAGCTAGGTGCGTAGACTAGTTCAACAAAAATACAGTCATCTACGTCGACATGATTTTTTTTTGTTTTTGATTAAAGGGAACAACAAAACAGTTTTAAAGAAACTCCATTCCATACCTCGACATCCGTCCCCTACTGGGCATGCGAGGTGCAATGCTTAATCACAACATACAGCACCAACTATACACAAACCAGTGTAAGCAGCATTTAAATCATGTGTATAGTGGAAAGCCAGCACTGGACCACTATAAATCAGCTTATGCTGAACACTGTCGTTGAGAAAAACTTGTTAGATAAAACACTGAAATATTCCAAAACGTTGCAGAACATATAATGGTTTTTGGTAATACCATAGAGCAACCAGGCACATATGACCATAATAGAATTTAGGGGCTGCAGCCAAAGATCTTCAGCCGCAGAGTTCTCCACAAAAACAATAGCCGATAAGATCATATCGTGGTCAGCAGTGAATGAAGTAATGCCACTCAACTGCCTTCAGTTTCAGAAATCTTGAGCAAAAAGATTTAAAATATGTTCTGAGCAGACCTGAACCTTTTCTTAAACACGATCGACAACGAGAAGCAGAGGCTGGCAGTTATAAGTGGTCAGAAAAGGAGAGGCGATGTATCATCGCCAAATTCGTTGTGAAGCCTCAGAAATCAGATATAGACTTTTAGAAAGAAGTGACAAATCACTAACAACCGTTCCTGTTCGAGGTGAAGAGGGAAAATCTGTGTTTTTGTCTTCCAGGGTACGTAGACTAGTTCAGTAAAATACACACAACTACCTCAACCTGACAGATTTGAGAATTGTAATGGTAGATGCAATGGCTTTGTAGAGAATGTTAAGATAAATGTTTTCCACCACCAGTAGGTGGCAGCAACCGGTACTGATTGCAGAGAAAGGATTGAGTGAGTCGTAGAGGAAGAGAATGAAAACACTATGTGGATCTGTTTCCTTATCGGATGTTTAAAATAAATGGTTTTGTTCGCAACAGTAAGTTCTTGTTAATTTAGTAACATTACATGATACCAGGAGTAGTTTAAGTGAAATCATGGAAAGTCTGAAACTGCCTGAACCTCTGAGTTCAGAAAAGGGAATCAGGGTTGTGCGTGGAGGAAGTTTAAGTACGTGCAGGCCATTGGAGTCGAAACTAAACCAGATGCACGTAAGATTTCACTGCATCTGACCGTCGTGGGTCTCCCTCAAGCTGTGGAGGTACACATTTGTTTCTGCGAGCGTGGAGGACAAAGAAAAGTTCCACCAGGTCGTGGAAAAGTTGATCCCAAGAGAAACGAGACGTTTGAACGATATGTGTTTCGCTCGCCTTTGTAACAGACTTAAAACTAAAAGCTAGAACATGTAAGTTTGGAGACCTTACAGACTCAGTGATATTAATAAATTACCAAAAGCAGCAGTGGATGTGACTACAGTGTCAAGGCGAACACAGAAACGTAAAACAGCTAAAACTAATCAACAGAAAGACACAGAGAACTGTAAGTGCAATCGATGTGGCTCACAGCATGGACCTAAACAATGCTCAGCATCTGAAAAAATATGTCTCAAATATAAAGGAAAAAATCATTATGCCAAGCAATGCTTTTCCAAAGGTGAACATGTGCATACAGTAGAAGAAACATCTCTGGAGGATTCATTCTTTTTTGGCTTGGTAATGCAGGGAGATTTCAAACAAAAATAGACTTAACAAATGCCAAATATGTGCAGTGTTGAAAAGGACACGTGGATTGTGCCGTTACAAATAAATGGAGACTTGGGGGTGTGCATGGACCCTAAAGATCTTAAATAGCAATAACATAAAGAGGAAACATTATCAAATTCCATCCAGACACAAGATGACTGGCTGGCTGAAATGGCTGGTGCAAAGTACTTTAGCAAACTGGAAGCCTCTCAGGGTTTTTGGCGATTGAAACTGCATGAAAACAGTACAAAGTATTGCACATTCAGAACACCCTATGGCTGCTACTGTTTTCAGGCTGCATTTTGGAATATGCTTCGCCCTGAAGTTTAGCACAATTTAACACTATGATTTCGGGCAAGCATATAGTGGTAGCTTGTGCTTTGTCCCGAGCAATAGCACAGACAGGAAATCAAAACAGATTGCTGCAGAAACACTGAAAGAAACAAGCTTGCAGAGAATCATCAAGCTCCTAAATGAAGAATGGCCGAGATGTGAGTGTCAACAAGGAGTATTGACCTGTTTCACTTAGATGAAAAGAATTACCTTCTGATAACAGACTGCCCGTCAAACTATCCGATCAAACATATGAAAATCATCTTTGCATCACATGGACAATCCCCATATTAGACAATCCCCAGATTGTCTACAGTGACAATGGTCCATCATACAATTGCGAAGAATTCCAAAACTTTGCTAAAGAATAGGACTCATGAGTTCTTATGGGATGTAAGCTATTCCATATATTGCAGAAAAATAGCAGAAAAGAGTCAAACAAAAACAAAGACTATTACTAAAGACACAGAAAGCAAATTATTACAAGTGCTCAAGAAGCTTAGAACCCTTGGCAAAACATGAGACAGTGACAATCCAAGATTTCAACATGTGGAATGCCAGAACCACCAGCCCAAAGTTCTACACCATCAGAACAGAGGATGGCCAAATCCTGAGGTGAATCCGAAGGGGTTTGCAGAAACACAAGAGGCTTTGCTGAAACAATATGGAGTGTTCTTAATACAGGCGTTTAAAAGAAAATGATGTCCATGTTTAAGCTGAAATGTTGATTCACTTTAAGTACAGTGCCTAGATGCTAGAGGAATAACATGGTAATGAATGTGGGTAGCATACAGCCAAAGAAAGGGGATGTAATAATAGTTAGATGTAATAAGTTAATAAAGAATATTAAGATAAATGGTTTCCATGTTTAAAATGGAAGATAAAAGATTGATGCTGGAGGTCAACTGATCTTGGATGATGCTGGTTGAGATGTAGTAGCCTTTGCTGAAGGGCTAAGTCACATCTTTGTTCTTTTTTGGGTTTCCCAAATGTATCCACAAAATATATATAAAAAATTGCTGAATTTATTTTGCACTTGGCAAGTAGACAAGTAATGGAGGGGGAGGACACACACTATGTGCACTCACAAGTAGCAGAGTCAGTGGGAAAATAATCCCCCCTGCTGTGGGGAGTCAAGTGGCAGGACAGGGGCAAATAGGCTCAAATGTAAAGAAGCCTTTAAGTTATGATCAGTTGGTGGGATAAACTCCAGTGGTGAATGGAATTTGGCTGGAGAAGATATACAATGTTTATTAGATACAGGCTCAATGAAAAGCCAAGTCAATTCAAGAGGCTTTATTGTCATTTTAACTATATACAGAGTGCACAGTGCAGACAGAACACAAGTGCAACACAAAACAAGTGCATACAGACATTACAACACAATGCAGACAGTGCAGGTGGGACACAGAGTGCAGAAAAGAAAGTCTATGGGCAGGGTGCAATACATTAATCAGACTAAGTGGGAAGTAGGGTTGTGTAAATAAAATGTGTGCACAGGTTGGTGCAGTACTCCACCAGCTATTTTTCTAAAATAAATAACAAAATGCAATGTGCAATTTATGTGCAATAAATGTGCAAAGAGTCCAGCGAGGTAGTAAGGTAGTATGTAGTGCAATACTTTCACATTGTCTGGAATTCATATCTTGGGTAAATGAGTGTTTGTGTGTGTGTGTGTGTGTGTGTGTGTGTGTATGAAAGAGTTCATCCATTTAGTCAATGGAGTTGAGAAGTTGGGTTGCTTGCGGGAAATTGTTGCAGAGTCTTGTTGTGTTGGACCGGATGCTGCGATACCTACTTCCCGTTGGCAGGAGGATGAACAGTTTGTGTGAAGGGTGGATGGGGTCATCCACAATGCTGGTTGCTTTGCAGATGCTGTGGGTGGTGTAAATGTCCATGATGGATGGGAGAAAGACTCCGATGATCCTCTAAGCTGCCCTCACTGAAGGCTCTTGAGGTCAGAGACGGTGCAGTTCCCAAACTACGCAGTGATGCAGCTGCTCAGGATGCTCTCTATAACGCCTCTGTAGAAGATGGTGAGGATCGGAGAAGGTAGACAGGCCTTTGTGTTCAGGTGTTCAGGGTCCAGGTAAACCTGTCGATGTTGAGCATTTGTGTATGGATGCCTTGCTACAAGCGCCGCCTGTCACCTGTGTCCTTGAAGTGGCTGTGGATTCTCTTGAGCGTGTGCGTTTTTTGCTTCTCTGATGGCTTGTGACAATTTGGCTCTTGCTTTCCTCAGGGCCACCTTGTCACCTGCTCTGAAGGCTGAGTCGCGGGTCCTCAGCATCGCACGCACCTCAACAAGTGTTTCTCCAACCAAAGTTACGACCATACCTAGGTTGGAATTGACAGCATCAGTAGTATCAGTCACAGTGAGCAGTATGCTCAGGAGGAGCTAGGCTACTCAAATGTAGAAGAATTCTTTTGGACAGACTCTAAAGTAGACTTAGGTTATATACATAATAATAAGACTATCCAAGTTTATCTGGTCTCATGCCATTAAGGGGGTAAGATGCATCAAATGCACTCTTCAGAGAAAGCGAAAGGCAAGATGCAGAGCATTGATGGGCAAGATGCAGTCATCAAAGACAATGAGAAAGAGATAAAGCTATTGGCCAAAAGAGGGCAACTCCCAAGCCATAACAAGCTGAACCAACTTGATGCCTCTCTGTATACAGAGAGGTATACAGGTGCTTAAGGTGGGAGGAAGACTCAGTCGCTCAACCTTTTTTTTATTGAAAACAAGTGTGAATTTGTCCTGAATGCACCCCATTCCAGCCACGCAGGAAGCGCATGGGAGTGACAAATAAAGAAGGAGAGAGGTGTTTTTAACGCCACCCTGCTGCTGTCCTCGGGTAGACTCAATGATGCATCACTATGGACCTTCTTCTATGAAGCCAAAGCAATTGTTAACAGCCGTTCACTCACTGTGTATAACAAACAGCCCCAGTAATCTAAAACCACTCACGCCAAAACATTACCAAGAAATCTGTGGAGACTTGGAAAGGTCATAGAAACTGTTAGTGACAAGGATGAGAAGAAGAGCCAGAATATCTCTAGGAGAGAAACGGCTAAACAAAAACGGTCAACATATCAACAAACTCTGTGGTGGAATGTCCAGTTCAAAGGTTAGTCGTATTTCTGGAAGCATAATAACACAAATGAACTGTATGATAGTTTTCTGTACCTCCTGTAGAGAAAAGGTTATTTTAAAGGGTGAAATTGATTAATTAGGCTAAATTTCATAAACCACTAATAATTTGGTGGGAGTTTAAATGGTCTTACAAGACTTCTATTATTTATTTTTTTGTTGTAAATATAAGATACTAAGCGAATTGCTTAGACTAGGAACCTACCACTTTGCATTTTTATATAAAAAAAAATAACTTTCATTTTGAAGACCTTTGATGGTTATTGATGGAAGGTAGAGTCGCGGTAGTGGAAAAAGCAAAAGCTTCAGTACAAGTGCATGTGCAGCATATATGATTAAGCCCCCTTTTGAAGAGGCACATGGTGTGAAAGTATATCACTAAAATATAAAAAAAAACTAATATATAGTCGATATATGCAGTATGCAGTAATACAGTTGAAACCAGAAGGTTACATACACTATATAAAAAGACACACATGCATTTTTATCTCACTGTCTGACATGAATTTAGAATAAACATTTCCCATTTTAGGCCAATTAGGATTACCAAAATGATTTCTATTTGCTAAATGCCAGAATAATGAGAGGGGGATTTTAAGGCAATTTCTATTACTTTCCTAAAAGTCAAAAGTTTAAATAAATTTAATTAGTATTTGGTACTATTGGCCTTAAACTGTATGACTTGGGTCAAACATTTTGGATATCCTTCCACAAGCTTCTCACAATAGTTGACAGGAATTGTGGCCCATTCCTCCTGACCGAACTGGTGTAACTGAGGCATGTTTGTAGGCTACCTTGCTCGCACATGCCTTTTCAGCTTTGCCCATATTTTTTTTTGATAAGATTGAGATTTTTAATGGCCACTCCAAAACACTGACGTTGTTCCCCTTAAGTCACTTTGTAACCAGTTTGGCAGTATAGCTCGGGTCATTGTCCATTTGGAAGACCTATTTGCATTCAAGCTTTAACTTCCTGGCTGATGTCTTGAGATGTTGCTTCAGTATTTCCATAATGTTCTTTCCTCATGATGCCTCAAAGCAAAACAACCCGACAGCAGGGCATTACAGCAGTCCAACCCTGATGTAATAAAGACTTGGCTAGTTGAAGAGTTTTTAGCCGTGACTAGGAGAATAGTTTATTATTGTTAAAAGAGGCTTGCTTGTTTCTGATAACATGAAACTGATGGTGCTCTTCTTGTAACAATGGCTCCCCCTCCTGGCCTCAGTTGGTTTTGCACATGGCCCAAGCAAAATGCGTCTGTCCTCCACCTATGAACAACACTTGAAAGTCATCCGAAGACTCAGTAGGACTCTGTTTAAGTACTGTTTTCAGAATGTAGCTGAAAAGTCTGTTACCTACCCTTAGTTATTAGCCTAAGCATTGTACAGCTCTTCTGTGTTTTGGACCTTTGTTTTTGGTTATGTTTCTGATGTCTGAATCTGCCCTTCATCTACCTGCCTATCTGTGCTTTAACATATACCTGCCCTGATCATGAGAATGGTAAAGACTTACACATCAACTTATTACTAACACATCAACTCTGCACATGCCTGCCTCACTCAATTCATGCCACCTCTGTATTCGATAAGACTATGTTTCCAAGCCATGTTTCTAGTTTAGTCAGCCACCACTATACCATGAGCTGAGCAAGTCTTAGAGGTGCCACATTATCTAAAGGAGTGTAAAAACTATTCTTTAAGCATTCGGCTATACAATCTCATTCTGAAACATTGGATGGCGCATTGTATGAAAGTCTGGAAGGCTATGAATAAAACTACTAGATGTGGGGGATCTTATATTACGCTTGGCATAATAGTGTGGAGATATATTACAATATATTGTAATATATAAAATGTAAACTCACTCTCTAGCATTATGTGACATTCATCACTGCTTCACAACTTCCAGTGATATAGATTTTAGAGGCAATACATTCTCCTGACTGTTTTTTGTCACCATCACCATGAACTATTTTAATCCTGTAGGTTATTTTAGAAGAGCATGTTTCATGTCAGAGCACTCTGAATGACTTCATTTACATCTCAGTAATTTACTGATGCAGACATTTGAAACAATTTCCAGTAAGATGGCACTATTACTATTTAATTTATAATAATATATTATTGATATTTATTTCATTTTAATAACTAACTTTTGCTGTGCACACAAGCACTGGATTAAACACAACAAAAAGAACGCTAATGTCAGGCCCTCATTATCAACTCTCCCTGGGGCGATCCCTATTTCTGTTTATGTTGCCCAGTTCTTTATTAAAGTCTTGTATCCTCCATCCCTGCAAGTGTTTCCTTGTTTTCCCTACCACACCTGACCAGGCATAACAGCTAATGAAATATTCAGAGGACCGTAATCTTTTAGTGACTGTTGTTTTGGGGCTAAACCTTCTTTTAAATGACTGTAAATACTGTGGAAAAATATACTGTAAGTTAAGGAGCAGTTAAAATTTGTCTTACATGCAGTAAACCTGCATAAAGCCAGAGTTTCGGATGCAATATCGGTTAATATGGGTGACTTTGATCAGCTTAGCTAGTACTTGATTAAGTGTACCTACATGATTTTGTGAGGAGTCAGATATCTATCTTAGTCACTGTGTATCTAAAAACATCATTCATAAAAGAAGACTGTAGGAACCTGGCAATATTTAGGCTGTATTTTATTTAAATTATGATTTACTAACTGAGGAATAGGTGTTGCACTCCCTCTGGTAACGTTATTCAATTCAGGGTCATGGTGGCAATAGAGCACTTCCATCAGCTGTTGCTGGGGGATCCCCAGAACTCCCCAGGTGAACTAGAACCCCTGGGTCTAGTGTTTATAGGAATATATTCCCTTTCCAAGGAATGACCCTTGATGTTCCCAACCGCATGATCCTGTCTGAATGCAATGGTGGGAAACAGGGAATGTCATAGAAGCGCCAGGCCAAACGGCAGCAAACCAAGAGACGACCCACTGCTGGACATCCTTATTCTGTTCTGCAAATATGGGTGAAGCATACCCAAACTGGCACTCAAACTGGGACATACCCATGGATGAATGTCAAGAGGTGTAGTATGCGTACTCTACCCACAACAGGCATTCTGAACAGGAAGAGGGGTTAGCGGGGGCCAGACACTGTAGGAAGTGCTGTAGGTCTTGATTGACCCTCTAAGTCTGGCCATTTGATTGGGGGTGGAAACCTGATGAGAGGCTTGCTTCCACCTTCAGTAACCTGCAAAAGACCCCCAAAACCATCTGTCAAATTGGGGTGCCCTGTCTGATAACACATCCCAAGCAAACCCATAGGCTCAGACATGCTTAAGTCTCCCTGGCCGACAGGAGTGTGGGCAGAGCAATACACTTGCTTGCCTTAGATAAGTAGTCAACCATGACCAAGATCATGGTGATGCCCCTGGGAAAAGTCTATGGAGAAATGAGACCATGGGCCAGAGAGGATGGTATAACAGGTGGAGCAAACCTGCTGGTTCGGTTCCAGGATCCTTGTTGCAGGTACTTACCTAACAAGCTGCCACGTAGGCCCATAAATCTTGGTCCAAGCGTGGCCACCAGAACCGGCTACGCAGGAACCTTAATGTACACGCCACCCACCAGGTGTGCTGTGAAGGGGAATAAGTGCCCCAACTGCAGCACCTGGTCTTTAATGGCAGCACAGCCAATCACAAGTGCCACCTCCCTGATCTGAATCCTTCCTAGGGGCCCACCATAGTGTGGCTTCCACCCCAAACTGGATGGGAGACGCTATGCGGGCCTTGGGGATTGTGGTTGCTGGCGGCTGTTCCTTAGGGAAGGCCTCCTACTGGCAAGAGAGAGCATCAGCATTGTTCCACCCAGACGTGTACGAAGATACAATGTCAAACAGGGTGAAGAACAGTGCCCACTTGGCCTGTCCAAACCAGGAAGGGGTGACTGGCTCCAATGAGCCAGTGCCACCACTCCTCTAAGGCCAGTTTGACAGCCAGCAACTCACGATCACCCACATGGTAACTGCGACGTCTTGTAATTCAAGTTCGCCTGGACATCTCTGTATTCCGAGGACACTAAAGACAGGGATTCTAGACTCGCAGGCTGAGAACCCATGTATCGGAGTCTGCTGGACCAACTCCAAGACGGGGGATCTGTTTAATGAGACCAGGAGCAACCAGAAAGCCCTGGCTAGTGCAGCATCAATAACATTCTCCGGTGCCTCTGAGTTAAAGAAGGCATGTAAAATGCTATTGATGACAGATGTTATAAAAATCAGCTTTACAGAAATCCAGGTCCAGACCCCTAGTGAACAAGCCAAGGGCAACAGTGGCAAGGAAAAACTCATTAAATATATTTTATTTAAATTATGATTTACTAACTGAGCAAAAGATGTTGCACTCTCTCTGGTAACGTTATTCAATTTAGGGTCATGGTGGCAATAGAGCACTTCCATAAGCTCTTGCTGGGGGATCCCCAGAACTCCCCACGTGAACTAGAACCCCTGGGTTTAGCCTTTGTAGGAATCCCTTCCCAAGAATGACCCTTGATGTTCCCAACTGCAGGGCATTATCCTGCCTGACTGATCCTGCCTGACTGCAGTGGTGGGAAACAGGGGATGTCATAGAAGTGCCAGGCCAAACGGCAGTAACCCAAGAGACGACCCACTGCTGGACATCCTCTTTCTGTTCTGCAAATATAGGTGGAGCATAACTGTGCGAACTGTGATCTGTAGTTCAAGAACAGTGCCCACCTGGCCTGTCCAAACCAGGACAGGGTGAATTGGCTCCATTGACCATAAAGACCACATCAGCCATATGATGAAGAAAAGACTGAAAACAGCCAACACTGCAAACGCATGGTGGTCCTAATTTGTATATAAAAAAAGAGACTGTATGAGAACTCCTGGAACAGTACCGCTGCAAGTAAAAGGGCTGATCATCCTGATCATCTGATGATCCAGGTCCAGATCTGCAGATCAGTTATACGTCAAATGCTTCCTTCTTTATATTAAACCTTTCTTCAGTCAATCTGATCTATTCAGTTACTGAACATACAGTGAATTATAGGTACTTTGGAGTCTTTACTCACCCCCGCACCAGTGCTGAAGTACGTTGCAGTTCCGATTACAAAGACCATGAAGAGCAGAAAACCATACCAGAGGTTTTTGACGAAAGTATTCCAGCACAAATACTGCAAACACAAACATCAGCAGAGTTCAGACATTCATTTAAACGACTGCATCTTTAAAGTGGAGTCTCCAGCTGTCTGGAACATCTGGAAGAACCTCATTCTTGTTGTCACTGACCATCATTTTCCCTCCTGAATGGAAACCGACTGGTCTTCTTCATCTTCTTAATCAGGGCCTGCTCAGGACTTTCATGAAGAGCGTTTTCAAGGTTGCTAAAAATGGCTGATTTCATGATTCTGTGATGAAAACAACAAAACAACTATGACCACTTCAAAAATACTACTACTGCAGAAAGTATGAGCACTGTGATCTGTAGTTCAAGAACAGTGCCCACCTGGCCTGTACAAACCAGGAAGGGGTGAACTGGCTCCATTGACCATAAAGGCTTTTGTTTGATATCACAGTGGAGAAATCCGAGAAAGACTTACATAGTTTATGTGCCCTCAGTCTGATGCAGAGATGCTGAAGGGGAGCACGCTTCAGTAAAATGTTCAGAACATAATACCTGCCTCTGAGTTAAAGAAGGCATGTAAAATGCTATTGATGACAGATGGTATAAAAATCAGCTTTACAGAAATCCAGGTCCAGACCCCTAGTGAGCAAGCCAAGGGCGACAGTGGCAAGGAAAAACTCCCTAAATGCATTAGGAAGAAACCTTGAGAGGAACCAAGACTCAAAAGGGGAACCCATCCTCCTCTGGTCGACACTGGATAGCAAGCCAATAACATCTAACAGCACTCTGCCAGCCTGATCTTCTGATCACCTACTGGTCTCATACTCACCTGTATGCCATCTCCAGCAATCAGCACACATTGTGTGAACACTTACTAGAGTCTCTAGCATCTGGCTCAGGGCCAGTGTTCAGAGTTTCTGGGGCTGATTTCAGCTCTGCATTTTACACTGGCAATATTTTGGGGCGTATGCCAATGCGTAGATGAGGCCTACGCCATGAGATGTTTCTCTCATCCAGGTAGTTGAGGCCGAGTGTCTTGGCTAGTCTTTTACCCTGGCAATTCAGTAACTGTTAAAAAAGAGAAGTAGTGTAAGGTACACACAGAAAATCATCATATCTACAGGTGTTACTGGTTTGCTTTCATTGAAAAATCAACTACAAACTTAATTATATTTGATTAATAATGTAACATCAGATACCAAGAACCCTGGTTCACTATTTTAGAATATTGTATTTTTGAGATGCACTAATGTGTGCTACAATTCCCCTTAACGAATAACATGTAGTATAAAATCTTTTAATTTGTGGTTTATTTTCAGGCTAATTTATGTCTGCATTAATTTGTTCTGTACCTCACTGGTGTTCATAAATCTGCTGAGTCCAATGGCTTCCATCTCCTGTCCCATTAGGATCAGTCTAAACTTCACCTTTCCCTGGACTGAAAAAGAATAGACAGACATATGGTCTCATAAAGCCATGCAATTTACTCCCCAAAATATGAATCAGCACATTAACAGACTGATGAAACAGACTGAACACTTCAAGAAGCTCTTCTATCATCTGATGCATAAAGTGATTAGTGAGAACAGAGAAAGGAGCTTCCATAAAGGCTTTGGTTTGATATCACAGTGGATTAGTCAGAGAAAGACTTACATAGTGTATGTGCCCTCAGTCTGATGCAGAGCTGCTGAAGGGGAGCACGCTTCAGTAAAATGTTTCGAACATAATACCCGTACTCCTGCTTTTGGCTCTCTATCACAAGGCGCCGACGGAAGGCCCCAGACCACATCAGCCATACGGAGAACAAAAGACTGAAAACAGCCAACACTGCAACCGTATGGTGGTCCTAATTTGGATATAAAAAGACACTGTATGAGAACTCCTGGAAAAGTACTGCTGCAAGTAAAAGGGCTGATCATCCTGATCATCTGATGATCCAGTTCCAGATCTGCAGATCAGTTATACGTCAAATGCTTCCTTCTTTATATTAAGCCTTTCTTCAGTCAATCTGATCTATTCAGTTACTGAACATACAGTGAATTATAGGTACTTTGGAGTCTTTACTCACCCCCGCACCAGTGCTGAAGTACGTTGCAGTTCCGATTACAGAGACCATGAAGAGCAGAAAACCATACCAGAGGTTTTCATTAAAGTATTCCAGCACAAATTCTGCAAACACACACATCAGCAGAGTTCAGACATTCATTTAAATGACTGCATTCAAATCATCTGTAAAGTGGAGTCTCCAACTGTCTGGAACATCTGGAAGAACCTCATTCTTGTTGTCACTGACCTTCATTTTCCCTCCTGAATGGAAAACTGCTGCTCTTCTTCATCTCCTTTATCAGGGCCTGCTCAGGACTTTCATGAAGTGCGTTTTCAAGGTTACTGAAAACGGCTGATTTCATGATTCTGTGATGAAAACAAAAAAACAACTATGACCACAACAAAAACACTACTACTGCAGAAACTGTGAGCACTGTGATCTTCTTATTGGAAAACCTGATGAGTTACCTGAACTCAAATTGTTTGATCAAGCCAATTGCAATTTAAGTTCAACAGCATTTCTTTTGTAACATTATTTAAGTTTAAATTACATCATGGACTGAACTGAACACAAACTAGGAACTGGTAAGTGTTTTATGAAGGTAACTAAAGGAAGTGAGTTTTAATTACTCTGCTTATGTTGATATTATGTTTAATAATTTTCAACTGGATTGCAGAGTAGAACAATGAGAATCATAATCCAGCACAGTTTACTGATCTCTCTGCTCTACCAGCCCTAAACCCTAAACTAAACAAGGATGAACAAAATCCACCTTTGATTATTTTCATCACTAAAACCAAGCAGCTGCAGCACAAAACAGGCAACAGCTCACCACATAGGAGAAGGTAGTCTGGAGGAATGAATTTACAATGATGGTGAGGGAATGGGAGGCAGGCCCAGTATGCAAATAGATGGTGCCAGAAGCCAATGGGAAAGGTGTGAGTTTTACTCATCAAGGTTGTACAAAAACATAAGACACTCTCTAAAAGTCTCTAAAAGGGTGAAGAGTCTATGATGTTTACTGAACGGTAGGTTCAGGGTTCGTCAAATATGAAGGCGCTTCTTCTGAGAGCCGGGTCGTGTTTTTCTGCTGCTGAAAGAATTCGGTTCTGGTTCTGATTTGAACTGGTTTAAATGTGGATCTTACCTTTTGTAGGAGGTCGTCCGATCCGGGTAAACAGAGAGAGTCTATACGAGCGTCCTGCTCCTCCAACTTCTGACCATCAACTAGAGCAGCATGGACACATGCGCCTTTGTGACGTCATAGACACTCTGGTAACTACGGAAACCGTAAACCGCAGCTTTCCATGAACTAGCTGAGAATAATGAAGACACTGAAGACCCCCTGAATCATCTGTGTAGGACTTAAACAGAATTGAAGAGGACACAATCCACTTACCAAATACCCAGACCACAGGACATGTCCCGTTAAACTGTGTTGTTACACGGTACAATTTTTACAGGTTTTCCCAAAACAACTTCCCTGTGTTTACAAATGACAGGAAAACTAAATTAGACTAAAAATGAAAATATTGAAAAGTGTAATTTATCACAAAAACTATAAATTGAATATATTAACATTTGTTTTTGACAGCTTTTAGATGACAATCTTAACAAAACTAATTTTAAAAATAATCTATATTGACAATAAAAAAAATCTTCTTTCATTTTACAACATATGTTTAATTATGCTTAAATATACTTTTAATAATGCATATGAAAATATTTATCACTGTCAAACTCATAGAAAAACTGTTCATAATGCATGTAAAAATGCAAAGCACTGTCAAAAACATAAAAATACTTCTAAAACTGCAATGGACGCTGACTGTTTTTGTTGGGGGGTTTAAAAAGTGTTCTCACATTTGTGACTATTTAGTTCAGAATGAAAGACGTACTGAAGTACTAATGTACCAAACGTACTGAACGTACTAACCTAGGCTTATTTTCTCATTCAGTCAGTGTACACAATGTCTTTGAAAAAGCCGCTAGTGGGAAGTACGTTATTAGCTTATCTCACCTGTGTTTACAATACAGACCAACGTGGCCATAAAACATTAGCCAATTTTGTTTTATATTGAAGTTTACTCATTTTATCAGATTTACCAAGAGGTTGGGTTGTTTTAGTCTAATCTCTTACTGTAGCATTCCCCATTTCAATTATGGTTTGAGACTTGACTGATGGTTCATGAAGTATTTATTGTTTGAAACCTTTGCACAAAGTCAGCTGAGCAATGATTACAGTAAACCACCGTAAGAGCCGAAAGGAAATAAAGAATACCATGAGAAGCTTGTCCATGTCTGCTTTGTTATTTCAACTTTCTCATATGATTAGCTTTAACCATATAACGTATGTAGGCCGATATAAACACGAACCAAAGCTCTAAAGGTACAGTACACCTACCTAAGTGTGTTGAAACTCATCCACAGTCCAACTGCATGTAAATGACCCAGTGCACAGTACCTTTACCAGCTTTAACAAAAAGGCTGACAAGTTTCAAATTACGAACAACTATTACTGCATACTGCATATATCGACTATATATGAGTTATTTTAGTGATATACTTTCACTATACACACCTTGTGCCTCTTCAAATGGGGGGCTTAAAAAACAGTCCTTGAGCACTACATGTGCACTTGTACTGGAGATTTTGCTTCTTCTACTACCGTGAATCTACTTTTCACCAATAACCGTCAAAAGTCTTCAAAATAAAAGTCCATTATTTTAGGTTCCTGAAGTCTATGCAAGTCACACAAAGCTTATTAACAAAAAATAAAGAAATAAATAATAAAAATCTCTTGGGGTCATTTACAACGACTCTGTGACTGATTGGCATGACTGCTGTTTTGTTGCTTGATTTGTACTGATGTTTGTACACACATCCTGGATTTTGTTCCGACCTCTTTTTTGCAGATTCTGTACATATACCAACTGACCTGGTATCAACACGCTTACATCAGAGGAGTCACAACTTTGCGGCTTCCTTTTGCACCATACTTCTGCCAGCCGTGATCTTGTCAAAGGAAATGCGTGTTGCAAGACCTCATGATAGTACATCACCTAGTTCATCACTGATGTCAGCATGGGTTCTTTCATCAGCCCTAGAAGTCTGGAAGGCTCCTGGAGTCCTACCAAACATCCAAAAATATGATGAAAATCCTGTACTCTGACTCTCTGTGGTGTTATACACAAAGAAGTTTGTGGAGTGTTCTATTGAACATCTCACATTGGCTATTTCCCAGGTAGTGCGGCTCTTTTTAATACCACACCCCGGCAAAGCAACCATACGATAACACACCATATTTATGAAACCATTCTCTGGTCAGAATACATCAGTCCTTATCATCACGTTTTCTCCTCCATCCTGTGAGGGTTCTAGTACAGTGAAATCAGTAGCAAGCACCTGCAAAGGTTCAGAGGCTTGGAGACTTCCCATCTGGAACTTTGCTTAACATGTTTTTACTTAACATGTACATCTTTGGCTATACAACACCTTTCACATATTTTACACCAATGTTCAATATATCTGTGCATATTGGGCCAGTAGCAATGACGCCTCACCAAGGTACAGGTGCATTCAACAACCTGGTGCCAATAATTATTATGGAGCTGCTTCAATATGGTGTCCTTCAACTGATCTGGAAGTAAAACTAGCTTTAATGGCCACATGTGTACATCCTCAGTTTTCCTATATAAAATAATCTCCATTTCCACCACACAGTTTCATTGTCACACAAGTTCTTGTACCTCAGATGCTGTAAGTTGCTGGCGCTCCCCTTGATTAGGTCTTTCTCCTCTTCTACAGAATCCCAGGAATGATCCTATTACTGGGTCTGTCTTCTGAAGTACCTGCAGCTGAGACATAGAAAACTCAGGTAGTGTCTTGCAAGGACAAGACCAAGGATAGCTCAGCATCAGGAAGTTGCTCTTTCTGTGCCATCCTTGCCTCCACTAGTATGGCTCTACCTATTGTGGTCAACTCCAGTATTTCTTCCGCTGATTCACTGCATACTACATGCTGCTTGGAAACAGGGCATCTGCGTTGCCATTCTGCGTTCCTGGGCGATAGACAATATCAAAGTCAAACATTCCCAACTGTGATTTCCGTGGTCCTGAAGGAACCTTGTTTCCTTTCACTGTGCACTCTGTATACAGTTAAAATGACAATAAAGCCTCTTGACTTGACTTGGCTTACCATTGAGCCTGTATCTAATAAACATTGTATATCTCCACCCAAATTCACACTCACCACTGGACTTTATCCCACCAACTGATCTGAAAGGCTTCTTTACATTTGAGCCTATTTGTCCCCGTCCTGCCACTGCACAGCAGGGGGAATTAGTTTCCCACTGACTCTGTATACTTGTGAGTGCACAATGTGTGGGTCCTCCCCCTCCATTACTTGTCTACTTGCCAAGTGCAAAATAAGTTCAGCAATCAAATTTATTCTGTGGATACATTTGGGAAACCCAAAAAAGAACAAAAACGTGACTCCCAGCGAAGGCTACTAAATCTCAACCAGCATGGGTTTTATGCATAAACCTCCCCACTCACTCAATCTACCCATACATGTCCCGACTTTCACTTGGTCACACTGATTTATAATGGTCTGGTGCTGGCTGTCCAGTACAGCAGTGTTTGATGTGCTGTATATTCTGGTTTGCGCATGTTTGGTGCTGTATGTTTGTGAATCAGCACAGCACCTCGCATGTGCAGTAGAGGGCGGACATCGCAGGATTGAATGACATGACGATTGTTTAAAATGTTTTGTTGTTCTCAAGCATGGAAAGAAAATCTGTCAGGTTTAGGTAGTTGTATGTATTTTATGTAACTTGTCTACACACCAAGGCTGACGAAAAACAGATTTTTCCTCTTCACCTCGATTGTGAAGAAAATTCATATCCTAGCCTATTTAAAGGCTCGACGGGATTGACTGTTTGTGGTTTGTCAGTTTTTTGGAAAAAATATATTTCTGCCTTCTGCGACTTCACAAACATTTTAAAGATAAAACGTTGTCTTTCTTTTCTGTCCACTTATTACTGCCACTACTCTGCGGGCTCTCCTCCTTGTTTTTTTCACTAACAATCGTCTTTCAGAAAAGGTTCAGATCTGCTGTGAACATACTTTAAATCTTTTTGCTTTTAGAGTTCTGAAACTGAAGGCAGTTGAGAGGCCTCACTTCTTTCACCGCTGACCACAATATGATATTTTTTGTGGAGAACTCTGCTGCCCAAGATCTTTGTTTGCAGCCCCTAAAGTCTATTATGGTCATATGTCCCTGGTTGCTATATGGAATTACCAAGAACCATTATATGTTCAGCAATGTTTTTGAATATGCTGATTTATAATGGTCTTTGGTTCTGTAGGTTGGGGAGAAAGCATTGCACCTGTATCATTAAAGTTAAATTAAACAGTTAATAAAATTTCTGTTTGAGTTTCACCAAAATGACCCTATTTTTGGAAAAAGGGTTCAGGACCAATTTAAATAGTCATTTATGTCTTTATATAAAAAAAGAGGGTTGCAGTTTTTGGGAGCTTTTCTTCGTTTGCTGTGACGTCGCTGTGGACTGTGTCTCTGTTGCTGCCGTGCCTCCATCAGATGGGTGAGAGCTCTGGGATGGACGGTGGGTAGCTGCTGAGGTTCCTCATTAATACATAATTTAATTGAATTTCGTTATTGGTTCTTTACGACGTTGTTCTGACGCATTGTATGAGCAGGTGGTTGATTTCTCTGAGTGTAGTTGAGCTTGTGAATGCTGCTTTTATCGAACTGCTGCTCGGACGTGTGCGTCGGCTGGCTGAGCCATGGTGGCAAGGTGGCTGGCCTGAACTTGTTCTCGGCAGCAAAGTCGAATTGTAGAAATGGATAGACCTCTCATTTCTGCTCATTTCGTTTATTTTAGATGTTCAGCTTGTGTGCTCTGCGGCCCTCTAAGACAAGAGAGAATTAACACACTACAAAATCTGTTCCCTCCAAAAATGTGCAGTGCATTTTGCTGCTGCTAGCCACGCAGCGGCAAGTGGGGTTTTTTTGTATTTGTTCTGCAGTTTGTTCATTGTGCAGAAAAAATGTTCACTTTTCTCTGTAGTTTTGGAATTTTTATGTGAACAAACTATACAATCTCGTGCCTGTTATGGTACTATGAAAATTGCTGTGTTAAAAGAAATACTGTAAGCTTAGATGAGTGAGAGCTCTGAGATGGACGCATGTGTGGTCTGCAGCCGTCTAAGACAAGAGAAGATGAACACACTCTAAAATCTTTCAGGTTTTCAGAATAAACAGAGTGGAAAGCGAGCCTTGTGTCTGACTGCTTGATGGCCAAACGGTGGTCGTTACACACCTCGCATGCACAGTAGAGGACGGACGTCGCAGTATAAAATGAAATAGAGTTTGTTTAAAACTTACTTTTGTTCCTGTTACTTAAAAATCCTTTAGGTTGAGGGAGTTGAATGTGTTGTTCTGGAATTAGTCTTTACAAATAGGTGAAAACAAATACAGATTTGTGCCTCTTCGCAATCATCGTCGAGGCTAGGCAATTCTCAGCATATTTAAAGACTTGTGTGAAGGATATTCCTCTGCTTTCTAATGCTTAACGACACGTGTCAAGGTGAAATTACAGTTCTGAGATTTTAACAAGTTCTAAATGCAACATATGCTGATCTGTAATGGTTTGGTGCTGGCTTTCCACTATACACGTGTTTTAAATGCCGCATACACTGGATTGTGCATCTTTGGTGCTGTAGGTTTGTGAATAAGCATTGAATCTTGCATGCACAGTAGAGGGCGGACGTTGCAGCCATTTTACCTGCAGTAAAAAAGAATACACTTTAAAACTAATTACATAGGATAAAGTTAACTTAAACTAGTTTTAGAACTATTACTGTTACTCTCAAGTGTATTTCTATGAAACGATTTTAAATTCAACAAAGCACCCTGTACAACAGTGACATTTTTTTTTTGGTTTTCAGCACAAAATTTCAGAATTGCAAATAAAACTACTATCAAACATCTGAGTTTCACATCCATACTAGATGAGCAGTTCAATATTCCCCGTACTTAATGTTTCCCGAGAGATCTGTACTATTAGGAGAGCACCGTTATTCTGTAGAATGCTATTGCATGTCCTACACTGCCGTCTCATGAGTACCTAACGCTGAAAGGGTGAAGCTTGAGGGGTTTTTCTTCTCGTTTGGTCAGAAGTGGCAAAACTGCTGTTTAAAGGACTTTGTAAAGTTAAGTGTGAACTGCACATGTCTTGCCTTCAAGTTGGCTGTTGTCACCATGAAACAGGGTATGGCCTGTTGAGAATGAAGTAATGTAAGTTCACACATTTCTGCCAAAAGTCATAATAAAAAGGTATGTGTGTGTAAAACATAATTATCAACAAGACACACAATGTCTAATTAGGTAAGATAGCTGACAGTTGCAGATTAAGATCATCGCCAACCAGCTCCATATATTCCCTGCTACAAAAACGAGCACAGAGCTCGGCAGCAGCAATTCCAGCACATTTCTGCACGCCATTACCCTGGTATAGAAATGTATAGCGCTGGTGGTCACCAAACACGATCATTTGGTTAAGGGGAATTTATTCAGTTGAATTATACTGGCTGACTGACTGAATTGAGTTGATCCAGTGAAATATGGAGACCTTTAGAGAGTGTCTTATGTTTTTGTACAACCTTGATGAGTAAAACTCACACCTTTCCCATTGGCTTCTGGCACCATCTATTTGCACAGTGGGCCTGCCCCCCATTCCCTCACCCTCATTGTAAATTCATTCCTCCACACTACCTTCTCCTATGTGGTGAGCTGTTGTTTTGTGCTGCAGCTGCTTGATTTTAGTGTTGAAAACAATCAAAGGTGGATTTTGTTCATCCTTGTTCCTGCTGATTCACTGTATGTTCAGTAACTGATTGATCAGATTGAAGGTTTAATATAAAGAAGGAAGCATTTGATGTATAACTGATCTGCAGATCTGGAAATGGATCGTGAGACAATCAGGATAATCAGCCCTTTTACTTGCAGCGGTACTTTCCCAGGAGTTCTCATACAGTCTCTTTTTATATCCAAATTAGGACCACCATACGGATGCGGTGTCAACTGTTTTCAGTCTGTTTTGTTCTCCGTGGGGCTCCCCTTCAGCAGCTCTGAATCACTGAGGGCACATAAACTATGTAAGTCTTTCTCTGATTTATCAAATATCAAACCAAAGCTTCTATGGAAGCTCCTTTCTGTTCTCACTAATCA
This sequence comes from Salminus brasiliensis, assembly GCF_030463535.1. Lineage (NCBI taxonomy): Eukaryota > Metazoa > Chordata > Actinopteri > Characiformes > Bryconidae > Salminus > Salminus brasiliensis. The sequence goes on from NC_132879.1 coordinate 30,196,013, forward strand.
CTTTATGCATCAGATGATAGAAGAGCTTTTAGAAGTGTTCAGTCTGTTTCATCAGTCTGTTAATGTTCTGATTCATATTAGCTTTATTATGTCTGTCTATTCTGACTGATCCTAATAGGAAAGGAGATGGACGCCATTGGACTCAACAGATTTATGAACACCAGTGAGGTACAGAACAAATCAATGCAGACATAAGCCTGAAAATAAACCACAAATTAAATGATTTTATACTAAATGTTGTTCATTAAGGGCATTTGTAGCACACACTAGTGCATCTCAAAACTACAGGATTCTAAAATAGTGAACCAGGATTCTTGGTTTCTGATGTTATATAGTAAACATTTTAAATAAAATATGAAGCAATTGAGAGAGAGAGAGACTAGGAAGAAGCAGGGGGAGAGGGGATGCTCTAATATTGTGTGCCTTTAGAGTGGCTGATCCTGACCTCGACTCTGCCCCACCAGCTCCTCCTCCGCAGCAACAGGGAAGCCAGCAACCCCGTGACAGCTCCTCAGTGGCAGCAGAAGCAGCTGGATCTCCACAGGCTCAGCAGAGCCCTTCATCACCACCACCACCAGAGGGATCACAATCTCGGATCTACCCAGATCTAGCACAGATGGCGGACTCCGGGGAGAGAAAAGTGACACCGACACCCTCCACTCCGGTCTCCCACCACACTCAAAGCCATGACCCACACCCCCTCTGGTAAGCCGTGCCTACCACATGGTGGGGCTGATAAAGATTGCTCATGGGCGTAGCCATATGAGCAAAGGGGGGATAGTAGAAGCAATGCAGCAGCACTGGTATGCTAGAAGACTCACACAAAATTTTTGCTCAGCCTGTCTGGTGTGTGCACAGCACACATGCAGAGGAGCCACAGCTGGCCCAGCACAGCAAGCTGGACATCCACCAGCAACTGAACCATTTCAACACTGGCAAATTGATTTTGTCGAACTGACACTAGCTGAAGGAAAAAGATACCTTCTGTTTATGCATGTTCTCGAAATGGGTTGAGGCATTTGCCACAAGCAAGCAAGGCGCGCAAGCTGTAACCAAAAGCTTACTAACTGAGATTATTCCTAGGTGGGGCCTTCCCAAGTGTGTTTCGAGTGATGATGGCACCCCCTTCATCCAAAAAGCAGCTAACTACTGCCCTGGGCATCAACATGAAAAAGCATTGCAGCTACCACCCGGCCAGTGCAGGGGCAGGAGAAAAGGCAAATGGCACCATTAAAGCGGGTCTTGCAATCCACTGGCCTTGACTGGCCAAAGGTGCTGCCCTTAGTACTTTAGCAAATGAGAACAAAATCCCAAGCAAGAATGGGATGCAGTGCATTTGAGATAGTGTTCGGAAGACGCAGCTCTAAGTGGGGTTTGTATTTGGTCTGCAGTTTGTTCATTGTGCAATAAGAAAAAAACGCTTTTCTCTGTAGTTTTGGACATTTTTATGATGTGAACAAACTATACGATCTCGTGCATGTTATGGTACTATGAAAATTGCTCTGTTAAAAGAAATACTGAAAGCTCAGACGAGTGAGAGCTCTGAGATGGACGCTTGTGTGGTCTGCAGCCGTCTAAGACAAGAGAAGATGAACACACTATAAAATCTTTCAGGTTTTCAGAATAAACAGAGTGGAAAGCGAGCCTTGTGTCTGACTGCTTGATGGCCAAACGGCGGTCGTTGCACACCTCGCATGCGCAGTAGAGGACGGACGTCGCGGTGTGAAATGAAATAGTTTGTTTCAAACTTACTTTTGTTCCCGTTAATTAAAAATCTTCTAGGTCGAGGGAGTTGAATGTGTTGGTCTTGAATTAGTCTTTACAACTAGGTGAAAAGAAATACAGATTTTTGCCTCTTCGCCATCATCGTCGAGGCTAGGCGATTCTCAGCATATTTAAAGCCTTGTGTGAAGGATATTCCTCTGCTTTCTAAAGCTTAACGACACGTGTAAAGGTGAAATTACAGGTACAGGTGAAATTCTGCTGATCTCTAATGTTTTGCTGCTGGCTTTCCACTATACACGTGTTTTAAGCTCCGCATACACTGGATTGTGCATCTTTGGTGCTGTAGGTTAGTGAAGAAGCATTGCATCTCGCATGCGCAGTAGAGGGCGGACGTTGCAGCCATTTTACAACCAAGCACCCTGTACCTGTACAACAGTGACATTTTTTTTGTTTGTTTTCAGCAGACCAGAATTACAAATTAAACTACTATCAAACGTCTGAGTTTCACATCCATATTAGATGAGCAGTTCAATATTCCCTGTACTTAATGTTTCCCGAGAGATCTGTACTATTAGGAGAGCACCGTTATTCTGTAGAATGCTATTGCATGTCCTACACTGCCGTCTCATGAGTACCTAACGTTGAAAGGGTGAAGCTTGAGGGGTTTTTCTTCTCGTTTGGTCAGAAGTGGCAAAACTGCTGTTTAAAGGACTTTGTAAAGTTAAGTGTGAACTGCACATGTCTTGCCTTCAAGTTGGCTGTTGTCACCATGAAACAGGGTATGGCCTGTTGAGAATGAAGTAATGTAAGTTCACACATTTCTGCCAAAAGTCGTAATAAAAAGGTATGTGTGTGTAAAACATAATTATCAACAAGACACACAATGTCTAATTAGGTAAGATAGCTGACAGTTGCAGATTAAGATCATCGCCAACCAGCTCCATAAATTCCCTGCTACAAAAACGAGCACAGAGCTCGGCAGCAGCAATTCCAGCACATTTCTGCACGCCATTACCCTGGTATAGAAATGTATAGCGCTGGTGGTCACCAAACACGATCATTTGGTTAAGGGGAATTTATTCAGTTAAATTATACTGGCTGACTGACTGAATTGAGTTGATCCAGTGAAATATGGAGACCTTTAGAGAGTGTCTTATGTTTTTGTACAACCTTGATGAGTAAAACTCACACCTTTCCCATTGGCTTCTGGCACCATCTATTTGCACAGTGGGCCTGCCCCCCATTCCCTCACCCTCATTGTAAATTCATTCCTCCAGACTACCTTCTCCTATGTGGTGAGCTGTTGTTTTGTGCTGTTCATCCTTGTTCCTGCTGAAGTAAAGCTTTATAAACCTATTAGTTGTTCAGTAGTTTAGGATTGGTAGAGCAGAGAGATCAGTAAACTGTGCTGGATTACGATTCTCATTGTTCTCCCCTGCAATCCAGTTGAAAATATTAAAAAATAATATGAACATTAGCAGAGTAATTAAAACTCATTGAACTGAAATGGTTTAGGCAATTGGCTTCATCAAACAATTTGAGTTCAGGTAACTCATCAGGTTTTCCAATAAGAAGATCACAGTGCTCAGTTTCTGCAGTAGTAGTGTTTTTGAAGTGGTCATGGTTGTTTTTTGTTTTCATTACAGAATCATGAAATCATCGTTTTCAGCTACCTTGAAAAAGCCCTTCATGAAAGACCTGAGCAGGCCCTAATAAAGAAGATGAAGCAGAGGAGCAGTTTAACATTCAGGAGGGAAAATGAAGGTCAGTGACCCCAAGAATGAGGTTCTTCCAGATGTTCCAGACAGTTGGAGACTCCACTTTACAGATGATTTAAATGCAGTCGTTTAAATGAATGTCTGAACTCTGCTGTGTGTGTTTGCAGTATTTCTGCTGTTTATGGTTTATTTCTGCACTGGTGCGGGGGTGAGTAAAGACTCCAAAGTACCTATAATTCACTGTATGTTCAGTAACTGATTGATCAGATTGACAGATTGAACGTTTAATATAAAGAAGGAAGCATTTGATGTATAACTGATCTGCAGATCTGGAAATGGATCGTGAGACAATCAGGATGACCAGCCCTTTTTCTTGCAGTGGTACTTTCCCAGGAGTTCTCATACAGTCTCTTTTTTTATATCCAAATTAGGACCACCATACGGATGCAGTGTAGACTGTTTTCAGTCTGTTTTGTTCTCTGTGTGGTCTTCCGTCAGGAGTACGGGTTTTATGTTCGGAACGTTTTACCTAAGCGTGCTCCCCTTCAGCAGCTCTCCATCACTGAGGGCACATACACTATGTAAGTCTTTCTCTGATTTATCAGATATCAAATATCAAACCAAAGCTTCAATAAAAGCTCCTTTCTCTGTTCTCACTAATCACTTCATGCATCAGATGATAGAAGAGCTTCTTGAAGTGTTCAGTCTGTTTCATCAGTCTGTTAATGTGCTGATTCATATTAGCTTTAATATGTCTGTCTATTCTGACTGATCCTAATAGGAAAGGAGATGGACGCCATTTGACTCAGCAGTGAGGTACAGAAGGGGAATTGTAGCACACACTAGTGCATCTCAAAAATACAAGATTCTAAAATAGTGAACCAGGGTTCTTGGTATCTGATGTTACATTTTTAATAAAATATAATTAAGTTTGTAGTTGATTTTTTCCAATGAAAGCAAACCAGTAACAACTGTAGATATGATTATTTCTGTGTGTATCTTACACTACTTCTCTTTTTTTCACAGTTACTGAATTTCCAGGCTAGAAGACTAGCTAAGACACCCGGCCTGGATGAGAGAAACATCGCATGGCGTAGGCCTCATCTACGCATTGGCATACACCCCAAAATATTGCCAGTGTGAAATGCAGAGCTGAAATCAGCCCCAGAAACACTGAACACTGGCCCTGAGCCAGATGCCTAGAGACTCTAGTAAGTGTTCACACAGTGTGTGCTGATTGCTGGAGATGGCATACAGGTGAGTATGAGACCAGTAGGTGAGTTTGAAACCAGTAGGTGATCAGAAGGTCAGGCTGGCAGAGTGCTGTTAGATGTTATTGGCTTGCTATCTAGTGTCGACTAGAGGAGGATGGGTTCTCCTTTTGAGTCTTGGTTCCTCTCAAGGTTTCTTCCTAATGCATTTAGGGAGTTTTTCCTTGCCACAGTCGCCCTTGGCTTGCTCACTAGGTGTCTGGACCTGGATTTCTGTAAAGCTGATTTTTATACCATCTGTCATCAATAGCATTTTACATGCCTTCTTTAACTCCGAGGCAGGTATTATATTCGGAACATTTTACTGAAGCATGCTCCCTTTCAGCAGCTCTGCATCAGACTGAGGGCACATAAACTATGTAAGTCTTTCTCGGATTTCTCCACTGTGATATCAAACAAAAGCCTTTATGGTCAATGGAGCCAGTTCACCCCTTCCTGGTTTGGACAGGCCAGGTGGGCAATGTTCTTGAACTACAGATCACAGTGCTCATACTTTCTGCAGTGGTAGTATTTTTGAAGTGGTCACAGTTGTTTTGTTGTTTTCATCACAGAATCATGAAATCAGCCGTTTTCAGCAACCATGCAAACGCCACTCCTAAAAGTCCTGAGCAGGCCCTTATAAAGAAGATGAAGCAGATCAGTCGGTTTCCATTCAGGAGGGAAAATGAAGGTCAGTGACAACAAGAATGAGGTTCTTCCAGATGTTCCAGACAGTTGGAGAGTCCACTTTACAGATGATTTGAATGCAGTCGTTTAAATGAATGTCTGAACTCTGCTGATGTGTGTGTTTGCAGTATTTGTGCTGGAATACTTTCATAAAAATCTCTGGTGTGGTTTTCTGCTCTTCATGGTCTCTGTAATCGGAACTGCAACGTACTTCAGAACTGGTGTAGGGGTGAGTAAAGACTCCAAAGTACCTATAATTCACTGTATGTTCAGTAACTGAATAGATCAGATTGACTGAAGAAAGGCTTAATATAAAGAAGGAAGCATTTGACGTATAACTGATCTGCAGATCTGGACCTGGATCATCAGATGATCAGGATGACCAGCCCTTTTACTTGTAGCGGTACTTTTCCAGGAGTTCTTATACAGTCCCTTTTTTTTATATCCAAATTAGGACCACCATGCGGTTGCAGTGTTGGCTGTTTTCAGTCTTTTCTTCTCCGTCTGGGTGATGTGGTCTGGGGCCTTCCCTCGGCGCCTTGTGGTAGACAGCCAAAAGCAGGAGTACAGGTATTATGTTCGGAACATTTTACTGAAGCGTGCTCCCCTTCAGCAGCTCTGCATCAGACTGAGGGCACATAAACTACTTAAGATTTATCCACTGTGCAAAAAGATGAAGATGATGAGCAGTTTTTAATTCTGGAGGGAAAATGAAGGTCAGTGACAACAAGAATGAGGTTCTTCCAGATGTTCCAGACAGCTGGAGACTCCACTTTACAGATGATTTGAATGCAGTCGTTGAAATGAATGTCTGAACTCTGCTGATGTGTGTGTTTGCAGTATTTGTGCTGGAGGGCACATAAACTACTTAAGTCTTTCTAAGATTTATCCACTGTGCAAAAAGATGAAGATGATGAGCAGTTTTTAATTCCGGACAGCTGGAGACTCCACTTTACAGATGATTTGAATGCAGTCGTTGAAATGAATGATTTATCCACTGTGATATCAAACCAAAGCCTTTACGGTCAATGGAGCCAGTTCACCCCTTCCTGGTTTGGAAAGGCCAGGTGGGCACTGTTCTTGAAGTACAGATCACAGTGCATACAGTTTCTTTTTTTTATATCCAAATTAGGACCACCATGCGGTTGCAGTGTTGGCTGTTTTCAGTCTTTTGTTCTCCGTATGGCTGATGTGGTCTGGTTCCTTCCTTCGGCGCCTTGTAATAGACAGCCAAAAGCAGGAGTATGGGTATTATGTTCGGAACATTTTACTGAAGCGTGCTCCCCTTCAGCAGCTCTGCATCAGACTGAGGGCACATACACTACTTAAGTCTTTCTAAGATTTATCCACTGTGATATCAAACCAAGCCTTTATGGTCAACGGAGCCAGTTCACCCCTTCCTGGTTTGGAAAGGCCAGGTGGGCACTGTTCTTGAAGTACAGATCACAGTGCTCACAGTTTCTGCAGTAGTAGTATTTTTGTAGTGGTCATAGTTGTTTTTTGTTTTCATCACAGAATCATGAAATCAGCCGTTTTCAGCAACCGTGAAAACGCCACTCCTAAAAGTCCTGAGCAGGCCCTTATAAAAAAGATGATGCAGATCAGTCGGTTTCCATTAAGGAGGGAAAATGAAGGTCAGTGACAACAAGAATGAGGTTCTTCCAGATGTTCCAGACAGTTGGAGACTCCACTTTACAGATGATTTGAATGCAGTCGTTTAAATGAATGTCTGAACTCTGCTGATGTGTGTGTTTGCAGTATTTGTGCTGGAATACTTTCATGAAAACCTCTGGTATAGTTTTCTGCTGTTTATGGTTTACTTCAGCACTGGTGCTGGGGTGAGTAAAGACTCCAAAGTACCTATAATTCTCTGTATGTTCAGTAACTGAATAGATCAGATTGACTGAAGAAACGTTTAATATAAAGAAGGAAGCATTTGACGTATAACTGATCTGCAGATCTGGACCTGGATCATCAGATGATCAGGATGACCAGCCCTTTTACTTGCAGCGGTACTTTTCCAGGAGTTCTCATACAGTCCCTTTTTTTATATCCAAATTAGGACCACCATGCGGTTGCAGTGTTGGCTGTTTTCAGTCTTTTGTTCTCCGTCTGGGTGATGTGGTCTGGGGCCTTCCCTCGGCGCCTTGTGGTAGACAGCCAAAAGCAGGAGTACAGGTATTATGTTCGGAACATTTTACTGAAACGTGCTCCCCTTCAGCAGCTCTGCATCAGACTGAGGGCACATAAACTACATAAGTCTTTCTAAGATTTATCCACTGTGCAAAAAGATGAAGATGATGAGCAATTTTTAATTCCGGAGGGAAAATGAAGGTCAGTGACAACAAGAATGAGGTTCTTCCAGATGTTCCAGACAGTTGGAGACTCCACTTTACAGATGATTTGAATGCAGTCGTTTAAATGAATGTCTGAACTCTGCTGATGTGTGTGTTTGCAGTATTTGTGCTGGAATACTTTCATGAAAACCTGATATGGTTTTCTGCTGTTCATGGTTTACTTCAGCACTGGTGCTGGGGTGAGTAAAGACTCCGAAGTACCTATAATTCACTGTATGTTCAGTAACTGAATAGATCAGATTGACTAAAGAAAGGTTAAATATAAAGAAGGAATCATTTGACATAAAATTAATCTGCAGATCTGGAACTGGATCATCAGATGATCAGGATGACCAGCCCTTTTACTTGCAGCAGTACTTTTCCAGGAGTTCTCATATAGTATCTATTTTATATTCAAATTAGGACCACCATACGGTTGCAGTGTTGGCTGTTTTCTGTCTTTTCTTCTCCGTATGGCTGATGTGGTCTGGAGCCTTCTGTCGGCATCTTGTAATAAGACAGCCAAAAGCAGGAGTACGGGTATTTTCTTCGGAACATTTTACTGAAGAGTGCTCCCCTTCAGCAGCTCTGCTTCAGACTGAGGGTACATAAACTATGTAAGTCTTTCTCAGATTTATCCACTGTGATATCAAACCAAAGCCTTTATGGTCAATGGAGCCAGTTCACCCCTTCCTGGTTTGGACAGGCCAGGTGGGCACTGTTCTTGAAGTACAGATCACAGTGCTCACAGTTTCTGCAGTAGTAGTATTTTTGTAGTGGTCATAGTTGTGTTTTTGTTTTCATCACAGAATCATGAAATCAGCCATTTTTAGCAACCTTGAAAACGCCCTTCATGAAAGTCCTGAGCAGGCCCCGATTAAGAAGATGAAGATGTTTCTCTCATCCAGGTAGTTGAAGCGGAGTGTCTGGGCTAGTCTCCTACCCTGGCAATTCAGTAACTGTGAAAAGAAAGTAGTGTAAGATACACACATATCTACAGGTGTTACTGGTTTGCTTTAAAAAAAAATAATTTTCATTGAAAAATCAACTACAAACTTAATTATACTTTCATTTTTATATTGAATAAAAATGTTTATTATGTAACATCAAATACCAAAAACCCTGGGTCACCATTTTAGAATCTTCCATTTTTCAGATGCACTAGTGTGTGCTACAATTCCCATTAATGAATAACAATATAAGTATAAGTAAATAACATAGTATAAAATGTAATAATAAAATTCAATTAAATAATAATTTAATTTGTGGTTCATATTCAGGCTAATTTATGCAGACTGCATTGATTTGTTCTGTACCTCACTGGTGTTCATAAATCTGTCCAATAGCGTCCATCTCCTTTCTCATTAGGGTCAGTCTAAACTTCACCTTTCACTGGGCTGAAAAAGAATAGTATAGTATATAGAATATATAAGAATAGTAATACTATTATTGCTAAAACCAAACAGCTGCAGTACAAAACAGACAACAGCTCACCACAAAGGGGAAGGCAGTCTGGTGGACTGAATTTACAATGATGGTGAGGGAATAGGGGGCAGGCCCAGTATGCAAATAGATGGCCAGAAGCCAATGGGAAAGGTGTGTGTTTTACTTATCAAGATTGTACAAAAACATAAGACACTCTCTCCATAGGGTCTCCATTTTTCACTGGAACAATGCAGTCAGTCAGCCAGTATAACTCTCAGTATAAAGTTATGTTTTTGTTTTTTATTTTTTACAAAAGTGCCAAGAGTAATTTGCAGAAGCATTTCCTGTTATTAAAATGCACCTCATTACAGTCTCAAAGTATTAAGAAAATAAGGGATGCAGTTGTCTGTTGCCTCATGGAGTACCTTGGAGAACACCAAAAAGACCTCTTCCATGATTGCTAGGTATGTTATCAAATTATTAATCAACTTGAGGTATTCACAGGGTTACACATATGGTTGCCCTTAACGTAAACTATTGTTTAATTTTCATATCAATTACAGAACTGTAACATCAGGGTATTCCCTGCCCTTTACTTAATTGTATGTTTATTGTTATTTAAACACACATTGTTTGGTATCTTTCTAGTGTAATATTTGCCAAACATTAACATTAAACAACAACTTGTCAAGCAAAATTCCTGATCACATATGTAATTCTTAACATGTAAGACCTATATTGCAAATATGAAGATGAGTAACACGATTTTATTAAAATCTGAATGGTTCACCCCTTTATTCAGGTGGTCTAAGGGCAGATGTTATACATTCATTTTATGATTACACATTTCTGTCCTGCAGGTAGTGGTCTGATCCATCATGAATATTTTTAGATGTGTAGCAATGGGTTAGATTGATAAATGTTTTATTGTGGGACACTGGGGTCAGCCATTCAGGTTTTGCCTTTAATTTGTACTAGCATGCTGAAGAATACAAACAAATGTTTATTTAGAAATTAATATAGCATAAATATATTGTTAAAATTGTTCAATTGTAAAACATTGCGTTTGTTAAGCGTTGAATGGGTGTGGAAACAAAACCAAAGTGTGTATGCTGTTAATGGGATTGAGTATTCAAACGTTTTCTGGAGTTTGAAGAATAAAGCTGCTCATGAATGTCCACAGCCTTAAATGTAAGCTAAATTAACTAATGAACTGTTTTACCCATATTAGGACACACACTGTTTTCTTGTGTAACTTTCTTTCCTCCCCTCCTGGATATGGCTATATCAAGAATCTTTTGTTGTAGCTGACTATGCATAGAAAAGGACATTTTGTACTTTTTATTATTAGTATTGTATCCTGTGTCTGATTATTTGTAGATCATATGTGTGTGTATATATATTTTCTTTTTTAAATATTAATTTGACCTTCTCTGTACAAGTAATGGTTTACTGAAAAATATGAAGTAAATGAAGATTTGACATTTATGTTAATGTTACTCACTTATTATGGTCATTTGTTGTGAAATGTATTGAGAAATGTTAAATAGACTTTACTTTTTTATTATAATGTGTCAAACATGTTACATTTAGGTAATCTTCATACAAAATATGGGGTGAAATCTACCCAAACAAACTAAGTGCAATTTGTTACCTCAATTATAAGTAGATTCTATATGTTGAACTTTTCCTGAAACGTGATTGTTAGTAAAGAAGACAAGGAGACGGACAGAGCGCAGAGTAGTGGCAGTTAAAAGTGGTCCGAAAATGAGAGGCGTCATTTTTTCTTTAAACTTCTTAAGAAGTCTGAGATATATTTTTCACAAGAACTGACAAATCACAAACAGCTAATCACGACGAGCCTTTAAATAGGCTGAGATATGAATTTTCTTCATGATCGAGGTGAAGAGGAAAAATCAGTTTATTTGTACTTCTGGGTGCATATGTAACGACCACCGTTTGGCCATCAAGCAGTCAGACACAAGGCTCGCTTTCCGCTGTTTATTCTGAAAAGATATAAAGATTTTAGAGTGTGTTCATCTTCTCTTGTCTTAGACGGCTGCAGACCACACAAGCGTCCATCTCAGAGCTCTCACTCATCTGAGCTTACAGTATTTCTTTTAACAGAGCAATTTTCATAGTCCCAGAACAGGCACGAGATCATATAGTTTGTTCACATTATAAAAAACCCAAAACTACAGAGAAAAGTGATTATTTTCTTATTGCACAAAAGAACAAACTGCAGAACTAATAAACCCTCTTAGTGCTGCGTGGCTAGCAGCAGCAACATGCACTGCGCATTTCTGGAGGGGACAGATTAGGGAGCACATACCTGAGACAGATTTTATAGTGTTCATCTTCTCTTGTCTTACACGGCTGCAGAGCACACAAGCTGAACATCTAAAAAAATGAAATGAGCAGAAATGAGAGGTTTATTTATTTTCATAATCCGACTTTGCTGTCGAGAGGAAGTTTAGGCTAGCACTAGCTATTTTGCTACCATGGCTCAGTTAGCTGAAGCACATGTCTGAGCAGTAATTCGATAAAAACAGCATTTATAAGCACAACTACACTCTGAAAATTCACCACCTGCTCATATAATGTGTTAGAACAATGTTTTATAGAATTAATAACGAATTAAATTCAATTAAATTATGTACTAATGAGGAACTTCAGCAGCTACACACCGTCCATCTCAGAGCTCTCACTCATCTGACGGAGGGACGCAGCAGCAGAGGGGCGTAGTCTGCAGTGACGTCACAGCAAGAGAAGAAAAGCTCCCTAAAAATAATTGTAAGCTTTTTTTAATAAAGACATAAATCACTATTTACATTTGTCCTGAACCCTTTTTACCAAAAATGGGGTCATTTTGGTGAAACTCAATATTTTATTAACTGTTTAATGTAACTCTGTTACACATAGACTAGTTTAATAAAATTCATACAACTACCTAAACCTAACAGATTTTCTATCCATGCACCAGAACAACTAAACAACATTTTCATCAATCGCCATGTCATTCAATACTGCGACGTCAGCACACTAGTGCACATGCGAGATGCTGTGCTGATTCACAAACATACAGCACCAAACAACCGCAAACCAGAATATACGGCATTTCAATCACTGCTGTACTCGACAGCCAGCATCAGACTATGATAAATCAGCTTATACTGCATTTAAACACTGTCTTTGAGGGGAAAACTTGATAGCTAAAACACTGATATATTCAAAAACATTGCAGAACATATAATGGTTTTTGGTAATACCATAGAGCAACCAGGCACATATGACCATAATAGAATTTAGGGGCTGCAGACAAAGATCTTGGGCAGCAGAATTCTTCACAGAAAATATCATATCGTGGTCAGCAGTGAAAGAAGTGAAGCCACTCAACCGCCTTCAGTTTCAGAAATCTTGAGCAAAAAGATTGAAAGTAAGTTGTATGCGGATCTGGACCTTTTCTGAAAAGTGATCATCAGTGAAGAAGACAAGGAGACGGAGACACTGCAGAGTAGTGGAAGTAATAAGTGGACAGAAAGGAAAGCCAACGTTTCATCTTTAAATTTGAGGTGAAGCCCTTAAAATGCAAATATTTATTTTTCGAAAAAACGAACAAATCACGAATAACAATTCCTGACGAGCCTTTAGAAAGGCTGAGAATTGCCTAGTCTGGACGACGATGGTGAAGAGACAAAACTCTGTATTTGTTTTCACCTAGGTGTACAGACTAATTCAAGAATAATAAATTCATCTACCTCCACGGAAAATATTATTTTTTTATTAAAGGGAACAACAAAAAAGTTTTAATCAAACTCCATTCCATTCCATTAGATGACGTCCGTCCTCTTCTGCGCATGCGAGGTGCAATGCTGTATGCAGTGTATGCAGCATTTCAAACACGTGTATAGTGGAAAGCCAGCACCAAACCATTCAAAATCAGCAAATGTTGCATTTAGAACAAGCTTTTAACCAAAACCTTTGTTAAAATCAAAATCACAAGGCAATTTTTATTATTTTCTTCAAAGTCAAAAGTTTAAATACATTTCATTAGTATTTGGTACTATTGGCCTTAAACTGTATGACTTGGGTCAAACGTTTTGGATATCTTTCCACAAGCTTCTCACAATAGTTGGCAGGAATTTTGGCCCATTCCTCCTGACAGAACTGGTGTAACTGAGCCATGTTTGTAGGCCGACTTGCTCGCACATGCCTTTTCAGCTTTGCCCATATATTTTCAATAGGATTGAGATCAGGGATGTGTGAAGGCCACTCCAAAACACTGACTTTGTTCTCCTTAAGCCACTTTATAACCAGTTTGGCAGTATAGCTCGGGTCATTGTCCATTTGGAAGACCCATTTGCGCCCAAGCTTTAACTTCCTGGCTGATGTCTTGAGATGTTACTTCAGTATTTCCACATAATGTTCTTTTCTCATGATGCCATCTATTTTGTGATGTGCACCAGTCCTTCCTGCAGGAAAATAAACCTGCAACATGATGCTGCCACTCCCTTGTTTCACAGTTGAAATTGAAGGTGTACTTCTTGTAACAATGGCTCCCCCTCCTGGCCTCAGTTGGTTTTGCACATGGCCCAAGCCACATGCGTCTGTGCTTCCCCTCTATGCTCTGTCCTCCACCTATGAACAACACTTGAAGCTCATCCGAAGACTCAATAGGACTCTTTTTAAGTACTGTTTTCAGAATGTAGTTGAGAAGTCTGTTACCTAGCCTTAGTTCTGAGCCTAAGCATTGTACAGCTCTTCTGTGTTTTGTTCATGTTTCTGATGTCTAGATCTGCCCTTCATCTGCCTATCTGTGCTTTAACATATACCTGTCCTGATCATGAGAATGGTAAATACTTTAACATATCAACTCTGCACATGCAGCCTGCCTCACTTAATTCATTCCACCTCTGTATTCGATAAGACTATGTTTCCAAGCCATGTTTCTAGTTTAGTCAGCCACCACTATATCATGAGCTGAACAAGTCTTAGAGGTGCCACATTATTTAAAGTGGTGTAAAAACTATTCTTTAAGCATTCGGTTATAAAATCTCATTCTGAAGCATTGGATGAAGCACTGTATGAAAGTCTGGAAGGCTATGAATAAAACTACTAGATGTGGGGGATCTTATATTATGCTTGGCATAATAGTGTGGAGATATATTACAATATATTACAACTAAATTAAAGTTCATAAGAGATGAAACAGTGATCTGACACTATTGTGGCCTGAGGAAGAACAGCTGTATTGTCTATGCTTACACAGCAAGGGTCAGAATGATGTCACCAGTCTGGTTGTAGTAATTAGCAGGCCTGTTTATATTTCGACTGAAGTTAGATACTAATGCTGTTCTCAGAGGTTGCTGTTCTTTATCAACGTGACCATTAAAATACCCTACAGCTATTCATTTGCCAGTAGACACCACTATGTTTTAAGAGATACAGGGGGCTACAAAGGCTGCTCTCAAAAGTAGAACACTTGTCAAAGCCTAACTAGAGTTAAAATGATCAACATTATTATACAGAATGCTGCGTATTTATAATATAGGCTAATAGAGTTCAACCAGTTCAAAATTACTGCATAATTCAGTTGATTGGATGGAACCAAAGATGGAGCCATTGAATCACTGGGGATCTCAAATGAATCCCAATGTCAACACAAATATAGTCACATCAAATCATAAATGTCCAAACCCAGCAGTGGATCTCAGATCTGCAATTCTAATGATGGTATAATAACTGTACATCTGAAAACATTCTCTCTCTAGCATTATGTGACATTCATAACTGCTTCACATAACTTCCAGTGATGAAGATTTTAGAGGCAATAACTTGTTCAGTCACCATTACCATGAACTATTTTAATCCTGTAGGTTGTTTTAGAATCTCAGTAATTTACTCATGCAGACATTTGAAACCATTTCTGGTAAGATGGCATTATTACTATTTAATGAATAATACATTATTGATATTAATTGAATTAATAATAACTAACTTTTGCTGTGCACACAAGCACTGGATTAAACACAACAAAAAGAACGCTAATGTCAGGCCCTTGTTATCACCTCTCCCCCGGGGCGATCCCTATTTCTGTTTATGTTGTCTTGTTCTTTATTGTCTTGTATCGTCCATCCCTGCAAGTCTTTCCTTGTTTTCACTACCACGCCTGACCAGGCATGACAGCTAATGAAATATTCAGATGACCGTGATCTTTTAGTGACTGGTGTTTTGGGGCTAAACCCTCTTTTGAGTGACTGTAAATACTGTGGAAAAATATAATGTTAGTTGAGGAGCAGTTAATATTTGTCTTACATGCAGTAAACCTGCATAAAACCAGAGTTTTGGATGAACTTGGAACTGCAATTTTGGTTAATGTGGGTTACCTTGATCAGCTTAGCTAGTACTTGATGAAGTGCACCTACATGATTTTGTGTCTTTAAACTGGGAGAGTCAGATATCTATCTTAGTCACTGTGTATCTAAAAACATCATTCATGAATGAAGACTGTAGGAACTTAGCAATATTTAGGCTGTATTTTATTTAAATTATGATTTACTAACTGAGGAATAGGTGTTGCACTCTCTCTTGTTAGTTATTCAATTTAGGGTTGTGGTGGCAATAGAGCACTTCCATCAGCTCCTGCTGGGGGATCCCCAGAACTCCCCACGTGAACTAGAACCCCTGGGTTGAGCCTTTATAGGAATCCCTTCCGAAGAAATGACCCTTGATTTTCTCAACCGCAGGGCATGATCCGGCCTGAATGCGGTGGTGGGAAACAGGGAATGTCATAGAAGTGCCAGGCCAAACAGCAGTAAACCAAGAGACAACCCACTGCTGGACATCCTCTTTCTGTTCTGCAAATATGGGTAGAGCATACCCAAACTGGCACTCAAACTGGGACAGACCCATGGATGAATGTCATGAGGTGTAGTATGCGTTACTCTACCCACAACAGGCATTCTGATCAGGAAGAGGGGTTAGCGACGGCCGGACACTGTAGGGAGTGCTCCAGGTCTTCATTGACCCTCTATGTCTGGCCATTTGATTGGGGGTGGAAACCTGATGAGAGGCTTGCTTCCATCTTTAGTAACCTGCAAAACCATCTGGCAAATTGGGGTGCCCTTTACAGGGGGTGCCCTGTCTAATAACTCATCCTAAGCAAACCCATGGGCTCGGACATGCTAAAGTTATAGCATGGCTGTCTCCCTGGACGACAGGGGTGTCGGTAAAGCAATAAACTTGCTTGCCTTAGACAAGTAGTCAACCATGACCAAGATCACGGTAATGCCCCTGGGAAGAGAGCAACGCCGTGGCAAAGTCTATGGAGACATGAGACCATGGGCCAGAGAGGATGGATAACAGGTGGAGCAAACCTGCTATCAGATGTTCCAGACAGTTGGAGACTCCACTTTACAGATGAAAACCAGCTCAGTTCCGGGATCCTTGTTGCAGGTACTTACCTTACAAGCTGCCACGTATGCCCATAACTCTTGGTCCAAGCATGGCCACCAGAACCTTAATGTACAGACCACCCACAGGTGTGCTATGAAGGGGAAAATTGCCCCAACTGCAGCACCTGGTCTTTAATGGCAGCACAGCCAATCACAAGTGCCACCTCCCAGATCTGACTCATTCCTAGGGGCCCGCCATACTGTGGCTTCTACCCCAAGCTGGATGGGAGATGCAATGCGGGCCTTGGGTACTGTAGTTGCTGGCGGCTGTTCCTTAGGGGAGGCCTCCTACTGGCGGAAGAGAGCATCAGCATTGTTCCACCCAGACCTGTACAAAGATGCAAAGTCGAACAGGGTGAAGAACAGTGCCCAACTGGCCTTTCCAAACCAGGAAGGGGTGACTGGCTCCATTGTGCCACCACTCCTCTAAGGCCAGTATGACAGTCAGCAACTCATGATCACCCACATGGTAACTGAGACGTCTTCTAATTCAAGTTCGCCTGGACATCTTCGTAGTCCGAGGACACTAAAGACAGGGATTCTAGAATCGCAGGCTGAGAACCCATGCCTTGGAGCCCGGTGGACCAGCTCCAAGACGCCGGCTAGTGCAGCATCAATAACATTCTCCGCTGCCTCGGAGTTAAAGAAGGCATGTAAAATGCTATTGATGACAGATGGTATAAAAATCAGCTTTACAGAAATCCAGGTCCAGACCCCTAGTGAACAAGCCAAGGGCGACAGTGGCAAGGAAAAACTCCCTAAATGCATTAGGAAGAAACCTTGAGAAGAACCAAGACTCAAAAGGGGAACCCATCCTCCTCTGGTCGACACTGGATAGCAAGCCAATAACATCTAACAGCACTCTGCCAGCCTGGCCTTCTGATCACCTACTGGTCTCATACTCACCTGTATGCCATCTCCAGCAATCAGCACACACTGTGTGAACACTTACTAGAGTCTCTAGCATCTGGCTCAGGGCCAGTGTTCAGTGTTTCTGGGGCTGATTTCAGCTCTGCATTTTACACTGGCAATATTTTGGGGCGTATGCCAATGCGTAGATGAGGCCTACGCCATGCAATGTTTCTATCATCCAGGTAGTTGAGGCCGAGTGTCTTGGCTAGTCTTCTACCCTGGCAATTCAGTAACTGTTAAAAAAGAGAAGTAGTGTAAGGTACACACAGAAATAATCATATCTACAGGTGTCACTGGTTTGCTTTCATTGAAAAATCAACTACAAACTTAATTATATTTGATTAATAATGTAACATCAGATACCAAGAACCCTGGTTCACTATTTTAGAATCTTGTATTTTTGAGATGCACTAGTGTGTGCTACAATTCCCCTTAACGAATAACATGTAGTATAAATTATTTTAATTTGTGGTTTATTTTCAGGCTATTTTATGTCTGTATTGATTTGTTCTGTACCTCACTGGTGTTCATAAATCTGCTGAGTCCAATGGCTTCCATCTCCTGTCCCATTAGGATCAGTCTAAACTTCACCTTTCCCTGGGCTGAAAAAGAATAGACAGACATATGGTCTCAAAAACCCATGCAATTTTCTCCCCAAAATATAAATCAGCACATTAACAGACTGATGAAACAGACTGAACACTTCAAGAAGCTCTTCTATCATCTGATGCATAAAGTGATTAGTGAGAACAGAGAAAGGAGCTTCCATAAAGGCTTTGGTTTGATATCACAGTGGATTAGTCAGAGAAAGACTTACATAGTGTATGTGCCCTCAGTCTGATGCAGAGCTGCTGAAGGGGAGCACGCTTTAGTAAAATGTTTCGAACATAATACCCGTACTCCTGCTTTTGGCTGTCTATCACAAGGTGCCGACGGAAGGCCCCAGACCACATCAGCCATACGGAGAAGAAAAGACTGAAAAAAGCCAAAACTGCAACCGTATGGTGGTCCTAATTTGGATATAAAAAGAGACTGTATGAGAACTCCTGGAAAAGTACCGCTGCAAGTAAAAGGGCTGGTCATTCTGATCGTCTGATGATCCAGTTCCAGATCTGCAGATCAAATGCTTCCTTCTTTATATTAAGCCTTTCTTCAGTCAATCTGATGTATTCAGTTACTGAACATACAGTGAATTATAGGTACTTTGGAGTCTTTACTCACCCCCGCACCAGTGCTGAAGTACGTTGCAGTTCCGATTACAGAGACCATGAAGAGCAGAAAACCATACCAGAGGTTTTCATTAAAGTATTCCAGCACAAATAAAGTATTCCAGCAACAAGACACGGCGTAAGGTAACGAGCCACGAGCCACTTCTGCTCGAAGTAAACAGTTTGGCCTCGAGGCGCAGCTGCTTAGCATAGCGTTAGCATCAGCGTCAGGGGCTACATGCTAAACAACGCAGTTCTCCGGAGTTTGCTCTCCCAGTGAACGGAAACAAGCTGGACTCCCGTTTCCGTTCCCGTTCACATTCCCAGCCCGGGAATGCCCAGATAGCGGGGCTGTCTACTAACTACCGGGAGCGTTCAGATCTCCTCTGACAACGTTGGACATCCCCCTATGCTGCGGTGAAGTCGGACAGCTCTCACTGCTGTTCGCCCCTCTTGTACGTAGAGTGAGTCCAGTGTTTCCCTGCGTTAAGACACGAAGCGGCCACAGGTAGTTTGAGGCCACACCGAAGACAAGCTGCGGTTCGGGCTGAGACTAGGGCTGCACCTAACGACTCTTTAAATAATCGATTAATCTGTCGATTATTTTTATGATTAATCGATGATTAAATATACATTTCCATGAACAGAACACTGAATAACAGAGCAAATAAGTGTGTACAATCATTCAATAATGAGAGATTAAATTAAATCAGATTTATTCATAAATTAAATAAAAGAAAAAGAAGTGCCTTGCTAATGTAAACACTGCACTGAATGTGAGTGAGGAGTGAGACAGGATGAATTGTCTTTAGTTTGTATGTAGTGTTTTCACTCATACTTAAAACTCGAAGCTTAATCATGAACTACCACCATTGTGTACAAGTTACATGTTTTTATAAAGCACATTTTAACACTGCTTAAGCGAATTAGACTGATTAATAAAGCAACACCCACACCCACACATACTCCATCACTGTCATCGTCCAGTCAACAAGCTAAAAACAGCATGTGCCGTGCTGTGCCGGTTCACATAGTGTGAGCGTGCCGTTACGTTTCCTCACTTCAAAACGGAGCAAGCTCGGGGATGGTGTAGTGGCGTACCCTGCTGAGCTCCCTTCACCCTCATCCGTGACTCCAACATGTTTCTGTTTCAGGTGCTGTATCGTCATTGTGGTGCTCCCGTGCCAGGTCAAATCACTGTTGCAAAGCTTGCATGTTCCACACTTTTTAGTTGTGTGAAGCATGAAGTGCTCTCACACTTTTGAGGATTTTAAGCCGAACCTTCTTTTCTGCGTCGGTCGTGTTTAATTTTTTGGAATGTATTTACTTCTTGATGTTAAGCTTATTTTGAAGATTACGCCTCTGCTCCGGCTCGCTCTGTTCTTAGTTTTTAGTTAAATGCAGTGATTTATTTTTGTAAACACGTGTTTACTTCCTGCTTTGTAGATAGGGGGCGGGGTATGCTTTGGGCACGCACAGTTCATTTGCAGTGTGGACGTGGAGCAGTGTGGGTCTGCTCTGACTGTGAGACTGAGCACAGAAAAATATAAATGATAATACTGTGGTAAACATAGATGGTCACTTGGGGGGTCGTTTTGGAGTCTATTCTCTCATTTGCTGCACATATATACAGTAAAGTTAAAATGGCTTTCTTTCATTTACGCAACGTTGCTAAATTCCGCAGCATACTATCCCAGGGGGATGCTGAGAAGATAAATCGCTTTATAAGCTCCAGCTTGTTCAGAATGCTGCTGCCAGATACTAACTAGAGCTAGAAAATTTGATCATATTAGTCTTTACACTGGTTACCAGTTAAATTTCCTGTAGATTATAAAATACTTCTAACATATAAATCTCTCAATGGTCTGGCCCCACATTATCTGGAGGAACTTTTTATGCCTTACAACCCTCCACGCACACTTCTCATGCAAGATGATGGCCTATTATCAGTCCCACATATTAGAAAAAACAATGCAGGAGGAAAAGCGTTTTTTTTTTTTAAACAACCTCCCCGTTAATATACAGGAATCCAACACACTCTCAGTCTTTAAATCTAGATTTAAAACGTTTCTCTTTACACAAGCTTTCAGATAACTCACCTGTTCTATGTTCTGTCCTGCTCTGATTACATTTCACCACTGTTCTGTCCCACTCTGATTACAGGCTTTCTATTACTATTATTGTGGTTGTCTCTTTAACTGTTTCTGCTACAGGTCACTCACTAAACGTAAACCTTCTTTTAATCTTCATCTCTCTCTCCCTCCATGTGCTGAGATGCCCTGCTGTCCAGTCTGGAGGAATCGATTCATCCATGTTCTGGAATCAGGCCTGTCCCTCTACTCAGCAGAGCTTTTGACACAAGTCTCCTAACCCTATTTTTTTCTTTTTTTTCCTTCCTGGCCTGTCCAAACCAGGAAGGGGTGAACTGGCTCCATTGACCATAAAGGCTTTGGTTTGATATCACAGTGGATTAGTCAGAGAAAGACTTACATAGTTTATGTGCCCTCAGTCTGATGCAGAGCTGCTGAAGAGGAGCACGCTGCAGTAAAATGTTCTGAACATAATACTCGTACTCCTGCTTTTGGCTGTCTATCATAAGGTGCCGACGGAAGGCCCCAGACCACATCAGCCATACGGAGAAGAAAAGACTGAAAACAGCCAACACTGCAAACGCATGGTGGTCCTAATTTGGATATAAAAAAGAGACTGTATGAGAACTCCTGGAAAATACAGATGCAAGTAAAAGGTTTGATCATCCAGGTCCAGATTTGCAGATCAGTTATAAGTCAAATGCTTCCTTCTTTATATTCAGCCTTTCTTTTTTACGAAAGTATTCCAGCACAAATACTGCAAACACACACATCAACAGAGTTCAGACATTCATTTAAGTCTTCAACTGTCTGGAACATCTGGAAGAACCTCATTCTTGTTGTCACTGACCTTCATTTTCCCTCCTGAATGGAAAACATTCACTCCCATTCTGCTCAACCACCTTCATTCACAGCAGTCATCACAGGAACAACGCTCCACATTTTACACAGCCCAAGCCCAACTGTCTTTCTTTTCAGAGCCCTGACCAGACTAATGATGTCTCCAACGACCCAACACACAACTTTCACACATGCTTGCAGTGATGACTGTCATAGCGATGCTACATTACTTCTCGTTCTAATAACACACAACCTATTGCCCCAATCCAGAGAGAGTGGACACTTTAACTCTTTCTCACTAACACTCTCCTCTTCTGGGGGTGCCACCTCAACCTAGCTCAACAAAAAATAGAAATGAATAGAGACTGTGGGATGGCTTTTTTTCTTTACATAACGATGCAGTCAGGTGCAGAATTATTGGATTCTCTTATAAAGATATTTACAGCAGCACTGGCATCACACTGGCAATGAACAATATTATGTCATTTTGAAAAGTGAGATATTCTTTCATTGTAGCATACATTGTCTGTAGCCACCTAGGCTACATGAAATTGGTTTAAGAAGTAGCTTAGCCTAGGCCTAATCAGAATGCTGCTTGCTGACTCACTTTTCACATGTAAGTAAGTGGTGGCTTTACAAATATGCCTAGAATTATTGGATTCTCTTGTAAAGAAGCCCAAAGTTGTATTGGTATAAGATAGAGAAAATCATATCATTTTAAGAAGTGTGATTTTCTTAAACCTCTGTCCATTGTTCCTAACCACCTACATACAAACTGGCTAACATTTTTCCAGGGCCAAAAAATAGATAAGATAATCCGTAAACACGGTAATAACTTTCACTGTTATGCCTATGAAATTTATATATCAGCTAAACCTAATGGGGACCACTGTTCTATCCCACTCTGGTTACAGGCTTTCTATTACTATTATTGTGGTTGTCTCTTTAACTATTTCTGCTACAGGTCACTCACTAAACGTAAACCTTGTTTTAATCTTCATCTTTTTGCATGTGCTGAGGTGCCCTGTTTCTCCTGCTGTGCCCTGATGTTCGCTCAGCCTGGCTCTCCACTGCCCTGCTGTGTTAAAGTTCTGCTCTGGAGTTCTGCAATGATCCACTCCTACCACACTCCATTGCTATACGTGCACATACTTAATCAGCATGGACTTTAACATGAACACTGAGCATATGTCCAGTACCTACTCATGCTTCATAACCTGTTCCTACATGAGCTATAGCCTATCATTGTCTATCTGTCTACTTCTTTGTGTAATGTTGTTTGTTTGTTTTTGCTGTGCGGGTCGACCTAAGCAGGTGGGTTCCTCGGACTGAGTCTTGGTTTCTCCCAAGGTTTCTTCCTCTAAGTATCCGGGAGTTTTTCCTAGCCACTGTGGCTACCACCTCCATTGGGGAGCTTCCTCATAAGAGGCGTGGTCCTGGATCTCTGTAAAGTGCTTTGTGACCACATTTGTTGTGAAAGGCGCTATATAAATAAACATTGAATTGAATTAAATTAGTGGTGATGCAACTCCTACTGACAACAAAAAAACTCATGATGACGATGCCTAGACCAGTGTTTGATGGTAATGATGAAGAGTAGATGAGGAAATATTTGTATTGATTGTTGCTATGCCTCCTCCTCTTCCTCCTTTTCTTCCTCTCTAATGAGGGCTGTGTATTTAAACAAGGCCATCCCCACAGACCACAGTTAAAGCCAACTCATTTCTGGTCTCATCAGTAATGAAGTCATTAGGTAAGTGTCAGAGAAGAAAGTGAACATTAGGTTGGTAGGAAAGACTATTTTAGCACCAATTGTATTTTTTTAATTCAGCTCTAGAAGAGGACGTGCTATGCTGCACTAAATGAGGGCAGCATCCTTCCTCTCAAAGCAAGAACAATTGTCTTTAAAGACTCATTGAGTCACGTGGGTTCTATTGATGTGTTCTTGGCATCTGGTTTAAACTAAACTCAACTGCTGTGATAAAAATATCACAGATCTGCCGGCAGCTAAAGATGAATTGAGAGGGGATTTTCCTGAGGTTAAGTGCAAGATCACTGTAACTGAGGTGCATTTCGAACCTATTCTCTAAATGAACTTATTTTATTATCCTCAACTTCTGTGCCCTCCACCATGATCCTCTGTGAGCTTCAGATACATTTAAAATGAAGTTCACGTTATTTTATTATATACACGTAAATGAATGCTGCTCATTTTAATGGAGGTTCAAACTTTTAATTCTAGCGACTGATTAAAATTACTGCATAATTCAGTTGATTAGAAGCCATTAGGGAGCAAATTTGAATTAAAATAGGTTATTTTAGAGGAGCATGTTTCATGTCAGAGCACTCTGAATTACTTGATTTACATCAGACATTTGGAACAATTTCTGGTAAGTGGCTTCGGGGTTCTTTTTCATCAGGAAGAAGGGGGGTGGGTTAAGGCCATGTATAGATTATCGGGCACTCAACGCAATCACCAATAAGTCCCCGTTTCCTATGCCGTTGGTGCCGTCCCCTCTCGAGCAGCTGCGGGAGCCCAAATATTCACGAAATTGGATCTCCGCAGTGCGTATAACCTGGTGCGTATCAGGGAGGGGGACGAATAGAAGACAGCGTTCATGACCACCAGGGGGCATTTCCAGTACCGGGTTATGCCGTATGGGTTAGCTAACGCCCCCTCCGTCTTCCAGGCTTTCATAAATGACGTCCTGAAAGACTACCTCGGACGCTTCGTGGTGGTCTTTCTGAACAATATTCTAGTGTACTCCCCCGACCTGTATGCGCACATCCGTCAAGTTCGTCCTGGCTTACGGGGGCCGAACGGATTTACAGGGAGCTCCTAGCAGTCAAAATGGCGCTCCTTCCTTGTATTAACGGATCACAAGAATCTAGAGTTTTTGAGAAATGCCAAGTGTCTGAACCCCCGGCAAGCTAGGTGGTCCCTGTTCTTTGCCAGGTTCAGATTTACGATCTCGTATCGTCCGGGCTCCCGCAATACCAAAGCGGATGCTCTCTCTCGTATTCACGGATTCTGCGGATGAGGGAGAGACCGCTCCAGCATCCATCCTGCCGTCGGGTGTCACCGTCGCGGCAATTCAGTGGGACCTGGATACTGAGATAGACGAGGCCCTCAAACACACCACCGTGCCCCCATCATGCCCTGTGGACAAGGTCTACGTCCCGGGGGCTTTCCGGGAGAAGCTCATCGTTTGGGCTCATGCTTCTCCGACATCGGGTCATCCAGGTGAGGCCCGCACGTACTATCTGCTCTCTCCCAAATATTGGTGGAAGGGGACGAGGGCAGATATACATCGGGTAGTGGCATCATGCAGTGAGTGTGCTCAATGTAAGACCCTGAAGACGCTCCCGTCGGGGAAGCTCAAGCTCATGCATACCCGTTCCTGAACGTCCGTGGTCTCACTTGGCTGTCGACTTTATTACTGACCTGCCTAAGTCTGAGGGGCACACGGTGGTGATGACGGTAGTGGACCGTTTCTCTAGAGGGGTTAGGTTCATACCATTCTCTGCATTGCCCTCAGCAATGCAGACCGCTCCTGCCCTGGTAGACCACGTCCGCTGGAATTTTGGGATTCCGTAGGACATAGTATCTGACCGGGGGGCCCAGTTCACGTCTAAGGTATGGGGTGCCTTCTGTTAACACCTGGGGGTGAGTGTAAGCCTGTCCTCGGGTTATCACCCTCAGTCTAACGGCCAGTGCGAGCGCACTAACCAGGAGCTGGGGAAGTTCCTACGGCTGTACTGCCATGACTACCCCAGCGACTGGTCCCAGTATCTGGTCTGGCCTGAGATGGCCCAGAACTCGCTGAGGTGCGCAACCACTGGCCTGACCCCATACCAGTGTTACCTATGCTACCAGCCTCCGCTGGCCCCCTGGACTGCCACGGAGTCCCAGCAGTGGATGCTTGGATGCGTCGCAGCGAAGCGGTCTGGACCACAGCCCACCAGCACATCCAGATGTTCCTGCGACGCTACAAGGCCCAAGCAGACCGGAAGAGAGGGGAGACTCCGACATACCAACCAGGTGACCGGGTCTGGTTGGCCACGAAGGACCTCCGAACTAGTCTCCCTTTACACAAACTGAAAGTTAAGTACTCTGGTCCTTATATAATAGAACAAAGAATCAACGAAGTTGCTTATCATATCCGACTACCCCCACGGTCACGTATTCACCCGGTTTTCCATGTGTCTCAGCTCAAGCCCGTGGTACCTGGACCTCTGGACGAGGCCACCCCGGCGGACACGCCGCCGGAACCGGTGGAGATTGAGGGGATTGCAGTTATTTGAGGGGATTACGCTCCTGGGAACCGGCCGATCCGGGAATTCCACGAAAGGTTCCCAAGTAAGCCGGCTCCCAGGCCTCGCGGACGTCCCAGGAAGTCGCAAGCCCCCGTCCGTGGGAGACCCTCGCGTCCGGAGAGGGGTCCGTCAGCCTCGTCGGACCGGATGGGACCCTCCGCGGGAAGTTCAGAGACACTGGATTTGGTTCGGCGGTTGTGTACTGTCACGCCCGCGCCGCCGCACCCGCCCCAAAGGCGGTCCCAGGCCGCGGCTCACAGGCGAAAATGATCTATATGTTAATGAACCATGCCATGTTTATTCATAGGAAGGACTTTTATGTTGAAATGGACATTCGGGTTGACCCCCCATTGCCATTTTGGTTTCTGTTTTTTTTGTCATGTGACTATTCTTTGTTTGGTTAATGTGTTACACCTGTGGGCTAGTGTATTTAAGTAGGGCTAGAGCCAGCTGCTGGTTGCCGAGGATTACCCTTAGTGCACCACATGCACCCAGGTTATTCAGTTTACGGTAGAGACTCAGTATTCACCGGTCTGGTCTGTAGAGTCCATCCTCGTACAGAGGACTCTCTCTCTACCTAGCTAGCTTAGCAGGGGAAGCTAACTAGCTAGGCTGCTCTTGCCTCAGGGTCCATTAGGGAGCTACTGCAGGTCTATGGCGATCTTTCGCCAGGCTTCATAGGTTCAGCAAGCTGGGGTCCTGGAGCTCCGGGAGTGAGTAACTCTCCAGCTTGTTTCAGCAGTTAGCTCTCCTCACCGTCGGACCGGAACAGTCGTCTAGGTTTGGCGGCTGACTCCTCACGCTCTCAAGTCTAGTCTCAAGTTCAATGCGCCTGACTAGCGCTACTCTTTATGTCCTAGTTCTTAGTTCAGAATAACTTTTGCTGTGCACACAAGCACTGCATTAACACAACAATTGGGTGAAATAAATACTAAATATTCAGATGGCCGTGATCTTTTAGTGACTGGTGTTTTGGGGCTAAACCCTCTTTTGAGTGACTGTAAATACTGTGGAAAAATATATTGTTAGTTAAGGAGCAGTTAATGTTTGTCTTACATGCAGTAAACCTGCATAAAGCCAGAGTTTCGGATGAAACTGCAATCTCGGTTAACGTGGGTTACCTTGATCGGCTTAGCTAGTACTTGATGAAGTGCACCTACATGATTTTGTGAGGAGTCTATAAACTGGGAGAGTCAGATATCTATCTTTGTCACTGTGTATCATTCATAAAAGAAGACTGTAGGAACTTAGCAATATTTAGGCTGTATTTTATTTAAATGATGATTTACTAACTGAGGAATAGGTGTTGCACTCCCTCTGGTAACGTTATTCAATTTAGGGTCATGGTGGCAATAGAGCACTTCCATCAGCTCCTGCTGGGGGATCCCTAGATCTTCCCAGGTGAACTAGAACCCCTGGGTCTAGCCTTTATAGGAATCCCTTCCCAAGGAATGACCCTTGAAGTTCCCAACCGCAAGGCATGATCCGGCCTGAATGCCGTGGTGGGAAACAGGTAATGTCATAGAAGTGCCAGGCCCACAGCAGGCATTCTGATCAGGAAGAGGGGTCTGGGTCTGGCCATTTGATTAGGGGTGGAAACCTGATGAGAGGCTTGCTTCCACCTTCAGTAACCTGCAGAAGACCCCCAAAACCATCTGGCAAATTGGGGTGTCCTGTCTGATAACACATCCCAAGCAAACCCATGGGTTCAGACATGCTTAAGTTATAGCATGGCTGTCTCCCTGGCCGACAGGAGTGTCGGCAGAGCTATAAACTTCCTCGCCTTAGACAGGCAGTCAACCATGACCAAGATCACGGTGATGCCCCTGGGAAGAGAGCAACCCTGTGGCAAAGTCTATGGAGACATACATGAGACCATGGGCCAGAAGGGATGGATAACAGGTGGAGCAAACCTGCCGATTCGGTTCCGGGATCCTTGTTGCAGGTACATACCTTACAAGCTGCCACTTAGGCCCATAAATCTTGGTCCAAGCACGGCCACCAGAACCGGATAAGCAGGAACTTTAATATACAGGCCACCCCCAGGTGTGCTGTGAAGGGGAAAAATTGCCCCAACTGCAGCACCTGGTCTTTAATGGCAGCACAGCCAATCACAAGTGCCACCTCCCAGATCTGACTCATTCCTAGGGGCCCGCCATACTGTGGCTTCCACCCCAAACTGGATGGGAGATGCTATGCGGGTCTTGGGTACTGTGGTTGCTGGCAGCTGTTCCTTAGGGGAGGCCTCTTACTGGCAGGAGAGACCATCAGCATTGTTCCGCCCAGACCTGTACGAAGATACAAAGTCAAACAGGGTGAAGAACAGTGCCCAACTTTCCAAACCAGGAAGGGGTGACTGGCTCCATTGTGCCACCACTCCTCTAAGGCCAGTATGACAGCCAGCAACAAATGATCACCCACATGGTAACTGAGACGTCTTCTAATTCAAGTTCGCCTGGACATCTTCGTAGTCCGAGGACACTAAAGACAGGGATTCTAGAATCGCAGGCTGAGAACCCATGCCTTGGAGCCCGGTGGACCAGCTCCAAGATGCGGGGGATCTGTTTAATGAGACCAGGAGCAACCAGAAAGCCCTGGCTGGTGCAGCATCAATAACATTCTCCGCTGCCTCTGAGTTAAAGAAGGCATGTAAAATGCTATTGATGACAGATGTTATAAAAATCAGCTTTACAGAAATCCAGGTCCAGACCCCTAGTGAACAAGCCAAGGGCAACAGTGGCAAGGAAAAACTCCCTAAATGCATTAGGAAGAAACCTTGAGAGGAACCAAGACTCAAAAGGGGAACCTATCCTCCTCTGGTCGACACTGGATAGCAAGCCAATAACATCTAACAGCACTCTGCCAGCCTGGCCTTCTGATCACCTACTGGTCTCATACTCACCTGTATGCCATCTCCAGCAATCAGCACACACTGTGTGAACACTTACTAGAGTCTCTAGCATCTGGCTCAAGGCCAGTGTTCAGTGTTTCTGGGGCTGATTTCAGCTCTGCATTTTACACTGGCAATATTTTGGGGCGTATGCCAATGCGTAGATGAGGTCTACGCCATGAGATGTTTCTATCATCCAGGTAGTTGAGGCCGAGTGTCTTGGCTAGTCTTCTACCCTGGCAATTCAGTAACTGTGAAAAAAGAGAAGTAGTGTAAGGTACACACAGAAATAATCATATCTACAGGTGTTACTGGTTTGCTTTCATTGAAAAATCAACTCCAAACTTAATTATATTTTATTTAATAATGTAACATCAGATACCAAGAACCCTGGTTCACTATTTTAGAATCTTGTATTTTTGAGATGCACTAATGTGTGCTACAATTCCCCTTAACGAATAACATGTAGTATAAAATCTTTTAATTTGTGGTTTATTTTCAGGCTAATTTATGTCTGCATTGATTTGTTCTGTACCTCACTGGTGTTCATAAATCTGCTGAGTCCAATGGCTTCCATCTCCTGTCCCATTAGGATCAGTCTAAACTTCACCTTTCCCTGGGCTGAAAAAGAATAGACAGACATATGGTCTCATAAAGCCATGCAATTTACTCCCCAAAATATGAATCAGCACATTAACAGACTGATGAAACAGACTGAACACTTCAAGAAGCTCTTCTATCATCTGATGCATAAAGTGATTAGTGAGAACAGAGAAAGGAGCTTCCATAAAGGCTTTGGTTTGATATTTGATATCTGATAAATCAGAGAAAGACTTACATAGTTTATGTGCCCTCAGTCTGATGCAGAGCTGCTGAAGGGGAGCACGCTTCAGTAAAATGTTTCGAACATAAAACCTGTACTCCTGCTTTTGGCTCTCTATCACAAGGCGCCGACGGAAGGCCCCAGACCACATCAGCCATACGGAGAAGAACAGACTGAAAACAGCCAACACTGCAACCGTATGGTGGTCCTAATTTGGATACAAAAAGACACTGTATGAGAACTCCTGGAAAAGGTGCAAGCTGCTGCAAGTAAAAGGGCTGATCATCCTGATCGTCTGATGATCCAGTTCCAGATCTGCAGATCAGTTATACGTCAAATGCTTCCTTCTTTATATTAAGCCTTTCTTCAGTCAATCTGATCTATTCAGTTACTGAACATACAGTGAATTATAGGTACTTTGGAGTCTTTACTCACCCCCGCACCAGTGCTGAAGTACGTTGCAGTTCCGATTACAGAGACCATGAAGAGCAGAAAACCATACCAGAGATTTTCATTAAAGTATTCCAGCACAAATACTACAAACACACACATCAGCAGAGTTCAGACATTCATTTAAACGACTGCATTCAAATCATCTGTAAAGTGGACTCTCCAACTGTCTGGAACATCTGGAAGAACCTCATTCTTGATGTCACTGACCTTCATTTTCCCTCCTGAATGGAAAACTGCTGCTCTTCTTCATCTCCTTTATCAGGGCCTGCTCAGGACTTTCATGAAGTGCGTTTTCAAGGTTACTGAAAACGGCTGATTTCATGATTCTGTAATGAAAACAAAAAAACAACTATGACCACAACAAAAACACTACTACTGCAGAAACTGTGAGCACTGTGATCTTCTTATTGGAAAACCTGATGAGTTACCTGAACTCAAATTGTTTGATCAAGCCAATTGCAATTTAAGTTCAACAGCATTTCTTTTGTAACATTATTTAAGTTTAAATGACATCATGGACTGAACTGAACACAAACTAGGAACTGGTAAGTGTTTATGAAGGTAACTAAAGGAAGTGAGTTTTAATTACTCTGCTTATGTTGATATTATGTTTAATAATTTTCAACTGGATTGCAGAGGAGAACAATGAGAATCATAATCCAGCACAGTTTACTGATCTCTCTGCTCTACCAACCCTAAACCCTAAACTAAACAAGGATTAACAAAATCCACCTTTGATTATTTTCATCACTAAAACCAAGCAGCTGCAGCACAAAACAGGCAACAGCTCACCACATAGGAGAAGGTAGTCTGGAGGAATGAATTTACAATGATGGTGAGGGAATGGGGGGCAGGCCCAGTATGCAAATAGATGGTGCCAGAAGCCAATAGGAAAGGTGTGAGTTTTACTCATCGAGATTGTACAAAAACATAAGACACTCTCTAAAAGTCTCTAAAAGGGTGAAGAGTCTATGATGTTTACTGAACGGTAGGTTCAGGGTTCGTCAAATATGAAGGCGCTTCTTCTGACAGCCGGGTCGTGTTTTTCTGCTGCTGAAAGAATCCGGTTCTGGTTCTGATTTGAACTGGTTTAAATGTGGATCTTACCTTTTGTAGGAGGTCGTCCGATCCGGGTAAACAGAGAGAGTCTATACGAGCGTCCTGCTCCTCCAACTTCTGACCATCAACTAGAGCAGCATGGACACATGCGCCTTTGTGACATCATAGACACTCTGGTAACTACGGAAACCGTAAACCGCAGCTTTCCATTGAATTAGCTGAGAATAATGAAGACACTGAAGACCTCCTGAATCATCTGTGTAGGACTTAAACAGAATTGAAGAGGACACAATCCACACTTACCAAATACCCAGACCACAGGACATGTCCCATTAAATTGTGTTGTTACACTGTAACATTTTTACAGGTTTTCCCAAAACAACTTCCTTGTGTTTACAAATGACAGGAAAACTAAATTAGACTAAAAATGAAAATATTGAAAAGTGTAATTTATCACAAAAACTATGAATTGTATTAACATTTGTTTTTGACAGCTTTTAGATGACAATCTTAACAAAACTAATTTTAAAAATAATCTATATTGACAAAAAAACAGAATCTTATTTCACTTTACAACATATCTTTAATTATGCTTAAATATACTTTTAATAATGCATATGAAAATATTTATCACTGTCAAACTCATAGAAAAACTGTTCATAATGTATGTAAAAATGCAAAGCACTGTCAAAAACATAAAAATACTTTTAATAATGCAATGGACGCTGACTGTTTTTGTTGGGGGGTTTAAAAAGTGTTCTCACATTTGTGACTATTTAGTTCAGAATGAAAGACATAGTGAAGTACTAATGTACCAAACGTACTAAAGTACTAACCTAGGCTTATTTTCTCATTCAGTCAGTGTACACAATGTCTTTGAAAAAGCCGCTAGTGGGAAGGACGTTATTAGCTTATCTCACCTGTGTTTACAATACAGACCAACGTGGCCATAAAACATTAGCCAATTTTGTTTTATATTGAAGTTTACTCATTTTATCAGATTTACCAAGAGGTTGGGTTGTTTTAGTCTAATCTCTTACTGTAGCATTCCCCATTTCAATTATGGTTTGAGACTTGACTGATGGTTCATGAAGTATTTATTGTTTGAAACCTTTGCACAAAGTCAGCTGAGCAATGATTACAGTAAACCACCGTAAGAGCTGAAAGGAAATAAAGAATACAATGAGAAGCTTGTCCATGTCTGCTTTGTTATTTAAACTTTCTCATATGATTAGCTTTAACCATATAACGTATGTAGGCCGATATAAACACGAACCAAAGCTCTAAAGGTACAGTACACCTACCTAAGTGTGTTGAAACTCATCCACAGTCCAACTGCATGTAAATGACCCAGTGCACAGTACCTTTACCAGCTTTAACAAAAAGGCTGACAAGTTTCAAATTACACACAACTATTACTGCATACTGCATATATCGACTATATATGAGTTATTTTAGTGATATACTTTCACTATACACACCTTGTGCCTCTTCAAAGGGGAGCTTAAAAAACAGTCCTTGAGCACTACATGTGCACTTGTACTGGAGATTTTGCTTCTTCTACTACCGTGAATCTACTTTCCACCAATAACCGTCAAAAGTCTTCAAAATAAAAGTCCATTATTTTAGGTTCCTGAAGTCTATGCAAGTCACACAAAGCTTATTAACAAAAAATAAAGAAATAAATAATAAAAATCTCTTGGGGTCATTTACAACGACTCTGTGACTGATTGGCATGACTGCTGTTTTGTTGCTTGATTTGTACTGATGTTTGTACACACATCCTGGATTTTGTTCCGACCTCTTTTTTGCAGATTCCGTACATATACCAACTGACCTGGTATCAACACGCTTACATCAGAGGGGTCACAACTTTGCGGCTTCCTTTTGCACCATACTTCTGCCAGCCGTGATCTTGTCAAAGTAAATGCGTGTTGCAAGACCTCATGATGGTACATCACCCAGTTCATCACTGATGTCAGCATGGGTTCTTTCATCAGCCATAGAAGTCTGGAAGGCTCCTGGAGTCCTACCAAACATCCAAAAATATGATGAAAATCCTGTACTCTGACTCTCTGTGGTGTTATACACAAAGAAGTTTGTGGAGTGTTCTATTGAACATCTCACATTGGCTATTTCCCAGGTAGTGCGGCTCTTTTTAATACCACACCCGGCAAAGCAACAACACGATAACACACCATATTTATGAAACCATTCTCTGGTCAGAATACATCAGTCCTTATCATCACGTTTTCTCCTCCATCCTCTGAGGGTTCTAGTACAGTGAAATCAGTAGCAAGCACCTGCAAAGGTTCAGAGGCTTGGAGACTTCCCATCTGGAACTTTGCTTAACATGTTTTTACTTAACATGTACATCTTTGGCTATACAACACCTTTCACATATTTTACACCAATGTTCAATATATCTGTGCATATTGGGCCAGTAGCAATGACGCCTCACCAAGGTACAGGTGCGTTCAACAACCTGGTGCCAATAATTATTATGGAGCTGCTTCAATATGGTGTCCTTCAACTGATCTGGAAGTAAAACTAGCTTTAATGGCCACATGTGTACATCCTCAGTTTTCCTATATAAAATAATCTCCATTTCCACCACACAGTTTCATTGTCTCACAAGTTCTTGTACCTCAGATGCTGTAAGTTGCTGGCGCTCCCCTTGATTAGGTCTTTCTCCTCTTCTACAGAATCCCAGGAATGATCCTATTACTGGGTCTGTCTTCTGAAGTACCTGCAGCTGAGACATAGAAAACTCAGGTAGTGTCTTGCAAGGACAAGACCAAGGATAGCTCAGCATCAGGAAGTTGCTCTTTCTGTGCCATCCTTGCCTCCACTAGTATGGCTCTACCTATTGTGGTCAACTCCAGTATTTCTTCCGCTGATTCACTGCACACTACATGCTGCTTGGAAACAGGGCATCTGCGTTGCCATTCTGCGTTCCTGGGCGATAGACAATATCAAAGTCAAACATTCCCAACTGTGATTTCCGTGGTCCTGAAGGAACCTTGTTTCCTTTCACTGTGCACTCTGTATACACTTAAAATGACAATAAAGCCTCTTGACTTGACTTGGCTTACCATTGAGCCTGTATCTAATAAACATTGTATATCTCCACCCAAATTCACACTCACCACTGGACTTTATCCCACCAACTGATCTGAAAGGCTTCTTTACATTTGAGCCTATTTGTCCCCGCCCTGCCACTGCACAGCAAGGGAATTAGTTTCCCACTGACTCTGTATACTTGTGAGTGCACAATGTGTGGGTCCTCCCCCTCCATTACTTGTCTACTTGCCAAGTGCAAAATAAGTTCAGCAATCCAATTTATTCTGTGGATACATTTGGGAAACCCAAAAAAGAACAAAAACGTGACTCAGCCCCCCAGCGAAGGCTACTAAATCTCAACCAGCATGGGTTCTATGCATAAACCTCCCCACTCACTCAATCTACCCATACATGTCCCGACTTTCACTTGGTCACACTGATTTATAATGGTCTGGTGCTGGCTGTCCAGTACAGCAGTGTTTGATGTGCTGTATATTCTGGTTTGCGCATGTTTGGTGCTGTATGTTTGTGAATCAGCACAGCACCTCGCATGCGCAGTAGAGGGCGGACATCGCAGTATTGAATGACATGACGATTGTTTAAAATGTTTTGTTGTTCTCAAGCATGGAAAGAAAATCTGTCAGGTTTAGGTAGTTGTATGTATTTTATGTAACTCGTCTACACACCAAGACTGACGAAAAACAGATTTTTCCTCTTCACCTCGATTGTGAAGAAAATTAATATCCTAGCCTATTTAAAGGCTCGACAGGATTGACTGTTTGTGGTTTGTCAGTTCTTTGGAAAAAATATATTTCTGCCTTCTGCGACTTCACAAACATTTTAAAGATAAAACGTTGTCTTTCTTTTCTGTCCACTTATTACTGCCACTACTCTGCGGGCTCTCCTCCTTGTTTTTTTCACCAACAATCGTCTTTCAGAAAAGGTTCAGATCTGCTGTGAACATACTTTAAATCTTTTTGCTTTTAGAGTTCTGAAACTGAAGGCAGTTAAGAGGCCTCACTTCTTTCACTGCTGACCATGATATGATATTTTTTGTCTGCTGCCCAAGATCTTTGTTTGTAGCCCCTAAAGTCTACTATGGTCATTTGTCCCTGGTTGCTATATGGAATTACCAAGAACCATTATATGTTCAGCAATGTTTTAGTGTTTTAGCTAACAAGTTTTTCCCTCAAAAACAGTGTTTAAAAACGCAGCAAATGCTGATTTATAATGGAGTTTCACCAAAAGGACCCTATTTTTGGAAAAAGGGTTCAGGACAAATTTAAATAGTCATTTATGTCTTTATATAAAAAAGAGGGTTGCAGTTGTTTTTTGGGAGCTTTTCTTCGCTTGCTGTGACGTCGCTGCGGACTGTGTCTCTGTTGCTGCCGTGCCTCCATCAGATGGGTGAGAGCTCTGGGATGGACGGTGGGTAGCTGCTGAGGTTCCTCATTAATACATAATTTAATTGAATTTCGTTATTGGTTCTTTACGACGTTGTTCTGACGCATTGTATGAGCAGGTGGTTGATTTCTCTGAGTGTAGTTGAGCTTGTGAATGCTGCTTTTATCGAACTGCTGCTCGGACGTGTGCGTCGGCTGGCTGAGCCATGGTGGCAAGGTGGCTGGCCAGAACTTGTTCTCGGCAGCAAAGTCGAATTGTAGAAATGGATAGACCTCTCATTTCTGCTCATTTTGTTTATTTTAGATGTTCAGCTTGTGTGCTCTGCGGCCCTCTTAGACAAGAGAGGATTAACACACTACAAAATCTGTTCCCTCCAAAAATGTGCAGTGCATTTTGCTGCTGCTAGCCACGCAGCGGCAAGTGTTTTTTTTTTTGTATTTGTTCTGCAGTTTGTTCATTGTGCAGAAAAAAAGTTCAATTTTTATGTGAACAAACTATACAATCTCGTGCCTGTTATGGTACTATGAAAATTGCTGTGTTAAAAGAAATACTGTAAGCTCAGATGAGTGAGAGCTCTGAGATGGACGCATGTGTGGTCTGCAGCCGTCTAAGACAAGAGAAGATTAACACACTATAAAATCTTTCAGATTTTCAGAATAAACAGAGTGGAAAGCGAGCCGTGTGTCTGACTGCTTGATGGCCAAACGGTGGTCGTTACACACCTCGCATGCGCAGTAGAGGACGGACGTCGCAGTATGACATGAAATAGAGTTTGTTTAAAACTTACTTTTGTTCCCGTTACTTAAAAATCCTTTAGGTTGAGGGAGTTGAATGTGTTGTTCTTGAATTAGTCTTTACAAATAGAAAAAAACAAATACAGATTTGTGCCTCTTCGCAATCATGGTCGAGGATAGGCAATTCTCAGCATATTTAAAGACTTGTGTGAAGGATATTCCTCTGCTTTCTAATGCTTAACGACACGTGTCAAGGTGAAATTACAGTTCTGAGATTTTAACAAGTTCTAAACGCAACATATGCTGATCTGTAATGGTTTGGTGCTGGCTTTCCACTATACACGTGTTTTAAATGCCGCATACACTGGATTGTGCATCTTTGGTGCTGTAGGTTTGTGAATAAGCATTGAATCTTGCATGCACAGTAAAGGGCGGACGTTGCAGCCATTTTATCTGCAGTAAAGAAAGAATACACTTTAAAACTAATTACATAGGATAAAGTTAACTTAAACTATTTTTAGAACTATTACTGTTACTCTCAAGTGTAGTTCTATGAAACAACGATTTTAAATTCAACAAAGCACCCTGTACAACAGTGACATTTGTTTTTGGTTTTCAGCACAAAATTTCAGAATTGCAAATAAAACTACTATCAAACATCTGAGTTTCACATCCATACTAGATGAGCAATTCAATCCCTGTAGTTAATGTTTCCCAAGAGATCTATACTATTAGGAGAGCACCGTTATTCTGTAGAATGCTATTGCATGTCCTACACTGCCGTCTCATGAGTACCTAACGTTGAAAGGGAGAAGCTTAAGTGATTTTACTTTTCGTTTGGTCAGAAGTGGCAAAACTGGTGTTTAAAGGAATTTGTAAAGTTAAGTGTTAACTGCACATGTCTTGCCTTCAAGTTGGCTATTGTCACCATGAAACAGGGTATGGCCTGTTGAAAATAAGTAATGTAAGTTTACACATTTTTGCCAATAGTAATAATAAAAAGTATGTGTGTAAAACCTAATTATCAACAAGACACACTATGTCTAATTATGTAAGACAGTTGCAGATTAAGATCATCGCCAACCAGCTCCATATATTCCCTTCTACGAAACCTAGCACAGAGCTTGGCAGCAGCAATTCCATCACATTTCGGCATGTCATTACACTGGAATAAAAATGTATAGCGCTGTTGAATTTATTCAGTTGAGTTATACTGGCTGACTGACTGAACTGAGTTGTTCCAGTGAAATATGGAGACCTTTAGAGAGTGCCTTATGTTTTTGTACAACCTTGATGAGTAAAACTCACACCTATCCCACTGGCTCCTGGCACCATCTATTTGCATACTGGGTCTGCCCCCCATTCTCTCACCATCATTGTAAATTCATTCCACCAGACTACCTTCTCCTATGTGGTGAGCTGTTATATGTTTTGTGCTGCAGCTGGTTGGTTTTTAGTGTTGAAAACAATCAAAGGTGGATTTTGTTCATCCTTGTTCCTGCGCAAGTAAACCTTTTTAAACCCATTCATTTGTTTAGTAGTCTAGGGTTGGTAGAGCAGAGAGATCAGTAAAATGTTCTGGATTATGATTCTCATTGTTCTCCCCTGTAATCCAGTGGAAAATATATATTAAAAAATATGAACATAAGCAGAGTAATTAAAACTCATAGATGAAGAAGAGCAGCAGTTTTCAATTCAGTTTCCATTTGACGTATAACTGATCTGCAGATCTGGAACTGGATCATCAGATGATCAGGATGATCAGCCCTTTTACTTGCAGCGGTACTTTTCCAGGGGTTCTCATACAGTCTCTTGGTTTTAGTCTTTTCTTTTCTGTATGGCTGATGTGGTCTGGAGTCTTGCGTCAGGAGTACAGGTTTTATGTTCGGAACATTTTACCTAAGCATGCTCCCCTTCAGCAGCTCTGCATCGCTGAGGGCACATAAACTATAAGTTTTTCTCTGATTTATCAGATATCAAATATCAAACCAAAGCCTTTATGGAAGCTCCTTTCTCTGTTCTCACTAATCACTTTATGCATCAGATGATAGAAGAGCTTCTTGAAGTGTTCAGTCTGTTTCATCAGTCTGTTAATTTGCTGATTCATATTTTGGGGAGTAAATTGCATGGCTTTATGAGACCATATGTCTGTCTATTCTTTTTCAGCCCAGGGAAAGGTGAAGTTTAGACTGATCCTAAAGGGAAAGGAGATAGATGTCACTGGACTCGGCAGATTTATGAACACCAGTGAGGTACAGAACAAATCAATGCAGACATAAATTAGCCTGAAAATAAACCACAAATTAAAAGATTTTATACTACATGTTATTCGTTAAGGGGAATTGTAGCACACACTAGTGCATCTCAAAAATACAAGATTTTAAAATAGTGAAGCAGGGTTCTTGGTATCTGATGTTACATAATAAACATTTTTATTAAATAAAATATAATGAAGTTTGTAGTTGATTTTTCAAAAAGAAAATAAATAAATAAAGCAAACCAGTAACACCTGTAGATATGATTACATATGATCTTACACTATGTGATGGCAGATTGAGTTTTCTAATTACTAGCTGTGTTCTTAAATTATATAGTTGTATTCCTTAGTCAAGTAGTTACACTTAATACTATGGTGATCTGTTTGCTCACAGATATTATTGCTGAAGGCAATGTCCTGAACTCCATATTACCTCGCTCTTGTGATTATCCCTAATAAGAAGCTCCGGGTCAGCCTAGCCTGACTTTGCAGATATGGTGTACAGGCGCTGCCTATGTGTATGTGCATATCATATGTGAAGGCCTAAACTGTCTGTTTGTCATTTATGTGCGTCAGAAATGGCGCCTGTGACAATTGTGTGTGTACATTAAACAATGAGCTGTGGTTATTTCAAGGTATATATGTTGGGCCCTGCCTGCTTTAAGGAAGGGCCGACCTTGTAAGCTTGAATGATTTTACTCTGCTCTCAATAAAGTCAAAGGGTTGACGGTCTAACTTGTGTTTATTCCAGAACTACATGACATGCTGGGGCAGTGGTGGCTCAGCGGTTAGAGCTCCGGGCTGTCGATAACAGGGTTGTGGGTTCGATTCCCGGACTCGGCAAGCTGCCACTGTTGGGCCCTTGAGCAAGGCCCTTTACCCTCTCTGCTCCCCGGGCGCTGGAGTTGGCTGCCCACCGCTCTGGGTGTGGGTGTGTGGGTGTGTGTGTGTGTGTACTCACTGCCCCTAACACATGTGTGTGTGTGAGTGTGTGTTCACTACCAGATGGGTTAAATGCGGTGGACACATTTCGCTGTACACTGTACAGTGACAAATACGTGCACCTTTGCTGCAGCTGGTTGATTTTAGTGTTGAAAACAATTAAAGGTGGATTTTGTCCATCCTTGTTCCTGCTTAAGTAAACCTCTTTAAACCCATTCATTATTTAGTAGTTTAGGGTTGGTATAGCAGAGAGATCAGTAAAATGTGCTGAATTATGATTCTCATTGTTCTCGCCTGCAATCCAGTTGTGAAAATGTTTTTAAAAAATATTAACATAAGCAGAGTAATTAAAACTCACTTCCTTTAGTTACCTTCATATAACACTTACCAGTTTGTGTTCAGTTCAGTCCATGATGTAATTTAAAATCAAATAATTTTACAAAAGAAATACTATTGAACTTAAATGGTTTGGGCAATTGGCTTTATCAAACAATTTGAGTTCAGGTAACTCATCAGGTTTTCCAATAAGAAGATCACAGTGCTCACAGTTTCTGCAGTAGTAGTATTTTTGTAGTGGTCATAGTTGCCTTTCGTGAAAGTCCTGGCAGGCCCTGATTAAGAAGATGAAGATGATGAGTTTTTAATTCCGGAGATTAAATGAAGGCCAGTGACAACAAGAATGAGGTTCTTCCAGATGTTCCACACAGTTGGAGACTCCAATTTACAGATGATTTGAATGCAGTCGTTTAAATGAATGTCTGAACTCTGCTGATGTGTGTGTTTGCAGTATTTGTGCTGGAATACTTTCATGAAAACCTCTGGTATGGTTTTCTGCTATTTATGGTTTACATCAGCACTGGTGCTGGGGTGAGTAAAGACTCCAAAGTACCTATAATTCACTGTATGTTCAGTAACAGAATAGATCAGATTGACTGAAGAAAGGTTTAATATAAAAAAGGAAGCATTTGACGTATAACTGATCTGCAGATCTGGAACTGGATCCTCAGATGATCAGGATGACCAGCCCTTTTACTTGCAGCGGTACATTTCCAGGAGTTCTCATACAGTCTCTTTTTTTATATCCAAATTAGGACCACCATGCGGTTGCAGTGTTGGCTGTTTTCAGTCTTTTCTTCTCCGTATGGCTGATGTGGTCTGGTGCCTTCCCTCGGCGCCTTGTGATAGACAGCCAAAAGCAGGAGTACGGGTATTATGTTCGGAACATTTTACTGAAGCATGCTCCCCTTCAGCAGCTCTGCATCAGACTGAGGGCACATAAACTACTTAAGTCTTTCTAAGATTTATCCACTGTGCAAGAAGATGAAGATGATGAACAGTTTTTAATTCCGGAGGGAAAATGAAGGTCAGCAACAACAAGAATGAGGTTCTTCCAGATGTTCCAGACAGTTGGAGACTCCACTTTACAGATGATTTGAATGCAGTCGTTTAAATAAATGTCTGAACTCTGCTGATGTGTGTGTTTGCAGTATTTGTGCTGGAATACTTTCATGAAAACCTCTGGTATGGTTTTCTGCTCTTCATGGTCTCTGTAATCGGAACTGCAACGTACTTCAGCACTGGTGCGGGGGTGAGTAAATACTCCAAAGTACCTATAATTCACTGTATGTTCAGTAACTGAATAGATCAGATTGACTGAAGAAAGGCTTAATATAAAGAAGGAAGCATTTGACGTATAACTGATATGCAGATCTGGAACTGGATCATCAGACGATCAGGATGATCAGCCCTTTTACTTGCAGCAGTACTTTTCCAGGAGTTCTCATACAGTGTCTTTTTATATCCAAATTAGGACCACCATGCGGTTGCAGTGTTGGCTGTTTTCAGTCTTTTCTTCTCCGTATGGCTGATGTGGTCTGGGGCCTTCCGTCGGTGCCTTGTGATAGATAGCCAAAAGCAGGAGTACGGGTATTATGTTCGAAACATTTTACTGAAGCGTGCTCCCCTTCAGCAGCTCTGCATCAGACTGAGGGCACATACACTATGTAAGTCTTTCTCTGAATCCACTGTGATATCAAATAAAAGCCTTTATGGAAGCTCCTTTCTCTGTTGTCAGTAATCACTTTATGCATCAGATGATAGAAGAGCTTCTTGAAGTGTTCAGTCTGTTTCATCAGTCTGTTAATGTGCTGATTCATATTTTGGGGAGTAAATTGCATGGCTTTATGAGACCATATGTCTGTCTATTCTTTTTCAGCCCAGGGAAAGGTGAAGTTTAGACTGATCCTAATGGGACAGGAGATGGAAGCCATTGGACTCAGCAGATTTATGAACACCAGTGAGGTACAGAACAAATCAATGCAGACATAAATTAGCCTGAAAATAAACCACAAATTAAAAGATTTTATACTACATGTTATTCGTTAAGGGGAATTGTAGCACACACTAGTGCATCTCAAAAATACAAGATTCTAAAACAGTGGACCAGGGTTCTTGGTATCTGATGTTACATTATTAATCAAATATAATTAAGTTTGTAGTTGATTTTTCAATGAAAGCAAACCAGTAACACCTGTAGATATGATTATTTCTGTGTGTACCTTACACTACTTCTCTTTTTTCACAGTTACTGAATTGCCAGGGTAGAAGACTAGTCAAGACACTCGGCCTCAACTACCTGGATGAGAGAAACATCGCATGGCCTCGGCCTCATCTACGCATTGGCATACGCCCCAAAATATTGCCAGTGTGAAATGCAGAGCTGAAATCAGCCCCAGAAACACTGAACACTGGCCCTGAGTCAGATGCTAGAGACTCTAGTAAGTGTTCACACAGTGTGTGCTGATTGCTGGAGATGACATACAGGTGAGTATGAGACCAGTAGGTGATCAGAA
This sequence comes from Salminus brasiliensis, assembly GCF_030463535.1. Lineage (NCBI taxonomy): Eukaryota > Metazoa > Chordata > Actinopteri > Characiformes > Bryconidae > Salminus > Salminus brasiliensis. The sequence continues at coordinate 30,238,452 of NC_132879.1, forward strand.
GGTCAGGCTGGCAGAGTGCTGTTAGATGTTATTGGCTTGCTATCCAGTGTCGACCAGAGGAGGATGGGTTCCCCTTTTGAGTCTTGGTTCCTCTCAAGGTTTCTTCCTAATGCATTTAGGGAGTTTTTCCTTGCCACTGTTGCCCTTGGCTTGTTCACTAGGGGTCTGGACCTGGATTTCTGGTTGCTCCTGGTCTCATTAAACAGATCCCCCGCATCTTGGAGCTGGTCCACCGGGCTCCAAGGCATGGGTTCTCAGCCTGCGATTCTAGAATCCCTGTCTTTAGTGTCCTCGGACTACGAAGATGTCCAGGCGAACTTGAATTAGAAGACGTCTCAGTTACCATGTGGGTGATCATGAGTTGCTGACTGTCATACTGGCCTTAGAGGAGTGGTGGCACAATGGAGCCAGTCACCCCTTCCTGGTTTGGAAAGTTGGGCACTGTTCTTCACCCTGTTTGACTTTGTATCTTCGTACAGGTCTGGGCGGAACAATGCTGATGGTCTCTCCTGCCAGTAAGAGGCCTCCCCTAAGGAACAGCTGCCAGCAACCACAGTACCCAAGACCCGCATAGCATCTCCCATCCAGTTTAGGGTGGAAGCCACAGTATGGCGGGCCCCTAGGAATGAGTCATATCTGGGAGGTAGCACTTGTGATTGGCTGTGCTGCCATTAAAGACCAGGTGCTGCAGTTGGGGCAATTTTTCCCCTTCACAGCACACCTGGGGGTGGCCTGTATATTAAAGTTCCTGCTTATCCGGTTCTGGTGGCCGTGCTCGGACCAAGATTTATGGGCCTAAGTGGCAGCTTGTAAGGTATGTACATGCAACAAGGATCCCGGAACCGAACCGTCAGGTTTGCTCCACCTGTTATCCATCCCTTCTGGCCCATGGTCTTATGGTTGCTCTCTTCCCAGGGGCATCACCGTGAACTTGGTCATGGTTGACTGCTTGTCTAAGGCGAGCAAGTTTATTGCTCTGTCGACACTCCTGTCGGCCAGGGAGACAGCCATGCTATAACTTAAGCATGTCTGAGCCCATGGGTTTGCTTGGGATGTGTTATCAGACAGGGCACCCCAATTTGCCAGATGGTTTTGGGGGTCTTCTGCAGGTTACGCAGGTGGAAGCAAGCCTCCTATCAGGTTTCCACCCCTAATCAAATGGCCAGACCCAAACCCCTCTTCCTGATCAGAATGCCTGCTGTGGGCCTGGCACTTCTATGACATTACCTGTTTCCCACCACGGCATTCAGGCCGGTTGGGAACTTCAAGGGTCATTCCTTGGGAAGGGATTCCTATAAAGGCTAGACCCAGGGGTTCTAGTTCACCTGGGAAGATCTGGGGATCCCCCAGCAGGAGCTGATGGAAGTGCTCTATTGCCACTATGACCCTAAATTGAATAACGTTATCAGAAGGAGTGCAACACCTATTCCTCAGTTAGTAAATCATCATTTAAATAAAATACAGCCTAAATATTGCTAAGTTCCTACAGTCTTCTTTTATGAATGATGTTTAGATACACAGTGACAAAGATAGATATCTGACTCAGTTTATAGACTCCTCACAAAATCATGTAGGTGCACTTCATCAAGTACTAGCTAAGCTGATCAAGGTAACCCACGTTAACCGAGATTGCAGTTTCATCCGAAACTCTGGCTTTTTGCAGGTTTACTGCATGTAAGACAAACATTAACTGCTCCTTAACTAACAGTATATTTTTCCACAGTATTTACAGTCACTCAAAAGAGGGTTTAGCCCCAAAACACCAGTCACTAAAAGATCACGGTCATCTGAATATTTAGTATTTATTTCACCCAATTGTTGTGTTAATGCAGTGCTTGTGTGCACAGCAAACGTTATTCTGAACGAAGAACTAGGACATATAGAGTAGCGCTAGTCAGGCGCATTGAACTTACTAGACTTGAGAGCGTGAGGAGTCAGCCGCCAAACCTAGACGACTGTTCCGGTCCGACGGTGAGGAGAGCTAACTGCTGAAACAAGCTGGAGAGCCACTCACTCCCGGAGCTCCAGGACCCCAGCTTGCTGAACCTATGAAGCCTGGCGAAAGATCGCCATAGACCTGCAGTAGCTCCCTAATGGACCCTGAGGCAAGAGCAGCCTAGCTAGTTAGCTTCCCCTGCTAAGCTAGCTAGGTAGAGAGAGAGTCCTCTGTACGAGGATGGACTCTACAGACCAGACCGGTGAATACTGAGTCTCTACCGTAAACTGAATAACCTGGGTGCATGTGGTGCACTAAGGGTAATCCTCGGCAACCAGCAGGTGGCTCTAGCCCTACTTAAATACACCAGCCCACAGGTGTAACACATTAACCAAACAAAGAATGACAAAAAAAACAGAAACCAAAATGGCGACGGGGGTCAACCCGAAAGTCCATTTCAACATAAAAGTCCTTCCTATGAATAAACATGGCATGGTTCATTAACATATAGATCATTTTCGCCTATGAGCCGCAGCCTGGGACCGCCCTTGGGGCGGGTGCGGCGGCGCGGGAGTGACAGTACACAACCGCTGAACCAAATCCAGTGTCTCATCCGGACCGACGAGGCTGACGGACCCCTCTCCAGACGCGAGGGTCTCCCACGGACGGGGTCTTGCGACTTCCTGGGACGTCCGCGAGGCCTGGGAGCCGGCTTACTTGGGAACCTTTCGTGGAATTCCCGGACCAACGCAGGGTCCAGGACATGATCGGCCGGTTCCCAGGAGCGTTCCTCTGGACCGAACCCCTCCCAGTCGACCAGGTACTGCAATCCCCTCAATCTCCACCGGTTCCGGCGGCGTGTCCGCCGGGTTGGCCTCGTCCAGGGGTCCAGGTACCACGGGCTTGAGCTGAGACACATGGAAAACCGGGTGAATACATGACTGTGGGGGTAGTCGGATACGATAAGCAACTTCGTTGATTCTTTTTTCTATTATATAAGGACCAGAGTACTTAACTTTCAGTTTGTGTGAAGGGAGACTAGTTCGGAGGTCCTTCGTGGCCAACCAGACCCGGTAACCTGGTTGGTATGTCGGAGTCTCCCCTCTCTTCCGGTCTGCTTGGGCCTTGTAGCGTCGCAGGAACATCTGGATGTGCTGGTGGGCTGCGGTCCAGACCGCTTCGCTGCAACGCATCCAAGCATCCACTGAAATTCCAGCGGACGTGGTCTACCAGGGCTTGAGCGGTCTGCATTGCTGAGGGCAATGCAGAGAATGGTATGAACCTAACCCCTCTTGAGAAACGGTCCACTACCGTCATCACCACCGTGTGCCCCTCAGACTTAGGCAGGTCAGTAATGAAGTCGACAGCCAGGTGAGACCACGGACGTTCAGGAACGGGTATGCATGAGCTTGAGCTTCCCCGACGGGAGCGTCTTCGGGGTCTTACATTGAGCACACTCACTGCATGATGCCACTACCCGATGTATATCTGCCCTCATCCCCTCCCACCAATATTTAGGAGAGAGCAGATAGTACGTGCGGGCCTCACCTGGATGACCCAATGTCGGAGAAGTATGAGCCCAAACGATGAGCTTCTCCCGCAAAGCCCCCGGGACGTAGACCTTGTCCACAGGGCATGATGGGGGCACGGTGGTGCGTTTGAGGGCCTCGTCTATCTCAGTATCCAGGTCCCACTGAATTGCCGCGACGGTGACACCCGACGGCAGGATGGAAGCTGGAGCGGTCTCTCCCTCATCCGCAGAATCCGTGAATACGAGAGAGAGCATCCGCTTTGGTATTGCGGGAGCCCGGACGATACGAGATCGTAAATCTGAACCTGGCAAAGAACAGGGACCACCTAGCTTGCCGGGGGTTCAGACACTTGGCATTTCTCAAAAACTCTAGATTCTTGTGATCCGTTAATACAAGGAAGGGGTAGACAGCACCCTCTAACCAATGACGCCACTCTCCGAGCGCCATTTTGACTGCTAGGAGCTCCCTATCCCCTACCCCGTAAATCCGTTCGGCCCCCGTGAGCCAGGACGAACTTGACGGATGTGCGCATACAGGTCGGGGGAGTACACTAGAATGTCGTCCAGAAAGACCACCACGAAGCGTCCGAGGTAGTCTTTCAGGACGTCATTTATGAAAGCCTGGAAGACGGAGGGGGCGTTAGCTAACCCATACGGCATAACCCGGTACTGGAAATGCCCCCTGGTGGTCATGAACGCTGTCTTCCATTCACCCCCTCCCTGATACGCACCAGGTTATACGCACTGCGGAGATCCAATTTCGTGAATATTTGGGCTCCCCGCAGCTGCTCGAGAGCGGAAGGCACCAACGGCATAGGAAACGGGGACCTATTGGTGATTGCGTTGAGTGCCCGATAATCTATACATGGCCTTAACCCACCCCACTTCTTCCTGATGAAAAAGAACCCCGAAGCCACTTATCAGAAATTGTTCCAAATGTCTGATGTAAATCAAGTAATTCAGAGTGCTCTGACATGAAACATGCTCCTCTAAAATAACCTGTTTTAATTCAAATTTGCTCCCTAATGGCTTCTAATCAACTGAATTATGCAGTCATTTTAATCAGTCACTAGAATTAAAAGTTTGAACCTCCATTACAATGAGCAGCATTCATTTACGTGTACATATTAAAATAACGTGAACTTCATTTTAAATGTATCTGAAGCTCACAGAGGATCGTGGTGGAGGGCACAGAAGTTGAGGATAATAAAATAAGTTCATTTAGAGAATAGGTTCGAAATGCACCTCAGTTACAGTGATCTTGCACTTAACCTCAGGAAAATCCTCTCTCAATTCATCTTTAGCTGCCGGCAGATCTGTGATATTTTTATCACAGCAGTTGAGTTTAGTTTAAACCAGATTCCAAAAACACATCAATAGAACCCACGTGACTCAATGAGTCTTTAAAGACAATTGTTCTTGCTTTGAGAGGAAGGATGCTGCCCTCATTTAGTGCAGCATAGCACATTCTCTTCTAGAGCTGAATTAAAAAAATACAATTGATGCTAAAATAGTCTTTCCTACCAACCTAATGTTCACTTTCTTCTCTGACACTTACCTAATGACTTCATTACTGATGAGACCAGAAATGAGTTGGCTTTAACTGTGGTCTGTGGGGATGGCCTTGTTTAAATACACAGCCCTCATTAGAGAGGAAGAAAAGGAGAAAGAGGAGGAGGCATAGCAACAATCAATACAAATATTTCCTCATCTACTCTTCATCATTACCATCAAACACTGGTCTAGGCATCGTCATCATGAGCTTTTTGTTGTCAGTAGGAGTTGCATCACCACTAATTTAATTCAATTCAATGTTTATTTATATAGTGCCTTTCACAACAAATGTGGTCACAAAGCACTTTACAGAGATCCAGGACCACGCCTCTTATGAGGAAGCTCCCCAATGGAGGTGGTAGCGACAGTGGCTAGGAGAAACTCCCGGATACTTAGAGGAAGAAACCTTGGGAGAAACCAAGACTCAGTCCGAGGAACCCACCTGCTTAGGTCGACCCGCACAGCAAAAACAAACAAACAACATTACACAAAGAAGTAGACAGATAGACAATGAAAGGCTATAGCTCATGTAGGAACAGGTTATGAAGCATGAGTAGGTGCTGGACATATGCTCAGTGTTAATGTTAAAGTCCATGCTGATTAAGTATGTGCACGTGCACGAGAACAGTGGTCCCCGTTAGGTTTAGCTGATATATAAATTTCATAGGCATAACAGTGAAAGTTATTACCGTGTTTACGGATTATTTTACCCAGCATTACCCCTTTCATGTTGATCCTGCCTGCATAATACATTCAGCAAAAAAGTCAGCGCAAGTGTTTGTTTCCCATTGGTTATTTTCTTTACTGACACAGGGCTGGACACACCTCTCTCTTTGCACCAGTGTGCAGTGCAATGAAGGATGAACATGACATAATCTGTTAGGATCTTCTGAGATGGAGAGAAAACGCAACAGTGGCTGATGACAGCGAAGGAGGCGACGGCAGTTCTGGCCGTGCTATTCACAGTGGATGGGAACATGTAGTAGAACCTGCAGTAAGCTGGACTGCTTTCAGAAAACTGAGGCTATGTAATGAGTAGGCTAAAACAACCCAACCCCCTGGTAAATCTGATAAAATGAGGAAACGTAAATAAAATCATTTTGGCTAATGTTCTACGGCCATGTTAGTCTTTATTGTAAACGCAGGTGAGATAAGCTAATAATGTCTTTACCACTAGCGGCTATTTAAAAGACATTGTGTACACTGACTGGATGAGAACATAAGCCTAGATTAGTACGTTCAGTACGTTTGGTACATTAGTACTTCAGTACGTCTTTCATTCTGAACTAAAAAGTCTTAAATGTGAGAACACTTTTCAAAACCCCCAACAAAAACAGTCAGCAGCTGTTTTGTAATTTCATTATTATGCTATTATAGTTTGTTGGGTGAGTAATAGGCTAGACCTAGGCTATTATTTGGCCCTGGAAAAATGTTAGCCAGTTTGTATGTAGGTGGTTAGGAACAATGGACAGAAGTTTAAGAAAATCACACCTCTTAAAATGATATGATTTTCTCTATTATCTATCTTATACCAATACAACTTTGGGCTTCTTTACAAGAGAATCCAATAATTCTAGGCATATTTGTAAAGCCACCACTCACCAACATGTGAAAAGTGAGTCAGTGAGCAGCATTCTGATTAGGCCTAGGCTAAGCTACTTCTTAAACCAATTTCATGTAGCCTAGGTGGCTACAGACAATGTATGCTACAATAAAAGAATATCTCACTTTTCAAAATGACATAATATTGTTCATTGCCAGTGTGATGCCAGTGCTGCTGTAAATATCTTTATAAGAGAATCCAATAATTCTGCACCAGACTGCATCATTATATAAAGAAAAAAAGCCATCCCACAGTCTCTATTCATTTCTATTTTTTGTTGAGCTAGGTTGAGATGGCACCCCCAGAAGAGAAGAGTGTTAATGAGAAAGAGTTAAAGTGTCCACTCTCTCTGGATTGGGGCAATAGGTTGTGTGTTATTAGAACGAGAAGTAATGTAGCATCGCTATGACAGTCATCACTACGAGCGAGTGTGAAAGTTGTGTGTTGGGTCGTTGCAGACATCATTAGTCTGGTCAGGGCTCTGAAAAGAAAGACAGTTGGGCTTGGGCTGTGTAAATTGTGGAGCGTTGTTCCTGTGATGACTGCTGTGAATGAAGGTGGTTGAGCAGAATGTGAGTGAATGTTTTACATTCAGGAGGGAAAATGAAGGTCAGTGACAACAAGAATGAGGTTCTTCCAGATGTTCCAGACAGTTGGAGACTTAAATGAATGTCTGAACTCTGTTGATGTGTGTGTTTGCAGTATTTGTGCTGGAATACTTTCGTAAAAAAGAAAGGCTTAATATAAAGAAGGAAGCATTTGACATATAACTGATCTGCAGATCTGGACCTGGATCATCAGATGATCAGGATGATCAGCCCTTTTAGTTGCAGCGGTACTTTTCCAGGAGTTCTCATACAGTCTCTTTTTTAATATCCACATTTTACTGAAGCGTGCAGTCTTTTGTTCTCCGTGTGGGTGACGTAGTCTCGGGCCTTCCGTCAGGAGTACAGGTTTTATGTTCGGAACATTTTACCTAAGCATGCTCCCCTTCAGCAGCTCTGCATCACTGAGGGCACATAAACTATGTAAGTCTTTCTCTGATTTATCAGATATCAAATATCAAACCAAAGCCTTTATGGAAGCTCCTTTCTCTGTTCTCACTAATCACTTTATGCATCAGATGATAGAAGAGCTTCTTGAAGTGTTCAGTCTGTTTCATCAGTCTGTTAATGTGCTGATTCATATTTTGAGGAGTAAATTGCATGGCTTTATGAGACCACATGTCTGTCTATTCTTTTTCAGCCCAGGGAAAGGTGAAGTTTAGACTGATCCTAATGGGACAGGAGATGGAAGCCACTGGACTCAGCAGATTTATGAAAACCAGTGAGGTACAGAACAAATCAATGCAGACATAAATTAGCCTGAAAATAAACCACAAATTAAAAGATTTTATGCTACATGTTATTCGTTAAGGGGAATTGTAGCACACACTAGTGCATCTCAAAAATACAAGATTCTAAAACAGTGCCCAGGGTTCTTGGTATCTGATGTTACATTATTAATCAAATATAATTAAGTTTGTAGTTGATCTTTCAATGAAAGCAAACCAGTAACACCTGTAGATATGATTATTTCTGTGTGTCTCTTACACTACTTCTCCCTTTTCACAGTTACTGAATTGCCAGGGTAGAAGACTAGCCAAGACACTCTGCCTCAACTACCTGGATGAGAGAAACATCTCATGGCCTCGGCCTCATCTACGCATTGGCATACGCTCCAAAATATTGCCAGTGTGAAATGTAGAGCTGAAATCAACCCCAGATACACTGAACACTGGCCCTGAGTCAGATGCTAGAGACTCTAGTAAGTGTTCACACAGTGTGTGCTGATTGCTGGAGATGGCATACAGGTGAGTATGAGACCAGTAGGTGATCAGAAGGTCAGGCTGGCAGAGTGCTGTTAGATGTTATTGGCTTGCTATCCAGTGTCGACCAGAGGAGGAAGGGTTCTCCTTTTGAGTCTTGGTTCCTCTCAAGGTTTCTTCCTAATGCATTTAGGGAGTTTTTCCTTGCCACTGTCGCCCTTGGCTTGCTCACTAGGGGTCTGGACCTGGATTTCTGTAAAGCTGATTTTTATACCATCTGTCATCAATAGCATTTTACATGCCTTCTTTAACTCCGAGGCAGGTATTATGTTCGGAACATTTTGCTGAAGCGTGCTCCCTTTCAGCAGCTCTGCATCAGACTGAGGGCACATAAACTATGTAAGTCTTTCTCGGATTTCTCCACTGTGATATCAAACAAATGCTTTTATGGTCAATGGAGCCAGTTCACCCCTTCCTGGTTTGGACAGGCCAGGTGGGCACTGTTCTTGAACTACAGATCACAGTGCTCATACTTTCTGCAGTAGTAGTATTTTTGAAGTGGTCATAGTTGTTTTGTTGTTTTCATCACAGAATCATGAAATCAGCTATTTTTAGCAACCTTAAAAACGCTCTTCATGAAAGTCCTGAGCAGGCCCTGATTAAGAAGATGAAGAAGACCAGTCGGTTTCCATTCAGGAGGAAAAATGATGGTCAGTGACAACAAGAATGAGGTTCTTCCAGATGTTCCAGACAGTTGGAGACTCCACTTTAAAGATGATTTGAATGCAGTCGTTTAAATGAATGTCTGAACTGATGTGTGTGTTTGCAGTATTTGTGCTGGAATACTTTCGTCAAAAACCTCTGGTATGGTTTTCTGCTTTTCATGGTCTTTGTAATCGGAACTGCAACGTACTTCAGCACTGGTGCGGGGGTGAGTAAAGACTCCAAAGTGCCTATAATTCTCTGTATGTTCAGTAACTGAATAGATCAGATTGACTGAAGAAACGTTTAATACAAAGAAGGAAGCATTTGACATATAACTGATCTGCAGATCTGGACCTGGATCATCAGATGATCAGGATGATCAGCCCTTTTACTTGCAGCGGCACTTTTCCAGGAGTTCTCATACAGTCTCTTTTTTTTATATCCAAATTAGGACCACCATGCGGTTGCAGTGTTGGCTGTTTTCAGTCTTTTGTTCTCCGTATGGCTGATGTGGTCTGGTGCCTTCCCTCGGCGCCTTGTAATAGACAGCCAAAAGCAGGAGTACAGGTATTATGTTCGAAACATTTTACTGAAGCATGCCCCCCTTCAGCAGCTCTGCATCAGACTGAGGGCACATAAACTACTTAAGTCTTTCTAAGATTTATCCACTGTGATATCAAACCAAAGCCTTTATGGTCAATGGAGCCAGTTCACCCCTTCCTGGTTTGGAAAGGCCAGGTGGGCACTGTTCTTGAAGTACAGATCACAGTGCATACAGTTTCTGCAGTAGTAGTATTTTGGTAGTGGTCATAGTTGTTTTGTTGTTTTCATCACAGAATCATGAAATCAGCCGTTTTCAGCAACCATGCAAACGCCACTCCTAAAAGTCCTGAGCAGGCCCTTATAAAGAAGATGAAGCAGATCAGTCGGTTTCCATTCAGAAGGGAAAATGAAGGTCAGTGACAACAAGAATGAGGTTCTTCCAGATGTTCCAGGAAGTTGGAGACTCCACTTTACAGATGATTTGAATGCAGTCGTTTAAATGAATGTCTGAACTCTGCTGATGTGTGTGTTTGCAGTATTTGTGCTGGAATACTTTCATGAAAACCTCTGGTATGGTTTTCTGCTGTTTATGGTTTACTTCAGCACTGGTGCTGAAGTAAGTAAATACTCCAAAGTACCTATAATTCTCTGTATGTTCAGTAACTGAATAGATTAGATTGACTGAAGAAACGTTTAATATAAAGAAGGAAGCATTTGACGTATAACTGATCTGCAGATATGGAACTGGATCCTCAGATGATCAGGATGACCAGCCCTTTTACTTGCAGCGGTACTTTTCCAGGAGTTCTCATTCAGTCTCTTTTTTTATATCCAAATTAGGACCACCATGCGGTTGCAGTGTTGGCTGTTTTCAGTCTTTTGTTCTCCTTATGGCTGATGTGGTCTGGTGCCTTCCTTCGGCGCCTTGTGATAGACAGCCAAAAGCAGGAGTACAGGTATTATGTTCGGAACGTTTTACTGAAGCGTGCTTCCCTTCAGCAGCTCTGCATCAGACTGAGGGCACATAAACTACTTAAGTCTTTCTAAGATTTATCCACTGTGCAAGAAGATGAAGATGATGAGCAGTTTTTAATTCCGGAGGGAAAATGAAGGTCAGTGACAACAAGAATGAGGTTCTTCCAGATGTTCCAGACAGCTGGAGACTTCACTTTACAGATGATTTGAATGCAGTTGTTTAAATGAATGTCTGAACTCTGCTGATGTGTGTGTTTGCAGTATTTGTGCTGGAATACTTTCATGAAAACCTCTGATATGTTTTTCTGCTGTTTATGATTTACTTCAGCACTGGTGCGGGGGTGAGTAAAGACTCCGAAGTACCTATAATTCACTGTATGTTCAGTAACTGAATAGATCAGATTGACTAAAGAAAGGTTAAATATAAAGAAGGAATCATTTGACGTAAAATTAATCTGCAGATCTGGAACTGGATCATCAGATGATTAGGATGACCAGCCCTTTTTCTTGCAGCAGTACCTTTCCAGGAGTTCTCATATAGCATCTATTTTATATTCAAATTAGGACCACCATGTTGGCTGTTTTCATTCTTCTCCATATGGCTGATATTGTCTTGAGCATTCCGTTGGCGTCTTGTGATAGACGGCCAAAACCAGGAGTACGGGTATTTTGTTTGGAACATTTTACTGAAGTGTGCTCCTCTTCAGCAGCTCTGCATCAGACTGAGGGAACATAAACTATGTAAGTCTTTCTCAGATTTATCCACTGTGATATCAAACCAAAGCCTTTATAGTCAATGGAGCCAGTTCACCCCTTCCTTGTTTGGACAGGCCAGGTGGGCACTGTTCTTAAAGTACAGATCACAGTGCTCACAGTTTCTGCAGTAGTAGTATTTTTGTAGTGGTCATTGTTGTGTTTTTGTTTTCGTCATAGAATCAGGAAATCAGCCATTTTTAGCAACCTTGAAAACGCCCTTCATGAAAGTCCAGAGCAGGCCTTGATTAAGAAGATGAAGAAGAGCAGCAGTTTTCCATTCAGGACGGAAAATGAATCACAACAAGAATGAGGTTCTTCCAGATGTTCCAGACAGTTGGAGACTCCACTTTACAGTTGATTTGAATGCAGTCATTTAAATGAATGTCTGAACTCTGCTGACCAGCCCTTTTACTTGCAGCAGTACTTTTCCAGGAGTTCTCATACAGTCTCTATTTTATATTTAACTTAGGACCACCATGCGGTTGCAGTATTGGCTGTTTTCAGTCTTTTCTTCTCCATATGGCTGATGTGGTCTGGAGCCTTCCCTCGGCGCCTTGTGATAGACGGCCAAAAGCAGTAGTATGGGTATTTTGTTCTGAACATTTTACTGAAGTGTGCTCCCCTTCAGCAGCTCTGCATCAAACTGAGGGAACATAAACTACATACACCCAGTTATGTTTTTGTTTTCATCAATGAATCATGAAATCAGCCATTTTTAGCAACCTTGAAAACGCCCTTCATGAAAGTCCTGAGCAGGCCCTCATTAAGAAGATGAAGATGTTTCTCTCATCCAGGTAGTTGAAGCCGAGTGTCTTGGCTAGTCTCCTACCCTGGCAATTCAGTAACTGTGAAAAGAAAGAAGTAGTGTAAGATACACACAGAAATAATCATATCTACAGGTGTTACTGTTTTTTTTTTCATTGAAAAATCAACTACAAACTTAATTATATTTTATTTAATAATGTAACATCAGATACCAAGAACCCTGGTTCACTATTTTAGAATCTTCTATTTTTGAGATGCACTAGTGTGTGCTACAATTCCCCTTAATGAATAACATGTAGTATAAAATCTTTTATTTTGTGGTTTATTTTCAGGCTAATTTATGTCTGCATTGTTTTGTTCTGTACCTCACTGGTGTTCATAAATCTGCTGAGTCCAATAGCGTCCATCTCCTTTCCCATTAGGGTCAGTCTAAACTTCACCTTTCACTTGGTTGAAAAAGAATAGTATAGTATATAGAATATATAAGAGTAGTAATACTATTACTGCTAAAACCAAACAGCTGCAGTACAAAACAGACAACAGCTCACCACAAAGGGGAAGGCAGTCTGGTGGACTGAATTTACAATGATGGTGAGGGAATGGGGGGCAGGCCCAGTATGCAAATAGATGGCCAGAAGCCAATGGGAAAGGTGTGAGTTTTACTTATCAAGATTGTACAAAAACATAAGACACTCTCTCCATAGGGTCTCCATATTTCACTGGAACAACTCAATGCAGTCAGTCAGCCAGTATAACTCTCAGTATAAAGTTATGTTTTTGTTTTTTATTTTTTACAAAAGTGCCAAGAGTAATTTGCAGAAGCATTTCCTGTTATTAAAATGCACCTCATTACAGTCTCAAAGTATTAAGAAAATAAGGGATGCAGTTGTCTGTTGCCTCATGGAGTACCTTGGAGAACACCTAAAAGACCTCTTCCATGACTGCTAGGTATGTCATTAAATGATTAATCAGCTTGAGGTATTCACAGGGTTACACATATGGTTGCCCTTAACGTAAACTATTGTTTCATCAATTACAGAACTGTAACATCAGGGTATTCCCTGCCCTTTACTTAATTGTATGTTTATTATTATTTAAACACACATTGTTTGGTATCTTTCTAGTGTAATATTTGCCAAACATTAACATTAAACAACAACTTGTCAAGCAAAATTCCTGATCACATATGTAATTCTTAACATGTAAGACCTATATTGCAAATATGAAGATGAGTAACACGATTTTATTAAAATCTGAATGATTCACCCCTTTATTCAGGTGGTCTAAGGGCGGATGTTATACATTCATTTTATGATTACACATTTCTGTCCTGCAGGTAGTGGTCTGATCCATCATGAATATTTTTAGATGTGTAGCAATGGGTTAGATTGATAAATGTTTTATTGTGGGACACTGGGGTCAGCCATTCAGGTTTTGCCTTTAATTTGTACTAGCATGCTGAAGAATACAAACAAATGTTTATTTAGAAATTAATATAGCATAAATATATTGTTAAAATTGTTCAATTGTAAAACATTGCGTTTGTTAAGCGTTGAATGGGTGTGGAAACAAAACCAAAGTGTGTATGCTATTAATGGGATTGAGTATTATAAACGTTTTCTGGAGCTTGAAGAACAAAGCTGCTCATGAATGTCCACAGCCTTAAATGTAAGCTAAATTAACTAATGAACTGTTTTACCCATATTAGGGCACACACTGTTTTCTTGTGTAACTTTCTTTCCTCCCCTCCTGGATATGGCTATATCAAGAATCTTTTGTTGTAGCTGACTATGCATAGAAAAGGACATTTTGTACTTTTTTATTATTAGTATTGTATCCTGTGTCTGATTATTTGTAGATCATATGTATATATATATATATATATATATTATATTAATTTGACCTTCTCTGTACAAGTAATGGTTTACTGAAAAATATGAAGTAAATGAAGATTTGACATTTATGTTAATGTTACTCACTTATTATGGTCATTTGTTGTGAAATGTATTGAGAGATGTTAAATAGACTTTACTTTTTTATTATGTGTCAAACATGTTACATTTAGGTAATTTTCATACAAAATATGGGGTGAAATCTACCCAAACAAACTAAGTGCAATTTGTTACCTCAATTATAAGTAGATTCTATATGTTGAACTTTTCCTGAAACGTGATTGTTAGTAAAGAAGACAAGGAGACGGACAGAGCGCAGAGTAGTGGCAGTTAAAAGTGGTCCGAAAATGAGAGGCGTCATTTTTTCTTTAAACTTCTTAAGAAGTCTGAGATATATTTTTCACAAGAACTGACAAATCACAAACAGCTAATCACGACGAGTCTTTAAATAGGCTGAGAGATGAATTTTCTTCATGATCGAGGTAAAGAGTTTTCCTCAGTTTATTTGTACTTCTGGGTGCATATGTAACGACCACCGTTTGGCCATCAAGCAGTCAGACACAAGGCTCGCTTTCCGCTGTTTACTCTGAAAAGATATAAAGATTTTATAGTGTGTTCATCTTCTCTTGTCTTAGACGGCTGCAGACCACACAAGCGTCCATCTCAGAGCTCTCACTCATCTGAGCTTACAGTATTACAGTATAACACAGCAATTTTTATAGTCCCAGAACAGGCACGAGATCATATAGTTTGTTAACATTATAAAAAATTTAGGTTAGCACTAGCTATTTTGCTACCATGGCTCAGTTATCTGAAGCACGTCTGAGCAGTAATTCGATAAAAACAGCATTTATAAGCACAACTACACTCTGAAAATTCACCACCTGCTCATATAATGTGTTAGAACAATGTTTTATAGAATTAATAACGAATTAAATTCAATTAAATTATGTACTAATGAGGAACTTCAGCAGCTACACACCGTCCATCTCAGAGCTCTCACTCATCTGACGGAGGGACGCAGCAGCAGAGGGGCATAGTCTGCAGTGACGTCACAGCAAGAGAAGAAAAGCTCCCTAAAAATAATTGTAAGCTTTTTTTAATAAAGACATAAATCACTATTTACATTTGTCCTGAACCCTTTTTACCAAAAATGGGGTCATTTTGGTGAAACTTAATATTTTATTAAGTGTTTAATGTAACTCTGTTACACATAGACTAGTTTAATAAAATTCATACAACTACCTAAACCTAACAGATTTTCTATCCATGCACCAGAACAACTAAACAACATTTTCATCAATCGCCATGTCATTCAATACTGCGACGTCAGCACACTAGTGCACATGCGAGATGCTGTGCTGATTCACAAACATACAGCACCAAACAACCCCAAACCAGAATATACGGCATTTCAATCACTGCTATACTCGACAGCCAGCATCAGACTATGATAAATCAGCTTATGCTGCATTTAAACACTGTCTTTGAGGGGAAAACTTGATAGCTAAAACACTGATATATTCAAAAACATTGCAGAACATATAATGGCCTTCAGTTTCAGAAATCTTAAGCAAAAAGATTGAAAGTAAGTTCTATGCGGATCTGGACCTTTTCTGAGTGAAGAAGACAAGGAGACAGAGACACTGCAGAGTAGTGGAAGTAATAAGTGGACAGAAAGGAAAGCCAACGTTTCATCTTTAAATTTGAGGTGAAGCCCTTGAAATGCAAATATTTATATTTCGAAAAAAACGAACAAATCACGAATAACAATTCCTGACGAGCCTTTAGAAAGGCTGAGAATTGCCTAGTCTGGACGACGATGGTGAAGAGGCAAAACTCACTAAAAAGTGTATTTGTTTTCACCTAGGTGTACAGACTAATTTAAGAATAATAAATTCATCTACCTCCACGGAAAAGATTATTTTTTTATTAAAGGTAACAACAAAAAAGTTTTAATCAAACTCCATTCCATTCCATTAGATGACGTCCGTCCTCTTCTGTGCATGCGAGTTGCAATGCTGTATGCAGTGTATGCAGCATTTCAAACACGTGTATAGTGGAAAGCCAGCACCAAACCATTCAAAATCAGCAAATGTTGAGTTTAGAACAAGCTTTTAACCAAAAACTTTGTGAAAATCTAAATCACAAGGCATTTTTTATTATTTTCTTCAAAGTCAAAAGTTTAAATACATTTCATTAGTATTTGGTACTATTGGCCTTAAACTGTATGACTTGGGTCAAATGTTTGGGATATCTTTCCACAAGCTTCTCACAATAGTTGGCAGGAATTTTGGCCCATTCCTCCTGACAGAACTGGTGTAACTGAGCCATGTTTGTAGGCCGACTTGCTCGCACATGCCTTTTCAGCTTTGCCCATATATTTTCAATAGGATTGAGATCAGGGATTTGTGATGGCCACTCCAAAACACTGACTTTGTTCTCCTTAAGCCACTTTGTAACCAGTCTGGCAGTATATCTCGGGTCATTGTCCATTTGGAGGACCCATTTGCGCCCAAGCTTTAACTTCCTGGCTGATGTCTTGAGATGTTACTTCAGTATTTCAGCATAATGTTCTTTTCTCATGATGCCATCTATTTTGTGATGTGCACCAGTCCTTCCTGCAGGAAAATAAACCTGCAAAATGATGCTGCCACTCCCGTGTTTCACAGTTGAAATTGAAGGTGCTCTTCTCTTAACAATGGCTCCCCCTCCTGGCCTCAGTTGGTTTTGCACATGGCCCAAGCCACATGCGTCTGTGCTTCCCCTCTGTGCTCTGTCCTCCACCTATGAACAACACTTGAAGCTCATCTGAAGACTCAATAGGACTCTTTTTAAGTACTGTTTTCAGAATGTAGTTGAGAAGTCTGTTACCTAGCCTTAGTTCTGAGCCTAAGCATTGTACAGCTCTTCTGTGTTTTGGACCTTTGTTTTGTTCATGTTTCTGATGTATGGATCTACCCTTCATCTACCTGCCTATCAGTGCTTTAACATACACCTGCCCTGATCATGAGAATGGTAAATACTTTAACACATCAACTCTGCACATGCAGCCTGCCTCAATCAATTCATTTCACCTCTGTATTCGATAAGACTATGTTTCCAAGCCATGTTTCTAGTTTAGTCAGCCACCACTATACCATGAGCTGAGCAAGTCTTAAAGGTGCCACATTATTTAAAGTAGTGTAAAAACTATTCTTTAAGCATTCGGTTATAAAATCTCATTCTGAAGCATTGGATGAAGCATTGTATGAAAGTCTGGAAGGCTATGAATAAAACTACTAGATGTGCGAGATCTTATATTACGCTTGGCATAATAGTGTGGAGATATATTACAATATATTACAACTAAAATAAAGTTCACAAGAGCAGGCATGACAGCTAATGAAATATTCAGATTACCGTGGTCTTTTAGTGACTGGTGTTTTGGGGCTAAACCCTCTTTTGAGTGACTGTAAATACTGTGGAAAAATATATTGTTAGTTGAGGAGCAGTTAATATTTGTCTTACATGCAGTAAACCTTTTTGGATGAAACTGCAATTTTGGTTAATGTGGGTTACCTTGATCAGCTTAGCTAGTACTTGATGAAGTTTACCTACATGATTTTGTGTCTTTAAACTGGGAGAGTCAGATATCTATCTTTGTCACTGTGTATCTAAAAACATCATTCATGAATGAAGACTGTAGGAACTTAGCAATATTTAGGCTGTATTTTTATTTAAATTATGATTTACTAACTGAGGAATAGGTGTTGCACTCCCTCTGGTAACGTTATTCAATTTAGGGTCATGGTGGCAATAGAGCACTTCCATCAGCTCTTGCTGGGGGATCCCCAGAACTCCCCACGTGAACTAGAACCCCTGGGTTGTGCCTTTATAGGAATCCCTTCCGAAGAAATTACCCTTGATTTTCTCAACCACAGGGCATGATCCTGCCTGAATGCAGTGGTGGGAAACAGGGAATGTCATAGAAGTGCCAGGCCAAACGGCAGTAAACCAAGAGACGACCCACTGCTGGACATCCTCTTTCTGTTTTGCAAATATGGGTGGAGCATACCCAAACTGGCACTCAAACTGGGACAGACCCATGGATGAATGTCATGAGGTGTAGTATGCGTTACTCTACCCACAACAGGCATTCTGATCAGGAAGAGGGGTTAGCGAGGGCCGGACACTGTAGGGAGTGCTCCAAGTCTTCATTGACCCTCTAGGTCTGGCCATTTGATTGGGGGTGGAAACCTGATGAGAGGCTTGCTTCCACCATGTCTATGGAGACATGAGACCATGGGCCAGAGAGGATGGATAACAGGTGGAGCAAACCTGCCAGTTTAGTTCCGGGATCCTTGTTGCAGGTACTTACCTTACAAGCTGCCACGTATGCCCATAAATCTTGGTCCAAGCATGGCCACCAGAACCTTAATGTACAGACCACCCCCAGGTGTGCTGTGAAGGGGAATAAGTGCCCCAACTGCAGCACCTAGTCTTTAATGGCAGCACAGCCAAACACAAGTGGCACCTCCCAAATCTGACTCATTCCGAGGGGCCTGCCATACTGTGGCTTCCACCCCAAACTGTATGGAACATGCTATGCGGGCCTTTGGGACTGTGGTTGCTGGCGGCTGTTCCTTAGGGGAGGCCTCCTACTGGCGGGAGAGAGAATCAGCATTGTTCCAACCAGACGTGTACAAAGATACAAAGTCAAATAGGGTGAAGAACAGTGCCCACCTGGCCTTTCCAAACCAGGAAGGGGTGACTGGCTCCATTGTGCCACCACTCCTCTATGGCCAGTTTGACAGCCAGCAACTCATGATCACCCACATGGTAACTGAGATGTCTTCTAATTCAAGTTCGCCTGGACATCTCCGGATTCCGAGGATACTAAAGACAGGGATTTTAGACTCGCAGGCTGAGAACCCATGCCTTGGAGCCTGGTGGACCAGCTTAATGAGTCCGTTTAATGAGACCAGGAGCAACCCTGGCTAGTGCAGCACCAATAACATTCTCCGGTACCTCTGAGTTAAAGAAGGCATGTAAAATGCTATTGATGACAGATGTTATAAAAATCAGCTTTACAAAAATCCAGGTCCAGACCCTTAGTGAGCAAGCCAAGGGCAACAGTGGCAAGGAAAAACTCCCTAAATGCATTAGGAAGAAACCTTGAGAGGAACCAAGACTCAAAAGGGGAACCCATCCTCCTCTGGTCGACACTGGATAGCAAGCCAATAACATCTAACAGCACTCTGCCAGCCTGACCTTCTGATCACCTACTGGTCTCATACTCACCTGTATGCCATCTCCAGCAATCAGCACACACTGTGTGAACACTTACTAGAGTCTCTAGCATCTGGCTCAGGGCCAGTGTTCAGTGTTTCTGGGGCTGATTTCAGCTCTGCATTTTACACTGGCAATATTTTGGGGCGTATGCCAATGCGTAGATGAGGCCTACGCCATGAGATGTTTCTCTCATCCAGGTAGTTGAGGCCGAGTGTCTTGGATAGTCTTCTACCCTGGCAATTCAGTAACTGTGAAAAGAGAGAAGTAGTGTAAGAGACACACAGAAATAATCATATCTACAGGTGTTACTGGTTTGCTTTATAAATATTATTTTTTTCATTGAAAAATCAACTACAAACTTAATTATATTTGATAATGTAACATCAGATACCAAGAACCCTGGTTCACTGTTTTAGAATCTTGTATTTTTGAGATGCACTAATGTGTGCTACAATTCCCCTTAACGAATAACATGTAGTATAAAATCTTTTAATTTGTGGTTTATTTTCAGGCTAATTTATGTCTGCATTGATTTGTTCTGTACCTCACTGGTGTTCATAAATCTGCTGAGTCCAATGGCTTCCATCTCCTGTCCCATTAGGATCAGTCTAAACTTCACCTTTCCCTGGGCTGAAAAAGAATAGACAGACATATGGTCTCATAAAGCCATGCAATTTACTCCCCAAAATATGAATCAGCACACTAACAGACTGATGAAACAGACTGAACACTTCAAGAAGCTCTTCTATCATCTGAGGCATAAAGTGATTAGTGAGAACAGAGAAAAGAGCTTTGGTTTGATATCACAGTGGATTCAGAGAAAGACTTACATAGTGTACATGCCCTCAGTCTGATGCAGAGCTGCTGAAGGGGAGCACGCTTCAGTAAAATGTTTCGAACATAATACCCGTACTCCTGCTTTTGGCTCTCTATCACAAGGCGCCGACGGAAGGCCCCAGACCACATCAGCCATACGGAGAAGAAAAGACTGAAAACAGCCAACACTGCAACCGCATGGTGGTCCTAATTTGGATATAAAAAGACACTGTATGAGAACTCCTGGAAAAGTACTGCTGCAAGTAAAAGGGCTGATCATCCTGATCATCTGATGATCCAGTTCCAGATCTGCAGATCAGTTATACGTCAAATGTTTCCTTCTTTATATTAAGCCATTCTTCAGTCAATCTGATCTATTCAGTTACTGAACATACAGTGAATTATAGGTACTTTGGAGTCTTTACTCACCCCCGCACCAGTGCTGAAGTACGTTGCAGTTCCGATTACAGAGACCATGAAGAGCAGAAAACCATACCAGAGGTTTTCATTAAAGTATTCCAGCACAAATACTGCAAACACACACATCAACAGAGTTCAGACATTCATTTAAACGACTGCATTCAAATCATCTGTAAAGTGGAGACTCCAACTGTCTGGAACATCCGGAAGAACCTCATTCTTGATGTCACTGACCTTCATGTTCCCTCCTGAATGGAAAACTGCTGCTCTTCTTCATCTCCTTTATCAGGGCCTGCTCAGGACTTTCATGAAGTGCGTTTTCAAGGTTACTGAAAACGGCTGATTTCATGATTCTGTGATGAAAACAAAAAAACAACTATGACCACAACAAAAACACTACTGCTGCAGAAACTGTGAGCACTGTGATCTTCTTATTGGAAAACCTGATGAGTTACCTGAACTCAAATTGTTTGATCAAGCCAACTGCAATTTAAGTTCAACAGCATTTCTTTTGTAACATTATTTAAGTTTAAATTACATCATGGACTGAACTGAACACAAACTAGGAACTGGTAAGTGTTATATGAAGGTAACTAAAGGAAGTGAGTTTTAATTACTCTGCTTATGTTGATATTATGTTTAATAATTTTCAACTGGATTGCAGAGGAGAACAATGAGAATCATAATCCAGCACAGTTTACTGATCTCTCTGCTCTACCAGCCCTAAACCACATAGGAGAAGGTAGTCTGGAGGAATGAATTTACAATGATGGTGAGGGAATGGGAGGCAGACCCAGTATGCAAATAGATGGTGCCAGAAGCCAATGGGAAAGGTGTGAGTTTTACTCATCAAGGTTGTACAAAAACATAAGACACTCTCTAAAGGTCTCTAAAAGGGTGAAGAGTCTATGATGTTTACTGAACGGTAGGTTCAGGGTTCGTCAAATATGAAGGCGCTTCTTCTGACAGCCGGGTCGTGTTTTTCTGCTGCTTAAAGAATCCGGTTCTGGTTCTGATTTGAACTGGTTTAAATGTGGATCTTACCTTTTGTAGGAGGTCGTCCGATCCGGGTAAACAGAGAGAGTCTATACGAGCGTCCTGCTCCTCCAACTTCTGACCATCAACTAGAGCAGCATGGACACGCGCGCCTTTGTGACATCATAGACACTCTGGTAACTACGGAAACCGTAAACCGCAGCTTTACATGAATTAGCTGAGAATAATGAAGACACTGAAGACCCCCTGAATCATCTGTGTAGGACTTAAACAGAATTGAAGAGGACACAATCCACACTTACCAAATACCCAGACCACAGGACATGTCCCGTTAAATTGTGTTGTTACACGGTACAATTTTTACAGGTTTTCCCAAAACAACTTCCCTGTGTTTACAAATGACAGGAAAACTAAATTAGACTAAAAATGAAAATATTGAAAAGTGTAATTTATCACAAAAATTATAAATTGAATATATTAACATTTGTTTTTGACAGCTTTTAGATGACAATCTTAACAAAACTAATTTTAAAAATAATCTATATTGACAAAAAAACAGAATCTTCTTTCATTTTACAACATATCTTTAATTATGCTTAAATATACTTTTAATAATGCATATGAAAATATTTATCACTGTCAAACTCATAGAAAAACTGTTCATAATGTATGTAAAAATGCAAAGCACTGTCAAAAACATAAAAATACTTTTAATAATGCAATGGACGCTGATTGTTTTTGTTGGGGGGTTTAAAAAGTGTTCTCACATTTGTGACTATTTAGTTCAGAATGAAAGATGTACTGAAGTACTAATGTACCAAACGTACTAAAGTACTAACCTAGGCTTATTTTCTCATTCAGTCAGTGTACACAATGTCTTTGAAAAAGCCGCTAGTGGGAAGGACGTTATTAGCTTATCTCACCTGTGTTTACAATACAGACCAACGTGGCCATAAAACATTAGCCAATTTCAAGTCAAGTCAAGTCAAGTGGGTTTTATTGTCATTTCAACTACATACAGAGTACACAGTGAAACGAAACAACGTTCCTCCAGGACCATGGTGCAACATAGACAGTGCATACAAGACACAAGTGCAACACAAACAAACAAGTGCGGACAGACAACACAACACAGTACAGACCAGAGAATAATAAATAATGACGGTAGTGTGCAAATTGTGCAATGTGCAATAAATAGAGTCCAGTGAGGTAGTAAAGTTATCAGTGCAAATGCTTGTGCAAAAAATGCTTCCCATGTTATCTGGGGTAAAATGGTTGGAAAGAGAGAGAGAGAGGGAGAGTGTACATGTACCAGAAAGATATCAGTTCGGAAGTTGAGTTGTGTTGAGGAGTCTGATGGCTTGGGGGAAGAAGCTGTTGCAGAGTCTGGTCGTTTTGGACCGGATGCTGCGGTACCTTCTTCCTGATGGCAGGAGGGAGAACAGTCTGTTTGAAGGGTGGGTGAAGTCATTCACAATGCTGGTTGCTTTGCGGATGCAGCGGGTGGTGTAAATGTCCATGACGGAGGGGAGAGAGACTCCGATGATCTTCTCAGCTGTCCTCACAATGCGTTGGAGGGACTTGCGGTCAGAGGCTGTGCAGGTCCCAAACCAGGCAGTGATGCAGCTGCTTAGGATGCTCTCTATGGTTCCCCTATAGAAGAGGGTGAGGATGGGTGGAGGGAGACGGGCCTTTCTCAGCTTCCGGAGGAAGTAGAGACGCTGTTGGGCTTTCTTGGCTAAATTTTGTTTTATATTGAAGTTTACTCATTTTATCAGATTTACCAAGAGGTTGGTTTGTTTTAGTCTAATCTCTTACTGTAGCATTCCCCATTTCAATTATGGTTTGAGACTTGACTGATGGTTCATGAAGTATTTATTGTTTGAAACCTTTGCACAAAGTCAGCTGAGCAATGATTACAGTAAACCACCGTAAGAGCTGAAAGGAAATAAAGAATTCCATGTCTGCTTTGTTATTTAAACTTTCTCATATGATTAGCTTTAACCATATAACGTATGTAGGCCGATATAAACACGAACCAAAGCTCTAAAGGTACAGTACACCTACCTAAGTGTGTTGAAACTCATCCACAGTCCAACTGCATGTAAATGACCCAGTGCACAGTACCTTTACCAGCTTTAACAAAAAGGCTGACAAGTTTCAAATTACACACAACTATTACTGCATACTGCATATATCGACTATATATGAGTTATTTTAGTGATATACTTTCACTATACACACCTTGTGCCTCTTCAAAGGGGGGCTTAAAAAACAGTCCTTGAGCACTACATGTGCACTTGTACTGGAGATTTTGCTTCTTCTACTACCGTGAATCTACTTTCCACCAATAACTGTCAAAAGTCTTCAAAATAAAAGTCCATTATTTTAGGTTCCTGAAGTCTATGCAAGTCACACAAAGCTTATTAACAAAAAATAAAGAAATAAATAATAAAAATCTCTTGGGGTCATTTACAACGACTCTGTGACTGATTGGCATGACTGCTGTTTTGTTGCTTGATTTGTACTGATGTTTGTACACACATCCTGGATTTTGTTCCGACCTCTTTTTTGCAGATTCCGTACATATACCAACTGACCTGGTATCAACACGCTTACATCAGAGGGGTCACAACTTTGCGGCTTCCTTTTGCACCATACTTCTGCCAGCCGTGATCTTGTCAAAGTAAATGCGTGTTGCAAGACCTCATGATGGTACATCACCCAGTTCATCACTGATGTCAGCATGGGTTCTTTCATCAGCCATAGAAGTCTGGAAGGCTCCTGGAGTCCTACCAAACATCCAAAAATATGATGAAAATCCTGTACTCTGACTCTCTGTGGTGTTATACACAAAGAAGTTTGTGGAGTGTTCTATTGAACATCTCACATTGGCTATTTCCCAGGTAGTGCGGCTCTTTTTAATACCACACCCGGCAAAGCAACAACACGATAACACACCATATTTATGAAACCATTCTCTGGTCAGAATACATCAGTCCTTATCATCACGTTTTCTCCTCCATCCTCTGAGGGTTCTAGTACAGTGAAATCAGTAGCAAGCACCTGCAAAGGTTCAGAGGCTTGGAGACTTCCCATCTGGAACTTTGCTTAACATGTTTTTACTTAACATGTACATCTTTGGCTATACAACACCTTTCACATATTTTACACCAATGTTCAATATATCTGTGCATATTGGGCCAGTAGCAATGACGCCTCACCAAGGTACAGGTGCGTTCAACAACCTGGTGCCAATAATTATTATGGAGCTGCTTCAATATGGTGTCCTTCAACTGATCTGGAAGTAAAACTAGCTTTAATGGCCACATGTGTACATCCTCAGTTTTCCTATATAAAATAATCTCCATTTCCACCACACAGTTTCATTGTCTCACAAGTTCTTGTACCTCAGATGCTGTAAGTCTTTCTCCTCTTCTGCAGAATCCCAGGAATGATCCTATTACTGGGTCTGTCTTCTGCAGTACCTGCAGCTGAGACATAGAAAACTCAGGTAGTGTCTGCAAAGACAAGACCAAGGATAGCTCAGCATCAGGAAGTTGCTCTTTCTGTGCCATCCTTGCCTCCACTAGTATGGCTCTACCTATTGTGGTCAACTCCAGTATTTCTTCCACTGATTCACTGCATACATGCTGCTTGGAAACAGGGCATCTGCGTTGCCATTCTGCGTTCCTGGGCGATAGACAATATCAAAGTCAAACATTCCCAACTGTGATTTCCGTGGTCCTGAAGGAACCTTGTTTCCTTCCACTGTGCACTCTGTATACAGTTAAAATGACAATAAAGCCTTCTTGACTTGACTTGGCTTACCATTGAGCCTGTATCTAATAAACATTGTATATCTCCACCCAAATTCACACTCACCACTGGACTTTATCCCACCAACTAATCATAACTGAAAGGCTTCTTTACATTTGAGCCTATTTGTCCCCGTCCTGCCACTGCACAGCAGGGGGAATTAGTTTCCCACTGACTCTGCTACTTGTGAGGGCACAATGTGTGGGTCCTCCCCCTCCATTACTTGTCTACTTGCCAAGTGCAAAATAAGTTCAGCAATCAAATTGATTCTATGGATACATTTGGGAAACCCAAAAAAGAACAAAAACGTGACTCAGCCCCCCAGCGAAGGCTACTAAATCTCAACCAGCCTGGGTTCTATGCATAAACCTCCCCACTCACTCAAGCTACCCATACGCGTCCCGACTTTCACTTGGTCACACTGATTTATAATGGTCTGGTGCTGTCTGTCCAGTACAGCAATGTTTGATGTGCTGTATAATCTGGTTTGCGCATGTTTGGTGCTGTATGTTTGTGAATCACACAAACAATCGTCTTTCAGAAAAGGTTCAGATCTGCTGTGAACATACTTTAAATCTTTTTGCTTTTAGAGTTCTGAAACTGAAGGCAGTTGAGAGGCCTCACTTCTTTCACTGCTGACCACGATATGATATTTTTTGTGGAGAATTCTGCTGCCCAAGATCTTTGTTTGCAGCCCCTAAAGTCTATTATGGTCATATGTCCCTGGTTGCTATATGGAATTACCAAGAGCCATTATATGTTCAGCAATGTTGTCGAATATTTTAGTGTTTTCGCTAACAAGTTTTCCCCTCAAAAACAGTGTTTAAAAACGCAGCAAATGCTGATTTATAATGGTCTTTGGTTCTGTAGGTTTGGGAGGAAGCATTGCACCTGTATCATTAAAGTAAAATTAAACAGTTAATAAAAGTTTTCACCAGAGTTTCACCAAAAGGACCCTATTTTTGGAAAAAGGGTTCAGGACAAATTTAAATAGTCATTTATGTCTTTATATAAAAAAGAGGGTTGCAGTTGTTTTTTGGGAGCTTTTCTTCGCTTGCTGTGACGTCGCTGCGGACTGTGTCTCTGTTGCTGCCGTGCCTCCATCAGATGGGTGAGAGCTCTGGGATGGACGGTGGGTAGCTGCTGAGGTCCCTCATTAATACATAATTTAATTGAATTTCGTTATTGGTTCTTTACGACGTTGTTCTGACGCATTGTATGAGCAAGTGGTTGATTTCTCTGAGTGTAGTTGAGCTTGTGAATGCTGCTTTTATCGAACTGCTGCTCGGACATGTGCGTCGGCTGGCTGAGCCATGGTGGCAAGGTGGCTGGCCAGAACTTGTTCTCGGCAGCAAAGTCGAATTGTAGAAATGGATAGACCTCTCATTTCTGCTCATTTCGTTTATTTTAGATGTTCAGCTTGTGTGCTCTGCGGCCCTCTAAGACAAGAGAGAATTAACACACTACAAAATCTGTTCCCTCCAAAAATGTGCAGTGCATTTTGCTGCTGCTAGCCACGCAGTGGCAAGTGTTTTTTTTTTGTATTTGTTCTGCAGTTTGTTCATTGTGCAGAAAAAATGTTCACTTTTCTCTGTAGTTTTGGAATTTTTATGTGAACAAACTATACAATCTCGTGCCTGTTATGGTACTATGAAAATTGCTGTGTTAAAAGAAATACTGTAAGCTTAGATGAGTGAGAGCTCTGAGATGGACGCATGTGTGGTCTGCAGCCGTCTAAGACAAGAGAAGATTAACACACTATAAAATCTTTCAGATTTTCAGAATAAACAGAGTGGAAAGCGAGCCGTGTGTCTGACTGCTTGATGGCCAAACGGTGGTCGTTACACACCTCGCATGCGCAGTAGAGGACGGACGTCGCAGTATGAAATGAAATAGAGTTTGTTTAAAACTTACTTCAATCCTTTAGGTTGAGGGAGTTGAATGTGTTGTTCTGGAATTAGTCTTTACAAATAGGTGAAAACAAATACAGATTTGTGCCTCTTCGCAATCATCGTCGAGGCTAGGCAATTCTCAGCATATTTAAAGACTTGTGTGAAGGATATTCCTCTGCTTTCTAATGCTTAACGACACGTGTAAAGGTGAAATTACAGTTCTGAGATTTTAACAAGTTCTAAATGCAACATATGCTGATCTGTAATGGTTTGGTGCTGGCTTTCCACTATACACGTGTTTTAAATGCCACATACACTGGATTGTGCATCTTTGGTGCTGTAGGTTTGTGAATAAGCATTGAATCTTGCATGCACAGTAGAGGGCGGACGTTGCAGCCATTTTACCTGCAGTAAAAAGAATACACTTTAAAACTAATTACATAGGATAAAGTTAACTTAAACTAGTTTTAGAACTATTACTGTTACTCTCAAGTGTATTTCTATGAAACGATTTTAAATTCAACAACGCACCCTGTACAACAGTGACATTTTTTTTTTGTTTTTTTAGCACAAAATTTCAGAATTGCAAATAAAACTACTATCAAACATATGAGTTTCACATCCATACTAGATGAGCAATTCAATATTCCCCGTAGTTAATGTTTCCCAAGAGATCTGTACTATTAGGAGAGCACCGTTATTCTGTAGAATGCTATTGCATGTCCTACACTGCCGTCTCATGAGTACCTAACGCTGAAAGGGTGAAGCTTGAGGGGTTTTTCTTCTCGTTTGGTCAGAAGTGGCAAAACTGCTGTTTAAAGGACTTTGTAAAGTTAAGTGTGAACTGCACATGTCTTGCCTTCAAGTTGGCTGTTGTCACCATGAAACAGGGTATGGCCTGTTGAGAATGAAGTAATGTAAGTTCACACATTTCTGCCAAAAGTCATAATAAAAAGGTATGTGTGTGTAAAACATAATTATCAACAAGACACACAATGTCTAATTAGGTAAGATAGCTGACAGTTGCAGATTAAGATCATCGCCAACCAGCTCCATATATTCCCTGCTACAAAAACGAGCACAGAGCTCGGCAGCAGCAATTCCAGCACATTTCTGCACGCCATTACCCTGGTATAGAAATGTATAGCGCTGGTGGTCACCAAACACGATCATTTGGTTAAGGGGAATTTATTTAGTTGAATTATACTGGCTGACTGACTGCATTGAGTTGATCCAGTGAAATATGGAGACCTTTAGAGAGTGTCTTATGTTTTTGTACAACCTTGATGAGTAAAACTCACACCTTTCCCATTAGCTTCTGGCACCATCTATTTGCACAGTGGGCCTGCCCCCCATTCCCTCACCCTCATTGTAAATTCATTCCTCCACACTACCTTCTCCTATGTGGTGAGCTGTTGTTTTGTGCTGCAGCTGCTTGATTTTAGTGTTGAAAACAATCAAAGGTGGATTTTGTTCATCCTTGTTCCTGCTGATTCACTGTATGTTCAGTAACTGATTGATCAGATTGAAGGTTTAATATAAAGAAGGAAGCATTTGATGTATAACTGATCTGCAGATCTGGAAATGGATCGTGAGACAATCAGGATAATCAGCCCTTTTACTTGCAGCGGTACTTTCCCAGGAGTTCTCATACAGTCTCTTTTTATATCCAAATTAGGACCACCATACGGATGCAGTGTCGACTGTTTTCAGTCTGTTTTGTTCTCCGTGGGGCTCCCCTTCAGCAGCTCTGAATCACTGAGGGCACATAAACTATGTAAGTCTTTCTCTGATTTATCAAATATCAAACCAAAGCTTCTATGGAAGCTCCTTTCTGTTCTCACTAATCACTTTATGCATCAGATGATAGAAGAGCTTCTAGAAGTGTTCAAGGATTCAAGGATTCAAGGAGACTTTATTGTCATTCGCATCACATGTGGTACATGGGGTGGAACGAAATTGTGGTACCCAAGGACCCAGTTTTACCCAGACAGCAGTACTTAAATAAATAAAATATACATAAATATATAAAAATATATGTAAAAATGAAAATAAAAATGAAAATAAAAAATGAAAATAAAATACAGAGAGAAAGTCTGTTTCAGTCTGTTTCATCAGTCTGTTAATGTTCTGATTCATATTAGCTTTATTATGTCTGTCTATTCTGACTGATCCTAATAGGAAAGGAGATGGACGCCGTTGGACTCAACAGATTTATGAACACCAGTGAGGTACAGAACAAATCAATGCAGACATAAATTAGCCTAAAAATAAACCACAAATTAAATGATTTTATACTACATGTTATTCATTAAGGGCATTTGTAGCACACACTAGTGCATCTCAAAACTACAGGATTCTAAAATAGTGAACCAGGATTCTTGTTTTCTGATGTTATATAGTAAACATTTTAAATAAAATATGAAGCAATTGAGAGAGAGAGAGACTAGGAAGAAGCAGGGGGAGAGGGGATGCTCTAATATTGTGTGCCTGTAGAGTGGCTGATCCTGACCTCGACTCTGCCCCACCAGCTCCTGCTCCGCAGCAACAGGGAAGCCAGCAACCCCGTGACAGCTCCTCAGTGGCAGCAGAAGCAGCTGGATCTCCACAGGCTCAGCAGAGCCCTTCATCACCACCACCACCAGAGGGATCACAATCTCGGATCTACCCAGATCTAGCACAGATGGCGGACTCCGGGGAGAGAAAAGTGACACCGACACCCTCCACTCCGGTCTCCCACCACACTCAAAGCCATGACCCACACCCCCTCTGGTAAGCCGTGCCTACCACATGGTGGGGCTGATAAAGATTGCTCATGGGCGTAGCCATATGAGCAAAGGGGGGATAGTAGAAGCAATGCAGCAGCACTGGTATGCTAGAAGACTCACACAAAATTTTTGCTCAGCCTGTCTGGTGTGTGCACAGCACACATGCAGAGGAGCCACAGCTGGCCCAGCACAGCAAGCTGGACATCCACCAGCAACTGAACCATTTCAACACTGGCAAATTGATTTTGTCGAACTGACACTAGCTGAAGGGAAAAGATACCTTCTGTTTATGCATGTTCTCGAAATGGGTTGAGGCATTTGCCACAAGCAAGCAAGGCGCGCAAGCTGTAACCAAAAGCTTACTAACTGAGATTATTCCTATTATTATTCCTATTCCTAGGCCTTCCCAAGTGTGTTTCGAGTGATGATGGCACCCCCTTCATCCAAAAAGCAGCTAACTACTGCCCTGGGCATCGACATGAAAAAGCATTGCAGCTACCACCCGGCCAGTGCAGGGGCAGTAGAAAAGGCAAATGGCACCATTAAAGCGGGTCTTGCAATCCACTGGCCTTGACTGGCCAAAGGTGCTGCCCTTAGTACTTTAGCAAATGAGAACAAAATCCCAAGCAAGAATGGGATGCAGTGCATTTGAGATAGTGTTCGGAAGACGCAGCGCTAAGTGGGGTTTGTATTTGGTCTGCAGTTTGTTCATTGTGCAATAAGAAAAAAAACGTTTTTTTTCTGTAGTTTTGGACATTTTTATGATGTGAACAAACTATACGAACTCGTGCATGTTATGGTACTATGAAAATTGCTCTGTTAAAAGAAATACTGAAAGCTCAGAGGAGTGAGAGCTCTGAGATGGACGCTTGTGTGGTCTGCAGCCGTCTAAGACAAGAGAAGATGAACACACTATAAAATCTTTCAGGTTTTCAGAATAAACAGAGTGGAAAGCGAGCCTTGTGTCTGACTGCTTGATGGCCAAACGGCGGTCGTTGCACACCTCGCATGCGCAGTAGAGGACGGACGTCGCTGTGTGAAATGAAATACTTTGTTTAAAACTTACTTTTGTTCCCGTTAATTAAAAATCTTCTAGGTCGAGGGAGTTGAATGTGTTGGTCTTGAATTAGTCTTTACAACTAGGTGAAAAGAAATACAGATTTTTGCCTCTTCGCAATCATCGTCGAGGCTAGGCAATTCTCAGCATATTTAAAGCCTCGTGTGAAGGATATTCCTCTGCTTTCTAAAGCTTAACGACACGTGTAAAGGTGAAATTACAGGTACAGGTGAAATTCTGCTGATCTGTAATGTTTTGCTGCTGGCTTTCCACTATACACGTGTTTTAAGCTCCGCATACACTGGATTGTGCATCTTTGGTGCTGTAGTTTAGTGAAGAAGCATTGCATCTCGCATGCGCAGTAGAGGGCGGACGTTGCAGCCATTTTACAACCAAGCACCCTGTACCTGTACAACAGTGACATTTTTTTAGTTTGTTTTCAGCAGACCAGAATTACAAATTAAACTACTATCAAACGTCTGAGTTTCACATCCATATTAGATGAGCAGTTCAATATTCCCCGTACTTAATGTTTCCCGAGAGATCTGTACTATTAGGAGAGCACCGTTATTCTGTAGAATGCTATTGCATGTCCTACACTGCCGTCTCATGAGTACCTAACGTTGAAAGGGAGAAGCTTAAGTGACTTTACTTTTCGTTTGGTCAGAAGTGGCAAAACTGGTGTTTAAAGGAATTTGTAAAGTTAAGTGTTAACTGCACATGTCTTGCCTTCAAGTTGGCTATTGTCACCATGAAACAGGGTATGGCCTGTTGAAAATAAGTAATGTAAGTTTACACATTTTTGCCAATAGTAATAATAAAAAGTATGTGGTAAAACATAATTATCAACAAGACACACTATGTCTAATTATGTAAGATAGCTGACAGTTGCAGATTAAGATCATCGCCAACCAGCTCCATATATTCCCTTCTACAAAACCTAGCACAGAGCTTGGCAGCAGCAATTCCATCACATTTCGGCATGTCATTACACTGGAATAAAAATGTATAGCGCTGTTGAATTTATTCAGTTGAATTATACTGGCTGACTGACTGAACTGAGTTGTTCCAGTGAAATATGGAGACCTTTAGAGAGTGCTGATGGATTGTTTGCATGTAAGAATACATTATGTACTCAAATATGTTTTTATATGTGTATTCTGCTATAATGACCATGGCTGAGACAGTCAGCATTGCACTCAAGATTAGTGTTATACCCTTGGAAGACTGGGCAGGGCCTGCTTGGGGTGAATCAGAGGTAATCTGATTGGAAAAAACCCAATGATTGGAAAACAAAATTCTGCAGTACTGCAAGAGTCAGCACAAACAGCCTGCCAAGACTCAGCGTTTTCTTGAAAAAGAAGTATGTCCTTGCAAGAACATAAGCGGATGCAGAAGTTCCTTAGCAAGGGGCTCTTGATCTGGACATAAGCGGGTACAACCGAAAAATATCATGATAAAAGAAATATGCGTAGGAGGGACCACAGCAAGATAAGGACAGTATATAAGGCCCAGGCAGAGCCATACTTTTTAGACTGCCTTGGGAGAGTGCTGGCTGTCTCAGACTAACGCATTATTTGTAATGCCTTAGTCTTCACCTTATTTTTGTACACTTTATGCAGAAATAAAGGTTGCACTCTGCCTTTCTATTGACTACGGAGCTGGATTCTTTTATGCACCATTTTCTAAATGCTTATTAGCTGATTGGGGGAATTTATAGAGAAAAAGAGCCGACAGTGCCTTATGTTTTTGTACAACCTTGATGAGTAAAACTCACACCTTTCCCACTGGCTCCTGGCACCATCTATTCGCATACTGGGTCTGCCCACCATTCCCTCACCATCATTGTAAATTTATTCCACCAGACTACCTTCTCCTATGTGGTGAGCTGTTATATGTTTTGTGCTGCAGCTGCTTGGTTTTAGTGTTGAAAACAATCAAAGGTGGATTTTGTCCATCCTTGTTCCTGCGCAAGTAAACCTTTTTAAACCCATTCATTTGTTTAGTAGTCTAGGGTTGGTAGAGCAGAGAGATCAGTAAAATGTGCTGGATTATGATTCTCATTGTTCTCCCCTGTAATCCAGTGGAAAATATATTTTAAAAAATATGAACATAAGCAGAGTAATTAAAACTCACAGATGAAGAAGAGCAGCAGTTTTCAATTCAGTTTCCATTTGACGTATAACTGATCTGCAGATCTGGAACTGGATCATCAGATGATCAGGATGATCAGCCCTTTTACTTGCAGCGGTACTTTTCCAGGAGTTCTCATACAGTCTCTTTTATATATCTAAAATAGGACCACCATGCGGTTGGAGTGTTGGCTGTTTTTAGTCTTTTCTATTCTGTATGGCTGATGTGGTCTGGAGTCTTGCGTCAGGAGTACCAGTATTATGTTCGGAACATTTTACTGAAGCGTGCTCCCCTTCAGCAGCTCTGCATCAGACTGAGGGCACATACACTATGTAAGTCTTTCTCTGAATCCACTGTGATATCAAACCAAAGCCTTTATGGAAGCTCCTTTCTCTGTTCTCACTAATCACTTTATGCATCAGATGATAGAAGAGCTTCTTGAAGTGTTCAGTCTGTTTCATCAGTCTGTTAGTGTGCTGATTCATATTTTGGGGAGTAAATTGCATGGCTTTATGAGACCATATGTCTGTCTATTCTTTTTTAGCCCAGGAAAAGGTGAAGTTTAGACTGATTCTAAGGGGAAAGGAGATAGATGTCACTGGACTCAGCAGATTTATGAACACCAGTGAGGTACAGAACAAATCAATGCAGACATAAATTAGCCTGAATATAAACCACAAATTAAAAGATTTTATACTACATGTTATTCATTAAGGGGAATTGTAGCACACACTAGTGCATCTCAAAAATAGAAGATTCTAAAATAGTGAAGCAGGGTTCTTGGTATCTGATGTTACATAATAAACATTTTTATTAAATAAAATATAATGAAGTTTGTAGTTGATTTTTCAAAAAGAAAATAAATAAAGCAAACCAGTAACACCTGTAGATATAATTACATATGATCTTACACTATGTGATGGCAGATTGAGTTTTCTAATTACTAGCTGTGTTCTTAAATTATATAGTTGTATTCCTTAGTCAAGTAGTTACACTTAATACTATGGTGATCTGTTTGCTCACAGATATTATTGCTGAAGGCAATGTCCTGAACTCCATATTACCTCGCTCTTGTGATTATCCCTAATAAGAAGCTCCGGGTCAGCCTAGCCTGACTTCGCAGATATGGTGTACAGGCGCTGCCTATGTGTATGTGCATATCATATGTGAAGGCCTAAACTGTCTGTTTGTCATTTATGTGCGTCAGAAATGGTGCCGGTGACAATTGTGTGTGTGCGTTAAACAATGAGCTGTGGTTATTTCAAGGTATATATGTTGGGCCCTGCCTGCTTTAAGGAAGGGCAGACCTTGTAAGCTTGAATGATTTTACTCTGCTCTCAATAAAGTAACTCAAAAGGTTGACGGTCTAACTTGTGTTTATTCCAGATTTACATGACATGCTGCAGCTGGTTGATTTTAGTGTTGAAAACAATTAAAGGTGGATTTTGTCCATCCTTGTTCCTGCTTAAGTAAACCTCTTTAAACCCATTCATTATTTAGTTTAGGGTTTAGGGTTGGTAGAGCAGAGAGATCAGTAAACTGTGCTGGATTATGATTCTCATTGTTCTCGCCTGCAATCCAGTTGTGAAAATGTTTTTAAAAAATATTAACATAAGCAGAGTAATTAAAATTCACTTCCTTTAGTTACCTTCATATAACACTTACCAGTTTCTAGTTTGTGTTCATTTCAGTCCATGATGTAATTTAAACTCAAATAATTTTACAAAAGAAATACTATTGAATTTAAATGGTTTAGGCAATTGGCTTCATCAAACAATTTGAGTTCAGGTAACTCATCAGGTTTTCCAATAAGAAGATCACAGTGCTCACAGTTTCTGCAGTAGTAGTATTTTTGTAGTTGTCATAGTTGCCTTTCGTGAAAGTCCTGAGCAGGCCCTAATTAAGAAGATGAAGATGATGAGTTTTTATTCCGGAGATTAAATGAAGGTCCGTGACAACAAGAATGAGGTTCTTCCAGATGTTCCAGACAGTTGGAGACTCCACTTTACAGATTATTTGAATGCAGTCGTTTAAATGAATGTCTGAACTCTGCTGCTTTAATATTTAAATTAGGACCACCATACGTTTTTTTTTTTTTCAAAACGCAGTGATCAGAGTTGTAGTGTACTTTCATGTAGTGTACTTTCAATACTTTCATGAAAAGCTCTGGTATGGTTTTCTGCTGTTTATGGTTTACTTCAGCACTGGTGCTGGGGTGAGTAAAGACTCCAAAGTACCTATAATTCTCTGTATGTTCAGTAACTGAATAGATCAGATTGACTGAAGAAACGTTTAATATAAAGAAGGAAGCATTTGACGTATAACTGATCTGCAGATCTGGAACTGGATCATCAGGATGATCAGGATGACCAGCCCTTTTACTTGCAGCAGTACTTTTCCAGGAGTTCTCATACAGTCTCTTTTTATATCCAAATTAGGACCACCATGCGGTTGCAGTGTAGACTGTTTTCAGTCTTTTCTTCTCCGTATGGCTGATGTGGTCTGGTGCCTTCCCTCAGCGCCTTGTGATAGACAGCCAAAAGAAGGAGTACGGGTATTATGTTCGAAACATGGTCAATGGAGCCAGTTCACCCCTTCCTTGTTTGGACAGGCCAGGTGGGCACTGTTCCTGAAGTACAGATCACAGTGCTCACAGTTTCTGCAGTAGTAGTATTTTTGTAGTGGTCATAGTTGTGTTTTTGTTTTCGTCACAGAATCATGAAATCAGCCATTTTTAGCAACCTTGAAAAGCCCCTTCATGAAAGTCCAGAGCAGGCCCTGATTAAGAAGATGAAGAAGAGCAGCAATTTTCCATTCAGGGCGGAAAGTAAAGGTCAGTGACAACAAGAATGAGGTTCTTCCAGATGTTCCAGATAGTTGAGAACTCCACTTTACAGTTGATTTGAATGCAATCATTTAAATGAATATCTGAACTCTGCTGACCAGCCCTTTTACTTGCAGCAGTACTTTTCCAGTAGTTCTCATACAGTCTCTATTTTATATTCAACTTAGGACCACCATGCGGTTGCAGTATTGGCTGTTTTCAGTCTTTTCTTCTCCATATGGCTGATGTGGTCTGGAGCCTTCTGTCGGCATCTTGTGATAGACGGCCAAAAGCAGGAGTAAGGGTATTTTCTTCTGAACATTTTACTGAAGCGTGCTTCCCTTCAGCAGCTCTGC
Organism: Salminus brasiliensis; assembly: GCF_030463535.1. NCBI lineage: Eukaryota > Metazoa > Chordata > Actinopteri > Characiformes > Bryconidae > Salminus > Salminus brasiliensis. The sequence continues at coordinate 30,274,874 of NC_132879.1, forward strand.
ATCAGACTGAGGGCACATAAACTACTTAAGTCTTTCTAAGATTTATCCACTGTGCAAGAAGATGAAGATGATGAGCAGTTTTTAATTCCACAGGGAAAATGAAGGTCAGTGACAACAAGAATGAGGTTCTTCCAGATGTTCCAGACAGTTGGAGACTCCACTTTACAGATGATTTGAATGCAGTCGTTTAAATGAATGTCTGAACTCTGCTGATGTGTGTGTTTGCATTATTTGTGCTGGAATACTTTCATGAAAACCTCTGGTATGTTTTTCTGCTGTTTATGGTTTACTTCAGCACTGGTGCTGGGGTGAGTAAAGACTCCAAAGTAAATATAATTCACTGTATGTTCAGTAACAGAATAGATCAGATTGACTGAAGAAACGTTTAATACAAAGAAGGAAGCATTTGACGTATAACTGATCTGCAGATCTGGAACTGGATCCTCAGATGATCAGGATGACCAGCCCTTTTACTTGCAGCAGTACTTTTCCAGGAGTTCTCATATAGTCTCTATTTTATATTCAAATTAGGACCACCATACGGTTGCAGCGTAGACTGTTTTCAGTCTTTTGTTCTCCGTATGGCTGATGTGGTCTGGTGCCTTCCCTCAGCGCCTTGTGATAGACAGCCAAAAGCAGGAGTACGGGTATTATGTTCGAAACATTTTACTGAAGCGTGCTCCCCTTCAGCAGCTCTGCTTAAGACTGAGGGCACATAAACTACTTAAGTCTTTCTAAGATTTATCCACTGTGATATCAAACCAAGCCTTTATGGTCAACGGAGCCAGTTCACCCCTTCCTGTTTGGAAAGGCCAGGTGGGCACTGTTCTTGAAGTACAGTTCACAGTGCTCACAGTTTCTGCAGTAGTAGTATTTTTGTAGTGGTCATAGTTGTTTTTTGTTTTCATCACAGAATCATGAAATCAGCCGTTTTCAGCAACCGTGAAAACGCCACTCCTAAAAGTCCTGAGCAGGCCCTTATAAAAAAGATGATGCAGATCAGTCGGTTTCCATTCAGGAGGGAAAATGAAGGTCAGTGACAACAAGAATGAGGTTCTTCCAGATGTTCCAGACAGCTGGAGACTCCACTTTACAGATGATTTGAATGCAGTCGTTTAAATGAATGTCTGAACTCTGCTGATGTGTGTGTTTGCAGTATTTGTGCTGGAATACTTTCATGAAAACCTGATATGGTTTTCTGCTGTTCATGGTTTACTTCAGCACTGGTGCTGGGGTGAGTAAAGACTCCGAAGTACCTATAATTCACTGTATGTTCAGTAACTGAATAGATCAGATTGACTAAAGAAAGGTTAAATATAAAGAAGGAATCATTTGACATAAAATTAATCTGCAGATCTGGAACTGGATCATCAGATGATCAGGATGACCAGCCCTTTTACTTGCAGCAGTACTTTTCCAGGAGTTCTCATATAGTATCTATTTTATATTCAAATTAGGACCACCATACGGTTGCAGTGTTGGCTGTTTTCTGTCTTTTCTTCTCCGTATGGCTGATGTGGTCTGGAGCCTTCTGTCGGCATCTTGTAATAAGACGGACAAAAGCAGGAGTACGGGTATTTTCTTCGGAACATTTTACTGAAGAGTGCTCCCCTTCAGCAGCTCTGCTTCAGACTGAGGGTACATAAACTATGTAAGTCTTTCTCAGATTTATCCACTGTGATATCAAACCAAAGCCTTTATGGTCAATGGAGCCAGTTCACCCCTTCCTGGTTTGGACAGGCCAGGTGGGCACTGTTCTTGAAGTACAGATCACAGTGCTCACAGTTTCTGCAGTAGTAGTATTTTTGTAGTGGTCATAGTTGTGTTTTTGTTTTCATCACAGAATCATGAAATCAGCCATTTTTAGCAACCTTGAAAACGCCCTTCATGAAAGTCCTGAGCAGGCCCTGATTAAGAAGATGAAGATGTTTCTCTCATCCAGGTAGTTGAAGCGGAGTGTCTGGGCTAGTCTCCTACCCTGGCAATTCAGTAACTGTGAAAAGAAAGTAGTGTAAGATACACACATATCTACAGGTGTTACTGGTTTGCTTTAAAAAAAAAAAAAAATTTCATTGAAAAATCAACTACTTAATTATACTTTAATTTTTATATTGAATAAAAATGTTTATTATGTAACATCAAATACCAAAAACCCTGGTTCACCATTTTAGAATCTTCCATTTTTCAGATGCACTAGTGTGTGCTACAATTCCCATTAATGAATAACAATATAAGTATAAGTAAATAACATAGTATAAAATGTAATAATAAAATTCAATTAAATAATAATTTAATTTGTGGTTCATATTCAGGCTAATTTATGCAGACTGCATTGATTTGTTCTGTACCTCACTGGTGTTCATAAATCTGCTGGGTATTCCCTGCCCTTTACTTAATTGTATGTTTATTGTTATTTAAACACACATTGTTAGGTATCTTTCTAGTGTAATATTTGTTAAACATTAACATTAAACAACAACTTGTCAAGCAAAATTCCTGATCACATATGTAATTCTTAACATGTAAGACCTATATTGCAAATATGAAGATGAGTAACACGATTTTATTAAAATCTGAATGGTTCACCCCTTTATTCAGGTGGTCTAAGGGCAGATGTTATACATTCATTTTATGATTACACATTTCTGTCCTGCAGGTAGTGGTCTGATCCCTCATGAATATTTTTAGATGTGTAGCAATGGGTTAGATTGATAAATGTTTTATTGTGGGACACTGGGGTCAGCCATTCAGGTTTTGCCTTTAATTTGTACTAGCATGCTGAATAATACAAACAAATGTTTATTTAGAAATTAATATAGCATAAATATATTGTTAAAATTTTTTTGTTGTAGCTGACTATGCATAGAAAAGGACATTTTGTACTTTTTATTATTAGTATTGTATCCTGTGTCTGATTATTTGTAGATCATATGTGTGTATATATATATGTTTTCTTTTTTAAATATTAATTTGACCTTCTCTGTACAAGTAATGGTTTACTGAAAAATATGAAGTAAATGAAGATTTGACATTTATGTTAATGTTACTCACTTATTATGGTCATTTGTTGTGAAATGTATTGAGAAATGTTAAATAGACTTTACTTTTTTATTATAATGTGTCAAACATGTTACATTTAGGTAATTTTCATACAAAATATGGGGTGAAATCTACCCAAACAAACTAAGTGCAATTTGTTACCTCAATTATAAGTAGATTCTATATGTTGAACTTTTCCTGAAACGTGATTGTTAGTAAAGAAGACAAGGAGACGGACAGAGCGCAGAGTAGTGGCAGTTAAAAGTGGTCCGAAAATGAGAGGCGTCATTTTTTCTTAAAACTTATTAAGAAGTCTGAGATATATTTTTCACAAGAACTGACAAATCACAAACAGCTAATCACGACGAGCCTTTAAACAGGCTGAGAGATGAATTTTCTTCATGATCGAGGTGAAGAGGAAAAATCAGTTTATTTGTACTTCTGGGTGCATATGTAACGACCACCGTTTGGCCATCAAGCAGTCAGACACAAGGCTCGCTTTCCGCTGTTTATTCTGAAAAGATATAAAGATTTTATAGTGTGTTCATCTTCTCTTGTCTTAGACGGCTGCAGACCACACAAGCGTCCATCTCAGAGCTCTCACTCATCTGAGCTTACAGTATTTCTTTGAACACAGCAATTTTCATAGTCCCATAACAGGCACGAGATCATATAGTTTGTTCACATTATAAAAAATCCAAAACTACAGAGAAAAGTGATTATTTTCTTATTGCACAAAAGAACAAACTGCAGAACTAATAAACCCTCTTAGTGCTGCGTGGCTAGCAGCAGCAACATGCACTGCGCATTTCTGGAGGGGACAGATTAGGGAGCACATACCTGAGACAGATTTTATAGTGTTCATCTTCTCTTGTCTTACACGGCTGCAGAGCACACAAGCTGAACATCTAAAAAAATGAAATGAGCAGAAATGAGAGGTTTATTTATTTTCATAATCCGACTTTGCTGTCGAGAGGAAGTTTAGGCTAGCACTAGCTATTTTGCTACCATGGCTCAGTTAGCTGAAGCACATGTCTGAGCAGTAATTCGATAAAAACAGCATTTATAAGCACAACTACACTCTGAAAATTCACCACCTGCTCATATAATGTGTTAGAACAATGTTTTATAGAATTAATAACGAATTAAATTCAATTAAATTATGTACTAATGAGGAACTTCAGCAGCTACACACCGTCCATCTCAGAGCTCTCACTCATCTGACGGAGGGACGCAGCAGCAGAGGGGCGTAGTCTGCAGTGACGTCACAGCAAGAGAAGAAAAGCTCCCTAAAAATAATTGTAAGCTTTTTTTTAATAAAGACATAAATCACTATTTACATTTGTCCTGAACCCTTTTTACCAAAAATTCACCATCACCATTTTGGTGAAACTTAATATTTTATTAAGCGTTTAATGTAACTCTGTTACACATAGACTAGTTTAATAAAATTCATACAACTACCTAAACCTAACAGATTTTCTATCCATGCACCAGAACAACTAAACAACATTTTCATCAATCGCCATGTCATTCAATACTGCGACGTCAGCACTCTAGTGCACATGCGAGATGCTGTGCTGATTCACAAACATACAGCACCAAACAACCGCAAACCAGAATATACGGCATTTCAATCACTGCTGTACTCGACAGCCAGCATCAGACTATGATCAATCAGCTTATGCTGCATTTAAACACTGTCTTTGAGGGAAAAACTTGATAGCTAAAACACTGATATATTCAAAAACATTGCAGAACATATAATGGTTTTTGGTAATACCATAGAGCAACCAGGCACATATGACCATAATAGAATTTAGGGGCTGCAGACAAAGATCTTGGGCAGCAGAATTCTCCACAGAAAATATCATATTGTGGTCAGCAGTGAAAGAAGTGAGGCCACTCAACCGCCTTCAGTTTCAGAAATCTTGAGCAAAAAGATTGAAAGTAAGTTGTATGCGGATCTGGACCTTTTCTGAAACGTGATCGTCAGTGAAGAAGACAAGGAGATGGACACACTGCAGAGTAGTGGAAGTAATAAGTGGACAGAAAGGAAAGCCAACGTTTCATCTTTAAATTTGAGGTGAAGCCCTTAAAATGCAAATATTTATTTTTCGAAAAAACGAACAAACCACGAATAACAATTCCTGACGAGCCTTTAGAAAGGCTGAGAATTGCCTAGTCTGGACGACGATGGTGAAGAGACAAAACTCTGTATTTGTTTTCACCTAGGTGTACAGACTAATTCAAGAATAATAAATTCATCTACCTCCACGGAAAATATTATTTTTTTATTAAAGGGAACAACAAAAAAGTTTTAATCAAACTCCATTCCATTCCATTAGATGACGTCCGTCCTCTTCTGCGCATGCGAGGTGCAATGCTGTATGCAGTGTATGCAGCATTTCAAACACGTGTATAGTGGAAAGCCAACACCAAACCATTCTAAATCAGCAAATGTTGCATTTAGAACAAGCTTTTAACCAAAATTTTTATTATTTTCTTCAAAGTCAAAAGTTTAAATACATTTCATTAGTATTTGGTACTATTGGCCTTAAACTGTATGACTTGGGTCAAACGTTTTGGATATCTTTCCACAAGCTTCTCACAATAGTTGGCAGGAATTTTGGCCCATTCCTCCTGACAGAACTGGTGTAACTGAGCCATGTTTGTAGGCCGACTTGCTCGCACATGCCTTTTCAGCTTTGCCCATATATTTTCAATAGGATTGAGATCAGGGATGTGTGAAGGCCACTCCAAAACACTGACTTTGTTCTCCTTAAGCCACTTTATAACCAGTTTGGCAGTATAGCTCGGGTCATTGTCCATTTGGAAGACCCATTTGCGCCCAAGCTTTAACTTCCTGGCTGATGTCTTGAGATGTTGCTTCAGTATTTCCACATAATGTTCTTTTCTCATGATGCCATCTATTTTGTGATGTGCACCAGTCCTTCCTGCAGGAAAATAAACCTGCAACATGATGCTGCCACTCCCTTGTTTCACAGTTGAAATTGAAGGTGTACTTCTTGTAACAATGGCTCCCCCTCCTGGCCTCAGTTGGTTTTGCACATGGCCCAAGCCACATGCGTCTGTGCTTCCCCTCTATGCTCTGTCCTCCACCTATGAACAACACTTGAAGCTCATCCGAAGACTCAATAAGACTCTTTTTAAGTACTGTTTTCAGAATGTAGTTGAGAAGTCTGTTACCTAGCCTTAGTTCTGAGCCTAAGCTTTGTCCAGCTCTTCTGTGTTTTGTTCATGTTTCTGATGTCTAGATCTGCCCTTCATCTGCCTATCTGTGCTTTAACATATACCTGTCCTGATCATGAGAATGGTAAATACTTTAACATATCAACTCTGCACATGCAGCCTGCCTCACTTAATTCATTCCACCTCTGTATTCGATAAGACTATGTTTCCAAGCCATGTTTCTAGTTTAGTCAGCCACCACTATATCATGAGCTGAACAAGTCTTAGAGGTGCCACATTATTTAAAGTGGTGTAAAAACTATTCTTTAAGCATTCGGTTATAAAATCTCATTCTGAAGCATTGGATGAAGCACTGTATGAAAGTCTGGAAGGCTATGAATAAAACTACTAGATGTGGGGGATCTTATATTATGCTTGGCATAATAGTGTGGAGATATATTACAATATATTACAACTAAATTAAAGTTCATAAGAGATGAAACAGTGATCTGACACTATTGTGGCCTGGGGAAGAACAGCTGTATTGTCTACGCTTACAGCAAGGGTCAGAATGATGTCACCAGTCTGGTTGTAGTAATTAGCAGGCCTGTTTATATTTCGACTGAAGTTAGATACTAATGCTGTTCTCAGAGGTTGCTGTTCTTTATCAACGTGACCATTAAAATACCCTACAGCTATTCATTTGCCAGTAGACACCACTATGTTTTAAGAGATACAGGGGGCTACAAAGGCTGCTCTCAAAAGTAGAACACTTGTCAAAGCCTAACTAGAGTTAAAATGATCAACATTATTATACAGAATGCTGCGTATTTATAATATAGGCTAATAGAGTTCAACCAGTTCAAAATTACTGCATAATTCAGTTGATTGGATGGAACCAAAGATGGAGCCATTGAATCACTGGGGATCTCAAATGAATCCCAATGTCAACACAAATATAGTCACATCAAATCATAAATGTCCAAACCCAGCAGTGGATCTCAGATCTGCAATTCTAATGATGGTATAATAACTGTACATCTGAAAACATTCTCTCTCTAGCATTATGTGACATTCATAACTGCTTCACATAACTTCCAGTGATGAAGATTTTAGAGGCAATAACTTGTTCAGTCACCATTACCATGAACTATTTTAATCCTGTAGGTTGTTTTAGAATCTCAGTAATTTACTCATGCAGACATTTGAAACCATTTCTGGTAAGATGGCATGATTACTATTTAATGAATAATACATTATTGATATTAACTGAATTAATAATAACTAACTTTTGCTGTGCACACAAGCACTGGATTAAACACAACAAAAAGAACGCTAATGTCAGGCCCTTGTTATCACCTCTCCCCCGGGGCGATCCCTATTACTGTTTATGTTGTCCTGTTCTTTATTGTCTTGTATCGTCCATCCCTGCAAGTCTTTCCTTGTTTTCACTACCACGCCTGACCAGGCATGACAGCTAATGAAATATTCAGATGACCGTGATCTTTTAGTGACTTGTGTTTTGGGGCTAAACCCTCTTTTGAGTGACTGTAAATACTGTGGAAAAATATAATGTTAGTTGAGGAGCAGTTAATATTTGTCTTACATGCAGTAAACCTGCATAAAACCAGAGTTTTGGATGAACTTGAAACTGCAATTTTGGTTAATGTGGGTTACCTTGATCAGCTTAGCTAGTACTTGATGAAGTGCACCTACATGATTTTGTGTCTTTAAACTGGGAGAGTCAGATATCTATCTTAGTCACTGTGTATCTAAAAACATCATTCATGAATGAAGACTGTAGGAACTTAGCAATATTTAGGCTGTATTTTATTTAAATTATGATTTACTAACTGAGGAATAGGTGTTGCACTCTCTCTTGTTAGTTATTCAATTTAGGGTTGTGGTGGCAATAGAGCACTTCCATCAGCTCCTGCTGGGGGATCCCCAGAACTCCCCACGTGAACTAGAACCCCTGGGTTGAGCCTTTATAGGAATCCCTTCCGAAGAAATGACCCTTGATTTTCTCAACCGCAGGGCATGATCCGGCCTGAATGCAGTGGTGGGAAACAGGGAATGTCATAGAAGTGCCAGGCCAAACAGCAGTAAACCAAGAGACAACCCACTGCTGGACATCCTCTTTCTGTTCTGCAAATATGGGTAGAGCATACCCAAACTGGCACTCAAACTGGGACAGACCCATGGATGAATGTCATGAGGTGTAGTATGCGTTACTCTACCCACAACAGGCATTCTGATCAGGAAGAGGGGTTAGCGACGGCCGGACACTGTAGGGAGTGCTCCAGGTCTTCATTGACCCTCTATGTCTGGCCATTTGATTGGGGGTGGAAACCTGATGAGAGGCTTGCTTCCATCTTTAGTAACCTGCAAAACCATCTGGCAAATTGGGGTGCCCTTTACAGGGGGTGCCCTGTCTAATAACTCATCCTAAGCAAACCCATGGGCTCGGACATGCTAAAGTTATAGCATGGCTGTCTCCCTGGACGACAGGGGTGTCGGTAAAGCAATAAACTTGCTTGCCTTAGACAAGTAGTCAACCATGACCAAGATCACGGTAATGCCCCTGGGAAGAGAGCAACGCCGTGGCAAAGTCTATGGAGACATGAGACCATGGGCCAGAGAGGATGGATAACAGGTGAAGCAAACCTGCTATCAGATGTTCCAGACAGTTGGAGACTCCACTTTACAGATGAAAACCAGCTCAGTTCCGGGATCCTTGTTGCAGGTACTTACCTTACAAGCTGCCACGTATGCCCATAACTCTTGGTCCAAGCATGGCCACCAGAACCTTAATGTACAGACCACCCACAGGTGTGCTATGAAGGGGAAAATTGCCCCAACTGCAGCACCTGGTCTTTAATGGCAGCACAGCCAATCACAAGTGCCACCTCCCAGATCTGACTCATTCCTAGGGGCCCGCCATACTGTGGCTTCTACCCCAAGCTGGATGGGAGATGCAATGCGGGCCTTGGGTACTGTAGTTGCTGGCGGCTGTTCCTTAGGGGAGGCCTCCTACTGGCGGAAGAGAGCATCAGCATTGTTCCACCCAGACCTGTACAAAGATGCAAAGTCGAACAGGGTGAAGAACAGTGCCCAACTGGCCTTTCCAAACCAGGAAGGGGTGACTGGCTCCATTGTGCCACCACTCCTCTAAGGCCAGTATGACAGTCAGCAACTCATGATCACCCACATGGTAACTGAGACGTCTTCTAATTCAAGTTCGCCTGGACATCTTCGTAGTCCGAGGACACTAAAGACAGGGATTTTAGACTCGCAGGCTGAGAACCCATGCCTTGGAGCCCGGTGGACCAGCTCCAAGATGCCGGCTAGTGCAGCATCAATAACATTCTCCGCTGCCTCGGAGTTAAAGAAGGCATGTAAAATGCTATTGATGACAGATGGTATAAAAATCAGCTTTACAGAAATCCAGGTCCAGACCCCTAGTGAACAAGCCAAGGGCGACAGTGGCAAGGAAAAACTCCCTAAATGCATTAGGAAGAAACCTTGAGAAGAACCAAGACTCAAAAGGGGAACCCATCCTCCTCTGGTCGACACTGGATAGCAAGCCAATAACATCTAACAGCACTCTGCCAGCCTGACCTTCTGATCACCTACTGGTCTCATACTCACCTGTATGCCATCTCCAGCAATCAGCACACACTGTGTGAACACTTACTAGCATCTGGCTCAGGGCCAGTGTTCAGTGTTTCTGGGGCTGATTTCAGCTCTGCATTTTACACTGGCAATATTTTGGGGCGTATGCCAATGCGTAGATGAGGCCTACGCCATGCAATGTTTCTATCATCCAGGTAGTTGAGGCCGAGTGTCTTGGCTAGTCTTCTACCCTGGCAATTCAGTAACTGTTAAAAAAGAGAAGTAGTGTAAGGTACACACAGAAATAATCATATCTACAGGTGTCACTGGTTTGCTTTCATTGAAAAAATCAACTACAAACTTAATTATATTTGATTAATAATGTAACATCAGATACCAAGAACCCTGGTTCACTATTTTAGAATCTTGTATTTTTGAGATGCACTAGTGTGTGCTACAATTCCCCTTAACGAATAACATGTAGTATAAATTATTTTAATTTGTGGTTTATTTTCAGGCTATTTTATGTCTGTATTGATTTGTTCTGTACCTCACTGGTGTTCATAAATCTGCTGAGTCCAATGGCTTCCATCTCCTGTCCCATTAGGATCAGTCTAAACTTCACCTTTCCCTGGGCTGAAAAAGAATAGACAGACATATGGTCTCAAAAACCCATGCAATTTTCTCCCCAAAATATAAATCAGCACATTAACAGACTGATGAAACAGACTGAACACTTCAAGAAGCTCTTCTATCATCTGATGCATAAAGTGATTAGTGAGAACAGAGAAAGGAGCTTCCATAAAGGCTTTGGTTTGATATCACAGTGGATTAGTCAGAGAAAGACTTACATAGTGTATGTGCCCTCAGTCTGATGCAGAGCTGCTGAAGGGGAGCACGCTTTAGTAAAATGTTTCGAACATAATACCCGTACTCCTGCTTTTGGCTGTCTATCACAAGGTGCCGACGGAAGGCCCCAGACCACATCAGCCATACGGAGAAGAAAAGACTGAAAAAAGCCAAAACTGCAACCGTATGGTGGTCCTAATTTGGATATAAAAAGAGACTGTATGAGAACTCCTGGAAAAGTACCGCTGCAAGTAAAAGGGCTGGTCATTCTGATCGTCTGATGATCCAGTTCCAGATCTGCAGATCAGTTATACGTCAAATGCTTCCTTCTTTATATTAAGCCTTTCTTCAGTCAATCTGATGTATTCAGTTACTGAACATACAGTGAATTATAGGTACTTTGGAGTCTTTACTCACCCCCGCACCAGTGCTGAAGTACGTTGCAGTTCCGATTACAGAGACCATGAAGAGCAGAAAACCATACCAGAGGTTTTCATTAAAGTATTCCAGCACAAATACTACAAACACACACATCAGCAGAGTTCAGACATTCATTTAAATGACTGCATTCAAATCATCTGTAAAGTGGAGTCTCCAACTGTCTGGAACATCTGGAAGAACCTCATTCTTGTTGTCACTGACCTTCATTTTCCCTCCTGAATGGAAAACTGCTGCTCTTCTTCATCTCCTTTATCAGGGCCTGCTCAGGACTTTCATGAAGTGCGTTTTCAAGGTTACTGAAAACGGCTGATTTCATGATTCTGTGATGAAAACAAAAAAACAACTATGACCACAATAAAAACACTACTACTGCAGAAACTGTGAGCACTGTGATCTTCTTATTGGAAAACCTGATGAGTTACCTGAACTCAAATTGTTTGATCAAGCCAATTTCAATTTAAGTTCAACAGCATTTCTTTTGTAACATTATTTAAGTTTAAATTACATCATGGACTGAACTGAACACAAACTAGGAACTGGTAAGTGTTTTATGAAGGTAACTAAAGGAAGTGAGTTTTAATTACTCTGCTTATGTTGATATTATGTTTAATAATTTTCAACTGGATTGCAGAGGAGAACAATGAGAATCATAATCCAGCACAGTTTACTGATCTCTCTGCTCTACCAGCCCTAAACCCTAAACTAAACAAGGATTAACAAAATCCACCTTTGATTATTTTCATCACTAAAACCAAGCAGCTGCAGCACAAAACAGGCAACAGCTCACCACATAGGAGAAGGTAGTCTGGAGGAATGAATTTACAATGAGGGTGAGGGAATGGGGGGCAGGCCCACTGTGCAAATAGATGGTGCCAGAAGCCAATGGGAAAGGTGTGAGTTTTACTCATCAAGGTTGTACAAAAACATAAGACACTCTCTAAAGGTCTCTAAAAGGGTGAAGAGTCTATGATGTTTACTGAACGGTAGGTTCAGGGTTCGTCAAATATGAAGGCGCTTCTTCTGACAGCCGGGTCGTGTTTTTCTGCTGCTGAAAGAATCCGGTTCTGGTTCTGATTTTAACTGGTTTAAATGTGGATCTTACCTTTTGTAGGAGGTCGTCCGATCCGGGTAAACAGAGAGAGTCTATACGAGCGTCCTGCTCCTCCAACTTCTGACCATCAACTAGAGCAGAATGGACACATGCGCCTTTGTGACATCATAGACACTCTGGTAACTACGGAAACCGTAAACCGCAGCTTTCCATTGAATTAGCTGAGAATAATGAAGACACTGAAGACCTCCTGAATCATCTGTGTAGGACTTAAACAAAATTGAAGAGGACACAATCCACACTTACCAAATACCCAGACCACAGGACATGTCCCGTTAAATTGTGTTGTTACACTGTAAAATTTTTACAGGTTTTCCCAAAACAACTTCCTTGTGTTTACAAATGACAGGAAAACTAAATTAGACTAAAAATGAAAATATTGAAAAGTGTAATTTATCACAAAAACTATAAATTGAATATATTAACATTTGTTTTTGACAGCTTTTAGATGACAATCTTAACAAAACTAATTTTAAAAATAATCTATATTGACAAAAAAACAGAATCTTATTTCATTTTACAACATATCTTTAATTATGCTTAAATATACTTTTAATAATGCATATGAAAATATTTATCACTGTCAAACTCATAGAAAAACTGTTCATAATGTATGTAAAAATGCAAAGCACTGTCAAAAACATAAAAATACTTTTAATAATGCAATGGACACTGACTGTTTTTGTTGGGGGGTTTAAAAAGTGTTCTCACATTTGTGACTATTTAGTTCAGAATGAAAGACATAGTGAAGTACTAATGTACCAAACGTACTAAAGTACTAACCTAGGCTTATTTTCTCATTCAGTCAGTGTACACAATGTCTTTGAAAAAGCCGCTAGTGGGAAGGACGTTATTAGCTTATCTCACCTGTGTTTACAATACAGACCAACGTGGCCATAAAACATTAGCCAATTTTGTTTTATATTGAAGTTTACTCATTTTATCAGATTTACCAAGAGGTTGGGTTGTTTTAGTCTAATCTCTTACTGTAGCATTCCCCATTTCAATTATGGTTTGAGACTTGACTGATGGTTCATGAAGTATTTATTGTTTGAAACCTTTGCACAAAGTCAGCTGAGCAATGATTACAGTAAACCACCGTAAGAGCTGAAAGGAAATAAAGAATACAATGAGAAGCTTGTCCATGTCTGCTTTGTTATTTAAACTTTCTCATATGATTAGCTTTAACCATATAATGTATGTAGGCCGATATAAACACGAACCAAAGCTCTAAAGGTACAGTACACCTACCTAAGTGTGTTGAAACTCATCCACATGCATGTAAATGACCCAGTGCACAGTACCTTTACCAGCTTTAACAAAAAGGCTGACAAGTTTCAAATTACACACAACTATTACTGCATACTACATATATCGACTATATATGAGTTATTTTAGTGATATACTTTCACTATACACACCTTGTGCCTCTTCAAAGGGGGGCTTAAAAAACAGTCCTTGAGCACTACATGTGCACTTGTACTGGAGATTTTGCTTCTTCTACTACCGTGAATCTACTTTCCACCAATAACCGTCAAAAGTCTTCAAAATAAAAGTCCATTATTTTAGGTTCCTGAAGTCTATGCAAGTCACACAAAGCTTATTAACAAAAAATAAAGAAATAAATAATAAAAATCTCTTGGGGTCATTTACAACGACTCTGTGACTGATTGGCATGACTGCTGTTTTGTTGCTTGATTTGTACTGATGTTTGTACACACATCCTGGATTGAAAAGCAACCGCACGATAACACACCATATTTATGAAACCATTCTCTGGTCAGAATACATCAGTCCTTATCATCACGTTTTCTCCTCCATCCTGTGAGGGTTCTAGTACAGTGAAATCAGTAGCAAGCACTTGCAAAGGTTCAGAGGCTTGGAGACTTCCCATCTGGAACTTTGCTTAACATGTTTTTACTTCACATGTACATCTTTGGCTATACAACACCTTTCACATATTTTACACCAATGTTCAATATATCTGTGCATATTGGGCCAGTAGCAATGACGCCTCACCAAGGTACAGGTGCGTTCAACAACCTGGTGCCAATAATTATTATGGAGCTGCTTCAATATGGTGTCCTTCAACTGATCTGGAAGTAAAACTAGCTTTAATGGTTACATGTGTACATCCTCAGTTTTCCTATATAAAATAATCTCCATTTCCACCACACAGTTTCATTGTCTCACAAGTTCTTGTACCTCAGATGCTGTAAGTTGCTGGCGCTCCCCTTGATTAGGTCTTTCTCCTCTTCTGCAAAATCCCAGGAATGATCCTATTACTGGGTCTGTCTTCTGAAGTACCTGCAGCTGAGACATAGAAAACTCAGGTAGTGTCTGCAAAGACAAGACCAAGGATAGCTCAGCATCAGGAAGTTGCTCTTTCTGTGCCATCCTTGCCTCCACTAGTATGGCTCTACCTATTGTGGTCAACTCCAAGTCAAGTCTGCAGACGATTTTGTCTCCTTCTTTGAAGAAAAGGTTGACAAGATCCGCCGATCCTTCCCCCCTGCCTCTACCCCCCTCTCTAGACACTGCCCTCCTCCTCCCTCTTCTCTGACTTGCTTCTCTCCTCTTTCCACAGATGACCTCCTACATCTTCTCACCTCCAATAATCCTACCACCTGTCCACTAGACCCTATTCCATCCCCTCTGTTCCAAACAATCGCTCCAAACCTCCTCCCCTTCATCTCCTCTATCATAAACAGCTCTTTGTCATCAGGTCAGGTACCATCGGCCTTCAAGTCTGCCAGAGTCGTGCCCATCCTAAAGAAACCAACTCTAGACAGCTTGGACATCGGCAACTACAGACCTATCTCTCTTCTCTCTTTCCTCTCAAAGATTCTCGAACGTTCCGTCTACAACCAACTGTCTCTCTTTCTCACTCTGAACAATCTTCAGGACCCCCACCAGTCTGGCTTCAAAGCTGCACACTCTACTGAAACTGCTCTCATTGCAGTTACAGAGAAGCTCCATGCAGCTAAAGCTGCCAGACTGTCCTCGGTTCTGATCCTTCTTGACCTCTCCGCAGCTTTTGACACAGTGGACCACAAGATCCTCCTGTCTATCCTTGCCGGTCTTGGAATTACCGGCTCTGCATGGCAATGGTTCGCATCATACCTGCAGGGACGCTCATACCAGGTAACGTGGCAGGGCGACACGTCCGCTCCTTGTAGTCTCTCCACTGGCGTTCCACAAGGCTCAGTTCTTGGTCCTCTTCTTTTCTCACTATACACCCACTCTCTTGGTAAAGTGATCTCCTCCCATGGATTCTCTTACCACTGCTACGCCGACGACACTCAACTCATGCTCTCTTTCCCACCGTCTGACACACAGGTCTCCACCCGTATCTCAGCATGCCTCGCCGACGTCTCGTCTTGGATGGCGGCTCACCACCTCAAACTCAACCCCAGCAAGACGGAGTTGCTGTACATCCCGGGAACTGCTGGACCAAGAAACGATCTTGCCATCACCTTCGAGAACTCACTGGTCACTCCCTCTACTGAAGCCCGAAGCCTTGGTGTAGTGATGGATGATCAGTTATCGTTCTCAAGTCATGTTGCAAACGTAACTCGGTCCTGCAGATTTCTTCTGTACAACATCCGGAGAATTCGACCCTTCCTCTCTAGAGAGGCCACCCAGGTGCTTGTTCAGTCTCTCGTCACTTCCAGACTTGACTACTGCAACTCTCTTCTGGCTGGTCTCCCTCTGCGCACCATCAGGCCCCTGCAACTCATCCAGAATGCAGCGGCACGGGTCGTCTTCAATGTCCCTAAATTCAGCCATGTCACTCCACTGCTGCGTTCTCTCCACTGGCTTCCTGTAGCTGCCCGCATCAGATTTAAAACCCTGACGCTGGCCTACAAAGCCAAGAACGGACCAGCCCCTCCGTATCTGATGGCAATGGTCAAAAGCCGATCCGCACCAAGAGCCCTTCGAGCTTCAAGTACGGCTCGGCTCGACCCACCATCCCTCAAAATCCGCGGAAGACAAGCGTCCAGGCTTTTTTCTGTCCTGGCACCAAAGTGGTGGAACGAGCTGCCCCTGGATGTCCGAACGGCCGAGTCGCTCGCTGTCTTCAAACGCAGACTGAAGACCCACCTCTTCAGAGAGTACTTGGACGAATAGTTCTATGGTTGCCTTATTGTATTGTGTTTAGTAATGTCTAAGCTTGGAGGTATCTTTTGTATTAGTCTATTCTAACTAGCTGAGGTTTTCTTGGGTAAATAGCAAAGCACTTTGTAAGTCGCTCTGGATAAGAGCGTCTGCTAAATGCCATAAATGTAAATGTAAATGTAAGTCAAGTCAAGTCAAGTCAAGTGGGTTTATTGTCATTTCAACTACATACAGAGTACACAGTGAAACGAAACAACGTTCCTCCCGGACCATGGTGCAACATAGACAGTGCATACAAGACACAAGTGCAACACAAACAAACAAGTGCGGACAGACAACACAGTACAGACAGAGGATAATAAATAATGACTGTAGTGTGCAAGTTGTGCAATGTGCGATAAATAGAGTCCAGTGAGGTAGTAAAGTTATCAGTGCAAATGCTTGTGCAAAAAATGCTTCCCATGTTATCTGGGATAAATGGTTGGAAAGAGAGAGAGAGAGAGAGAGGGAGAGTGTAAGATATCAGTTCAGGAGTTGAGTTGTGTTGTGGAGTCTGATGGCTTGGGGGAAGAAGCTGTTGCAGAGTCTGGTCGTGTTGGACCGGATGCTGCGGTACCTTCTTCCTGATGGCAGGAGGGAGAACAGACTGTGTGAAGGGTGGGTGGAGTCATCCACAATGCTGGTTGCTTTGCGGATGCAGCGGGTGGTGTAAATGTCCATGACGGAGGGGAGAGAGACTCCGATGATCTTCTCAGCTGTCCTCACAATGCGTTGGAGGGACTTGCGGTCAGAGGCTATGCAGGTCCCAAACCAGGCAGTGATGCAGCTGCTTAGGATGCTCTCTATGGTTCCCCTATAGAAGAGGGTGAGGATGGGTGGAGGGAGACGGGCCTTTCTCAGCTTCCGGAGGAAGTAGAGACGCTGTTGGGCCCAGTATTTCTTCCGCTGATTCACTGCATACTACATGCTGCTTGGAAACAGGGCATCTGCATTGCCATTCTGCGCTCCTGGGCGATAGACAATATCAAAGTCAAACATTCCCAACTGTGATTTCCGTGGTCCTGAAGGAACCTTGTTTGCTTTCACTGTGCACTCTGTATACAGTTAAAATGACAATAAAGCCTCTTGACTTGACTTGGCTTACCATTGAGCCTGTATCTAATAAACATTGTATATCTCCACCCAAATTCACACTCACCACTGGACTTTATCCCACCAACTAATCATAACTGAAAGGCCTCTTTACATTTGAGCCTATTTGTCCCCGCCCTGCCACTGCACAGCAGGGGAATTAGTTTCCCACTGACTCTGCTACTTGTGAGGGCACAATGTGTGGGTCCTCCCCCTCCATTACTTATCTACTTGCCAAGTGCAAAATAAGTTCAGCAATCAAATTTATTCTGTGGATACATTTGGGAAACCCAAAAAAGAACAAAAACGTGACTCAGCCCCTCAGCGAAGGCTACTAAATCTCAACCAGCATGGGTTCTATGCATAAACCTCCCCACTCACTCAATCTACCCATACACGTCCTGACTTTCACTTGGTCACACTGATTTATAATGGTCTGGTGCTGGCTGTCCAGTACAGCTGTGTTTGATGTGCTGTATATTCTGGTTTGCGCATGTTTGGTGCTGTATGTTTGTGAATCAGCACAGCACCTCGCATGTGCAGTAGAGGGCGGACATCGCAGGATTGAATGACATGACGATTGTTTAAAATGTTTTGTTGTTCTCAAGCATGGAAAGAAAATCTGTCAGGTTTAGGTAGTTTTATGTATTTTATGTAACTTGTCTACACACCAAGGCTGACGAAAAACAGATTTTTCCTCTTCACCTCGATTGTGAAGAAAATTCATATCCTAGCCTATTTAAAGGCTCGACGGGATTGACTGTTTGTGGTTTGTCAGTTCTTTGGAAAAAATATATTTCTGCCTTCTGCGACTTCACAAACATTTTAAAGATAAAACGTTGTCTTTCTTTTCTGTCCACTTATTACTGCCACTACTCTGCGGGCTCTCCTCCTTGTTTTTTTCACTAACAATCGCCTTTCAGAAAAGGTTCAGATCTGCTGAGAACATACTTTAAATCTTTTTGCTTTTAGAGTTCTGAAACTGAAGGCAGTTGAGAGGCCTCACTTCTTTCACTGCTGACCACGGTATGATATTTTTTGTGGAGAACTCTGCTGCCCAAGATCTTTGGTCCCCTAAAGTCTATTATGATCATATGTCCCTGGTTGCTATATGGAATTACCAAGAACCATTATATGTTCAGCAATGTTTTAGTGTTTTAGCTAACAAGTTTTCCCCTCAAAAACAGTGTTTAAAAACGTAGCAAATGCTGATTTATAATGGTCTTTGGTTCTGTAGGTTGGGGAGAAAGCATTGCACCTGTATCATTAAAGTTAAATTAAACAGTTAATAAAATTTTGAGTTTCACCAAAATGACCCTATTTTTGGAAAAAGGGTTCAGGACCAATTTAAATAGTCATTTATGTCTTTATATAAAAAAAGAGGGTTGCAGATGTTTTTTGGGAGCTTTTCTTCGCTTGCTGTGACGTCGCTGCAGACTGTGTCTCTGTTGCTACCGTGCCTCCATCAGATGAGTGAGAGCTCTGGGATGGACGGTGGGTAGCTGCTGAGGTTCCTCATTAATACATAATTTAATTGAATTTCGTTATTGGTTCTTTACGACGTTGTTCTGACGCATTGTATGAGCAGGTGGTTGATTTCTCTGAGTGTAGTTGAGCTTGTGAATGCTGCTTTTATCGAACTGCTGCTCGGACGTGTGCGTCGGCTGGCTGAGCCATGGTGGCAAGGTGGCTGGCCTGAACTTGTTCTCGGCAGCAAAGTCGAATTGTAGAAATGGATAGACCTCTCATTTCTGCTCATTTCGTTTATTTTAGATGTTCAGCTTGTGTGCTCTGCGGCCCTCTAAGACAAGAGAGAATTAACACACTACAAAATCTGTTCCCTCCAAAAATGTGCAGTGCATTTTGCTGCTGCTAGCCACGCAGCGGCAAGTGGGATTTTTTGTATTTGTTCTGCAGTTTGTTCATTGTGCAGAAAAAATGTTCAATTTTCTCTGTAGTTTTGGAATTTTTATGTGAACAAACTATACAATCTCGTGCCTGTTATGGTACTATGAAAATTGCTCTGTTAAAAGAAATACTGTAAGCTTAGATGAGTGAGAGCTCTGAGATGGACGCATGTGTGGTCTGCAGCCGTCTAAGACAAGAGAAGATTAACACACTATAAAATCTTTCAGATTTTCAGAATAAACAGAGTGGAAAGCGAGCCGTGTGTCTGACTGCTTGATGGCCAAACGGTGGTCGTTACACACCTCGCATGCGCAGTAGAGGACGGACGTCGTAGTATGAAATGAAATAGAGTTTGTTTAAAACTTACTTTTGTTCCTGTTACTTAAAAATCCTTTAGGTTGAGGGAGTTGAATGTGTTGTTCTTGAATTAGTCTTTACAAATAGGTGAAAACAAATACAGATTTGTGCCTCTTCGCAATCATCGTCGAGGATAGGCAATTCTCAGCATATTTAAAGACTTGTGTGAAGGATATTCCTCTGCTTTCTAATGCTTAACGACACGTGTAAAGGTGAAATTACAGTTCTGAGATTTTAACAAGTTCTAAATGCAACATATGCTGATCTGTAATGGTTTGGTGCTGGCTTTCCACTATACACGTGTTTTAAATGCCGCATACACTGGATTGTGCATCTTTGGTGCTGTAGGTTTGTGAATAAGCATTGAATCTTGCATGCACAGTAGAGGGCGGACGTTGCAGCCATTTTACCTGCAGTAAAAAAGAATACACTTTAAAACTAATTACATAGGATAAAGTTAACTTAAACTAGTTTTAGAACTATTACTGTCACTCTCAAGTGTATTTCTATGAAACGATTTTAAATTCAACAAAGCACCCTGTACAACAGTGACATTTTTTTTTTGGTTTTCAGCACAAAATTTCAGAATTGCAAATAAAACTACTATCAAACATCTGAGTTTCACATCCATACTAGATGAGCAGTTCAATATTCCCCGTACTTAATGTTTCCCGAGAGATCTGTACTATTAGGAGAGCACCGTTATTCTGTAGAATGCTATTGCATGTCCTACACTGCCGTCTCATGAGTACCTAACGCTGAAAGGGTGAAGCTTGAGGGGTTTTTCTTCTCGTTTGGTCAGAAGTGGCAAAACTGCTGTTTAAAGGACTTTGTAAAGTTAAGTGTGAACTGCACATGTCTTGCCTTCAAGTTGGCTGTTGTCACCATGAAACAGGGTATGGCCTGTTGAGAATGAAGTAATGTAAGTTCACACATTTCTGCCAAAAGTCATAATAAAAAGGTATGTGTGTGTAAAACATAATTATCAACAAGACACACACTGTCTAATTAGGTAAGATAGCTGACAGTTGCAGATTAAGATCATCGCCAACCAGCTCCATATATTCCCTGCTACAAAAACGAGCACAGAGCTCGGCAGCAGCAATTCCAGCACATTTCTGCACGCCATTACCCTGGTATAGAAATGTATAGCGCTGGTGGTCACCAAACACGATCATTTGGTTAAGGGGAATTTATTCAGTTGAATTATACTGGCTGACTGACTGAATTGAGTTGATCCAGTGAAATATGGAGACCTTTAGAGAGTGTCTTATGTTTTTGTACAACCTTGATGAGTAAAACTCACACCTTTCCCATTGGCTTCTGGCACCATCTATTTGCACAGTGGGCCTGCCCCCCATTCCCTCACCCTCATTGTAAATTCATTCCTCCAGACTACCTTCTCCTATGTGGTGAGCTGTTGTTTTGTGCTGCAGCTGCTTGATTTTAGTGGATTGAAAACAATCAAAGGTGGATTTTGTTCATCCTTGTTCCTGCTGATTCACTGTATGTTCAGTAACTGATTGATCAGATTGAAGGTTTAATATAAAGAAGGAAGCATTTGATGTATAACTGATCTGCAGATCTGGAAATGGATCGTGAGACAATCAGGATGATCAGCCCTTTTACTTGCAGCGGTACTTTCCCAGGAGTTCTCATACAGTCTCTTTTTATATCCAAATTAGGACCACCATACGGATGCGGTGTCGACTGTTTTCAGTCTGTTTTGTTCTCCGTGGGGCTCCCCTTCAGCAGCTCTGAATCACTGAGGGCACATAAACTATGTAAGTCTTTCTCTGATTTATCAAATATCAAACCAAAGCTTCTATGGAAGCTCCTTTCTGTTCTCACTAATCACTTTATGCATCAGATGATAGAAGAGCTTCTAGAAGTGTTCAGTCTGTTTCATCAGTCTGTTAATGTGCTGATTCATATTAGCTTTATTATGTCTGTCTATTCTGACTGATCCTAATAGGAAAGGAGATGGACGCCATTGGACTCAACAGATTTATGAACACCAGTGAGGTACAGAACAAATCAATGCAGACATAAATTAGCCTGAAAATAAACCACAAATTAAATGATTTTATACTAAATGTTGTTCATTAAGGGCATTTGTAGCACACACTAGTGCATCTCAAAACTACAGGATTCTAAAATAGTGAACCAGGATTCTTGGTTTCTGATGTTATATAGTAAACATTTTAAATAAAATATGAAGCAATTGAGAGAGAGAGAGACTAGGAAGAAGCAGGGGGAGAGGGGATGCTCTAATATTGTGTGCCTTTAGAGTGGCTGATCCTGACCAGGAAGGATATTCCTCTGCTTTCTAAAGCTTAACGACACGTGTAAAGGTGAAATTACAGGTACAGGTGAAATTCTGCTGATCTGTAATGGTTTGCTGCTGGCTTTCCACTATACACGTGTTTTAAGCTCCGCATACACTGGATTGTGCATCTTTGGTGCTGTAGGTTAGTGAAGAAGCATTGCATCTCGCATGCGCAGTAGAGGGCGGACGTTGCAGCCATTTTACAACCAAGCACCCTGTACCTGTACAACAGTGACATTTTTTTTGTTTGTTTTCAGCAGACCAGAATTACAAATTAAACTACTATCAAACGTCTGAGTTTCACATCCATATTAGATGAGCAGTTCAATATTCCCCGTACTTAATGTTTCCCGAGAGATCTGTACTATTAGGAGAGCACCGGTATTCTGTAGAATGCTATTGCATGTCCTACACTGCCGTCTCATGAGTACCTAACGTTGAAAGGGTGAAGCTTGAGGGGTTTTTCTTCTCGTTTGGTCAGAAGTGGCAAAACTGCTGTTTAAAGGACTTTGTAAAGTTAAGTGTGAACTGCACATGTCTTGCCTTCAAGTTGGCTGTTGTCACCATGAAACAGGGTATGGCCTGTTGAGAATGAAGTAGTGTAAGTTCACACATTTCTGCCAAAAGTCGTAATAAAAAGGTATGTGTGTGTAAAACATAATTATCAACAAGACACACAATGTCTAATTAGGTAAGATAGCTGACAGTTGCAGATTAAGATCATCGCCAACCAGCTCCATAAATTCCCTGCTACAAAAACGAGCACAGAGCTCGGCAGCAGCAATTCCAGCACATTTCTGCACGCCATTACCCTGGTATAGAAATGTATAGCGCTGGTGGTCACCAAACACGATCATTTGGTTAAGGGGAATTTATTCAGTTGAATTATACTGGCTGACTGCCTGAATTGAGTTGATCCAGTGAAATATGGAGACCTTTAGAGAGTGTCTTATGTTTTTGTACAACCTTGATGAGTAAAACTCACACCTTTCCCATTGGCTTCTGGCACCATCTATTTGCACAGTGGGCCTGCCCCCCATTCCCTCACCCTCATTGTAAATTCATTCCTCCACACTACCTTCTCCTATGTGGTGAGCTGTTGTTTTGTGCTGTTCATCCTTGTTCCTGCTGAAGTAAAGCTTTATAAACCTATTAGTTGTTCAGTAGTTTAGGATTGGTAGAGCAGAGAGATCAGTAAACTGTGCTGGATTACGATTCTCATTGTTCTCCCCTGCAATCCAGTTGAAAATATTAAAAAATAATATGAACATTAGCAGAGTAATTAAAACTCATTGAACTGAAATGGTTTAGGCAATTGGCTTCATCAAACAATTTGAGTTCAGGTAACTCATCAGGTTTTCCAATAAAAAGATCACAGTGCTCAGTTTCTGCAGTAGTAGTGTTTTTGAAGTGGTCATGGTTGTTTTTTGTTTTCAGTGACCCCAAGAATGAGGTTCTTCCAGATGTTCCAGACAGTTGGAGACTCCACTTTACAGATGATTTAAATGCAGTCGTTTAAATGAATGTCTGAACTCTGCTGATGTGTGTGTTTGCAGTATTTCTGCTGTTTATGGTTTATTTCTGCACTGGTGCGGGGGTGAGTAAAGACTCCAAAGTACCTATAATTCACTGTATGTTCAGTAACTGATTGATCAGATTGACAGATTAAACGTTTAATATAAAGAAGGAAGCATTTGATGTATAACTGATCTGCAGATCTGGAAATGGATCGTGAGACAATCAGGATGACCAGCCCTTTTTCTTGCAGTGGTACTTTCCCAGGAGTTCTCATACAGTCTCCTTTTTTATATCCAAATTAGGACCACCATACGGATGCAGTGTAGACTGTTTTCAGTCTGTTTTGTTCTCCGTGGGGCCTTCCGTCAGGAGTACGGGTTTTATGTTTGGAACGTTTTACCTAAGCGTGCTCCCCTTCAGCAGCTCTCCATCACTGAGGGCACATACACTATGTAAGTCTTTCTCTGATTTATCAGATATCAAATATCAAACCAAAGCTTCTATAAAAGCTCCTTTCTCTGTTCTCACTAATCACTTCATGCATCAGATGATAGAAGAGCTTCTTGAAGTGTTCAGTCTGTTTCATCAGTCTGTTAATGTGCTGATTCATATTAGCTTTAATATGTCTGTCTATTCTGACTGATCCTAATAGGAAAGGAGATGGACGCTGACTCAGCAGTGAGGTACAGAAGGGGAATTGTAGCACACACTAGTGCATCTCAAAAATACAAGATTCTAAAATAGTGAACCAGGGTTCTTGGTATCTGATGTTACATTTTTAATAAAATATAATTAAGTTTGTAGTTGATTTTTTCCAATGAAAGCAAACCAGTAACAACTGTAGATATGATTATTTCTGTGTGTATCTTACACTACTTCTCTTTTTTTCACAGTTACTGAATTTCCAGGCTAGAAGACTAGCTAAGACACCCGGCCTGGATGAGAGAAACATCGCATGGCGTAGGCCTCATCTACGCATTGGCATACACCCCAAAATATTGCCAGTGTGAAATGCAGAGCTGAAATCAACCCCAGATACACTGAACACTGGCCCTGAGTCAGATGCCTAGAGACTCTAGTAAGTGTTCACACAGTGTGTGCTGATTGCTGGAGATGGCATACAGGTGAGTATGAGACCAGTAGGTGAGTTTGAGACCAGTAGGTGATCAGAAGGTCAGGCTGGCAGAGTGCTGTTAGATGTTATTGGCTTGCTATCTAGTGTCGACCAGAGGAGGATGGGTTCTCCTTTTGAGTCTTGGTTCCTCTCAAGGTTTCTTCCTAATGCATTTAGGGAGTTTTTCCTTGCCACTGTCGCCCTTGGCTTGCTCACTAGGTGTCTGTAAAGCTGATTTTTATACCATCTGTCATCAATAGCATTTTACATGCCTTCTTTAACTCCGAGGCAGGTATTATATTCGGAACATTTTACTGAAGCGTGCTCCCTTTCAGCAGCTCTGCATCAGACTGAGGGCACATAAACTATGTAAGTCTTTCTCGGATTTCTCCACTGTGATATCAAACAAAAGCCTTTATGGTCAATGGAGCCAGTTCACCCCTTCCTGGTTTGGACAGGCCAGGTGGGCAATGTTCTTGAACTACAGATCACAGTGCTCATACTTTCTGCAGTAGTAGTATTTTTGAAGTGGTCACAGTTGTTTTGTTGTTTTCATCACAGATTCATGAAATCAGCTGTTTTTAGCAACATTGAAAACGCTCTTCATGAAAGTCCTGAGCAGGCCCTGACTAAGAAGATGAAGAAGACCAGTCGGAGGGAAAATGATGGTCAGTGACAACAAGAATGAGGTTCTTCCAGATGTTCCAGACAGCTGGAGACTCCACTTTACAGATGATTTGAATGCAGTCATTTAAATGAATGTCTGAACTCTGCTGATGTGTGTGTTTGCAGTATTTGTGCTGGAATACTTTCGTTAAAAACCTCTGGTATGGTTTTCTGCTCTTCATGGTCTCTGTAATCGGAACTGCAACGTACTTCAGCACTGGTTCGGGGGTGAGTAAAGAGTCCAAAGTACCTATAATTCACTGTATGTTCAGTAACAGAATAGATCAGATTGAATGAAGAAAGGCTTAATATAAAGAAGGAAGCATTTGACGTATAACTGATCTGCAGATCTGGAACTGGATCATCAGATGATCAGGATGATCAGCCCTTTTACTTGCAGCGGTACTGTTCCAGGAGTTCTCATACAGTCTCTTTTTTTTATATCCAAATTAGGACCACCATGCGGTTGCAGTGTTGGCTGTTTTCAGTCTTTTGTTCTCCGTATGGCTGATGTGGTCTGGTGCCTTCCCTCTGCGCCTTGTAATAGACAGCCAAAAGCTGGAGTATGGGTATTATGTTCGGAACATTTTACTGAAGCGTGCTCCGCTTCAGCAGCTCTGCATCAGACTGAGGGCACATAAACTACTTAAGTCTCTCTAAGATTTATCCACTGTGATATCAAACCAAAGCCTTTATGGTCAATGGAGCCAGTTCACCCCTTCCTGGTTCGGAAAGGCCAGGTGGGCACTGTTCTTGAAGTACAGATCACAGTGCATACAGTTTCTGCAGTAGTAGTATTTTGGTAGTGGTCATAGTTGTTTTTTGTTTTCATCACAGAATCATGAAATCAGCCATTTTCAGCAACCGTGAAAACGCCACTCCTAAAAGTCCTGAGCAGGCCCTTATAAAGAAGATGAAGCAGATCAGTCGGTTTCCATTCAGGAGGGAAAATGAAGGTCAGTGACAACAAGAATGAGGTTCTTCCAGATGTTCCAGACAGCTGGAGACTCCACTTTACAGATGGTTTGAATGCAGTCGTTTAAATGAATGTCTGAACTCTGCTGATGTGTGTGTTTGCAGTATTTGTGCTGGAATACTTTCATAAAAATCTCTGGTGTGGTTTTCTGCTCTTCATGGTCTCTGTAATCGGAACTGCAACGTACTTCAGCACTGGTGCTGGGGTGAGTAAAGACTCCAAAGTACCTATAATTCTCTGTATGTTCAGTAACTGAATAGATCAGATTGACTGAAGAAACGTTTAATATAAAGAAGGAAGCATTTGACGTATAACTGATCTGCAGATCTGGACCTGGATCATCAGATGATCAGGATGACCAGCCCTTTTACTTGTAGCGGTACTTTTCCAGGAGTTCTCATACAGTATCTTTTTTTATATCCAAATTAGGACCACCATGCGGTTGCAGTGTTGGCTGTTTTCAGTCTTTTCTTCTCCGTCTGGGTGATGTGGTCTGGGGCCTTCCCTCGGCGCCTTGTGGTAGACAGCCAAAAGCAGGAGTACAGGTATTATGTTCGGAACATTTTACTGAAGCGTGCTCCCCTTCAGCAGCTCTGCACCAGACTGAGGGCACATAAACTACTTAAGAGTTATCCACTGTGCAAAAAGATGAAGATGATGAGCAGTTTTTAATTCTGGAGGGAAAATGAAGGTCAGTGACAACAAGAATGAGGTTCTTCCAGTTGTTCCAGACAGCTGGAGACTCCACTTTAGAGATGATTTGAATGCAGTCGTTGAAATGAATGTCTGAACTCTGCTGATGTGTGTGTTTGCAGTATTTGTGCTGGAGGGCACATAAACTACTTAATTCTTTCTAAGATTTATCCACTGTGCAAAAAGATGAAGATGATGAGCAGTTTTTAATTCCGGACAGCTGGAGACTCCACTTTACAGATGATTTGAATGCAGTCGTTGAAATGAATGATTTATCCACTGTGATATCAAACCAAAGCCTTTATGGTCAATGGAGCCAGTTCACCCCTTCCTGGTTTGGAAAGGCCAGGTGGGCACTGTTCTTGAAGTACAGATCACAGTGCATACAGTTTCTTTTTTTTATATCCAAATTAGGACCACCATGCGGTTGCAGTGTTGGCTGTTTTCAGTCTTTTCTTCTCCGTCTGGGTGATGTGGTCTGGTGCCTTCCCTCGGCGCCTTGTGATAGAGAGCCAAAAGCAGGAGTACGGGTATTATGTTCGGAACATTTTACTGAAGCGTGCTCCCCTTCAGCAGCTCTGCATCAGACTGAGGGCACATACACTATGTAAGTCTTTCTAAGATTTATCCACTGTGCAAGAAGATGAAGATGATGAGCAGTTTTTAATTCCGGAGGGAAAATGAAGGTCAGTGACGACAAGAATGAGGTTCTTCCAGATGTTCCAGACAGCTGGAGACTCCACTTTACAGATGATTTGAATGCAGTCGTTTAAATGAATGTCTGAACTCTGCTGATGTGTGTGTTTGCAGTATTTGTGCTGGAATACTTTCATAAAAATCTCTGGTATGGTTTTCTGCTGTTTATGGTTTACTTCAGCACTGGTGCGGGGGTGAGTAAAGACTCCGAAGTGCCTATAATTCTCTGTATATTCAGTAACTGAATAGATCAGATTGAATGAAGAAAGGCTTAATATAAAGAAGGAAGCATTTGACGTATAACTGATCTGCAGATCTGGAACTGGATCATCAGATGATCAGGATGATCAGCCCTTTTACTTGCAGCGGTACTTTTCCAGGAGTTCTCATAGTCTCTTTTTTTTATATCCAAATTAGGACCACCATACGGTTGCAGTGTTGGCTGTTTTCAGTCTTTTGTTCTCCGTATGGCTGATGTGGTCTGGTTCCTTCCTTCGGCGCCTTGTAATAGACAGCCAAAAGCAGGAGTACGGGTATTATGTTCGGAACATTTTACTGAAGCGTGCTCCCCTTCAGCAGCTCTGCTTAAGACTGAGGGCACATAAACTACTTAAGTCTTTCTAAGATTTATCCACTGTGATATCAAACCAAGCCTTTATGGTCAACAGAGCCAGTTCACCCCTTCCTGTTTGGAAAGGCCAGGTGGGCACTGTTCTTGAAGTACAGTTCACAGTGCTCACAGTTTCTGCAGTAGTAGTATTTTTGTAGTGGTCATAGTTGTTTTTTGTTTTCATCACAGAATCATGAAATCAGCCGTTTTCAGCAACCGTGAAAACGCCACTCCTAAAAGTCCTGAGCAGGCCCTTATAAAAAAGATGATGCAGATCAGTCGGTTTCCATTCAGGAGGGAAAATGAAGGTCAGTGACAACAAGAATGAGGTTCTTCCAGATGTTCCAGACAGTTGGAGACTCCACTTTACAGATGATTTGAATGCAGTCGTTTAAATGAATGTCTGAACTCTGCTGATGTGTGTATTTGCAGTATTTGTGCTGGAGGGCACATAAACTACTTAAGTCTTTCTAAGATTTATCCACTGTGCAAAAAGATGAAGATGATGAGCAGTTTTTAATTCCGGACAGCTGGAGACTCCACTTTACAGATGATTTGAATGCAGTCGTTGAAATGAATGATTTATCCACTGTGATATCAAACCAAAGCCTTTATGGTCAATGGAGCCAGTTCACCCCTTCCTGGTTTGGAAAGGCCAGGTGGGCACTGTTCTTGAAGTACAGATCACAGTGCTCACAGTTTCTTTTTTTTATATCCAAATTAGGACCACCATGCGGTTGCAGTGTTGGCTGTTTTCAGTCTTTTCTTCTCCGTCTGGGTGATGTGGTTTGGTGCCTTCCCTCGGCGCCTTGTGATAGACAGCCAAAAGCAGGAGTACGGGTATTGTGTTCGGAACATTTTACTGAAGCGTGCTCCCCTTCAGCAGCTCTGCATCAGACTGAGGGCACATACACTATGTAAGTCTTTCTAAGATTTATCCACTGTGCAAGAAGATGAAGATGATGAGCAGTTTTTAATTCCGGAGGGAAAATGAAGGTCAGTGACAACAAGAATGAGGTTCTTCCAGATGTTCCAGACAGCTGGAGACTCCACTTTACAGATGATTTGAATGCAGTCGTTTAAATGAATGTCTGAACTCTGCTGATGTGTGTGTTTGCAGTATTTGTGCTGGAATACTTTCATAAAAATCTCTGGTATGGTTTTCTGCTGTTTATGGTTTACTTCAGCACTGGTGCGGGGGTGAGTAAAGACTCCAAAGTACCTATAATTCTCTGTATGTTCAGTAACTGAATAGATCAGATTGAATGAAGAAAGGCTTAATATAAAGAAGGAAGCATTTGACGTATAACTGATCTGCAGATCTGGAACTGGATCATCAGATGATCAGGATGATCAGCCCTTTTACTTGCAGCGGTACTGTTCCAGGAGTTCTCATAGTCTCTTTTTTTTATATCCAAATTAGGACCACCATACGGTTGCAGTGTTGGCTGTTTTCAGTCTTTTGTTCTCCGTATGGCTGATGTGGTCTGGTTCCTTCCTTCGGCGCCTTGTAATAGACAGCCAAAAGCAGGAGTACGGGTATTATGTTCGGAACATTTTACTGAAGCGTGCTCCCCTTCAGCAGCTCTGCTTAAGACTGAGGGCACATAAACTACTTAAGTCTTTCTAAGATTTATCCACTGTGATATCAAACCAAGCCTTTATGGTCAACAGAGCCAGTTCACCCCTTCCTGTTTGGAAAGGCCAGGTGGGCACTGTTCTTGAAGTACAGTTCACAGTGCTCACAGTTTCTGCAGTAGTAGTATTTTTGTAGTGGTCATAGTTGTTTTTTGTTTTCATCACAGAATCATGAAATCAGCCGTTTTCAGCAACCGTGAAAACGCCACTCCTAAAAGTCCTGAGCAGGCCCTTATAAAAAAGATGATGCAGATCAGTCGGTTTCCATTCAGGAGGGAAAATGAAGGTCAGTGACAACAAGAATGAGGTTCTTCCAGATGTTCCAGACAGTTGGAGACTCCACTTTACAGATGATTTGAATGCAGTCGTTTAAATGAATGTCTGAACTCTGCTGATGTGTGTATTTGCAGTATTTGTGCTGGAGGGCACATAAACTACTTAAGTCTTTCTAAGATTTATCCACTGTGCAAAAAGATGAAGATGATGAGCAGTTTTTAATTCCGGACAGCTGGAGACTCCACTTTACAGATGATTTGAATGCAGTCGTTGAAATGAATGATTTATCCACTGTGATATCAAACCAAAGCCTTTATGGTCAATGGAGCCAGTTCACCCCTTCCTGGTTTGGAAAGGCCAGGTGGGCACTGTTCTTGAAGTACAGATCACAGTGCTCACAGTTTCTTTTTTTTATATCCAAATTAGGACCACCATGCGGTTGCAGTGTTGGCTGTTTTCAGTCTTTTCTTCTCCGTCTGGGTGATGTGGTTTGGTGCCTTCCCTCGGCGCCTTGTGATAGACAGCCAAAAGCAGGAGTACGGGTATTGTGTTCGGAACATTTTACTGAAGCGTGCTCCCCTTCAGCAGCTCTGCATCAGACTGAGGGCACATACACTATGTAAGTCTTTCTAAGATTTATCCACTGTGCAAGAAGATGAAGATGATGAGCAGTTTTTAATTCCGGAGGGAAAATGAAGGTCAGTGACAACAAGAATGAGGTTCTTCCAGATGTTCCAGACAGCTGGAGACTCCACTTTACAGATGATTTGAATGCAGTCGTTTAAATGAATGTCTGAACTCTGCTGATGTGTGTGTTTGCAGTATTTGTGCTGGAATACTTTCATAAAAATCTCTGGTATGGTTTTCTGCTGTTTATGGTTTACTTCAGCACTGGTGCGGGGGTGAGTAAAGACTCCAAAGTACCTATAATTCTCTGTATGTTCAGTAACTGAATAGATCAGATTGAATGAAGAAAGGCTTAATATAAAGAAGGAAGCATTTGACGTATAACTGATCTGCAGATCTGGAACTGGATCATCAGATGATCAGGATGATCAGCCCTTTTACTTGCAGCGGTACTTTTCCAGGAGTTCTCATAGTCTCTTTTTTTTATATCCAAATTAGGACCACCATACGGTTGCAGTGTTGGCTGTTTTCAGTCTTTTGTTCTCCGTATGGCTGATGTGGTCTGGTTCCTTCCTTCGGCGCCTTGTAATAGACAGCCAAAAGCAGGAGTACGGGTATTATGTTCGGAACATTTTACTGAAGCGTGCTCCCCTTCAGCAGCTCTGCTTAAGACTGAGGGCACATAAACTACTTAAGTCTTTCTAAGATTTATCCACTGTGATATCAAACCAAGCCTTTATGGTCAACAGAGCCAGTTCACCCCTTCCTGTTTGGAAAGGCCAGGTGGGCACTGTTCTTGAAGTACAGTTCACAGTGCTCACAGTTTCTGCAGTAGTAGTATTTTTGTAGTGGTCATAGTTGTTTTTTGTTTTCATCACAGAATCATGAAATCAGCCGTTTTCAGCAACCGTGAAAACGCCACTCCTAAAAGTCCTGAGCAGGCCCTTATAAAAAAGATGATGCAGATCAGTCGGTTTCCATTCAGGAGGGAAAATGAAGGTCAGTGACAACAAGAATGAGGTTCTTCCAGATGTTCCAGACAGTTGGAGACTCCACTTTACAGATGATTTGAATGCAGTCGTTTAAATGAATGTCTGAACTCTGCTGATGTGTGTGTTTGCAGTATTTGTGCTGGAGGTCACATAAACTACTTAAGTCTTTCTAAGATTTATCCACTGTGCAAAAAGATGAAGATGATGAGCAGTTTTTAATTCCGGACAGCTGGAGACTCCACTTTACAGATGATTTGAATGCAGTCGTTGAAATGAATGATTTATCCACTGTGATATCAAACCAAAGCCTTTATGGTCAATGGAGCCAGTTCACCCCTTCCTGGTTTGGAAAGGCCAGGTGGGCACTGTTCTTGAAGTACAGATCACAGTGCATACAGTTTCTTTTTTTTATATCCAAATTAGGACCACCATGCGGTTGCAGTGTTGGCTGTTTTCAGTCTTTTCTTCTCCGT
Source organism: Salminus brasiliensis (assembly GCF_030463535.1). Lineage (NCBI taxonomy): Eukaryota > Metazoa > Chordata > Actinopteri > Characiformes > Bryconidae > Salminus > Salminus brasiliensis. The sequence continues at coordinate 30,307,244 of NC_132879.1, forward strand.
CTGGGTGATGTGGTCTGGTGCCTTCCCTCGGCGCCTTGTGATAGACAGCCAAAAGCAGGAGTACGGGTATTATGTTCGGAACATTTTACTGAAGCGTGCTCCCCTTCAGCAGCTCTGCATCAGACTGAGGGCACATACACTATGTAAGTCTTTCTAAGATTTATCCACTGTGCAAGAAGATGAAGATGATGAGCAGTTTTTAATTCCGGAGGGAAAATGAAGGTCAGTGGCAACAAGAATGAGGTTCTTCCAGATGTTCCAGACAGCTGGAGACTCCACTTTACAGATGATTTGAATGCAGTCGTTTAAATGAATGTCTGAACTCTGCTGATGTGTGTGTTTGCAGTATTTGTGCTGGAATACTTTCATAAAAATCTCTGGTATGGTTTTCTGCTGTTTATGGTTTACTTCAGCACTGGTGCGGGGGTGAGTAAAGACTCCAAAGTACCTATAATTCTCTGTATGTTCAGTAACTGAATAGATCAGATTGAATGAAGAAAGGCTTAATATAAAGAAGGAAGCATTTGACGTATAACTGATCTGCAGATCTGGAACTGGATCATCAGATGATCAGGATGATCAGCCCTTTTACTTGCAGCGGTACTGTTCCAGGAGTTCTCATAGTCTCTTTTTTTTATATCCAAATTAGGACCACCATACGGTTGCAGTGTTGGCTGTTTTCAGTCTTTTGTTCTCCGTATGGCTGATGTGGTCTGGTTCCTTCCTTCGGCGCCTTGTAATAGACAGCCAAAAGCAGGAGTACGGGTATTATGTTCGGAACATTTTACTGAAGCGTGCTCCCCTTCAGCAGCTCTGCTTAAGACTGAGGGCACATAAACTACTTAAGTCTTTCTAAGATTTATCCACTGTGATATCAAACCAAGCCTTTATGGTCAACAGAGCCAGTTCACCCCTTCCTGTTTGGAAAGGCCAGGTGGGCACTGTTCTTGAAGTACAGTTCACAGTGCTCACAGTTTCTGCAGTAGTAGTATTTTTGTAGTGGTCATAGTTGTTTTTTGTTTTCATCACAGAATCATGAAATCAGCCGTTTTCAGCAACCGTGAAAACGCCACTCCTAAAAGTCCTGAGCAGGCCCTTATAAAAAAGATGATGCAGATCAGTCGGTTTCCATTCAGGAGGGAAAATGAAGGTCAGTGACAACAAGAATGAGGTTCTTCCAGATGTTCCAGACAGTTGGAGACTCCACTTTACAGATGATTTGAATGCAGTCGTTTAAATGAATGTCTGAACTCTGCTGATGTGTGTATTTGCAGTATTTGTGCTGGAGGGCACATAAACTACTTAAGTCTTTCTAAGATTTATCCACTGTGCAAAAAGATGAAGATGATGAGCAGTTTTTAATTCCGGACAGCTGGAGACTCCACTTTACAGATGATTTGAATGCAGTCGTTGAAATGAATGATTTATCCACTGTGATATCAAACCAAAGCCTTTATGGTCAATGGAGCCAGTTCACCCCTTCCTGGTTTGGAAAGGCCAGGTGGGCACTGTTCTTAAAGTACAGATCACAGTGCATACAGTTTCTTTTTTTTATATCCAAATTAGGACCACCATGCGGTTGCAGTGTTGGCTGTTTTCAGTCTTTTCTTCTCCGTCTGGGTGATGTGGTCTGGTGCCTTCCCTCGGCGCCTTGTGATAGACAGCCAAAAGCAGGAGTACGGGTATTATGTTCGGAACATTTTACTGAAGCGTGCTCCCCTTCAGCAGCTCTGCATCAGACTGAGGGCACATACACTATGTAAGTCTTTCTAAGATTTATCCACTGTGCAAGAAGATGAAGATGATGAGCAGTTTTTAATTCCGGAGGGAAAATGAAGGTCAGTGACAACAAGAATGAGGTTCTTCCAGATGTTCCAGACAGCTGGAGACTCCACTTTACAGATGATTTGAATGCAGTCGTTTAAATGAATGTCTGAACTCTGCTGATGTGTGTGTTTGGAGTATTTGTGCTGGAATACTTTCATAAAAATCTCTGGTATGGTTTTCTGCTGTTTATGGTTTACTTCAGCACTGGTGCGGGGGTGAGTAAAGACTCCAAAGTACCTATAATTCTCTGTATGTTCAGTAACTGAATAGATCAGATTGAATGAAGAAAGGCTTAATATAAAGAAGGAAGCATTTGACGTATAACTGATCTGCAGATCTGGAACTGGATCATCAGATGATCAGGATGATCAGCCCTTTTACTTGCAGCGGTACTGTTCCAGGAGTTCTCATAGTCTCTTTTTTTTATATCCAAATTAGGACCACCATACGGTTGCAGTGTTGGCTGTTTTCAGTCTTTTGTTCTCCGTATGGCTGATGTGGTCTGGTTCCTTCCTTCGGCGCCTTGTAATAGACAGCCAAAAGCAGGAGTACGGGTATTATGTTCGGAACATTTTACTGAAGCGTGCTCCCCTTCAGCAGCTCTGCTTAAGACTGAGGGCACATAAACTACTTAAGTCTTTCTAAGATTTATCCACTGTGATATCAAACCAAGCCTTTATGGTCAACAGAGCCAGTTCACCCCTTCCTGTTTGGAAAGGCCAGGTGGGCACTGTTCTTGAAGTACAGTTCACAGTGCTCACAGTTTCTGCAGTAGTAGTATTTTTGTAGTGGTCATAGTTGTTTTTTGTTTTCATCACAGAATCATGAAATCAGCCGTTTTCAGCAACCGTGAAAACGCCACTCCTAAAAGTCCTGAGCAGGCCCTTATAAAAAAGATGATGCAGATCAGTCGGTTTCCATTCAGGAGGGAAAATGAAGGTCAGTGACAACAAGAATGAGGTTCTTCCAGATGTTCCAGACAGTTGGAGACTCCACTTTACAGATGATTTGAATGCAGTCGTTTAAATGAATGTCTGAACTCTGCTGATGTGTGTGTTTGCAGTATTTGTGCTGGAGGGCACATAAACTACTTAAGTCTTTCTAAGATTTATCCACTGTGCAAAAAGATGAAGATGATGAGCAGTTTTTAATTCCGGACAGCTGGAGACTCCACTTTACAGATGATTTGAATGCAGTCGTTGAAATGAATGATTTATCCACTGTGATATCAAACCAAAGCCTTTATGGTCAATGGAGCCAGTTCACCCCTTCCTGGTTTGGAAAGGCCAGGTGGGCACTGTTCTTGAAGTACAGATCACAGTGCATACAGTTTCTTTTTTTTATATCCAAATTAGGACCACCATGCGGTTGCAGTGTTGGCTGTTTTCAGTCTTTTCTTCTCCGTCTGGGTGATGTGGTCTGGTGCCTTCCCTCGGCGCCTTGTGATAGACAGCCAAAAGCAGGAGTACGGGTATTATGTTCGGAACATTTTACTGAAGCGTGCTCCCCTTCAGCAGCTCTGCATCAGACTGAGGGCACATACACTATGTAAGTCTTTCTAAGATTTATCCACTGTGCAAGAAGATGAAGATGATGAGCAGTTTTTAATTCCGGAGGGAAAATGAAGGTCAGTGGCAACAAGAATGAGGTTCTTCCAGATGTTCCAGACAGCTGGAGACTCCACTTTACAGATGATTTGAATGCAGTCGTTTAAATGAATGTCTGAACTCTGCTGATGTGTGTGTTTGCAGTATTTGTGCTGGAATACTTTCATAAAAATCTCTGGTATGGTTTTCTGCTGTTTATGGTTTACTTCAGCACTGGTGCGGGGGTGAGTAAAGACTCCAAAGTACCTATAATTCTCTGTATGTTCAGTAACTGAATAGATCAGATTGAATGAAGAAAGGCTTAATATAAAGAAGGAAGCATTTGACGTATAACTGATCTGCAGATCTGGAACTGGATCATCAGATGATCAGGATGATCAGCCCTTTTACTTGCAGCGGTACTTTTCCAGGAGTTCTCATAGTCTCTTTTTTTTATATCCAAATTAGGACCACCATACGGTTGCAGTGTTGGCTGTTTTCAGTCTTTTGTTCTCCGTATGGCTGATGTGGTCTGGTTCCTTCCTTCGGCGCCTTGTAATAGACAGCCAAAAGCAGGAGTACGGGTATTATGTTCGGAACATTTTACTGAAGCGTGCTCCCCTTCAGCAGCTCTGCTTAAGACTGAGGGCACATAAACTACTTAAGTCTTTCTAAGATTTATCCACTGTGATATCAAACCAAGCCTTTATGGTCAACAGAGCCAGTTCACCCCTTCCTGTTTGGAAAGGCCAGGTGGGCACTGTTCTTGAAGTACAGTTCACAGTGCTCACAGTTTCTGCAGTAGTAGTATTTTTGTAGTGGTCATAGTTGTTTTTTGTTTTCATCACAGAATCATGAAATCAGCCGTTTTCAGCAACCGTGAAAACGCCACTCCTAAAAGTCCTGAGCAGGCCCTTATAAAAAAGATGATGCAGATCAGTCGGTTTCCATTCAGGAGGGAAAATGAAGGTCAGTGACAACAAGAATGAGGTTCTTCCAGATGTTCCAGACAGTTGGAGACTCCACTTTACAGATGATTTGAATGCAGTCGTTGAAATGAATGTCTGAACTCTGCTGATGTGTGTGTTTGCAGTATTTGTGCTGGAGGGCACATAAACTACTTAAGTCTTTCTAAGATTTATCCACTGTGCAAAAAGATGAAGATGATGAGCAGTTTTTAATTCCGGACAGCTGGAGACTCCACTTTACAGATGATTTGAATGCAGTCGTTGAAATGAATGATTTATCCACTGTGATATCAAACCAAAGCCTTTATGGTCAATGGAGCCAGTTCACCCCTTCCTGGTTTGGAAAGGCCAGGTGGGCACTGTTCTTGAAGTACAGATCACAGTGCATACAGTTTCTTTTTTTTATATCCAAATTAGGACCACCATGCGGTTGCAGTGTTGGCTGTTTTCAGTCTTTTCTTCTCCGTCTGGGTGATGTGGTTTGGTGCCTTCCCTCGGCGCCTTGTGATAGACAGCCAAAAGCAGGAGTACGGGTATTGTGTTCGGAACATTTTACTGAAGCGTGCTCCCCTTCAGCAGCTCTGCATCAGACTGAGGGCACATACACTATGTAAGTCTTTCTAAGATTTATCCACTGTGCAAGAAGATGAAGATGATGAGCAGTTTTTAATTCCGGAGGGAAAATGAAGGTCAGTGACAACAAGAATGAGGTTCTTCCAGATGTTCCAGACAGCTGGAGACTCCACTTTACAGATGATTTGAATGCAGTCGTTTAAATGAATGTCTGAACTCTGCTGATGTGTGTGTTTGCAGTATTTGTGCTGGAATACTTTCATAAAAATCTCTGGTATGGTTTTCTGCTGTTTATGGTTTACTTCAGCACTGGTGCTGGGGTGAGTAAAGACTCCAAAGTGCCTATAATTCACTGTATGTTCAGTAACTGAATAGATCAGATTGAATGAAGAAAGGCTTAATATAAAGAAGGAAGCATTTGACGTATAACTGATCTGCAGATCTGGAACTGGATCATCAGATGATCAGGATGATCAGCCCTTTTACTTGCAGCAGTACTTTTCCAGGAGTTCTCATAGTCTCTTTTTTTTTATATCCAAATTAGGACCACCATACGGTTGCAGTGTTGGCTGTTTTCAGTCTTTTGTTCTCCGTATGGCTGATGTGGTCTGGTTCCTTCCTTCGGCGCCTTGTAATAGACAGCCAAAAGCAGGAGTACGGGTATTATGTTCGGAACATTTTACTGAAGCGTGCTCCCCTTCAGCAGCTCTGCTTAAGACTGAGGGCACATAAACTACTTAAGTCTTTCTAAGATTTATCCACTGTGATATCAAACCAAGCCTTTATGGTCAACAGAGCCAGTTCACCCCTTCCTGTTTGGAAAGGCCAGGTGGGCACTGTTCTTGAAGTACAGTTCACAGTGCTCACAGTTTCTGCAGTAGTAGTATTTTTGTAGTGGTCATAGTTGTTTTTTGTTTTCATCACAGAATCATGAAATCAGCCGTTTTCAGCAACCGTGAAAACGCCACTCCTAAAAGTCCTGAGCAGGCCCTTATTAAAAAGAAGATGCAGATCAGTCGGTTTCCATTCAGGAGGGAAAATGAAGGTCAGTGACAACAAGAATGAGGTTCTTCCAGATGTTCCAGACAGTTGGAGACTCCACTTTACAGATGATTTGAATGCAGTCGTTTAAATGAATGTCTGAACTCTGCTGATGTGTGTGTTTGCAGTATTTGTGCTGGAGGGCACATAAACTACTTAAGTCTTTCTAAGATTTATCCACTGTGCAAAAAGATGAAGATGATGAGCAGTTTTTAATTCCGGACAGCTGGAGACTCCACTTTACAGATGATTTGAATGCAGTCGTTGAAATGAATGATTTATCCACTGTGATATCAAACCAAAGCCTTTATGGTCAATGGAGCCAGTTCACCCCTTCCTGGTTTGGAAAGGCCAGGTGGGCACTGTTCTTGAAGTACAGATCACAGTGCTCACAGTTTCTTTTTTTTATATCCAAATTAGGACCACCATGCGGTTGCAGTGTTGGCTGTTTTCAGTCTTTTCTTCTCCGTCTGGGTGATGTGGTCTGGTGCCTTCCCTCGGCGCCTTGTGATAGACAGCCAAAAGCAGGAGTACGGGTATTATGTTCGGAACATTTTACTGAAGCGTGCTCCCCTTCAGCAGCTCTGCATCAGACTGAGGGCACATACACTATGTAAGTCTTTCTAAGATTTATCCACTGTGCAAGAAGATGAAGATGATGAGCAGTTTTTAATTCCGGAGGGAAAATGAAGGTCAGTGACAACAAGAATGAGGTTCTTCCAGATGTTCCAGACAGCTGGAGACTCCACTTTACAGATGATTTGAATGCAGTCGTTTAAATGAATGTCTGAACTCTGCTGATGTGTGTGTTTGCAGTATTTGTGCTGGAATACTTTCATAAAAATCTCTGGTATGGTTTTCTGCTGTTTATGGTTTACTTCAGCACTGGTGCGGGGGTGAGTAAAGACTCCAAAGTACCTATAATTCTCTGTATGTTCAGTAACTGAATAGATCAGATTGAATGAAGAAAGGCTTAATATAAAGAAGGAAGCATTTGACGTATAACTGATCTGCAGATCTGGAACTGGATCATCAGATGATCAGGATGATCAGCCCTTTTACTTGCAGCGGTACTTTTCCAGGAGTTCTCATAGTCTCTTTTTTTTATATCCAAATTAGGACCACCATACGGTTGCAGTGTTGGCTGTTTTCAGTCTTTTGTTCTCCGTATGGCTGATGTGGTCTGGTTCCTTCCTTCGGCGCCTTGTAATAGACAGCCAAAAGCAGGAGTACGGGTATTATGTTCGGAACATTTTACTGAAGCGTGCTCCCCTTCAGCAGCTCTGCATCAGACTGAGGGCACATAAACTACTTAAGTCTTTCTAAGATTTATCCACTGTGATATCAAACCAAGCCTTTATGGTCAACAGAGCCAGTTCACCCCTTCCTGTTTGGAAAGGCCAGGTGGGCACTGTTCTTGAAGTACAGTTCACAGTGCTCACAGTTTCTGCAGTAGTAGTATTTTTGTAGTGGTCATAGTTGTTTTTTGTTTTCATCACAGAATCATGAAATCAGCCGTTTTCAGCAACCGTGAAAACGCCACTCCTAAAAGTCCTGAGCAGGCCCTTATAAAAAAGATGATGCAGATCAGTCGGTTTCCATTCAGGAGGGAAAATGAAGGTCAGTGACAACAAGAATGAGGTTCTTCCAGATGTTCCAGACAGTTGGAGACTCCACTTTACAGATGATTTGAATGCAGTCGTTTAAATGAATGTCTGAACTCTGCTGATGTGTGTGTTTGCAGTATTTGTGCTGGAGGGCACATAAACTACTTAAGTCTTTCTAAGATTTATCCACTGTGCAAAAAGATGAAGATGATGAGCAGTTTTTAATTCCGGACAGCTGGAGACTCCACTTTACAGATGATTTGAATGCAGTCGTTGAAATGAATGATTTATCCACTGTGATATCTAACCAAAGCCTTTATGGTCAATGGAGCCAGTTCACCCCTTCCTGGTTTGGAAAGGCCAGGTGGGCACTGTTCTTGAAGTACAGATCACAGTGCATACAGTTTCTTTTTTTTATATCCAAATTAGGACCACCATGCGGTTGCAGTGTTGGCTGTTTTCAGTCTTTTCTTCTCCGTCTGGGTGATGTGGTCTGGTGCCTTCCCTCGGCGCCTTGTGATAGAGAGCCAAAAGCAGGAGTACGGGTATTATGTTCGGAACATTTTACTGAAGCGTGCTCCCCTTCAGCAGCTCTGCATCAGACTGAGGGCACATACACTATGTAAGTCTTTCTAAGATTTATCCACTGTGCAAGAAGATGAAGATGATGAGCAGTTTTTAATTCCGGAGGGAAAATGAAGGTCAGTGACGACAAGAATGAGGTTCTTCCAGATGTTCCAGACAGCTGGAGACTCCACTTTACAGATGATTTGAATGCAGTCGTTTAAATGAATGTCTGAACTCTGCTGATGTGTGTGTTTGCAGTATTTGTGCTGGAATACTTTCATAAAAATCTCTGGTATGGTTTTCTGCTGTTTATGGTTTACTTCAGCACTGGTGCGGGGGTGAGTAAAGACTCCAAAGTACCTATAATTCTCTGTATGTTCAGTAACTGAATAGATCAGATTGAATGAAGAAAGGCTTAATATAAAGAAGGAAGCATTTGACGTATAACTGATCTGCAGATCTGGAACTGGATCATCAGATGATCAGGATGATCAGCCCTTTTACTTGCAGCGGTACTTTTCCAGGAGTTCTCATAGTCTCTTTTTTTTATATCCAAATTAGGACCACCATACGGTTGCAGTGTTGGCTGTTTTCTGTCTTTTGTTCTCCGTATGGCTGATGTGGTCTGGTTCCTTCCTTCGGCGCCTTGTAATAGACAGCCAAAAGCAGGAGTACGGGTATTATGTTCGGAACATTTTACTGAAGCGTGCTCCCCTTCAGCAGCTCTGCATAAGACTGAGGGCACATAAACTACTTAAGTCTTTCTAAGATTTATCCACTGTGATATCAAACCAAGCCTTTATGGTCAACAGAGCCAGTTCACCCCTTCCTGTTTGGAAAGGCCAGGTGGGCACTGTTCTTGAAGTACAGTTCACAGTGCTCACAGTTTCTGCAGTAGTAGTATTTTGGTAGTGGTCATAGTTGTTTTTTGTTTTCATCACAGAATCATGAAATCAGCCGTTTTCAGCAACCGTGAAAACGCCACTCCTAAAAGTCCTGAGCAGGCCCTTATAAAAAAGATGATGCAGATCAGTCGGTTTCCATTCAGGAGGGAAAATGAAGGTCAGTGACAACAAGAATGAGGTTCTTCCAGATGTTCCAGACAGTTGGAGACTCCACTTTACAGATGATTTGAATGCAGTCGTTTAAATGAATGTCTGAACTCTGCTGATGTGTGTATTTGCAGTATTTGTGCTGGAGGGCACATAAACTACTTAAGTCTTTCTAAGATTTATCCACTGTGCAAAAAGATGAAGATGATGAGCAGTTTTTAATTCCGGACAGCTGGAGACTCCACTTTACAGATGATTTGAATGCAGTCGTTGAAATGAATGATTTATCCACTGTGATATCAAACCAAAGCCTTTATGGTCAATGGAGCCAGTTCACCCCTTCCTGGTTTGGAAAGGCCAGGTGGGCACTGTTCTTGAAGTACAGATCACAGTGCATACAGTTTCTTTTTTTTATATCCAAATTAGGACCACCATGCGGTTGCAGTGTTGGCTGTTTTCAGTCTTTTCTTCTCCGTCTGGGTGATGTGGTCTGGTGCCTTCCCTCGGCGCCTTGTGATAGACAGCCAAAAGCAGGAGTACGGGTATTATGTTCGGAACATTTTACTGAAGCGTGCTCCCCTTCAGCAGCTCTGCATCAGACTGAGGGCACATACACTATGTAAGTCTTTCTAAGATTTATCCACTGTGCAAGAAGATGAAGATGATGAGCAGTTTTTAATTCCGGAGGGAAAATGAAGGTCAGTGACGACAAGAATGAGGTTCTTCCAGATGTTCCAGACAGCTGGAGACTCCACTTTACAGATGATTTGAATGCAGTCGTTTAAATGAATGTCTGAACTCTGCTGATGTGTGTGTTTGCAGTATTTGTGCTGGAATACTTTCATAAAAATCTCTGGTATGGTTTTCTGCTGTTTATGGTTTACTTCAGCACTGGTGCGGGGGTGAGTAAAGACTCCAAAGTACCTATAATTCTCTGTATGTTCAGTAACTGAATAGATCAGATTGAATGAAGAAAGGCTTAATATAAAGAAGGAAGCAATTGACGTATAACTGATCTGCAGATCTGGAACTGGATCATCAGATGATCAGGATGATCAGCCCTTTTACTTGCAGCGGTACTGTTCCAGGAGTTCTCATAGTCTCTTTTTTTTATATCCAAATTAGGACCACCATACGGTTGCAGTGTTGGCTGTTTTCTGTCTTTTGTTCTCCGTATGGCTGATGTGGTCTGGTTCCTTCCTTCGGCGCCTTGTAATAGACAGCCAAAAGCAGGAGTACGGGTATTATGTTCGGAACATTTTACTGAAGCGTGCTCCCCTTCAGCAGCTCTGCTTAAGACTGAGGGCACATAAACTACTTAAGTCTTTCTAAGATTTATCCACTGTGATATCAAACCAAGCCTTTATGGTCAACAGAGCCAGTTCACCCCTTCCTGTTTGGAAAGGCCAGGTGGGCACTGTTCTTGAAGTACAGTTCACAGTGCTCACAGTTTCTGCAGTAGTAGTATTTTGGTAGTGGTCATAGTTGTTTTTTGTTTTCATCACAGAATCATGAAATCAGCCGTTTTCAGCAACCGTGAAAACGCCACTCCTAAAAGTCCTGAGCAGGCCCTTATAAAAAAGATGATGCAGATCAGTCGGTTTCCATTCAGGAGGGAAAATGAAGGTCAGTGACAACAAGAATGAGGTTCTTCCAGATGTTCCAGACAGTTGGAGACTCCACTTTACAGATGATTTGAATGCAGTCGTTGAAATGAATGTCTGAACTCTGCTGATGTGTGTATTTGCAGTATTTGTGCTGGAGGGCACATAAACTACTTAAGTCTTTCTAAGATTTATCCACTGTGCAAAAAGATGAAGATGATGAGCAGTTTTTAATTCCGGACAGCTGGAGACTCCACTTTACAGATGATTTGAATGCAGTCGTTGAAATGAATGATTTATCCACTGTGATATCAAACCAAAGCCTTTATGGTCAATGGAGCCAGTTCACCCCTTCCTGGTTTGGAAAGGCCAGGTGGGCACTGTTCTTGAAGTACAGATCACAGTGCTCACAGTTTCTTTTTTTTATATCCAAATTAGGACCACCATGCGGTTGCAGTGTTGGCTGTTTTCAGTCTTTTCTTCTCCGTCTGGGTGATGTGGTCTGGTGCCTTCCCTCGGCGCCTTGTGATAGACAGCCAAAAGCAGGAGTACGGGTATTATGTTCGGAAAATTTTACTGAAGCGTGCTCCCCTTCAGCAGCTCTGCATCAGACTGAGGGCACATACACTATGTAAGTCTTTCTAAGATTTATCCACTGTGCAAGAAGATGAAGATGATGAGCAGTTTTTAATTCCGGAGGGAAAATGAAGGTCAGTGACAACAAGAATGAGGTTCTTCCAGATGTTCCAGACAGCTGGAGACTCCACTTTACAGATGATTTGAATGCAGTCGTTTAAATGAATGTCTGAACTCTGCTGATGTGTGTGTTTGCAGTATTTGTGCTGGAATACTTTCATAAAAATCTCTGGTATGGTTTTCTGCTGTTTATGGTTTACTTCAGCACTGGTGCGGGGGTGAGTAAAGACTCCAAAGTACCTATAATTCTCTGTATGTTCAGTAACTGAATAGATCAGATTGAATGAAGAAAGGCTTAATATAAAGAAGGAAGCATTTGACGTATAACTGATCTGCAGATCTGGAACTGGATCATCAGATGATCAGGATGATCAGCCCTTTTACTTGCAGCGGTACTTTTCCAGGAGTTCTCATAGTCTCTTTTTTTTATATCCAAATTAGGACCACCATACGGTTGCAGTGTTGGCTGTTTTCAGTCTTTTGTTCTCCGTATGGCTGATGTGGTCTGGTTCCTTCCTTCGGCGCCTTGTAATAGACAGCCAAAAGCAGGAGTACGGGTATTATGTTCGGAACATTTTACTGAAGCGTGCTCCCCTTCAGCAGCTCTGCATCAGACTGAGGGCACATAAACTACTTAAGTCTTTCTAAGATTTATCCACTGTGATATCAAACCAAGCCTTTATGGTCAACAGAGCCAGTTCACCCCTTCCTGTTTGGAAAGGCCAGGTGGGCACTGTTCTTGAAGTACAGTTCACAGTGCTCACAGTTTCTGCAGTAGTAGTATTTTTGTAGTGGTCATAGTTGTTTTTTGTTGTCATCACAGAATCATGAAATCAGCCGTTTTCAGCAACCGTGAAAACGCCACTCCTAAAAGTCCTGAGCAGGCCCTTATAAAAAAGATGATGCAGATCAGTCGGTTTCCATTCAGGAGGGAAAATGAAGGTCAGTGACAACAAGAATGAGGTTCTTCCAGATGTTCCAGACAGTTGGAGACTCCACTTTACAGATGATTTGAATGCAGTCGTTGAAATGAATGTCTGAACTCTGCTGATGTGTGTGTTTGCAGTATTTGTGCTGGAGGGCACATAAACTACTTAAGTCTTTCTAAGATTTATCCACTGTGCAAAAAGATGAAGATGATGAGCAGTTTTTAATTCCGGACAGCTGGAGACTCCACTTTACAGATGATTTGAATGCAGTCGTTGAAATGAATGATTTATCCACTGTGATATCAAACCAAAGCCTTTATGGTCAATGGAGCCAGTTCACCCCTTCCTGGTTTGGAAAGGCCAGGTGGGCACTGTTCTTGAAGTACAGATCACAGTGCTCACAGTTTCTTTTTTTTATATCCAAATTAGGACCACCATGCGGTTGCAGTGTTGGCTGTTTTCAGTCTTTTCTTCTCCGTCTGGGTGATGTGGTCTGGTGCCTTCCCTCGGCGCCTTGTGATAGACAGCCAAAAGCAGGAGTACGGGTATTATGTTCGGAACATTTTACTGAAGCGTGCTCCCCTTCAGCAGCTCTGCATCAGACTGAGGGCACATACACTATGTAAGTCTTTCTAAGATTTATCCACTGTGCAAGAAGATGAAGATGATGAGCAGTTTTTAATTCCGGAGGGAAAATGAAGGTCAGTGACGACAAGAATGAGGTTCTTCCAGATGTTCCAGACAGCTGGAGACTCCACTTTACAGATGATTTGAATGCAGTCGTTTAAATGAATGTCTGAACTCTGCTGATGTGTGTGTTTGCAGTATTTGTGCTGGAATACTTTCATAAAAATCTCTGGTATGGTTTTCTGCTGTTTATGGTTTACTTCAGCACTGGTGCGGGGGTGAGTAAAGACTCCAAAGTACCTATAATTCTCTGTATGTTCAGTAACTGAATAGATCAGATTGAATGAAGAAAGGCTTAATATAAAGAAGGAAGCAATTGACGTATAACTGATCTGCAGATCTGGAACTGGATCATCAGATGATCAGGATGATCAGCCCTTTTACTTGCAGCGGTACTGTTCCAGGAGTTCTCATAGTCTCTTTTTTTTATATCCAAATTAGGACCACCATACGGTTGCAGTGTTGGCTGTTTTCTGTCTTTTGTTCTCCGTATGGCTGATGTGGTCTGGTTCCTTCCTTCGGCGCCTTGTAATAGACAGCCAAAAGCAGGAGTACGGGTATTATGTTCGGAACATTTTACTGAAGCGTGCTCCCCTTCAGCAGCTCTGCTTAAGACTGAGGGCACATAAACTACTTAAGTCTTTCTAAGATTTATCCACTGTGATATCAAACCAAGCCTTTATGGTCAACAGAGCCAGTTCACCCCTTCCTGTTTGGAAAGGCCAGGTGGGCACTGTTCTTGAAGTACAGTTCACAGTGCTCACAGTTTCTGCAGTAGTAGTATTTTGGTAGTGGTCATAGTTGTTTTTTGTTTTCATCACAGAATCATGAAATCAGCCGTTTTCAGCAACCGTGAAAACGCCACTCCTAAAAGTCCTGAGCAGGCCCTTATAAAAAAGATGATGCAGATCAGTCGGTTTCCATTCAGGAGGGAAAATGAAGGTCAGTGACAACAAGAATGAGGTTCTTCCAGATGTTCCAGACAGTTGGAGACTCCACTTTACAGATGATTTGAATGCAGTCGTTTAAATGAATGTCTGAACTCTGCTGATGTGTGTATTTGCAGTATTTGTGCTGGAGGGCACATAAACTACTTAAGTCTTTCTAAGATTTATCCACTGTGCAAAAAGATGAAGATGATGAGCAGTTTTTAATTCCGGACAGCTGGAGACTCCACTTTACAGATGATTTGAATGCAGTCGTTGAAATGAATGATTTATCCACTGTGATATCAAACCAAAGCCTTTATGGTCAATGGAGCCAGTTCACCCCTTCCTGGTTTGGAAAGGCCAGGTGGGCACTGTTCTTGAAGTACAGATCACAGTGCATACAGTTTCTTTTTTTTATATCCAAATTAGGACCACCATGCGGTTGCAGTGTTGGCTGTTTTCAGTCTTTTCTTCTCCGTCTGGGTGATGTGGTCTGGTGCCTTCCCTCGGCGCCTTGTGATAGACAGCCAAAAGCAGGAGTACGGGTATTATGTTCGGAACATTTTACTGAAGCGTGCTCCCCTTCAGCAGCTCTGCATCAGACTGAGGGCACATACACTATGTAAGTCTTTCTAAGATTTATCCACTGTGCAAGAAGATGAAGATGATGAGCAGTTTTTAATTCCGGAGGGAAAATGAAGGTCAGTGACAACAAGAATGAGGTTCTTCCAGATGTTCCAGACAGTTGGAGACTCCACTTTACAGATGATTTGAATGCAGTCGTTTAAATGAATGTCTGAACTCTGCTGATGTGTGTATTTGCAGTATTTGTGCTGGAGGGCACATAAACTACTTAAGTCTTTCTAAGATTTATCCACTGTGCAAAAAGATGAAGATGATGAGCAGTTTTTAATTCCGGACAGCTGGAGACTCCACTTTACAGATGATTTGAATGCAGTCGTTGAAATGAATGATTTATCCACTGTGATATCAAACCAAAGCCTTTATGGTCAATGGAGCCAGTTCACCCCTTCCTGGTTTGGAAAGGCCAGGTGGGCACTGTTCTTGAAGTACAGATCACAGTGCTCACAGTTTCTTTTTTTTATATCCAAATTAGGACCACCATGCGGTTGCAGTGTTGGCTGTTTTCAGTCTTTTCTTCTCCGTCTGGGTGATGTGGTCTGGTGCCTTCCCTCGGCGCCTTGTGATAGACAGCCAAAAGCAGGAGTACGGGTATTATGTTCGGAACATTTTACTGAAGCGTGCTCCCCTTCAGCAGCTCTGCATCAGACTGAGGGCACATACACTATGTAAGTCTTTCTAAGATTTATCCACTGTGCAAGAAGATGAAGATGATGAGCAGTTTTTAATTCCGGAGGGAAAATGAAGGTCAGTGACGACAAGAATGAGGTTCTTCCAGATGTACCAGACAGCTGGAGACTCCACTTTACAGATGATTTGAATGCAGTCGTTTAAATGAATGTCTGAACTCTGCTGATGTGTGTGTTTGCAGTATTTGTGCTGGAATACTTTCATAAAAATCTCTGGTATGGTTTTCTGCTGTTTATGGTTTACTTCAGCACTGGTGCGGGGGTGAGTAAAGACTCCAAAGTACCTATAATTCTCTGTATGTTCAGTAACTGAATAGATCAGATTGAATGAAGAAAGGCTTAATATAAAGAAGGAAGCATTTGACGTATAACTGATCTGCAGATCTGGAACTGGATCATCAGATGATCAGGATGATCAGCCCTTTTACTTGTAGCAGTACTTTTCCAGGAGTTCTCATAGTCTCTTTTTTTTATATCCAAATTAGGACCACCATACGGTTGCAGTGTTGGCTGTTTTCAGTCTTTTGTTCTCCGTATGGCTGATGTGGTCTGGTTCCTTCCTTCGGCGCCTTGTAATAGACAGCCAAAAGCAGGAGTACGGGTATTATGTTCGGAACATTTTACTGAAGCGTGCTCCCCTTCAGCAGCTCTGCTTAAGACTGAGGGCACATAAACTACTTAAGTCTTTCTAAGATTTATCCACTGTGATATCAAACCAAGCCTTTATGGTCAACAGAGCCAGTTCACCCCTTCCTGTTTGGAAAGGCCAGGTGGGCACTGTTCTTGAAGTACAGTTCACAGTGCTCACAGTTTCTGCAGTAGTAGTATTTTGGTAGTGGTCATAGTTGTTTTTTGTTTTCATCACAGAATCATGAAATCAGCCGTTTTCAGCAACCGTGAAAACGCCACTCCTAAAAGTCCTGAGCAGGCCCTTATAAAAAAGATGATGCAGATCAGTCGGTTTCCATTCAGGAGGGAAAATGAAGGTCAGTGACAACAAGAATGAGGTTCTTCCAGATGTTCCAGACAGTTGGAGACTCCACTTTACAGATGATTTGAATGCAGTCGTTGAAATGAATGTCTGAACTCTGCTGATGTGTGTGTTTGCAGTATTTGTGCTGGAGGGCACATAAACTACTTAAGTCTTTCTAAGATTTATCCACTGTGCAAAAAGATGAAGATGATGAGCAGTTTTTAATTCCGGACAGCTGGAGACTCCACTTTACAGATGATTTGAATGCAGTCGTTGAAATGAATGATTTATCCACTGTGATATCAAACCAAAGCCTTTATGGTCAATGGAGCCAGTTCACCCCTTCCTGGTTTGGAAAGGCCAGGTGGGCACTGTTCTTGAAGTACAGATCACAGTGCTCACAGTTTCTTTTTTTTATATCCAAATTAGGACCACCATGCGGTTGCAGTGTTGGCTGTTTTCAGTCTTTTCTTCTCCGTCTGGGTGATGTGGTCTGGTGCCTTCCCTCGGCGCCTTGTGATAGACAGCCAAAAGCAGGAGTACGGGTATTATGTTCGGAACATTTTACTGAAGCGTGCTCCCCTTCAGCAGCTCTGCATCAGACTGAGGGCACATACACTATGTAAGTCTTTCTAAGATTTATCCACTGTGCAAGAAGATGAAGATGATGAGCAGTTTTTAATTCCGGAGGGAAAATGAAGGTCAGTGACGACAAGAATGAGGTTCTTCCAGATGTTCCAGACAGCTGGAGACTCCACTTTACAGATGATTTGAATGCAGTCGTTTAAATGAATGTCTGAACTCTGCTGATGTGTGTGTTTGCAGTATTTGTGCTGGAATACTTTCATAAAAATCTCTGGTATGGTTTTCTGCTGTTTATGGTTTACTTCAGCACTGGTGCGGGGGTGAGTAAAGACTCCAAAGTACCTATAATTCTCTGTATGTTCAGTAACTGAATAGATCAGATTGAATGAAGAAAGGCTTAATATAAAGAAGGAAGCAATTGACGTATAACTGATCTGCAGATCTGGAACTGGATCATCAGATGATCAGGATG
This sequence comes from Salminus brasiliensis, assembly GCF_030463535.1. Lineage (NCBI taxonomy): Eukaryota > Metazoa > Chordata > Actinopteri > Characiformes > Bryconidae > Salminus > Salminus brasiliensis. The sequence continues at coordinate 30,324,671 of NC_132879.1, forward strand.
ATCAGCCCTTTTACTTGCAGCGGTACTGTTCCAGGAGTTCTCATAGTCTCTTTTTTTTATATCCAAATTAGGACCACCATACGGTTGCAGTGTTGGCTGTTTTCTGTCTTTTGTTCTCCGTATGGCTGATGTGGTCTGGTTCCTTCCTTCGGCGCCTTGTAATAGACAGCCAAAAGCAGGAGTACGGGTATTATGTTCGGAACATTTTACTGAAGCGTGCTCCCCTTCAGCAGCTCTGCTTAAGACTGAGGGCACATAAACTACTTAAGTCTTTCTAAGATTTATCCACTGTGATATCAAACCAAGCCTTTATGGTCAACAGAGCCAGTTCACCCCTTCCTGTTTGGAAAGGCCAGGTGGGCACTGTTCTTGAAGTACAGTTCACAGTGCTCACAGTTTCTGCAGTAGTAGTATTTTGGTAGTGGTCATAGTTGTTTTTTGTTTTCATCACAGAATCATGAAATCAGCCGTTTTCAGCAACCGTGAAAACGCCACTCCTAAAAGTCCTGAGCAGGCCCTTATAAAAAAGATGATGCAGATCAGTCGGTTTCCATTCAGGAGGGAAAATGAAGGTCAGTGACAACAAGAATGAGGTTCTTCCAGATGTTCCAGACAGTTGGAGACTCCACTTTACAGATGATTTGAATGCAGTCGTTTAAATGAATGTCTGAACTCTGCTGATGTGTGTGTTTGCAGTATTTGTGCTGGAATACTTTCATAAAAATCTCTGGTATGGTTTTCTGCTGTTTATGGTTTACTTCAGCACTGGTGCGGGGGTGAGTAAAGACTCCAAAGTACCTATAATTCTCTGTATGTTCAGTAACTGAATAGATCAGATTGAATGAAGAAAGGCTTAATATAAAGAAGGAAGCATTTGACGTATAACTGATCTGCAGATCTGGAACTGGATCATCAGATGATCAGGATGATCAGCCCTTTTACTTGTAGCGGTACTTTTCCAGGAGTTCTCATAGTCTCTTTTTTTTATATCCAAATTAGGACCACCATACGGTTGCAGTGTTGGCTGTTTTCAGTCTTTTGTTCTCCGTATGGCTGATGTGGTCTGGTTCCTTCCTTCGGCGCCTTGTAATAGACAGCCAAAAGCAGGAGTACGGGTATTATGTTCGGAACATTTTACTGAAGCGTGCTCCCCTTCAGCAGCTCTGCTTAAGACTGAGGGCACATAAACTACTTAAGTCTTTCTAAGATTTATCCACTGTGATATCAAACCAAGCCTTTATGGTCAACAGAGCCAGTTCACCCCTTCCTGTTTGGAAAGGCCAGGTGGGCACTGTTCTTGAAGTACAGTTCACAGTGCTCACAGTTTCTGCAGTAGTAGTATTTTGGTAGTGGTCATAGTTGTTTTTTGTTTTCATCACAGAATCATGAAATCAGCCGTTTTCAGCAACCGTGAAAACGCCACTCCTAAAAGTCCTGAGCAGGCCCTTATAAAAAAGATGATGCAGATCAGTCGGTTTCCATTCAGGAGGGAAAATGAAGGTCAGTGACAACAAGAATGAGGTTCTTCCAGATGTTCCAGACAGTTGGAGACTCCACTTTACAGATGATTTGAATGCAGTCGTTTAAATGAATGTCTGAACTCTGCTGATGTGTGTATTTGCAGTATTTGTGCTGGAGGGCACATAAACTACTTAAGTCTTTCTAAGATTTATCCACTGTGCAAAAAGATGAAGATGATGAGCAGTTTTTAATTCCGGACAGCTGGAGACTCCACTTTACAGATGATTTGAATGCAGTCGTTGAAATGAATGATTTATCCACTGTGATATCAAACCAAAGCCTTTATGGTCAATGGAGCCAGTTCACCCCTTCCTGGTTTGGAAAGGCCAGGTGGGCACTGTTCTTGAAGTACAGATCACAGTGCATACAGTTTCTTTTTTTTATATCCAAATTAGGACCACCATGCGGTTGCAGTGTTGGCTGTTTTCAGTCTTTTGTTCTCCGTATGGCTGATGTGGTCTGGTTCCTTCCCTCGGCGCCTTGTGATAGACAGCCAAAAGCAGGAGTACGGGTATTATGTTCGGAACATTTTACTGAAGCGTGCTCCCCTTCAGCAGCTCTGCATCAGACTGAGGGCACATACACTATGTAAGTCTTTCTAAGATTTATCCACTGTGCAAGAAGATGAAGATGATGAGCAGTTTTTAATTCCGGAGGGAAAATGAAGGTCAGTGACGACAAGAATGAGGTTCTTCCAGATGTTCCAGACAGCTGGAGACTCCACTTTACAGATGATTTGAATGCAGTCGTTTAAATGAATGTCTGAACTCTGCTGATGTGTGTGTTTGCAGTATTTGTGCTGGAATACTTTCATAAAAATCTCTGGTATGGTTTTCTGCTGTTTATGGTTTACTTCAGCACTGGTGCGGGGGTGAGTAAAGACTCCAAAGTACCTATAATTCTCTGTATGTTCAGTAACTGAATAGATCAGATTGAATGAAGAAAGGCTTAATATAAAGAAGGAAGCATTTGACGTATAACTGATCTGCAGATCTGGAACTGGATCATCAGATGATCAGGATGATCAGCCCTTTTACTTGCAGCGGTACTTTTCCAGGAGTTCTCATAGTCTCTTTTTTTTATATCCAAATTAGGACCACCATACGGTTGCAGTGTTGGCTGTTTTCAGTCTTTTGTTCTCCGTATGGCTGATGTGGTCTGGTTCCTTCCTTCGGCGCCTTGTAATAGACAGCCAAAAGCAGGAGTACGGGTATTATGTTCGGAACATTTTACTGAAGCGTGCTCCCCTTCAGCAGCTCTGCTTAAGACTGAGGGCACATAAACTACTTAAGTCTTTCTAAGATTTATCCACTGTGATATCAAACCAAGCCTTTATGGTCAACAGAGCCAGTTCACCCCTTCCTGTTTGGAAAGGCCAGGTGGGCACTGTTCTTGAAGTACAGTTCACAGTGCTCACAGTTTCTGCAGTAGTAGTATTTTTGTAGTGGTCATAGTTGTTTTTTGTTTTCATCACAGAATCATGAAATCAGCCGTTTTCAGCAACCGTGAAAACGCCACTCCTAAAAGTCCTGAGCAGGCCCTTATAAAAAAGATGATGCAGATCAGTCGGTTTCCATTCAGGAGGGAAAATGAAGGTCAGTGACAACAAGAATGAGGTTCTTCCAGATGTTCCAGACAGCTGGAGACTCCACTTTACAGATGATTTGAATGCAGTCGTTTAAATGAATGTCTGAACTCTGCTGATGTGTGTGTTTGCAGTATTTGTGCTGGAGGGCACATAAACTACTTAAGTCTTTCTAAGATTTATCCACTGTGCAAAAAGATGAAGATGATGAGCAGTTTTTAATTCCGGACAGCTGGAGACTCCACTTTACAGATGATTTGAATGCAGTCGTTGAAATGAATGATTTATCCACTGTGATATCAAACCAAAGCCTTTATGGTCAATGGAGCCAGTTCACCCCTTCCTGGTTTGGAAAGGCCAGGTGGGCACTGTTCTTGAAGTACAGATCACAGTGCATACAGTTTCTTTTTTTTATATCCAAATTAGGACCACCATGCGGTTGTAGTGTTGGCTGTTTTCAGTCTTTTCTTCTCCGTCTGGGTGATGTGGTCTGGTGCCTTCCCTCGACGCCTTGTGATAGACAGCCAAAAGCAGGAGTACGGGTATTATGTTCGGAACATTTTACTGAAGCGTGCTCCCCTTCAGCAGCTCTGCATCAGACTGAGGGCACATACACTATGTAAGTCTTTCTAAGATTTATCCACTGTGCAAGAAGATGAAGATGATGAGCAGTCTTTAATTCCGGAGGGAAAATGAAGGTCAGTGACAACAAGAATGAGGTTCTTCCAGATGTTCCAGACAGCTGGAGACTCCACTTTACAGATGATTTGAATGCAGTCGTTTAAATGAATGTCTGAACTCTGCTGATGTGTGTGTTTGCAGTATTTGTGCTGGAATACTTTCATAAAAATCTCTGGTATGGTTTTCTGCTGTTTATGGTTTACTTCAGCACTGGTGCGGGGGTGAGTAAAGACTCCAAAGTACCTATAATTCTCTGTATGTTCAGTAACTGAATAGATCAGATTGAATGAAGAAAGGCTTAATATAAAGAAGGAAGCATTTGACGTATAACTGATCTGCAGATCTGGAACTGGATCATCAGATGATCAGGATGATCAGCCCTTTTACTTGCAGCGGTACTTTTCCAGGAGTTCTCATAGTCTCTTTTTTTTATATCCAAATTAGGACCACCATGCGGTTGCAGTGTTGGCTGTTTTCAGTCTTTTGTTCTCCGTATGGCTGATGTGGTCTGGTTCCTTCCTTCGGCGCCTTGTAATAGACAGCCAAAAGCAGGAGTACGGGTATTATGTTCGGAACATTTTACTGAAGCGTGCTCCCCTTCAGCAGCTCTGCTTAAGACTGAGGGCACATAAACTACTTAAGTCTTTCTAAGATTTATCCACTGTGATATCAAACCAAGCCTTTATGGTCAACAGAGCCAGTTCACCCCTTCCTGTTTGGAAAGGCCAGGTGGGCACTGTTCTTGAAGTACAGTTCACAGTGCTCACAGTTTCTGCAGTAGTAGTATTTTTGTAGTGGTCATAGTTGTTTTTTGTTTTCATCACAGAATCATGAAATCAGCCGTTTTCAGCAACCGTGAAAACGCCACTCCTAAAAGTCCTGAGCAGGCCCTTATAAAAAAGATGATGCAGATCAGTCGGTTTCCATTCAGGAGGGAAAATGAAGGTCAGTGACAACAAGAATGAGGTTCTTCCAGATGTTCCAGACAGCTGGAGACTCCACTTTACAGATGATTTGAATGCAGTCGTTTAAATGAATGTCTGAACTCTGCTGATGTGTGTGTTTGCAGTATTTGTGCTGGAGGGCACATAAACTACTTAAGTCTTTCTAAGATTTATCCACTGTGCAAAAAGATGAAGATGATGAGCAGTTTTTAATTCCGGACAGCTGGAGACTCCACTTTACAGATGATTTGAATGCAGTCGTTGAAATGAATGATTTATCCACTGTGATATCAAACCAAAGCCTTTATGGTCAATGGAGCCAGTTCACCCCTTCCTGGTTTGGAAAGGCCAGGTGGGCACTGTTCTTGAAGTACAGATCACAGTGCATACAGTTTCTTTTTTTTATATCCAAATTAGGACCACCATGCGGTTGCAGTGTTGGCTGTTTTCAGTCTTTTCTTCTCCGTCTGGGTGATGTGGTCTGGTGCCTTCCCTCGACGCCTTGTGATAGACAGCCAAAAGCAGGAGTACGGGTATTATGTTCGGAACATTTTACTGAAGCGTGCTCCCCTTCAGCAGCTCTGCATCAGACTGAGGGCACATACACTATGTAAGTCTTTCTAAGATTTATCCACTGTGCAAGAAGATGAAGATGATGAGCAGTCTTTAATTCCGGAGGGAAAATGAAGGTCAGTGACAACAAGAATGAGGTTCTTCCAGATGTTCCAGACAGCTGGAGACTCCACTTTACAGATGATTTGAATGCAGTCGTTTAAATGAATGTCTGAACTCTGCTGATGTGTGTGTTTGCAGTATTTGTGCTGGAATACTTTCATAAAAATCTCTGGTATGGTTTTCTGCTGTTTATGGTTTACTTCAGCACTGGTGCGGGGGTGAGTAAAGACTCCAAAGTACCTATAATTCTCTGTATGTTCAGTAACTGAATAGATCAGATTGAATGAAGAAAGGCTTAATATAAAGAAGGAAGCATTTGACGTATAACTGATCTGCAGATCTGGAACTGGATCATCAGATGATCAGGATGATCAGCCCTTTTACTTGCAGCGGTACTTTTCCAGGAGTTCTCATAGTCTCTTTTTTTTTATATCCAAATTAGGACCACCATACGGTTGCAGTGTTGGCTGTTTTCAGTCTTTTGTTCTCCGTATGGCTGATGTGGTCTGGTTCCTTCCTTCGGCGCCTTGTAATAGACAGCCAAAAGCAGGAGTACGGGTATTATGTTCGGAACATTTTACTGAAGCGTGCTCCCCTTCAGCAGCTCTGCTTAAGACTGAGGGCACATAAACTACTTAAGTCTTTCTAAGATTTATCCACTGTGATATCAAACCAAGCCTTTATGGTCAACAGAGCCAGTTCACCCCTTCCTGTTTGGAAAGGCCAGGTGGGCACTGTTCTTGAAGTACAGTTCACAGTGCTCACAGTTTCTGCAGTAGTAGTATTTTTGTAGTGGTCATAGTTGTTTTTTGTTTTCATCACAGAATCATGAAATCAGCCGTTTTCAGCAACCGTGAAAACGCCACTCCTAAAAGTCCTGAGCAGGCCCTTATAAAAAAGATGATGCAGATCAGTCGGTTTCCATTCAGGAGGGAAAATGAAGGTCAGTGACAACAAGAATGAGGTTCTTCCAGATGTTCCAGACAGCTGGAGACTCCACTTTACAGATGATTTGAATGCAGTCGTTTAAATGAATGTCTGAACTCTGCTGATGTGTGTGTTTGCAGTATTTGTGCTGGAGGGCACATAAACTACTTAAGTCTTTCTAAGATTTATCCACTGTGCAAAAAGATGAAGATGATGAGCAGTTTTTAATTCCGGACAGCTGGAGACTCCACTTTACAGATGATTTGAATGCAGTCGTTGAAATGAATGATTTATCCACTGTGATATCAAACCAAAGCCTTTATGGTCAATGGAGCCAGTTCACCCCTTCCTGGTTTGGAAAGGCCAGGTGGGCACTGTTCTTGAAGTACAGATCACAGTGCATACAGTTTCTTTTTTTTATATCCAAATTAGGACCACCATGCGGTTGCAGTGTTGGCTGTTTTCAGTCTTTTCTTCTCCGTCTGGGTGATGTGGTCTGGTGCCTTCCCTCGACGCCTTGTGATAGACAGCCAAAAGCAGGAGTACGGGTATTATGTTCGGAACATTTTACTGAAGCGTGCTCCCCTTCAGCAGCTCTGCATCAGACTGAGGGCACATACACTATGTAAGTCTTTCTAAGATTTATCCACTGTGCAAGAAGATGAAGATGATGAGCAGTCTTTAATTCCGGAGGGAAAATGAAGGTCAGTGACAACAAGAATGAGGTTCTTCCAGATGTTCCAGACAGCTGGAGACTCCACTTTACAGATGATTTGAATGCAGTCGTTTAAATGAATGTCTGAACTCTGCTGATGTGTGTGTTTGCAGTATTTGTGCTGGAATACTTTCATAAAAATCTCTGGTATGGTTTTCTGCTGTTTATGGTTTACTTCAGCACTGGTGCGGGGGTGAGTAAAGACTCCAAAGTACCTATAATTCTCTGTATGTTCAGTAACTGAATAGATCAGATTGAATGAAGAAAGGCTTAATATAAAGAAGGAAGCATTTGACGTATAACTGATCTGCAGATCTGGAACTGGATCATCAGATGATCAGGATGATCAGCCCTTTTACTTGCAGCGGTACTTTTCCAGGAGTTCTCATAGTCTCTTTTTTTTATATCCAAATTAGGACCACCATACGGTTGCAGTGTTGGCTGTTTTCAGTCTTTTGTTCTCCGTATGGCTGATGTGGTCTGGTTCCTTCCTTCGGCGCCTTGTAATAGACAGCCAAAAGCAGGAGTACGGGTATTATGTTCGGAACATTTTACTGAAGCGTGCTCCCCTTCAGCAGCTCTGCTTAAGACTGAGGGCACATAAACTACTTAAGTCTTTCTAAGATTTATCCACTGTGATATCAAACCAAGCCTTTATGGTCAACAGAGCCAGTTCACCCCTTCCTGTTTGGAAAGGCCAGGTGGGCACTGTTCTTGAAGTACAGTTCACAGTGCTCACAGTTTCTGCAGTAGTAGTATTTTTGTAGTGGTCATAGTTGTTTTTTGTTTTCATCACAGAATCATGAAATCAGCCGTTTTCAGCAACCGTGAAAACGCCACTCCTAAAAGTCCTGAGCAGGCCCTTATAAAAAAGATGATGCAGATCAGTCGGTTTCCATTCAGGAGGGAAAATGAAGGTCAGTGACAACAAGAATGAGGTTCTTCCAGATGTTCCAGACAGTTGGAGACTCCACTTTACAGATGATTTGAATGCAGTCGTTTAAATGAATGTCTGAACTCTGCTGATGTGTGTATTTGCAGTATTTGTGCTGGAGGGCACATAAACTACTTAAGTCTTTCTAAGATTTATCCACTGTGCAAAAAGATGAAGATGATGAGCAGTTTTTAATTCCGGACAGCTGGAGACTCCACTTTACAGATGATTTGAATGCAGTCGTTGAAATGAATGATTTATCCACTGTGATATCAAACCAAAGCCTTTATGGTCAATGGAGCCAGTTCACCCCTTCCTGGTTTGGAAAGGCCAGGTGGGCACTGTTCTTGAAGTACAGATCACAGTGCATACAGTTTCTTTTTTTTATATCCAAATTAGGACCACCATGCGGTTGCAGTGTTGGCTGTTTTCAGTCTTTTCTTCTCCGTCTGGGTGATGTGGTCTGGTGCCTTCCCTCGGCGCCTTGTGATAGACAGCCAAAAGCAGGAGTACGGGTATTATGTTCGGAACATTTTACTGAAGCGTGCTCCCCTTCAGCAGCTCTGCATCAGACTGAGGGCACATACACTATGTAAGTCTTTCTAAGATTTATCCACTGTGCAAGAAGATGAAGATGATGAGCAGTTTTTAATTCCGGAGGGAAAATGAAGGTCAGTGACGACAAGAATGAGGTTCTTCCAGATGTTCCAGACAGCTGGAGACTCCACTTTACAGATGATTTGAATGCAGTCGTTTAAATGAATGTCTGAACTCTGCTGATGTGTGTGTTTGCAGTATTTGTGCTGGAATACTTTCATAAAAATCTCTGGTATGGTTTTCTGCTGTTTATGGTTTACTTCAGCACTGGTGCGGGGGTGAGTAAAGACTCCAAAGTACCTATAATTCTCTGTATGTTCAGTAACTGAATAGATCAGATTGAATGAAGAAAGGCTTAATATAAAGAAGGAAGCATTTGACGTATAACTGATCTGCAGATCTGGAACTGGATCATCAGATGATCAGGATGATCAGCCCTTTTACTTGCAGCGGTACTTTTCCAGGAGTTCTCATAGTCTCTTTTTTTTTATATCCAAATTAGGACCACCATACGGTTGCAGTGTTGGCTGTTTTCAGTCTTTTGTTCTCCGTATGGCTGATGTGGTCTGGTTCCTTCCTTCGGCGCCTTGTAATAGACAGCCAAAAGCAGGAGTACGGGTATTATGTTCGGAACATTTTACTGAAGCGTGCTCCCCTTCAGCAGCTCTGCTTAAGACTGAGGGCACATAAACTACTTAAGTCTCTCTAAGATTTATCCACTGTGATATCAAACCAAGCCTTTATGGTCAACAGAGCCAGTTCACCCCTTCCTGTTTGGAAAGGCCAGGTGGGCACTGTTCTTGAAGTACAGTTCACAGTGCTCACAGTTTCTGCAGTAGTAGTATTTTTGTAGTGGTCATAGTTGTTTTTTGTTTTCATCACAGAATCATGAAATCAGCCGTTTTCAGCAACCGTGAAAACGCCACTCCTAAAAGTCCTGAGCAGGCCCTTATAAAAAAGATGATGCAGATCAGTCGGTTTCCATTCAGGAGGGAAAATGAAGGTCAGTGACAACAAGAATGAGGTTCTTCCAGATGTTCCAGACAGTTGGAGACTCCACTTTACAGATGATTTGAATGCAGTCGTTTAAATGAATGTCTGAACTCTGCTGATGTGTGTGTTTGCAGTATTTGTGCTGGAATACTTTCATGAAAACCTCTGGTATGGTTTTCTGCTGTTTATGGTTTACTTCAGCACTGGTGCTGAAGTAAGTAAAGACTCCAAAGTACCTATAATTCTCTGTATGTTCAGTAACTGAATAGATCAGATTGACTGAAGAAACGTTTAATATAAAGAAGGAAGCATTTGACGTATAACTGATCTGCAGATCTGGAACTGGATCATCAGATGATCAGGATGACCAGCCCTTTTACTTGCAGCGGTACTTTTCCAGGAGTTCTCATATAGTATCTATTTTATATTCAAATTAGGACCACCATACGGTTGCAGTGTTGGCTGTTTTCTGTCTTTTCTTCTCCGTATGGCTGATGTGGTCTGGAGCCTTCTGTCGGCATCTTGTAATAAGACGGCCAAAAGCAGGAGTACGGGTATTTTCTTCGGAACATTTTACTGAAGCGTGCTCCCCTTCAGCAGCTCTGCTTAAGACTGAGGGCACATAAACTACTTAAGTCTTTCTCAGATTTATCCACTGTGATATCAAACCAAAGCCTTTATGGTCAATGGAGCCAGTTCACCCCTTCCTGGTTTGGACAGGCCAGGTGGGCACTGTTCTTGAAGTACAGATCACAGTGCTCACAGTTTCTGCAGTAGTAGTATTTTTGTAGTGGTCATAGTTGTGTTTTTGTTTTCATCACAGAATCATGAAATCAGCCATTTTTAGCAACCTTGAAAACGCCCTTCATGAAAGTCCTGAGCAGGCCCTGATTAAGAAGATGAAGATGTTTCTCTCATCCAGGTAGTTGAAGCGGAGTGTCTGGGCTAGTCTCCTACCCTGGCAATTCAGTAACTGTGAAAAGAAAGTAGTGTAAGATACACACATATCTACAGGTGTTACTGGTTTGCTTTAAAAAAAAAATAATTTTCATTGAAAAATCAACTACAAACTTAATTATACTTTAATTTTTATATTGAATAAAAATGTTTATTATGTAACATCAAATACCAAAAACCCTGGTTCACCATTTTAGAATCTTCCATTTTTCAGATGCACTAGTGTGTGCTACAATTCCCATTAATGAATAACAATATAAGTATAAGTAAATAACATAGTATAAAATGTAATAATAAAATTCAATTAAATAATAATTTAATTTGTGGTTCATATTCAGGCTAATTTATGCAGACTGCATTGATTTGTTCTGTACCTCACTGGTGTTCATAAATCTGCTGAGTCCAATAGCGTCCATCTCCTTTCTCATTAGGGTCAGTCTAAACTTCACCTTTCACTGGGCTGAAAAAGAATAGTATAGTATATAGAATATATAAGAGTAGTAATACTATTACTGCTAAAACCAAACAGCTGCAGTACAAAACAGACAACAGCTCACCACAAAGGGGAAGGCAGTCTGGTGGACTGAATTTACAATGATGTTGAGGGAATGGGGGGCAGGCCCAGTATGCAAATAGATGGCCAGAAGCCAATGGAAAAGGTGTGAGTTACTTATCAAGATTGTACAAAAACATAAGACACTCTCTCCATAGGGTCTCCATATTTCACTGGAACAACTCAATGCAGTCAGTCAGCCAGTATAACTCTCAGTATAAAGTTATGTTTTTGTTTTTTATTTTTTACAAACGTGCCAAGAGTAATTTGCAGAAGCATTTCCTGTTATTAAAATGCACCTCATTACAGTCTCAAAGTATTAAGAAAATAAGGGATGCAGTTGTCTGTTGCCTCATGGAGTACCTTGGAGAACACCAAAAAGACCTCTTCCATGACTGCTAGGTATGTTATCAAATTATTAATCAACTTGAGGTATTCACAGGGTTACACATATGGTTGCCCTTAACGTAAACTATTGTTTAATTTTCATATCAATTACAGAACTGTAACATCAGGGTATTCCCTGCCCTTTACTTAATTGTATGTTTATTGTTATTTAAACACACATTGTTTGGTATCTTTCTAGTGTAATATTTGCCAAACATTAACATTAAACAACAACTTGTCAAGCAAAATTCCTGATCACATATGTAATTCTTAACATGTAAGACCTATATTGCAAATATGAAGATGAGTAACACGATTTTATTAAAATCTGAATGGTTCACCCCTTTATTCAGGTGGTCTAAGGGCAGATGTTATACATTCATTTTATGATTACACATTTCTGTCCTGCAGGTAGTGGTCTGATCCATCATGAATATTTTTAGATGTGTAGCAATGGGTTAGATTGATAAATGTTTTATTGTGGGACACTGGGGTCAGCCATTCAGGTTTTGCCTTTAATTTGTACTATCATGCTGAAGAATACAAACAAATGTTTATTTAGAAATTAATATAGCATAAATATATTGTTAAAATTGTTCAATTGTAAAACATTGCGTTTGTTAAGCGTTGAATGGGTGTGGAAACAAAACCAAAGTGTGTATGCTGTTAATGGGATTGAGTATTCAAACGTTTTCTGGAGCTTGAAGAATAAAGCTGCTCATGAATGTCCACAGCCTTAAATGTAAGCTAAATTAACTAATGAACTGTTTTACCCATATTAGGACACACACTGTTTTCTTGTGTAACGTTTTTTTCTCCCCTCCTGGATATGGCTATATCAAGAATCTTTTGTTGTAGCTGACTATGCATAGAAAAGGACATTTTGTACTTTTTATTATTAGTATTGTATCCTGTGTCTGATTATTTGTAGATCATATGTGTGTGTATATATATTTTCTTTTTTAAATATTAATTTGACCTTCTCTGTACAAGTAATTGTTTACTGAAAAATATGAAGTGAATGAAGATTTGACATTTATGTTAATGTTACTCACTTATTATGGTCATTTGTTGTGAAATGTATTGAGAAATGTTAAATAGACTTTACTTTTTTTATTATAATGTGTCAAACATGTTACATTTAGGTAATTTTCATACAAAATATGGGGTGAAATCGACCCAAACAAACTAAGTGCAATTTGTCACCTCAATTATAAGTAGATTCTATATGTTGAACTTTTCCTGAAACGTGATTGTTAGTAAAGAAGACAAGGAGACGGACAGAGCGCAGAGTAGTGGCAGTTAAAAGTGGTCCGAAAATGAGAGGCGTCATTTTTTCTTAAAACTTATTAAGAAGTCTGAGATATATTTTTCACAAGAACTGACAAATCACAAACAGCTAATCACGACGAGCCTTTAAATAGGCTGAGATATGAATTTTCTTCATGATCGAGGTAAAGAGGAAAAATCAGTTTATTTGTACTTCTGGGTGCATATGTAACGACCACCGTTTGGCCATCAAGCAGTCAGACACAAGGCTCGCTTTCCGCTGTTTATTCTGAAAAGATATAAAGATTTTATAGTGTGTTCATCTTCTCTTGTCTTAGACGGCTGCAGACCACACAAGCGTCCATCTCAGAGCTCTCACTCATCTGAGCTTACAGTATTTCTTTTAACACAGCAATTTTCATAGTCCCAGAACAGGCACGAGATCATATAGTTTGTTCACATTATAAAAAACCCAAAACTACAGAGAAAAGTGATTATTTTCTTATTGCACAAAAGAACAAACTGCAGAACTAATAAACCCTCTTAGTGCTGCGTGGCTAGCAGCAGCAACATGCACTGCGCATTTCTGGAGGGGACAGATTTTATAGTGTTCATCTTCTCTTGTCTTACACGGCTGCAGAGCACACAAGCTGAACATCTAAAAAAATGAAATGAGCAGAAATGAGAGGTTTATTTATTTTCATAATCCGACTTTGCTGTCGAGAGGAAGTTTAGGCTAGCACTAGCTATTTTGCTACCATGGCTCAGTTAGCTGAAGCACATGTCTGAGCAGTAATTCGATAAAAACAGCATTTATAAGCACAACTACACTCTGAAAATTCACCACCTGCTCATATAATGTGTTAGAACAATGTTTTATAGAATTAATAACGAATTAAATTCAATTAAATTATGTACTAATGAGGAACTTCAGCAGCTACACACCGTCCATCTCAGAGCTCTCACTCATCTGACGGAGGGACGCAGCAGCAGAGGGGCGTGGTCTGCAGTGACGTCACAGCAAGAGAAGAAAAGCTCCCTAAAAATAATTGTAAGCTTTTTTTAATAAAGACATAAATCACTATTTACATTTGTCCTGAACCCTTTTTACCAAAAATGGGGTCATTTTGGTGAAACTTAATATTTTATTAACTGTTTAATGTAACTCTGTAACACATAGACTAGTTTAATAAAATTCATACAACTACCTAAACCTAACAGATTTTCTATCCATGCACCAGAACAACTAAACAACATTTTCATCAATCGCCATGTCATTCAATACTGCGACGTCAGCACTCTAGTGCACATGCGAGATGCTGTGCTGATTCACAAACATACAGCACCAAACAACCGCAAACCAGAATATACGGCATTTCAATCACTGCTGTACTCGACAGCCAGCATCAGACTATGATAAATCAGCTTATGCTGCATTTAAACACTGTCTTTGAGGGGGAAACTTGATAGCTAAAACACTGATATATTCAAAAACATTGCAGAACATATAATGGTTTTTGGTAATACCATAGAGCAACCAGGCACATATGACCATAATAGAATTTAGGGGCTGCAGACAAAGATCTTGGGCAGCAGAATTCTCCACAGAAAATATCATATCGTGGTCAGCAGTGAAAGAAGTGAGGCCACTCAACCGCCTTCAGTTTCAGAAATCTTGAGCAAAAAGATTGAAAGTAAGTTGTATGCGGATCTGGACCTTTTCTGAAACGTGATCGTCAGTGAAGAAGACAAGGAGATGGACACACTGCAGAGTAGTGGAAGTAATAAGTGGACAGAAAGGAAAGCCAACGTTTCATCTTTAAATTTGAGGTGAAGCCCTTAAAATGCAAATATTTATTTTTCGAAAAAACGAACAAACCACGAATAACAATTCCTGACGAGCCTTTAGAAAGGCTGAGAATTGCCTAGTCTGGACGACGATGGTGAAGAGGCAAAACTCACTAAAAACTGTATTTGTTTTCACCTAGGTGTACAGACTAATTTAGGAATAATAAATTCATCTACCTCCACCGAAAAGATAATTTTTTTATTAAAGGGAACAACAAAAAAGTTTTAATCAAACTTCATTCCATTCCATTAGATGACGTCCGTCCTCTTCTGCGCATGCGAGGTGCAATGCTGTATGCAGTGTATGCAGCATTTCAAACACGTGTATAGTGGAAATCCAGCACCAAGCCATTCAAAATCAGCAAATGTTGAGTTTAGAACAAGCTTTTAACCAAAAACTTTGTTAAAATCTAAATCACATGGCAATTTTTATTATTTTCTTCAAAGTCAAAAGTTTAAACACATTTCATTAGTATTTGGTACTATTGGCCTTAGACTGTATGACTTGGGTCAAATGTTTTGGATATCTTTCCACAAGCTTCTCACAATAGTTGGCAGGAATTTTGGCCCATTCCTCCTGACAGAACTGGTGTAACTGAGCCATGTTTGTAGGCCGACTTGCTCGCACATGCCTTTTCAGCTTTGCCCATATATTTTCAATAGGATTGAGATCAGGGATGTGTGAAGGCCACTCCAAAACACTGACTTTGTTCACCTTAAGCCACTGTGTAACCAGTCTGGCAGTATAGCTCGGATCATTGTCCATTTGGAAGACCCATTTGCGCCCAAGCTTTAACTTCCTGGCTGATGTCTTGAGATGTTGCTTCAGTATTTCCACATAATGTTCTTTTCTCATGATGCCATCTATTTTGTGATGTGCACCAGTCCTTCCTGCAGGAAAATAAACCTGCAACATGATGCTGCCACTCCCGTGTTTCACAGTTGAAATTGAAGGTGCTCTTCTCTTAACAATGGCTCCCCCTCCTGGCCTCAGTTTGTTTTGCACATGGCCCAAGCCACATGCGTCTGTGCTTCCCCTCTATGCTCTGTCCTCCACCTATAAACAACACTTGAAGCTCATCTGAAGACTCAATAGGACTCTTTTTAAGTACTGTTTTCAGAATGAAGTTGAGAAGTCTGTTACCTAGCCTTAGTTCTGAGCCTAAGCATTGTCCAGCTCTTCTGTGTTTTGGACCTTTGTTTTGTTCATGTTTCTGATGTATGGATCTGCCCTTCATCTACCTGCCTATCTGTGCTTTAACATACACCTGCCCTGATCATGAGAATGGTAAAGACTTTAACACATCAACTCTGCACATGCAGCCTGCCTCACTCAATTCATTCCACCTCTGTATTCGATAAGACTGTTTCCAAGCCATGTTTCTAGTTTAGTCAGCCACCACTATACC
Source organism: Salminus brasiliensis (assembly GCF_030463535.1). Taxonomy (NCBI): domain Eukaryota; kingdom Metazoa; phylum Chordata; class Actinopteri; order Characiformes; family Bryconidae; genus Salminus; species Salminus brasiliensis. The sequence continues at coordinate 30,340,666 of NC_132879.1, forward strand.
TTGAGCTGAGCAAGTCTTAGAGGTGCCACATTATCTAAAGTGGTGTAAAAACTATTCTTTAAGCATTCGGTTATAAAATCTCATTCTGAAGCATTGGATGAAGCATTGTATGAAAGTCTGGAAGGCTATGAATAAAACTACTAGATCTTATATTACGCTTGGCATAATAGTGTGGAGATATATTACAATATATTACAACTAAATTAAAAGTTCATAAGAGATGAAACAGTGATCAGACACTACTGTGGCCTGAGGAAGAACAGCTGTATTGTCTATGCTTACACAGCAAGGGTCAGAATGATGTCACCAGTCTGGTTGTGGTAGTTAGTAGGTCTGTTTATATTTTGACTGAAGTTACATACTAATGCTGTTCTCAGAGGTTGCTGTTCTTTATCAACGTGACTATTAAAATACCCTACAGCTATTCATTTGCCAGTAGACACCACTATGTTTTAAGAGATACAGGGGGCTACAAAGGCTGCTCAAAAGTAGAACACTTGTCTAAGCCTAACTACAATTAAAATGATCAACATTATTATACAGAATGCTGCGTATTTATAATATAGGCTAATAGGTTTAAAGGGGAGTTCAACCAGTTGTTCAAAATTACTGCATAATTCAGTTGATTAGATGGAAGCAAAGATGGAGCAATTGAATCACTGGGGATCCCAAATTAATCCCAATGTCAACACAAATATAGTCACATCAAATCATAAATGTCCAAACCCAGCAGTGGATCTCAGATCTGCAATTCTAATGATGGTATAATAACTGTACATCTGAAAACATTCTCTCTCTAGCATTATGTGACATTCATAACTGCTTCACATAACTTCCAGTGATGAAGATTTTAGAGGCAATAACTTGTTCAGTCACCATTACCATGAACTATTTTAATCCTGTAGGTTGTTTTAGAATCTCAGTAATTTACTCATGCAAACATTTGAAACCATTTCTGGTAAGATGGCATTATTACTATTTAATGACTAATATATTATTGATAGTAATTGAATTAATAATAACTAACTTTTGCTGTGCACACAAGCACTGGATTAAACACAACAAAAAGAACGCTAATGTCAGGCCCTTGTTATCACCTCTCCCCCGGGGCGATCCCTATTTCTGTTTATGTTGCCCTGTTCTTTATTGTCTTGTATTGTCCATCCCTGCAAGTGTTTCCTTGTTTTCACTACCATGCCTGACCAGGCATGACAGCTAATGAAATATTCAGATGACGCGGTCTTTTAGTGACTTGTGTTTTGGGGCTAAACCCTCTTTTGAGTGACTGTAAATACTGTGGAAAAATATACTGTTAGTTAAGGAGCAGTTAATATTTGTCTTACATGCAGTAAACCTGCATAAAACCAGAGTTTTGGATGAAACTGCAATTTTGGTTAATGTGGGTTACCTTGATCAGCTTAGCTAGTACTTGATGAAGTGCACCTACATGATTTTGTGTCTTTAAACTGGGAGAGTCAGCTATCTATCTTAGTCACTGTGTATCTAAAAACATCATTCATGAATGAAGACTGTAGGAACTTGGAATTATTTAGGCTGTATTTTTATTAAAATTATGATTTACTAACTGAGGAATAGGTGTTGCACTCCCTCTGGTAACGTTATTCAATTTAGGGTCATGGTGGCAATAGAGCACTTCCATCAGCTCTTGCTGGGGGATCCCCAGAACTCCCCACGTGAACTAGAACCCCTGGGTTGAGCCTTTATAGGAATCCCTTCTGAAGAAATGACCCTTGATTTTCTCAACCGCAGGGCATGATCCTGTCTGAATGCGGTGATGGGAAACAGGGAATGTCATAGAAGTGCCAGGCCAAACAGCAGTAAACCAAGAGACGACCCACTGCTGGACATCCTTATTCTGTTCTGCAAATATGGGTGGAGCATACCCAAACTGACACTCAAACTGGGACAGACCCATGGATGAATGTCATGAGGTGTAGTATGCGTTACTCTACCCACAACAGGCATTCTGATCAGGAAGAGGGGTTAGCGAGGGCCGGACACTGTAGGGAGTGCTCCAAGTCTTCATTGACCCTCTATGTCTGGCCATTTGATTGGGGGTGGAAACCTGATGAGAGGCTTGCTTCCACCTTTAGTAACCTGCAAACCCATCTGGCAAATTGGGGTGCCCTTTACAGGGGGTGCCCTGTTTAATAACTCATCCTAAGCAAACCCATGGGCTCGGACATGCTAAAGTTATAGCATGGCTGTCTCCCTGGACGACAGGAGTGTCGGTAGAGCAATAAACTTGCTTGCCTTAGACAAGTAGTCAACCATGACAAAGATCACGGTAATGCCCCTGGGAAGAGAGCAACACCGTGGCAAGGTCTATGGAGACATGAGACCATGGGCCAGAGAGGATGGATAACAGGTGGAGCAAACCTGCCAGTTCAGTTCCGGGATCCTTGTTGCAGGTACTTACCTTACAAGCTGCCACGTAGGCCCATAACTCTTGGTCCAAGCATGGTAACCAGATCCTTAATGTACAGACCACCCACAGGTGTGCTATGAAGGGGAAAATTGCCCCAACTGCAGCACCTGGTCTTTATCACAAGTGCCACCTCCCAGATCTGACTCATTCCTAGGGGCCCGCCATACTGTGGCTTCTACCCTAGGCTGGATGGGAGATGCTATGCGGACCTCGGGTACTGTGGTTGCTGGCGGCTGTTCCTAAGGGGAGGCCTCCTACTGGCGGAAGAGAGCATCAGCATTGTTCCACCCAGACCTGTACGAAGTTGCAAAGTCAAACAGGGTGAAGAACAGTGCCCAACTGGCCTTTCCAAACCAGGAAGGGGTGACTGGCTCGATTGTGCCACCACTCCTCTAAGGCCAGTATGACAGTCAGCAACTCATGATCACCCACATGGTAACTGAGACGTCTTCTAATTCAAGTTCGCCTGGACATCTTCGTAGTCCGAGGACACTAAAGACAGGGATTTTAGACTCGCAGGCTGAGAACCCATGCCTTGGAGCCCGGTGGACCAGCTCCAAGACGCCGGCTAGTGCAGCATCAATAACATTCTCCGCTGCCTCGGAGTTAAAGAAGGCATGTAAAATGCTATTGATGACAGATGTTATAAAAATCAGCTTTACAAAAATCCAGGTCCAGACCCTTAGTGAGCAAGCCAAGGGCAACAGTGGCAAGGAAAAACTCCCTAAATGCATTAGGAAGAAACCTTGAGAGGAACCAAGACTCAAAAGGGGAACCCATCCTCCTCTGGTCGACACTGGATAGCAAGCCAATAACATCTAACAGCACTCTGCCAGCCTGACCTTCTGATCACCTACTGGTCTCATACTCACCTGTATGCCATCTCCAGCAATCAGCACACACCGTGAGAACACTTACTAGAGTCTCTAGCATCTGGCTCAGGGCCAGTGTTCAGTGTTTCTGGGGCTGATTTCAGCTCTGCATTTTACACTGGCAATATTTTGGGGCGTATGCCAATGCGTAGATGAGGCCTACGCCATGCAATGTTTCTATCATCCAGGTAGTTGAGGCCGAGTGTCTTGGCTAGTCTTCTACCCTGGCAATTCAGTAACTGTTAAAAAAGAGAAGTAGTGTAAGGTACACACAGAAATAATCATATCTACAGGTGTTACTGGTTTGCTTTATAAATATTATTTTTTTATTGAAAAATCAACTACAAACTTAATTATATTTGATTAATAATGTAACATCAGATACCAATAACCCTGGTTCACTATTTTAGAATCTTGTATTTTTGAGATGCACTAGTGTGTGCTACAATTCCCCTTAACGAATAACATGTAGTATAAATCTTTTAATTTGTGGTTTATTTTCAGGCTAATTTATGTCTGCATTGATTTGTTGTGTACCTCACTGGTGTTCATAAATCTGCTGAGTCCAATGGCTTCCATCTCCTGTCCCATTAGGATCAGTCTAAACTTCACCTTTCCCTGGGCTGAAAAAGAATAGACAGACATATGGTCTCAAAAACCCATGCAATTTTCTCCCCAAAATATAAATCAGCACATTAACAGACTGATGAAACAGACTGAACACTTCAAGAAGCTCTTCTATCATCTGATGCATAAAGTGATTAGTGAGAACAGAGAAAGGAGCTTCCATAAAGGCTTTGGTTTGATATCACAGTGGATTAGTCAGAGAAAGACTTACATAGTGTATGTGCCCTCAGTCTGATGCAGAGCTGCTGAAGGGGAGCACGCTTAGGTAAAATGTTCCGAACATAAAACCTGTACTCCTGACGCAAGACTCCAGACCACATCAGCCATACAGAAAAGAAAAGACTAAAAACAGTCTACACTGCAACCGTATGGTGATCCTAATTTGGATATAAAAAGACACTGTATGAGAACTCCTGGAAAAGTACTGCTGCAAGTAAAAGAGCTGATGATCCAGGTCCAGATCTGCAGATCAGTTATACGTCAAATGCTTCCTTCTTTATATTAAGCCTTTCTTCATTCAATCTGATCTATACAAGGTTCCTGAACATACTGAACATACAGTGAATTATAGGTACTTTGGAGTCTTTACTCACCCCCGCACCAGTGCTGAAGTACGTTGCAGTTCCGATTACAAAGACCATGAAGAGCAGAAAACCATACCAGAGGTTTTTGACGAAAGTATTCCAGCACAAATACTGCAAACACACACATCAGCAGAGTTCAGACATTCATTTAAACGACTGCATTCAAATAATCTTTAAAGTGGAGTCTCCAGCTGTCTGGAACATCTGGAAGAACCTCATTCTTGTTTTCACTGACCATCATTTTCCCTCCTGAATGGAAACCGACTGGTCTTCTTCATCTTCTTAATCAGGGCCTGCTCAGACCTTTCATGAAGAGCATTTTCAAGGTTGCTAAAAACAGCTGATTTCATGATTCTGTGATGAAAACAAAAAAACAACTATGACCACTTCAAAAATACTACTACTGCAGAAAGTATGAGCACTGTGATCTGTAGTTCAAGAACAGTGCCCACCTGGCCTTTCCAAACCAGGAAGGGGTGAACTGGCTCCATTGACCATAAAGGCTTTTGTTTGATATCACAGTGGAGAAATCCCAGAAAGACTTACATAGTTTATGTGCCCTCAGTCTGATGCAGAGATGCTGAAAGGGAGCACGCTTCAGTAAAATGTGGATATAAAAAAGAGACTGTATGAGAACTCCTGGAACAGTACCGCTGCAAGTAAAAGGGCTGATCATCTGATGATCCAGGTGCAGATCTGCAGATCAGTTATATGTCAAATGCTTCCTTCTTTATATTAAGCCTTTCTTTTTCACGAAAGTATTCCAGCACAAATACTGCAAACACACACATCAACAGAGTTCAGACATTCATTTAAGTCTCCAACTGTCTGGAACATCTGGAAGAACCTCATTCTTGTTGTCACTGACCTTCATCTTCCCTCCTGAATGGAAAACATTCACTCCCATTCTGCTCAACCACCTTCATACACAGCAGTCATCACAGGAACAACGCTCCACAATTTACACAGCTCAAGCCCAACTGTCTTTCTTTTCAGAGCCCTGACCAGACTAATGTCTCCAACGACCCAACACACAACTTTCACACACGCTCGCAGTGATGACTGTCATAGCGATGCTACATTACTTCTCGTTCTAATAACACACAACCTATTGCCCCAATCCAGAGAGAGTGGACACTTTAACTCTTTCTCACTAACACTCTCCTCTTCTGGGGGTGCCATCTCAACCTAGCTCAACAAAAAATAGAAATGAATAGAGACTGTGGGATGGCTTTCTTTCTTTACATAATGATGCAGTCAGGTGCAGAACTATTGGATTCTCTATTTTGAAAAGTGAGATATTCTTTCATTGTAGCATACATTGTCTGTAGCCACCTAGGCTACATGAAATTGGTTTAAGAAGTAGCTTAGCCTAGGCCTAATCAGAATGCTGCTCACTGACTCACTTTTCACATGTTGGTGAGTGGTGGCTTTACAAATATGCCTAGAATTATTGGATTCTCTTGTAAAGAAGCCCAAAGTTGTATTTGGTATAAGACAGATAATAGAGAAAATCATATCATTTTAAGAGGTGTGATTTTCTTAAACTTCTGTCCTTTGTTCCTAACCACCTACATACAAACTAGCTAACATTTTTCCAGGGCCAAAAAAAATAGCCTAGGTCTAGCCTATTACTCACCCAACAAACTATAATAGCATAATAATGACATTACAAAACACTGTTTTTTTGGGGGGTTTTGAAAAGTGTTCTCACATTTAAGACTTTTTAGTTCAGAATGAAAGACGTACTGAAGTACTAATGTACCAAACGTACTGAACGTACTAACCTAGGCTTATGTTCTCATCCAGTCAGTGTACACAATGTCTTTTGAATAGCCGCTAGTGGTAAGGACATTATTAGCTTATCTCACCTGCCTTTATAATAAAGACTAACGTGGTCGTAGAACATTAGTCAAAATGATTTTATTGACGTTTACTCATTTTATCAGATTTACCAAGGGGTTGGGTTGTTTTAGCCTACTCATTACATAGCCTCAGTTTTCTGAAAGCAGTCCAGCTTGCTGCAGGTTCTACTACATGTTCCCATCCACTGTGAATAGCACGGCCAGAACTGCCGTCGCCTCCTTCACTGTCATCAGCCACTGTTGCGTTTTCTCTCCATCTCAGAAGATCCTAACAGATTATGTCATGTTCATCCTTCATTGCACTGCACACTGGTGCAAAGAGAGAGGTGTGTCCAGCCCTGTGTCAGTAAAGAAAATAACCAATGGGAAACAAACACTTGCGCTGACTTTTTTGCTGAATGTATTATGCAGGCAGGAGCAACATGAAAGCGGTAATGCTGGGTAAAATAATCCATAAACACGGTAATAACTTTCACTGTTATGCCTATGAAATTTATATATCAGCTAAACTTAACGGGGACCACTGTTCTTTCCCACTCTGATTACAGGCTTTCTATTACTTTTATTGAGGTTGTCTGTTTAACTATTTCTGTTACAGGTCACTCACTAAACGTAAACCTTGTTTTAATCTTCATCTTTTTGCATGTGCTGAGGTGCCCTGTTTCTCCTGCTGTGCCCTGATGTTCGCTCAGCCTGGCTCTCCACTGCCCTGCTGTGTTACGGTTCTGCTCTGGAGTTCTGCAATGATCCACTCCTACCACACTCCATTGCTATACGTGCACATACTTAATCAGCATGGACTTTAACATGAACACTGAGCATATGTCCTGCACCTACTCATGCTTCATAACCTGTTCCTACATGAGCTATAGCCTTTCATTGTCTATCTGTCTACTTCTTTGTGTAATGTTGTTTGTTTGTTTTTGCTGTGCGGGTCGACCTAAGCAGGTGGGTTCCTCGGACTGAGTCTTGGTTTCTCCCAAGGTTTCTTCCTCTAAGTATCCGGGAGTTTCTCCTAGCCACTATCGCTACCACCTCCATTGGGGAGCTTCCTCATAAGAGGCGTGGTCCTGGATCTCTGTAAAGTGCTTTGTGACCACATTTGTTGTGAAAGGCGCTATATAAATAAACATTGAATTGAATTAAATTAGTGGTGATGCAACTCCTACTGACAACAAAAAAGCTCATGATGACGATGCCTAGACCAGTGTTTGATGGTAATGATGAAGAGTAGATGAGGAAATATTTGTATTGATTGTTGCTATGCCTCCTCCTCTACCTCCTTTTCTTCCTCTCTAATGAGGGCTGTGTATTTAAACAAGGCCATCCCCACAGACCACAGTTAAAGCCAACTCATTTCTGGTCTCATCAGTAATGAAGTCATTAGGTAAGTGTCAGAGAAGAAAGTGAACATTAGGTTGGTAGGAAAGACTAATTTAGCACCAATTGTATTTTTTTAATTCAGCTCTAGAAGAGGATGTGCTATGCTGCACTAAATGAGGGCAGCATCTTTCCTCTCAAAGCAAGAACAATTGTCTTTAAAGACTCATTGAGTCACGTGGGTTCTATTGATGTGTTCTTGGCATCTGGTTTAAACTAAACTCAACTGCTGTGATAAAAATATCACAGATCTGCCGGCAGCTAAAGATGAATTGAGAGGGGATTTTCCTGAGGTTAAGTGCAAGGTTACTGTAACTGAGGTGCATTTCGAACCTATTCTCTAAATGAACTTATTTTATTATCCTCAACTTCTGTGCCCTCCACCACGATCCTCTGTGAGCTTCAGATACATTTAAAATGAAGTTCACGTTATTTTAATATATACACGTAAATGAATGCTGCTCATTTTAATGGAGGTTCAAACTTTTAATTCTAGCGACTGATTAAAATTACTGCATAATTCAGTTGATTAGAAGCCATTAGGGAGCAAATTTGAATTAAAATAGGTTATTTTAGAGGAGCATGTTTCATGTCAGAGCACTCTGAATTACTTGATTTACATCAGACATTTGGAACAATTTCTGGTAAGTGGCTTCGGGGTTCTTTTTCATCAGGAAGAAGGGGGGTGGGTTAAGGCCATGTATAGATTATCGGGCACTCAACGCAATCACCAATAGGTCCCCGTTTCCTATGCCGTTGGTGCCTTCCGCTCTCGAGCAGCTGCGGGGAGCCCAAATATTCTTCACGTCGGCCCCGCTGTTGCGCCACCCCGATCCCCGTAAACCGCTTGTGGTCGAGGTGGATGCCTCCAACACCGGGGTGGGGGCAGTTCTCTCCCAAAGTCACGGGGAGAACGATAGACTCCATCCGGTGGCTTTCTACTCAAAGAAGCTCACGGGGGCCGAACGGATTTACGGGGTAGGGGATAGGGAGCTCCTAGCAGTCAAAATGGCGCTCGGAGAGAGGCGTCATTGGTTAGAGGGTGCTGCCTACCCCTTCCTTGTATTAACGGATCACAAGAATCTAGAGTTTTGGAGAAATGCCAAGTGTCTGAACCCCCGGCAAGCTAGGTGGTCCCTGTTCTTTGCCAGGTTCAGTTTTACGATCTCGTATCGTCCGGGCTCCCGCAATACCAAAGCGGATGCTCTCTCTCGTATTCACCAGTCTGTGGATGAGGGAGAGACCGCTCCAGCATCCATCCTGCCGTCGGGTGGCACCGTCACGGCAATTCAGTAGGACCTGGATACAGAGCTAGACGAGGCCCTCAAACGCACCACCGTGCCCCCATCATGCCCTGTGGACAAGGTCTACGTCCCGGGGGCTTTCCGGGAGAAGCTCATCGTTTGGGCTCATGCTTCTCCGACATCGGGTCATCCAGGTGAGGCCCGGACGTACTATCTGCTCTCTCCCAAATATTGGTGGATGAGGGCAGATATACATCGGGTAGTGGCATCATGCAGTGAGTGTGCTCAATGTAAGACCCCGAAGACGCTCCCGTCGGGGAAGCTCAAGCTCATGCATACCCGTTCCTGAACGTCCGTGGTCTCACCTGGCTGTCGACTTCATTACTGACCTGCCTGAGGGGCACACGGTGGTGATGACGGTAGTGGACCGTTTCTCAAGAGGGGTTAGGTTCATACCATTCTCTGAATTGCCCTCAGCAATGCAGACCGCTCAAGCCCTGGTAGACCACGTCCGCTGGAATTTCGGGATTCCGGAGGACATAGTATCTGACCGGAGGGCCCAGTTCACGTCTAATCAGCTCCATCATCGTCTGGTATGGAAACTCTACTGCCCAGGACAGAAAGGCTCTCCAGCGTGTGATCAAAACCGCACAGTCCATCTCAGGAGCAGCCTTCCCCTCACTGCAGAACATCTACCATAACAGAGTCACCAGGAGAGCCCACAACATAATCAGGGACAGTACACACCCCCAGCACACACTCTTCACACTTTTACCTTCAGGCAGACGCTACAGGAGTGTGAAGTCCAGGACCACAAGACTCACAAACAGTTTCTACTCACAGGCCATCAGGCTTGTGAACACCTCACGCACTACCTCTCCAACCCTTCCTATCTGAACTGGTTTTAAACTCTAATCTGATTTTAACTGCACCTTACACTCACTGTACTGCTGCTGTCAGAACACTGTTTACATTCGCTACTTGCACACTATTGTTTACATTTCTTACTTGCAACCTGTACTTTATAGCTGCTGCTCTTCATACTTGCTCATACTTGCACATAAAAGCACATGTAACTTTTATTTTAATTTTTTTTTAATTGTAAAAAAGGAAAAAGTTTACTTAAATTTTTTTTTTTACTTCAACTTATATTATTATACTTTATTTATTTTGTATATATTTTTTATTATTAATTTCTTTTTTGTTATCTTTATCTATTGTTGAATGGCGGGACAGCAAAGTAAGAATTTCATTGTACAGCGTAACTGTCTGTTTCGGCTGTGCATATGACAATAAAACTCTTGAATCTTGAATCTTGAATCTAAGGTATGGGGTGCCTTCTGTGAACACCTGGGGGTGAGTGTAAGCCTGTCCTCGGGTTATCACCCTCAGTCTAACGGCCAGTGCGAGCGCTGAAGTTCCTACGGCTGTACTGCCACGACTACCCCAGCGACTGGTCCCAGTATCTGGTTGGGCTGAGATGGCCCAGAACTCACTGAGGTGCGCAACCACTGCTCGACCCCATACCAGTGTTACCTAGGCTACTAGCCTCTGCTGGCCCCCTGGACTGCCACGGAGACCCAAGTCCCAGCAGTGGATGCTTTGGATGCAACACAGCGAAGCGGTCTGGACCGGAGCCCACCATCCAGACGTTCCGACTGGGAGTGGTTCGGTCCAGAGGAATGCTCCTGGGAACCGGCCGATCATGTCCTGGACCCTGCGTTGGTCCGGGAATTCCACGAAAGGTTCCCAAGTAAGCCGGCTCCCAGGCCTCGCGGACGTACCAGGAAGTCGCAAGCCCCCGTCCATGGGAGACCCTCGCGTCTGGAGAGATGGGACCCTCCGCAGGAAGTTCAGAGACACTGGATTTGGTTCGGCGCCATCGGGGGGGTATACTGTGACGCCCGCGCCGCCGCACCCGCCCCAAAGGCGGTCCCGGGCCGCGGCTCACAGACGAAAATGATCTATATGTTAATGAACCATGCCATGTTTATTCATAGGAAGGACTTTTATGTTGAAATGGACTTTCGGGTTGACCCCCGTCGCCATTGTGGTTTCTGGTTTTGTTTGTCATGTGACTATTCTTTGTTTGGTTAATGTGTTACACCTGTGGGCTAGTGTATTTAAGTAGGGCTAGAGCCAGCTGCTGGTTGCCGAGGATTACCCTTAGTGCACCACATGCGCCCAGGTTATTCAGTTAATGGTAGAGCCTCAGTATTCACCAGTCTGGTCTGTAGAGTCCATCCTCGTACAGAGGACTCTCTCTCTACCTAGCTAGCTTAGCAGGGGAAGCTAACTAGCTAGGCTGCTCTTGCCTCAGGGTCCATTAGGGAGCTACTGCAGGTCTAGGGCGATCTTTCGCCAGGCTTCATAGGTTCAGGAAGCTGGGGTCCTGGAGCTCCGGGAGTGAGTGACTCTCCAGCTTGTTTCAGCAGTTAGCTCTCCTCACCGTCGGACCGGAATAGTCGTCTAGGTTTGGCGGCTGACTCGCGCTACTCTTTATGTCCTAGTTCTTAGTTTTCCCAAGCTCGGCTTGGAAGTTTGTTTCTGAGTAGCGGTATTGGCTCAGCCCTGGCAGCTAGCACAGCCCTAGTGCCTCACCAGCCCCAGGTGTGTTCTTTTGGTTTGCCCAGTATTGTTTGTCACGGTTTTGTTTAGTTATTCTTTATCCCTAGTAATTGGTGCTGCATTTCTGTTTTGTTTATGGTTTATTGTTGCCAATAAACTCCTCGCTTTGGTCCATCCCCTGCGAGTGTTCTCCTGTCATTGTCAGACCGAGTGGATCATTAGAGTAAGATGGCCATGTTTCTTTTTAATAAATGTTATTGATATTAATGTAATTATTAATCAATAAAGCAATGCTAACTGTGACTTTTAATAATATTCCTCAGAATAACTTTTGCTGTGCACACAAGCACTGCATTAACACAACAATTGGGTGAAATAAATACTAAATATTCAGATGACCGTGATCTTTTAGTGACTGGTGTTTTGGGGCTAAACCCTCTTTTGAGTGACTGTAAATACTGTGGAAAAATATACTGTTAGTTAAGGAGCAGTTAATATTTGTCTTACATACAGTAAACCTGCATAAAACCAGAGTTTCAGATGAAACTGCAATCTCGGTTACGTGGGTTACCTTGATCAGCTTAGCTAGTACTTGATGAAGTGCACCTACATGATTTTGTGAGCAGTCTATAAACTGGGAGAGTCAGATATCTATCTTTGTCACTGTGTATCATTCATAAAAGAAGACTGTAGGAACTTAGCAATATTTAGGCTGTATTTTATTTAAATGATTATTTACTAACTGAGGAATAGGTGTTGCACTCCCTCTGGTAACGTTATTCAATTTAGGGTCATGGTGGCAATAGAGCACTTCCATCAGCTCCTGCTGGGGGATCCCCAGATCTTCCCAGGTGAACTAGAACCCCTGGGTCTAGCCTTTATAGGAATCCCTTCCCAAGGAATGACCCTTGAAGTTCCCAACCGAGAGACATGATCCAGCCGAAATCTGTGGTGGTAAACAGGTAATGTCATAGAAGTGCCAGGCCCACAGCAGGCATTCTGATCAGGAAGAGGGGTCTGGCCATTTGATTAGGGGTGGAAACCTGATAGGAGGCTTGCTTCCACCTTCAGTAACCTGCAGAAGACCCCCAAAACCATCTGGCAAATTGGGGTGCCCTGTCTGATAACACATCCCAAGCAAACCCATGGGCTCAGACATGCTTAAGTTATAGCATGGCTGTCTCCCTGGCCGACAGGAGTGTCGACAGAGCAATAAACTTGCTCGCCTTAGACAAGCAGTCAACCATGACCAAGCAGGCCACCAGAACCGGATAAGCAGGAACTTTAATAAACAGGCCACCCCCAGGTGTGCTGTGAAGGGGAAAAATTGCCCCAACTGCAGCACCTGGTCTTTAATGGCAGCACAGCCAATCACAAGTGCCACCTCCCAGATCTGACTTATTCCTTGGCTTCCACCCCAAACTGGATGGGAGATGCTATGCGGGTCTTGGGTACTGTGGTTGCTGGCGGCTGTTCCTTAGGGGAGGCCTCTTACTGGTAGGAGAGACCATCAGCATTGTTCCGCCCAGACCTGTACGAAGATAGAAAGTCAAACAGGGTGAAGAACAGTGCCCAACTGGCCTTTCCAAACCAGGAAGGGGTGACTGGCTCCATTGTGCCACCACTCCTCTAAGGCCAGTATGACAGCCAGCAACAAATGATTACCCACATGGTAACTGAGACGTCTTCTAATTCAAGTTCGCCTGGACATCTTCGTAGTCCGAGGAAACTAAAGACAGGGATTCTAGAATCGCAGGCTGAGAACCCATGCCTTGGAGCCCGGTGGACCAGCTCCAAGATGCGGGGGATCTGTTTAATGAGACCAGGAGCAACCAGAAAGCCCTGGCTGGTGCAGCATCAATAACATTCTCCGCTGCCTCTGAGTTAAAGAAGGCATGTAAAATGCTATTGATGACAAATGTTATAAAAATCTGCTTTACAGAAATCCAGGTCCAGACCCCTAGTGAACAAGCCAAGGGAAACAGTGGCAAGGAAAAACTCCCTAAATGCATTAGGAAGAAACCTCGAGAGGAACCAAGACTCAAAAGGGGAACCCATCCTCCTCTTGTCGACACTGGATAGCAAGCCAATAACATCTAACAGCACTCTGCCAGCCTGGCCTTCTGATCACCTACTGGTCTCATACTCACCTGTATGCCATCTTAAGCAATCAGCACACACTGTGTGAACACTTACTAGAGTCTCTAGCATCTGGCTCAGGGCCAGTGTTCAGTGTTTCTGGGGCTGATTTCAGCTCTGCATTTTACACTGGCAATATTTTGGGGCGTATGCCAATGCGTAGATGAGGCCTACGCCATGAGATGTTTCTCTCATCCAGGTAGTTGAGGCCGAGTGTCTTGGCTAGTCTTCTACCCTGGCAATTCAGTAACTGTGAAAAGAGAGAAGTAGTGTAAGAGACACACAGAAATAATCATATCTACAGGTGTTACTGGTTTGCTTTATAAATATTATTTTTTTCATTGAAAAATCAACTACAAACTTAATTATATTTGATTAATAATGTAACATCAGATACCAAGAACCCTGTTTCACTATTTTAGAATCTTGTATTTTTGAGATGCATGTGTGCTACAATTCCCCTTAACGAATAACATGTAGTATAAAATCTTTTAATTTGTGGTTTATTTTCAGGCTAATTTATGTCTGCATTGATTTGTTCTGTACCTCACTGGTGTTCATAAATCTGCTGAGTCCAATGGCTTCCATCTCCTGTCCCATTAGGATCAGTCTAAACTTCACCTTTCCCTGGGCTGAAAAAGAATAGACAGACATATGGTCTCATAAAGCCAAGCAATTTACTCCCCAAAATATGAATCAGCACATTAACAGACTGATGAAACAGACTGAACACTTCAAGAAGCTCTTCTATCATCTGATGCATAAAGTGATTAGTGAGAACAGAGAAAAGAGCTTTCATAAAGGCTTTGGTTTGATATCACAGTGGATTCAGAGAAAGACTTACATAGTGTACATGCCCTCAGTCTGATGCAGAGCTGCTGAAGGGGAGCACGCTTCAGTAAAATGTTTCGAACATAATACCCGTACTCCTGCTTTTGGCTCTCTATCACAAGGCGCCGACGGAAGGCCCCAGACCACATCAGCCATACGGAGAAGAAAAGACTGAAAACAGCCAACACTGCAACCGTATGGTGGTCCTAATTTGGATATAAAAAGACACTGTATGAGAACTCCTGGAAAAGTACTGCTGCAAGTAAAAGGGCTGATCATCCTGATCATCTGATGATCCAGTTCCAGATCTGCAGATCAGTTATACGTCAAATGCTTCCTTCTTTATATTAAGCCTTTCTTCAGTCAATCTGATCTATTCAGTTACTGAACATACAGTGAATTATAGGTACTTTGGAGTCTTTACTCACCCCAGCACCAGTGCTGAAGTACGTTGCAGTTCCGATTACAGAGACCATGAAGAGCAGAAAACCATACCAGAGGTTTTCATTAAAGTATTCCAGCACAAATACTGCAAACACACACATCAGCAGAGTTCAGACATTCATTTAAACGACTGCATTCAAATCATCTGTAAAGTGGAGACTCCAACTGTCTGGAACATCTGGAAGAACCTTATTCTTGTTGTCACTGACCTTCATTTTCCCTCCTGAATGGAAAACTGCTGCTCTTCTTCATCTCCTTTATCAGGGCCTGCTCAGGACTTTCATGAAGTGCGTTTTCAAGGTTACTGAAAACGGCTGATTTCATGATTCTGTGATGAAAACAAAAAAACAACTATGACCACAACAAAAACACTACTGCTGCAGAAACTGTGAGCACTGTGATCTTCTTATTGGAAAACCTGATGAGTTACCTGAACTCAAATTGTTTGATCAAGCCAACTGCAATTTAAGTTCAACAGCATTTCTTTTGTAACATTATTTAAGTTTAAATTACATCATGGACTGAACTGAACACAAACTAGGAACTGGTAAGTGTTTTATGAAGGTAACTAAAGGAAGTGAGTTTTAATTACTCTGCTTATGTTGATATTATGTTTAATAATTTTCAACTGGATTGCAAAGAAGACAATGAGAATCATAATCCAGCACAGTTTACTGATCTCTCTGCTCTACCAGCCCTAAACCCTAAACTAAACAAGGATGAACAAAATCCACCTTTGATTATTTTCATCACTAAAACCAAGCAGCTGCAGCACAAAACAGGCAACAGCTCACCACATAGGAGAAGATAATCTGGAGGAATGAATTTACAATGATGGTGAGGGAATGGGGGGCAGGCCCAGTATGCAAATAGATGGTGCCAGAAGCCAATGGGAAAGGTGTGAGTTTTACTCATCGAGATTGTACAAAAACATAAGTCACTCTCTAAAGGTCTCCATATTTCACTGGAACAACTCAATTCAGTCAGTCAGCCAGTATAACTCAACTGAATAAATTCACTTTAACTCAAAATATGACGACAAACTGATCTTACACAAATGAACTGAGTGTGTATCTCAACTATTCATTTTAGAGTTAGTTTAAGGTAATCAGCTTAAGTTATCCCAACTGTCTAGTATTTCAGTCATGGTACGTTAATAAATTCAGTAAGAAGTGCAGTTAGGCTTTACAGAGCTACAGTTTGAGCAGCACTAAACTACAGCAGCCATGTCTTCATCTTCATGTGTTCCTCAGTGAGTTAGTGTGTGTGTGTGTGTGTGTGTGTGCCCAAGCCCAAGCCCAACTGTTTACACTCTTCACACTGCTGATGAACAGCCTGTGCTCTTCTTCTGGGTGAAGAGTCTATGATGTTTACTGAACGGTAGGTTCAGGGTTCGTCAAATATGAAGGCGCTTCTTCTGACAGCCGGGTCGTGTTTTTCTGCTGCTGAAAGAATTCGGTTCTGGTTCTGATTTTAACTGATTTAAATGTGGATCTTACCTTTTGTAGGAGGTTGTCCGATCCGGGTAAACAGAGAGAGTCTATACGAGCGTCCTGCTCCTCCAACTTCTGACCATCAACTAGAGCAGCATGGACACGTGCGCCTTTGTGACGTCATAGACACTCTGGTAACTACGGAAACCGTAAACGGCAGCTTTCCATGAATTAGCTGAGAATAATAAAGACACTGGAGACCCCCTGAATCATCTGTGTAGGACTTAAACAGAATTGAAGAGGACACAATCCACACTTACCAAATACCCAGACCACAGGACATGTCCCGTTAAATTGTGTTGTTACACTGTACAATTTTTACAGGTTTTCCCAAAACAACTTCCCTGTGTTTACAAATGACAGGAAAACTAGAACTAGAGATAGCACCCCTAAATTGAGTCCCAGCTCCCATAAAGATTATTGGGGGAAAATGTTTTTCTTTTAATGTTAATTTATCTCTGATAAGCTAAATAGATGTTAAAACCATAGTGAGTGTGTGGTCAAAACAATTATTTTAACAAGGAAAATACAGCGGTCCCCTTACTCCCCTTGCCAAAATGCTATGATCCAGCTTCTCTTTCTCTCAGTGCAGCATCGCGCAAACACACGGTTTTATTTGACTGCTGTCGTGTGTGTGTGTGTGTGTGTGTGTGTAGTACGTTTTGCACTTTGAGTGTAGTCTGGAGTATTTTTGGACTTTATCACTCAGAACCAACACATTGCAGTCATTATCAGCAGTCCATATTTCTGCTGCACTCTTTATTCTGTTGTTGTTAGCTAGGAGTGACTATCTGAGTTTATATATATATATTTATCAGACTAATGATGCAGGTGGTTTGTTTACTGTTTATAAAGGAGTGAGAGAAGCTGTAGCTGCTGTGCCATTGGTTGACCTCTGTTATTAAAGCCAAGGTGCTAGAGCAGTGCTGTCTGTATGTGTGTAGCCCTCTGAAAATTTTTGTGGGCTGCACATAAATTTGTTGTGGTGATTTTTGTTTATTTCTGTATGGTAAAAAGGTATGAAAATGTTTGAAGGGGGTTAAAACATGTGAAAAGTTTCATAAAAAGCATTAAAATATTTTCCAGAGTCTAAAATTATTTCATTCGCTAACTACAGCTGTCAATCATTGTGGTACTCAAATGGCCATTGGCTCTATGTAGGAGGGGCGGGATGTAGAGAGAGGAGGTGGTGAAAGGTACAACGCAGCTGCGGTGTGTGAGGGTGTAATGTGAAGCACGTTACATCCATTTATCTTTGTCAGGTCAGAAGAACCAGGTTGTCTAACTGAGAACTTGTACAAGCAACAAGACACGGCGTAAGGTAACGAGCCACGAGCCACTTCTGCTCGAAGTAAACAGTTTGGCCTCGAGGCGCAGCTGCTTAGCATAGCGTTAGCATCAGCGTCAGGGGCTACATGCTAAACAACGCAGTTCTCCGGAGTTTGCTCTCCCAGTGAACGGAAACAAGCTGGACTCCCGTTTCCGTTCCCGTTCACATTCCCAGCCCGGGAATGCCCAGATAGCGGGGCTGTCTACTAACTACCGGGAGCGTTCAGATCTCCTCTGACAACGTTGGACATCCCCCTATGCTGCGGTGAAGTCGGACAGCTCTCACTGCTGTTCGCCCCTCTTGTACGTAGAGTGAGTCCAGTGTTTCCCTGCGTTAAGACACGAAGCGGCCACAGGTAGTTTGAGGCCACACCGAAGACAAGCTGCGGTTCGGGCCCGAGACTAGGGCTGCACCTAACGACTCTTTAAATAATCGATTAATCTGTCGATTATTTTTCTGATTAATCGATGATTAAATATACATTTCCATGAACAGAACACTGAATAACAGAGCAAATAAGTGTGTACAATAACTCAATAATGAGAGATTAAATTAATCAAATGTGTTCATAAATTAAATAAAAGAAAAAGAAGTGCCTTGTTAATGTAAACACTGCACTGTATGTGAGTGAGGAGTGAGACAGGATGAATTGTCTTTAGTTTGTATGTAGTGTTTTCACTCATACTTAAAACTCGAAGCTTAATCATGAACTACCACCATTGTGTACAAGTTACATGTTTTTATAAAGCACATTTTAACACTGCTTAAGCGAATTAGACTGATTAATAAAGCCACACCCACACATACTCCATCACTGTCATTGTCCAGTCAGGAAGCTAAAAACAGCATGTGCCGTGCTGTGCCGGTTCACATAGTGTGAGCGTGCCGTTACGTTTCCTCACTTTAAAACGGAGCAAGCTCGGGGATGGTGTAGTGGCGTACCCTGCTGAGCTCCCTTCACCCTCATCCGTGACTCCAACATGTTTCTGTTTCAGGTGCTGTATCGTCATTGTGGTGCTCCCGTGCCAGGTCAAATCACTGTTGCAAAGCTTGCATGTTACACACTTTTTAGTTGTGTGAAGCATGAAGTGCTCTCACACTTTTGAGGATTTTAAGCCGAACCTTCTTTTCTGCGTCGGTTGTGTTTAGTTTTTTGGAATGTATTTACTTCTTGATGTTAAGCTTATTTTGAAGATTACGCCTCCGCTCCGTCTCGCTCTGTTCAACTCCCTCTTATTTATTTAGTTTTTAGTTAAATGCAGTGATTTATTTTTGTAAACACATGTTTACTTCCTGCTTTGTAGATAGGGGGCGGGGTATGCTTTGTGAGACTGAGCACAGAAAAATATAAATGATAATACTGTGGTAAACATAGATGGTCACTTGGGGGGTCGTTTTGGAGTCTATTCTCTCATTTGCTGTACATATATACAGTAAAGTTAAAATGGCTTTCTTTCATTTACGCAACGTTGCTAAACTCCGCAGCATACCATCCCAGGGGGATGCTGAGAAGGTAAATCGCTTTATAAGCTCCAGCTTGTTCAGAATGCTGCTGCCAGATACTAACTAGAGCTAGAAAATTTGATCATATTAGTCTTTACACTGGTTACCAGTTAAATTTCCTGTAGATTATAAAATACTTCTAACATATAAATCTCTCAATGGTCTGGCCCCACATTATCTGGAGGAACATTTGATGCCCTTGAACAAGGCCCTTTACCCTCTCTGCTCCCCAGGAGTTGGAGTTGGCTGCCCACCGCTCTGGGTGTGTGTGTGTACTCACTGCCCCTAACACGTGTGTGTTCACTACCAGATGGGTTAAATGCGGAGGACACATTTCGCTGTACAGTGAACACTGTACAGTGACAAATACGTGCACCTTTATCCTTTTTTTTTATCCTCTTTAACTGTTTCTGCTACAGGTCACTCACTAAACGTAAACCTTCTTTTAATCTTCATCTTTTTGTCTCTCACTCCCTCCATGTGCTGAGATGCCCTGCTGTCCAGTCTGGAGGAATCGATTCATCCATGTTCTGGAATCAGGCCTGTCCCTCTACTCAGCAGAGCTTTTGACAGAAGTCTCCTAACCCTATTTTTTTCTTTTTTTCCTTCCTTTCTCTCTCTCTTTGTCTCTGTCCAGCACCTACTCACTCATACTTCATAACCTGTTCCGACATTAGTTATAGCCTTTCATTATCCTTCTGTCTAGTATTTCCTAGTCAAAAGGCATGTAAAATGCTTTTGATAAGATAAGATAAGATAAGATAATCCTTTATTAGTCCCGCAGTGGGGAAATTCACAGTGTAGCAGCAGAAAGGGATAGCAGGACACTCAGTTACAAAAAATTTGGATAAATAATTTACACTATATACACACAATATAAATAAGAATTAAAAAAGCAATAAACAATATTATTTACAGTAAAAGACTCTTAATTGCACATGGGGATGGGATATTGCACATAGTATTCCCTGAACATGAACATGTGTGTGTAGTTAAGTGTGTGTGTATGTGGTCCGTTGGGAGCAGTGCTGGTTGTGCAGTCTGACGGCAGCAGGAAGGAAGGACCTGCGATACCGTTCCTTCACACACTTGGGGTGAAGCAGTCTGTCGCTAAAAGAGCTGCCCAGTGCTGCCAGAGTCTCATGCATGGGGTGGGAGCTGTTCTTCCGCATGGATGCCAGCTTGGCTGTCATCCTCCTGTCTCCCACCACCTGCACTGGGTCTAAGAAGCACCCCAGGACAGAGCCGGCCCTCTTTATGAGTTTGTCCAGTCTCTTCTTATCTGCCGTCGAGATGCTACTACCCCAGCAGACCACTCCATAAAAGATGGCAGATGCCACCACTGTGTCGAAGAACGTCCTCAGAAGTGCTCCCTGCACTCCAAAGGACCTCAATCTCCTCAGCAGGTAGAGTCTGCTCTGGCCTTTCTTATAGAGAGCAGCAGTGTTGACTGACCAGTCCAGTTTGTTGTTCAGATGAACACCCAGGTATTTATAAGAGTCCACACTCTCGATGTTCATACCCCGGATGTTCACTGATGGAGGGGGGTGTCTGCACCTGCGGAAATCCACTACCAGTTCTTTGGTTTTTCCAGCGTTTATCTGCAGATGGTTCTGCAGACACCAGTCCACAAAGTCCTGAATAAGTTCTCTGTACTCGCTGTCCTCCTCATTGGATATGAGGCCGACGATCGCTGAGTCATCAGAGAACTTCTGGAGGTGACAGGTTGGTGAGCTGTACATGAAGTCAGCAGTGTACAGGGTGAAGAGGAACGGTGCCAAGACCGTTCCTTGAGGGGCTCCTGTGCTGCTGACCACCAAGTCAGAGACACAGTCCCGTGCCCTCACATACTGTGGTCGGTTGGTGAGGTAGTCCAGTATCCAGTTTGACAGGTGACTGTCCACTCCACAGATGTTATAAAAATCAGCTTTACAGAAATCCAGGTCCAGACCCCTAGTGAACAAGCCAAGGGAAACAGTGGCAAGGAAAAACTCATTAAATATATTTTATTTAAATTATGATTTACAAACTGAGCAAAAGATGTTGCACTCTCTTTGGTAACGTTATTCAATTTAGGGTCATGGTGGCAATAGAGCACTTCCATAAGCTCTTGCTGGGGGATCCCCAGAACTCCCCAGGTGAACTAGAACCCCTGGGTTTAGCCTTTATAGGAATCCCTTCCCAAGAATGACCCTTGATGTTCCCAACTGCAGGGCATTATCCTGCCTGACTGATCCTGCCTGACTGCAGTGGTGGGAAACAGGGGATGTCATAGAAGCGCCAGGCCAAACGGCAGTAACCCAAGAGACGACCCACTGCTGGACATCCTCTTTCTGTTCTGCAAATATAGGTGGAGCATAAAAAAAATTCTTAAAAAGAATAGACAGACATATGGTCTCATAAAGCCATGCAATTTACTCCCCAAAATATGAATCAGCACACTAACAGACTGATGAAACAGACTGAACACTTCAAGAAGCTCTTCTATCATCTGATGCATAAAGTGATTAGTGAGAACAGAGAAAGGAGCTTCCATAAAGGCTTTGGTTTGATATTTGATATCTGCTAAATCAGAGAAAGACTTACATAGTTTATGTGCCCTCAGCGATGCAGACCTGCTGAAGGGGAGCATGCTTGGGTAAAATGTTCCGAACATAAAACCTGTACTCCTGACGGAAGGCCCGAGACTACATCACCCACACGGAGAACAAAAGCCTGAAAACAGTCTACACTGCAACCGTATGGTGGTCCTAATTTGGATATAAAAAGACACTGTATGAGAACTCCTGGAAAAGTACTGCTGCAAGTAAAAGGGCTGATCATCCTGATCATCTGATGATCCAGGTCCAGATCTGCAGATCAGTTATACGTCAAATGCTTCCTTCTTTATATTAAGCCTTTCTTCAGTCAATCTGATTTATTCAGTTACTGAAAACATACAGTGAATTATAGGTACTTTGGAGTCTTTACTCACCCCGCACCAGTGCTGAAGTACGTTGCAGTTCCAACTGTCTGGAACATCAGGAAGAACCTGATGTTCAAGGTTGCTAAAAATGGCTGATTTCATGATTCTGTGATCAAAACAACAAAACAACTATGACCACTTCAAAAATACTACTACTGCAGAAACTGTGAGCACTGTGATCTGTAGTTCAAGAACAGTGCCCACCTGGCCTGTCCAAACCAGGAAGGGGTTAACTGGCTCCATTGACCATAAAGGCTTTGGTTTGATATCACAGTGGATTAGTCACAGATAGACTTACATAGTTTATGTTCCCTCAGTCTCATGCAGAGATGCTAAAAGGGAGCACGCTTCAGTAAAATGTGGATATAAAAAGACACTGTATGGGAACTCCTGGAACAGTACCACTGCAAGTAAAAGGGCTGATCATCCTGATCATCTTAAGATCCAGGTCTAGATCTGCAGATCAGTTATATGTCAAATGCTTCCTTCTTTATATTAAGCCTTTCTTTTTTACGAAAGTATTCCAGCACAAATACTACAAACACACATCAACAGAGTTCAGACATTCATTTAAGTCTCCAACTGTCTGGAACATCTGGAAGAACCTCATTCTTGTTGTCACTGACCTTCATCTTCCCTCCTGAATGGAAAACATTCACTCCCATTCTGCTCAACCACCTTCATTCACAGCAGTCATCACAGGAACAACGCTACACATTTTACACAGCTCAAGCCCAACTGTCTTTCTTTTCAGAGCCCTGACCAGACTAATGATTTCTCCAACGACCCAACACACAACTTTCACACATGCTCGCAGTGATGACTGTCATAGCGATGCTACATTACTTCTCGTTCTAATAACACACAACCTATTGCCCCAATCCAGAGAGAGTGGACACTTGAACTCTTTCTCACTAACACTCTCCTCTTCTGGGGGTGCCATCTCAACCTAGCTCAACAAAAAATAGAAATGAATAGAGACTGTGGGATGGCTTTTTTTCTTTACATAATGATGCAGTCAGGTGCAGAACTATTGAATTCTCCATTTTGAAAAGTGAGATATTCTTTCATTGTAGCATACATTGTCTGTAGCCACCTAGGCTACATGAAATTGGTTTAAGAAGTAGCTTAGCCTAGGCCTAATCAGAATGCTGCTCACTGACTCACTTTTCACATGTTGGTGAGTGGTGGCTTTACAAATATGCCTAGAATTATTGGATTCTCTTGTAAAGAAGCCCAAAGTTGTATTGGTATAAGATAGATAATAGAGAAAATCCTATCATTTTAAGAGGTGTGATTTTCTTAAACTTCTGTCCATTGTTCCTAACCACCTACATACAAACTGGCTAACATTTTTCCAGGGCCAAAAAATAGCCTAGGTCTAGCCTATTACTCACCCAACATACTATAATAGCATAATAATGACATTACAAAACAGCTGCTGACTGTTTTTGTTGGGGGTTTTGAAAAGTGTTCTCACATTTAAGACTTTTTAGTTCAGAATGAAAGACGTACTGAAGTACTAATGTACCAAACGTACTGAACGTACTAACCTAGGCTTATGTTCTCATCCAGTCAGTGTACACAATGTCTTTTGAATAGCCGCTAGTGGTAAAGACATTATTAGCTTATCTCACCTGCGTTTACAATAAAGACTAACGTGGCCGTAGAACATTAGCCAAAATGATTTTATTGACGTTTACTCATTTTATCAGATTTACCAAGGGGTTGGGTTGTTTTAGCCTACTCATTACATAGCCTCAGTTTTCGGAAAGCAGTCCAGCTTGCTGCAGGTTCTACTACATGTTCCCATCCACTGTGAATAGCACGGCCAGAACTGCCGTCGCCTCCTTCACTGTCATCAGCTACTGTTGTGTTTTCTCTCCATCTCAGAAGATCCTAATAGATTATGTCATGTTCATCCTTCATTGCACTGCACACTGGTGCAAAGAGAGAGGTGTGTCCAGCCCTGTGTCAGTAAAGAAAATAACCAATGGGAAACAAACACTTGCGCTGACTTTTTTGCTGAATGTATTATGCAGGCAGGAGCAACATGAAAGCGGTAATGCTGGGTAAAATAATCCATAAACACGGTAATAACTTTCACTGTTATGCCTATGAAATTTATATATCAGCTAAACTTAACGGGGACCACTGTTCTTTCCCACTCTGATTACAGGCTTTCTATTACTTTTATTGAGGTTGTCTGTTTAACTATTTCTGTTACAGGTCACTCACTAAACGTAAACCTTGTTTTAATCTTCATCTTTTTGCATGTGCTGAGGTGCCCTGTTTCTCCTGCTGTGCCCTGATGTTCGCTCAGCCTGGCTCTCCACTGCCCTGCTGTGTTACGGTTCTGCTCTGGAGTTCTGCAATGATCCACTCCTACCACACTCCATTGCTATACGTGCACATACTTAATCAGCATGGACTTTAACATTAACACTGAGCATATGTCCAGCACCTACTCATGCTTCATAACCTGTTCCTACATGAGCTATAGCCTTTCATTGTCTATCTGTCTACTTCTTTGTGTAATGTTGTTTGTTTGTTTTTGCTGTGCGGGTCGACCTAAGCAGGTGGGTTCCTCGGACTGAGTCTTGGTTTCTCCCAAGGTTTCTTCCTCTAAGTATCCGGGAGTTTCTCCTAGCCACTATCGCTACCACCTCCATTGGGGAGCTTCCTCATAAGAGGCGTGGTCCTGGATCTCTGTAAAGTGCTTTGTGACCACATTTGTTGTGAAAGGCGCTATATAAATAAACATTGAATTGAATTAAATTAGTGGTGATGCAACTCCTACTGACAACAAAAAAGCTCATGATGACGGTGCCTAGACCAGTGTTTGATGGTAATGATGAAGAGTAGATGAGGAAATATTTGTATTGATTGTTGCTATGCCTCCTCCTCTTCCTCCTTTTCTTCCTCTCTAATGAGGGCTGTGTATTTAAACAAGGCCATCCCCACAGACCACCGTTAAAGCCAACTCATTTCTGGTCTCATCAGTAATGAAGTCATTAGGTAAGTGTCAGAGAAGAAAGTGAACATTAGGTTGGTAGGAAAGACTATTTTAGCACCAATTGTATTTTTTTAATTCAGCTCTAGAAGAGGACGTGCTATGCTGCACTAAATGAGGGCAGCATCCTTCCTCTCAAAGCAAGAACAATTGTCTTTAAAGACTCATTGAGTCACGTGGGTTCTATTGATGTGTTCTTGGCATCTGGTTTAAACTAAACTCAACTGCTGTGATAAAAATATCACAGATCTGCCGGCAGCTAAAGATGAATTGAGAGGGGATTTTCCTGAGGTTAAGTGCAAGATCACTGTAACTGAGGTGCATTTCGAACCTATTCTCTAAATGAACTTATTTTATTATCCTCAACTTCTGTGCCCTCCACCACGATCCTCTGTGAGCTTCAGATACATTTAAAATGAAGTTCACGTTATTTTAATATATACACGTAAATGAATGCTGCTCATTTTAATGGAGGTTCAAACTTTAGGTGCACGTATTCGTCACTGTACAGTGTGGACTGTACAGCGAAATGTGTCCTCCGCATTTAACCCATCTGGTAGTGAACACACACTCACACACACACACGTGTTAGGGGCAGTGAGTACACACACACACCCAGAGCGGTGGGCAGCCAACTCCAGCGCCCGGGGAGCAGAGAGGGTAAAGGGCCTTGCTCAAGGGCCCAACAGTGGCAGCTTGCCGAGCCCGGGAATCGAACCCACAACCCTGTTATCGATATCCCGGCGCTCTAACCGCTGAGCCACCGCTGCTTTTAATTCTAGTGACTGATTAAAATTACTGCATAATTCAGTTGATTAGAAGCCCTTAGGGAGCAAATTTGAATTAAAATAGGTTATTTTAGAGGAGCATGTTTCATGTCAGAGCACTCTGAATTACTTGATTTACATCAGACATTTGGAACAATTTCTGGTAAGTGGCTTCGGGGTTCTTTTTCATCAGGAAGAAGGGGGGTGGGTTAAGGCCATGTATAGATTATCGGGCACTCAACGCAATCACCAATAAGTCCCCGTTTCCTATGCCGTTGGTGCCGTCCCCTCTCGAGCAGCTGCGGGAGCCCAAATATTCACGAAATTGGATCTCCGCAGTGCGTATAACCTGGAGCGTATCAGGGAGGGGGACGAATAGAAGACATCGTTCATGACCACCAGGGGGCAGTTCCAGTCCTGGCTTACGGGGGCCGAACGGATTTACAGGGAGGTCCTAGCAGTCAAAATGGCGCTCGGAGAGTGGCGTCATTGGTTAGAGGGTGCTGTCTACCCCTTCCTTGTATTAACGGATCACAAGAACCTAGAGTTTTTGATAAATGCCAAGTGTCTGAACCCCCGGCAAGCTAGGTGGTCCCTGTTCTTTGCCAGGTTCAGATTTACGATCTCGTATCGTCCGGGCTCCCGCAATACCAAAGCGGATGCTCTCTCTCGTATTCACGGATTCTGCGGATGAGGGAGAGACCGCTCCAGCATCCATCCTGCCATCGGGTGTCACCGTCGCGGCAATTCAGTGGGACCTGGATACTGAGATAGACGAGGCCCTCAAACACACCACCGTGCCCCCATCATGCCCTGTGGACAAGGTCTACGTCCCGGGGGCTTTCCGGGAGAAGCTCATCGTTTGGGCTCATGCTTCTCCGACATTGGGTCATCCAGGTGAGGGCCGCACGTACTATCTGCTCTCTCCCAAATATTGGTGGGAGGGGACGAGGGCAGATATACATCGGGTAGTGGCATCATGCAGTGAGTGTGCTCAATGTAAGACCCTGAAGACACTCCCGTCGGGGAAGCTCAAGCTCATGCATACCCGTTCCTGAACGTCCGTGGTCTCACTTGGCTGTCGACTTTATTACTGACCTGCCTAAGTCTGAGGGGCACACGGTGGTGATGACGGTAGTGGACCGTTTCTCCAGAGGGGTTAGGTGCAGACCGCTCCTGCCCTGGTAGACCACGTCCGCTGGAATTTTGGGATTCCGTAGGACATAGTATCTGACCGGGGGGCCCAGTTCACGTCTAAGGTATGGGGTGCCTTCTGTGAACACCTGGGGGTGAGTGTAAGCCTGTCCTCGGGTTATCACCCTCAGTCTAACGGCCAGTGCGAGCGCACTAACCAGGAGCTGGAGAAGTTCCTACGGCTGTACTGCCATGACTACCCCAGCGACTGGTCCCAGTATCTGGTCTGGCCTGAGATGGCCCAGAATTCACTGAGGTGCGCAACCACTGGCCTGACCCCATACCAGTGTTACCTAGGCTACCAGCCTCCGCTGGCCCCCTGGACTGCCACGGAGTCCCAGCAGTGGATGCTTGGATGCGTCGCAGCGAAGCGTTCTGGACCGCAGCCCACCAGCACATCCAGATGGTCCTGCGACGCTACAAGGCCCAAGCAGACCGGAAGAGAGGGGAGACTCCGACATACCAACCAGGTGACCGGGTCTGGTTGGCCACGAAGGAACTCCGAACTAGTCTCCCTTCACACAAACTGAAAGTTAAGTACTCTGGTCCTTATATAATAGAAAAAAGAATCAACGAAGTTGCTTATCGTATCCGACTACCCCCACGGTCACATATTCACCCGGTTTTCCATGTGTCTCAGCTCAAGCCCGTGGTACCTGGACCTCTGGACGAGGCCACCCCGGTGGAGATTGAGGGGATTGCAGTACCTGGTCGACTGGGAGGGGCTCGGTCCAAAGGAATGCTCCTGGGAACCGGTCGATCCGGGAATTCCACGAAAGGTTCCCAAGTAAGCCGGCTCCCAGGCCTCGCGGACGTCCCAGGAAGTCACAACCCCCCGTCCGTGGGAGACTCTCGCGTCCGGAGAGGGGTCCGTCAGCCTCGTTGGACCGGATGGGACCCTCCGCGGGAAGTTCAGAGACACTGGATTTGGTTCGGCGGTTGTGTACTGTCACGCCCGCGCCGCCGCACCCGCCCCAAAGGCGGTCCCAGGCCGCGGCTCACAGGCGAAAATGATCTATATGTTAATGAACCATGCCATGTTTATTCATAGGAAGGACTTTTATGTTGAAATGGACTTTCGGGTTGACCCCCATTGCCATTTTGGTTTCTGTTTTTTTTGTCATGTGACTATTCTTTGTTTGGTTAATGTGTTACACCTGTGGGCTGGTGTATTTAAGTAGGGCTAGAGCCAGCTGCTGGTTGCCGAGGATTACCCTTAGTGCACCACATGCACCCAGGTTATTCAGTTTACGGTAGAGACTCAGTATTCACCGGTCTGGTCTGTAGAGTCCATCCTCGTACAGAGGACTCTCTCTCTACCTAGCTAGCTTAGCAGGGGAAGCTAACTAGCTAGGCTGCTCTTGCCTCAGGGTCCATTAGGGAGCTACTGCAGGTCTAGGGCGATCTTTCGCCAGGCTTCATAGGTTCAGCAAGCTGGGGTCCTGGAGCTCCGGGAGTGAGTGACTCTCCAGCTTGTTTCAGCAGTTAGCTCTCCTCACCGTCGGACCGGAACAGTCGTCTAGGTTTGGCGGCTGACTCCTCACGCTGTCAAGTCTAGTCTCAAGTTCAATGCGCCTGACTAGCGCTACTCTTTATGTCCTAGTTCTTAGTTCAGAATAACTTTTGCTGTGCACACAAGCACTGCATTAACACAACAATTGGGTGAAATAAATACTAAATATTCAGATGGCCGTGATCTTTTAGTGACTGGTGTTTTGGGGCTAAACCCTCTTTTGAGTGACTGTAAATACTGTGGAAAAATATATTGTTAGTTAAGGAGCAGTTAATATTTGTCTTACATGCAGTAAACCTGCATAAAGCCAGAGTTTCGGATGAAACTGCAATCTCGGTTAACGTGGGTTACCTTGATCAGCTTAGCTAGTACTTGATGAAGTGCACCTACATGATTTTGTGAGGAGTCTATAAACTGGGAGAGTCAGATATCTACAGTGGGGAGAACAAGTATTTGATACACTGCTGATTTTTCAGGTTTTCCCACTTGCAAAGCATGTAGAAGACTGTAATTTTTATCATAGATACTCTTCAACTGTGAGTGATGGAATCTAAAACAAAAATCCAGAAAAATACATTGTATGATTTTTAAATAATTAATTTCCATTTTATTGTGGGAAATAAGTATTTGATACACCAGAAAAAGAAACTTAATATTTGGTACAGAAACCTTTGTTTGCAATTACAGAGATGAGACGTTTCCTGTAGTTCTTGACAAGGTTTGCACACACTGCAGCAGGGATTTTGGCCCACTCCTCCATACAGATCTCCTCCAGAGCCTTCAGGTTTCGTGGCTGTCGCTGGGCCACACAGACTTTAAGCTCCCTCCAAAGATTTTCTATTGGATTCAGGTCTGGAGACTGGCTAGGCCACTCCAGGACCTTAAGATGTTTCCTACAGAGCCACTCTTTAGTTGCCCTGGCTGTGTGTTTTGGGTCGTTATCATGCTGGAAGACCCAGCCACGACCCATCTTCAGTGCTCTTACTGAGGGAAGGAGGTTGTTGGCCAAAATCTCACGATACATGGCCCCATCCATCCTTCCCACAATACGGTGCAGTCGTCCTGTCCCCTTTGCAGAAAAGCATCCCCAAAGAATGATGTTTCCACCGCCATGCTTCACGGTTGGGATGGTGTTCTTGGGGTTGTACTCATCATTCTTCTTCCTCCAAACATGACGAGTGGAGTTTAAACCAAAAAGTTCTATTTTTGTCTCATCAGACCACATGACCTTCTCCCATTCCTCCTCTGGATCATTCAGATGGTCATTTGCAAACTTCAGACGGGCTTTGACATGCGTTGGCTTGAGGAAGGGCACCTTGCGTGCACTGCAGGATTTTAATCCTTGACGGCGTAGAGTGTTACTGATTGTTTTCTTTGAGACTGTGGTCCCAGCTCTATTCAGGTCATTGACCAGGTCCTGCCGTGTAATTCTGGGCTCATTCCTCACCTTCCTCAAGATCATTGATGCTCCACGAGGTGAGATCTTGCATGGCGCCCCAGACCGAGGGAGATTATCCGTTATTTTGCATTTCTTCCATTTTCTAATAATTGCACCAACAGTTGTTGCCTTCTCACCAAGCTGCTTGCCTATTGTCCTGTAGCCCATCCCAGCCTTGTGCAGGTCTACAATTTTATCCCTGATGTCCTTACAAAGCTCTCTGGTCTTGGGCATTGTGGAGATGCTGGAGTCTGACTGATTGAGTGTGTGGACAGGTGTCTTTTATACAGGTAACGAGTTCAAACAGGTGCAGTTAATACAGGTAATGAGTGGAGAACAGGAGGGCTTCTTAAAGAAGAAGTAACATGTCTGTGAGAGCCAAAATTCTTACTGGTTGATAGATGATCAAATACTTATTTCCCACAATAAAATGGAAATTAATTATTTAAAAATCATACAATGTATTTTTCTGGATTTTTGTTTTAGATTCCATCACTCACAGTTGAAGAGTACCTATGATAAAAATTACAGTCTTCTACATGCTTTGCAAGTGGGAAAACCTGAAAAATCAGCAGTGTATCAAATACTTGTTCTCCCCACTGTATCTTTGTCACTGTGTATCATTCATAAAAGAAGACTGTAGGAACTTATTTAGGCTGTATTTTATTTAAATGATTATTTACTAACTGAGGAATAGGTGTTGCACTCCCTCTGGTAACGTTATTCAATTTAGGGTCATGGTGGCAATAGAGCACTTCCATCAGCTCCTGCTGGGGGATCCCTAGATCTTCCCAGGTGAACTAGAACCCCTGGGTCTAGCCTTTATAGGAATCCCTTCCCAAGGAATGACCCTTGAAGTTCCCAACCGCAAGGCATGATCCGGCCTGAATGCCGTGGTGGGAAACAGGTAATGTCATAGAAGTGCCAGGCCCACAGCAGGCATTCTGATCAGGAAGAGACACTGGAAGAGGGGTCTGGGTCTGGCCATTTGATTAGGGGTGGAAACCTGATGAGAGGCTTGCTTCCACCTTCAGTAACCTGCAGAAGACCCCCAAAACCATCTGGCAAATTGGGGTGTCCTGTCTGATAACACATCCCAAGCAAACCCATGGGTTCAGACATGCTTAAGTTATAGCATGGCTGTCTCCCTGGCCGACAGGAGTGTCGGCAGAGCTATAAACTTCCTCGCCTTAGACAGGCAGTCAACCATGACCAAGATCACGGTGATGCCCCTGGGAAGAGAGCAACCCTGTGGCAAAGTCTATGGAGACATACATGAGACCATGGGCCAGAAGGGATAGATAACAGGTGGAGCAAACCTGCCGATTCGGTTCCGGGATCCTTGTTGCAGGTACATACCTTACAAGCTGCCACTTAGGCCCATAAATCTTGGTCCAAGCACGGCCACCAGAACCGGATAAGCAGGAACTTTAATATACAGGCCACCCCTAGGTGTGCTGTGAAGGGGAAAAATTGCCCCAACTGCAGCACCTGGTCTTTAATGGCAGCACAGCCAATCACAAGTGCCACCTCCCAGATCTGACTCATTCCTAGGGGCCCGCCATACTGTGGCTTCCACCCCAAACTGGATGGGAGATGCTATGCGGGTCTTGGGTACTGTGGTTGCTGGCAGCTGTTCCTTAGGGGAGGCCTCTTACTGGCAGGAGAGACCATCAGCATTGTTCCGCCCAGACCTGTACAAAGATACAAAGTCAAACAGGGTGAAGAACAGTGCCCAACTTTCCAAACCAGGAAGGGATGACTGGCTCCATTGTGCCACCACTCCTCTAAGGCCAGTATGACAGCCAGCAACAAATGATCACCCACATGGTAACTGAGACGTCTTCTAATTCAAGTTCGCCTGGACATCTTCGCAGTCCGAGGACACTAAAGACAGGGATTCTAGAATCGCAGGCTGAGAACCCATGCCTTGGAGCCCGGTGGACCAGCTCCAAGATGCGGGGGATCTGTTTAATGAGACTAGGAGCAACCAGAAAGCCCTGGCTGGTGCAGCATCAATAACATTCTCCGCTGCCTCTGAGTTAAAGAAGGCATGTAAAATGCTATTGATGACAGATGTTATAAAAATCAGCTTTACAGAAATCCAGGTCCAGACCCCTAGTGAGCAAGCCAAGGGCAACAGTGGCAAGGAAAAACTCCCTAAATGCATTAGGAAGAAACCTTGAGAGGAACCAAGACTCAAAAGGGGAACCCATCCTCCTCTGGTCGACACTGGATAGCAAGCCAATAACATCTAACAGCACTCTGCCAGCCTGGCCTTCTGATCACCTACAGGTCTCATACTCACCTGTATGCCATCTCCAGCAATCAGCACACACTGTGTGAACACTTACTAGCATCTGGCTCAGGGCCAGTGTTCAGTGTTTCTGGGGCTGATTTCAGCTCTGCATTTTACACTGGCAATATTTTGGGGCGTATGCCAATGCGTAGATGAGGCCTACGCCATGAGATGTTTCTATCATCCAGGTAGTTGAGGCCGAGTGTCTTGGCTAGTCTTTTACCCTGGCAATTCAGTAACTGTGAAAAAAGAGAAGTAGTGTAAGAGACACACAGAAATAATCATATCTACAGGTGTTACTGGTTTGCTTTCATTGAAAAATCAACTACAAACTTAATTATATTTGATTAATAATGTAACATCAGATACCAAGAACCCTGGTTCACTATTCTAGAATCTTGTATTTTTGAGATGCACTAATGTGTGCTACAATTCCCCTTAACGAATAACATGTAGTATAAAATCTTTTAATTTGTGGTTTATTTTCAGGCTAATTTATGTCTGCATTGATTTGTTCTGTACCTCACTGGTTTTCATAAATCTGCTGAGTCCAATGGCTTCCATCTCCTGTCCCATTAGGATCAGTCTAAACTTCACCTTTCCCTGGGCTGAAAAAGAATAGACAGACATATGGTCTCATAAAGCCATGCAATTTTCTTCCTCAAAATATGAATCAGCACATTAACAGACTGATGAAACAGACTGAACACTTCAAGAAGCTCTTCTATCATCTGATGCATAAAGTGATTAGTGAGAACAGAGAAAGGAGCTTCCATAAAGGCTTTGGTTTGATATTTGATATCTGATAAATCAGAGAAAGACTTACATAGTGTATGTGCCCTCAGTCTGATGCAGAGCTGCTGAAGGGGAGCACGCTTCAGTAAAATGTTTCGAACATAATACCCGTACTCCCGCTTTTGGCTCTCTATCACAAGGCGCCGACGGAAGGCCCCAGACCACATCAGCCATACGGAGAAGAAAAGACTGAAAACAGCCAACACTGCAACCGTATGGTGGTCCTAATTTGGATACAAAAAGACACTGTATGAGAACTCCTGGAAAAGTACTGCTGCAAGTAAAAGGGCTGATCATCCTGATCGTCTGATGATCCAGTTCCAGATCTGCAGATCAGTTATACGTCAAATGCTTCCTTCTTTATATTAAGCCTTTCTTCAGTCAATCTGATCTATTCAGTTACTGAACATACAGTGAATTATAGGTACTTTGGAGTCTTTACTCACCCCCGCACCAGTGCTGAAGTACGTTGCAGTTCCGATTACAGAGACCATGAAGAGCAGAAAACCATACCAGAGGTTTTCATTAAAGTATTCCAGCACAAATACTACAAACACACACATCAACAGAGTTCAGACATTCATTTAAACGACTGCATTCAAATCATCTGTAAAGTGGAGTCTCCAACTGTCTGGAACATCTGGAAGAACCTCATTCTTGATGTCACTGACCTTCATTTTCCCTCCTGAATGGAAAACTGCTGCTCTTCTTCATCTCCTTTATCAGGGCCTGCTCAGGACTTTCATGAAGTGCGTTTTCAAGGTTACTGAAAACGGCTGATTTCATGATTCTGTGATGAAAACAAAAAAACAACTATGACCACAACAAAAATACTACTACTGCAGAAACTGTGAGCACTGTGATCTTCTTATTGGAAAACCTGATGAGTTACCTGAACTCAAATTGTTTGATCAAGCCAACTGCAATTTATGTTCAATAGTATTTCTTTTGTAACATTATTTAAGTTTAAATTACATCATGGACTGAACTGAACACAAACTAGGAACTGGTAAGTGTTTATGAAGGTAACTAAAGAAGGTGAGTTTTAATTACTCTGCTTATGTTGATATGTTTAATAATTTTCAACTGGATTGCAGAGGAGAACAATGAGAATCATAATCCAGCACAGTTTACTGATCTCTCTGCTCTACCAGCCCTAAACCCTAAACTAAACAAGGATTAACAAAATCCACCTTTGATTATTTTCATCACTAAAACCAAGCAGCTGCAGCACAAAACAGGCAACAGCTCCCCACATAGGAGAAGATAATCTGGAGGAATGAATTTACAATGATGGTGAGGGAATGGGGGGCAGGCCCAGTATGCAAATAGATGGTGCCAGAAGCCAATGGGAAAGGTGTGAGTTTTACTCATCAAGGTTGTACAAAAACATAAGACACTCTCTAAAGGTCTCTAAAAGGGTGAAGAGTCTATGATGTTTACTGAACGGTAGGTTCAGGGTTCGTCAAATATGAAGGCGCTTCTTCTGACAGCCGGGTCGTGTTTTTCTGCTGCTGAAAGAATCCGGTTCTGGTTCTGATTTTAACTGGTTTAAATGTGGATCTTACCTTTTGTAGGAGGTCGTCCGATCCGGGTAAACAGAGAGAGTCTATACGAGCGTCCTGCTCCTCCAACTTCTGACCATCAACTAGAGCAGCATGGACACGCGCGCCTTTGTGACATCATAGACACTCTGGTAACTACGGAAACCATAAACCGCAGCTTTCCATTGAATTAGCTGAGAATAATGAAGACACTGAAGACCTCCTGAATCATCTGTGTAGGACTTAAACAAAATTGAAGAGGACACAATCCACACTTACCAAATACCCAGACCACAGGACATGTCCCGTTAAATTGTGTTGTTACACTGTAAAATTTTTACAGGTTTTCCCAAAACAACTTCCTTGTGTTTACAAATGACAGGAAAACTAAATTAGACTAAAAATGAAAATATTGAAAAGTGTAATTTATCACAAAAACTATAAATTGAATATATTAACATTTGTTTTTGACAGCTTTTAGATGACAATCTTAACAAAACTAATTTTAAAAATAATCTATATTGACAAAAAAACAGAATCTTATTTCATTTTACAACATATCTTTAATTATGCTTAAATATACTTTTAATAATGCATATGAAAATATTTATCACTGTCAAACTCATAGAAAAACTGTTCATAATGTACAGTGAGTCCAAGAAGTATTTGATCCCTTGCTGATTTTCTTCGTTGGCCCACTAATAAAGACATGATCATTCTATACTTTTAATGGTAGATGTATTCTTACATGGAGAGACAGAATATTAAAAAGAAAATCCAGAAAATAAATCTAAGGAATATATATTAATTGATTTGTATTTCATGGAGTGAAATAAGTATTTGATCCCTTAGTATTCATTAGCAGTTCTGGCTTTTACAGACCAGTTAGACACTCCCAATCAACTTGTTACCTGACCTGAAGCCACCTGTTCTCACTAATCACTTGTGTGAAAAACACCTGTCCACAGAATCAGACAGATCACACAGATTTCAAGTCTCCAACATGGGTAAAACCAAAGAGCTGTCACAGGACCTCAGAGTCAGAATTGTTGACCTTCACAAAGCTGGAATGGGCTACAAAAAGATTAGTAAGGTGTTGGATGTGAAAGTAACAACTATTGGTGCAATTATCAGAAAGTTTAAAGAGTATAACATGACAATCAACAGACCTCGGCCCGGTGCTCCAAAGAAGATTTCGCCTCGTGGGGTGGCAATGATGCTGAGAACAGTCAGAAATCGTCCTGCAACCACTCGGCAGGAGTTAGCAAATGACCTGAAGGCAGCTGGGACCACAGTTTGCAAGGAAACAATTGGCAACACTTTGCGCAACAATGGATTCACATCCTGCAGTGCCCGAAAGGTACCCCTGCTGAAGAGAGCACATGTGGAGGCGCGCCTCAAGTATGCCAATGATCATTTGAAAGATGAACCAAGTTATTGGGAGAAGGTTTTGTGGTCAGACGAGACCAAAATTGAACTTTTTGGCCTCAACTCCACCCGCCATGTGTGGAGGAAGAAAAATGCTGCCTATGACCCCAAGAACACTGTGCCCACCGTCAAGCATGGAGGTGGAAGCATAATGTTTTGGGGGTGTTTCTCTGCCAAGGGTACAGGGCTACTTCACCGCATCACTGGGAAGATGGATGGAGCCATGTACCGCACAATCCTGAGGGACAACCTCCTCCCCTCTGCCAGGGATCTGAAAATGGGCCGTGGTTGGGTCTTCCAACATGATAACGACCCTAAACATACAGCAAAGGCAACAAAGGATTGGCTCAAGAAAAATCACATTAAGGTCATGGAGTGGCCCAGCCAGTCGCCAGACCTCAATCCGATCGAAAATCTATGGAGGGAGCTGAAGGTCAGAGTTGCCAAGCGACAGCCCACCAACCTTCATGATTTAGAGAGGATCTGCAAAGAAGAGTGGGCCAAAATTCCCCCTGGTGTGTGTGCTAAACTTGTGGTTAACTACAACAAACGTCTCACCGCTGTGCTTGCAAACAAAGGCTTTGCCACTAAGTATTGAGTGTGTTTGGCAAGAGGGATCAAATACTTATTTTCCTCATTGAAATACAAATTAATTAAAATATATTCTTTAAAATTATATTCTGGATTTTTGTCTTGATATTCTGTCTCTCCATGTTAGAATATATCTACCATTAAAAGTGCAGAAGGATAGTGTCTTTATTAGTGGGCAAACAAAGAAAATCAGCAAGGGATCAAATACTTCTTGGACTCACTGTATGTAAAAATGCAAAGCACTGTCAAAAACATAAAAATACTTTTAATAATGCAATGGACGCTGATTGTTTTTGTTGGGGGGTTTAAAAAGTGTTCTCACATTTGTGACTATTTAGTTCAGAATGAAAGACATAGTGAAGTACTAATGTACCAAACGTACTAAAGTACTAACCTAGGCTTATTTTCTCATTCAGTCAGTGTACACAATGTCTTTGAAAAAGCCGCTAGTGGGAAGGACGTTATTAGCTTATCTCACCTGTGTTTACAATACAGACCAACGTGGCCATAAAACATTAGCCAATTTTGTTTTATATTGAAGTTTACTCATTTTATCAGATTTACCAAGAGGTTGGGTTGTTTTAGTCTAATCTCTTACTGTAGCATTCCCCATTTCAATTATGGTTTGAGACTTGACTGATGGTTCATGAAGTATTTATTGTTTGAAACCTTTGCACAAAGTCAGCTGAGCAATGATTACAGTAAACCACCGTAAGAGCTGAAAGGAAATAAAGAATACCATGAGAAGCTTGTCCATGTCTGCTTTGTTATTTAAACTTTCTCATATGATAAGCTTTAACCATATAACGTATGTAGGCCGATATAAACACGAACCAAAGCTCTAAAGGTACAGTACACCTACCTAAGTGTGTTGAAACTCATCCACAGTCCAACTGCATGTAAATGACCCAGTGCACAGTACCTTTACCAGCTTTAACAAAAAGGCTGACAAGTTTCAAATTACACACAACTATTACTGCATACTACATATATCGACTATATATGAGTTATTTTAGTGATATACTTTCACTATACACACCTTGTGCCTCTTCAAAAGGGGGCTTAAAAAACAGTCCTTGAGCACTACATGTGCACTTGTACTGGAGATTTTGCTTCTTCTACTACCGTGAATCTACTTTCCACCAATAACCGTCAAAAGTCTTCAAAATAAAAGTCCATTATTTTAGGTTCCTGAAGTCTATGCAAGTCACACAAAGCTTATTAACAAAAAACTAAAGAAATAAATAATAAAAATCTCTTGGGGTCATTTACAACGACTCTGTGACTGATTGGCATGACTGCTGTTTTGTTGCTTGATTTGTACTGATGTTTGTACACACATCCTGGATTGAAAAGCAACCGCACGATAACACACCATATTTATGAAACCATTCTCTGGTCAGAATACATCAGTCCTTATCATCACGTTTTCTCCTCCATCCTGTGAGGGTTCTAGTACAGTGAAATCAGTAGCAAGCACTTGCAAAGGTTCAGAGGCTTGGAGACTTCCCATCTGGAACTTTG
Organism: Salminus brasiliensis; assembly: GCF_030463535.1. NCBI lineage: Eukaryota > Metazoa > Chordata > Actinopteri > Characiformes > Bryconidae > Salminus > Salminus brasiliensis. The sequence goes on from NC_132879.1 coordinate 30,379,066, forward strand.
CTTAACATGTTTTTACTTAACATGTACATCTTTGGCTATACAACACCTTTCACATATTTTACACCAATGTTCAATATATCTGTGCATATTGGGCCAGTAGCAATGACGCCTCACCAAGGTACAGGTGCGTTCAACAACCTGGTGCCAATAATTATTATGGAGCTGCTTCAATATGGTGTCCTTCAACTGATCTGGAAGTAAACCTATCTTTAATGGTTACATGTGTACATCCTCAGTTTTCCTATATAAAATAATCTCCATTTCCACCACACAGTTTCATTGTCTCACAAGTTCTTGTACCTCAGATGCTGTAAGTTGCTGGCGCTCCCCTTGATTAGGTCTTTCTCCTCTTCTGCAGAATCCCAGGAATGATCCTATTACTGGGTCTGTCTTCTGAAGTACCTGCAGCTGAGACATAGAAAACTCAGGTAGTGTCTGCAAAGACAAGACCAAGGATAGCTCAGCATCAGGAAGTTGCTCTTTCTGTGCCATCCTTGCCTCCACTAGTATGGCTCTACCTATTGTGGTCAACTCCAAGTCAAGTCAAGTCAAGTCAAGTGGGTTTATTGTCATTTCAACTACATACAGAGTACACAGTGAAACGAAACAACGTTCCTCCCGGACCATGGTGCAACATAGACAGTGCATACAAGACACAAGTGCAACACAAACAAACAAGTGCGGACAGACAACACAGTACAGACAGAGGATAATAAATAATGACTGTAGTGTGCAAGTTGTGCAATGTGCGATAAATAGAGTCCAGTGAGGTAGTAAAGTTATCAGTGCAAATGCTTGTGCAAAAAATGCTTCCCATGTTATCTGGGATAAATGGTTGGAAAGAGAGAGAGAGAGAGAGAGGGAGAGTGTAAGATATCAGTTCAGGAGTTGAGTTGTGTTGAGGAGTCTGATGGCTTGGGGGAAGAAGCTGTTGCAGAGTCTGGTCGTGTTGGACCGGATGCTGCGGTACCTTCTTCCTGATGGCAGGAGGGAGAACAGACTGTGTGAAGGGTGGGTGGAGTCATCCACAATGCTGGTTGCTTTGCGGATGCAGCGGGTGGTGTAAATGTCCATGACGGAGGGGAGAGGAGAGACTTTATCCCACCAACTGATCATAACTGAAAGGCCTCTTTACATTTGAGCCTATTTGTCCCCGTCCTGCCACTGCACAGCAGGGGAATTAGTTTCCCACTGACTCTGCTACTTGTGAGGGCACAATGTGTGGGTCCTCCCCCTCCATTACTTATTTACTTGCCAAGTGCAAAATAAGTTCAGCAATCAAATTTATTCTGTGGATACATTTGGGAAACCCAAAAAAGAACAAAAACGTGACTCAGCCCCTCAGCGAAGGCTACTAAATCTCAACCAGCATGGGTTCTATGCATAAACCTCCCCACTCACTCAATCTACCCATACATGTCCCGACTTTCACTTGGTCACACTGATTTATAATGGTCTGGTGCTGGCTGTCCAGTACAGCTGTGTTTGATGTGCTGTATATTCTGGTTTGCGCATGTTTGGTGCTGTATGTTTGTGAATCAGCACAGCACCTCGCATGTGCAGTAGAGGGCGGACATCGCAGGATTGAATGACATGACGATTGTTTAAAATGTTTTGTTGTTCTCAAGCATGGAAAGAAAATCTGTCAGGTTTAGGTAGTTGTATGTATTTTATGTAACTTGTCTACACACCAAGGCTGACGAAAAACAGATTTTTCCTCTTCACCTCGATTGTGAAGAAAATTCATATCCTAGCCTATTTAAAGGCTCGACGGGATTGACTGTTTGTGGTTTGTCAGTTCTTTGGAAAAAATATATTTCTGCCTTCTGCGACTTCACAAACATTTTAAAGATAAAACGTTGTCTTTCTTTTCTGTCCACTTATTACTGCCACTACTCTGCGGGCTCTCCTCCTTGTTTTTTTCACGAACAATCGTCTTTCAGAAAAGGTTCAGATCTGCTGTGAACATACTTTAAATCTTTTTGCTTTTAGAGTTCTGAAACTGAAGGCAGTTGAGAGGCCTCACTTCTTTCACTGCTGACCACGGTATGCTATTTTTTGTGGAGAACTCTGCTGCCCAAGATCTTTGGTCCCCTAAAGTCTATTATGATCATATGTCCCTGGTTGCTATATGGAATTACCAAGAACCATTATATGTTCAGCAATGTTTTAGTGTTTTAGCTAACAAGTTTTTCCCTCAAAAACAGTGTTTAAAAACGTAGCAAATGCTGATTTATAATGGTCTTTGGTTCTGTAGGTTGGGGAGAAAGCATTGCACCTGTATCATTAAAGTTAAATTAAACAGTTAATAAAATTTTGAGTTTCACCAAAATGACCCTATTTTTGGAAAAAGGGTTCAGGACCAATTTAAATAGTCATTTATGTCTTTATATAAAAAAAGAGGGTTGCAGTTTTTGGGAGCTTTTCTTCGTTTGCTGTGACGTCGCTGCGGACTGTGTCTCTGTTGCTGCCGTGCCTCCATCAGATGGGTGAGAGCTCTGGGATGGATGGTGGGTAGCTGCTGAGGTTCCTCATTAATACATAATTTAATTGAATTTCGTTATTGGTTCTTTACGACGTTGTTCTGACGCATTGTATGAGCAGGTGGTTGATTTCTCTGAGTGTAGTTGAGCTTGTGAATGCTGCTTTTATCGAACTGCTGCTCGGACGTGTGCGTCGGCTGGCTGAGCCATGGTGGCAAGGTGGCTGGCCTGAACTTGTTCTCGGCAGCAAAGTCGAATTGTAGAAATGGATAGACCTCTCATTTCTGCTCATTTTGTTTATTTTAGATGTTCAGCTTGTGTGCTCTGCGGCCCTCTAAGACAAGAGAGAATTAACACACTACAAAATCTGTTCCCTCCAAAAATGTGCAGTGCATTTTGCTGCTGCTAGCCACGCAGCGGCAAGTGGGATTTTTTGTATTTGTTCTGCAGTTTGTTCATTGTGCAGAAAAAATGTTCAATTTTCTCTGTAGTTTTGGAATTTTTATGTGAACAAACTATACAATCTCGTGCCTGTTATGGTACTATGAAAATTGCTGTGTTAAAAGAAATACTGTAAGCTTAGATGAGTGAGAGCTCTGAGATGGACGCATGTGTGGTCTGCAGCCGTCTAAGACAAGAGAAGATTAACACACTATAAAATCTTTCAGATTTTCAGAATAAACAGAGCGGAAAGCGAGTGTGTCTGACTGCTTGATGGCCAAACGGTGGTCGTTACACACCTCGCATGCGCAGTAGAGGACGGACGTCGCAGTATGAAATGAAACAGAGTTTGTTTAAAACTTACTTTTGTTCCTGTTACTTAAAAATCCTTTAGGTTGAGGGAGTTGAATGTGTTGTTCTGGAATTAGTCTTTACAAATAGGTGAAAACAAATACAGATTTGTGCCTCTTCGCAATCATGGTCGAGGATAGGCAATTCTCAGCATATTTAAAGACTTGTGTGAAGGATATTCCTCTGCTTTCTAATGCTTAACGACACGTGTAAAGGTGAAATTACAGTTCTGAGATTTTAACAAGTTCTAAATGCAGCATATGCTGATCTGTAATGGTTTGGTGCTGGCTTTCCACTATACACGTGTTTTAAATGCCGCATACACTGGATTGTGCATCTTTGGTGCTGTAGGTTTGTGAATAAGCATTGAATCTTGCATGCACAGTAGAGGGCGGACGTTGCAGCCATTTTACCTGCAGTAAAAAAGAATACACTTTAAAACTAATTACATAGGATAAAGTTAACTTAAACTAGTTTTAGAACTATTACTGTTACTCTCAAGTGTATTTCTATGAAACGATTTTAAATTCAACAAAGCACCCTGTACAACAGTGACATTTTTTTTTTGGTTTTCAGCACAAAATTTCAGAATTGCAAATAAAACTACTATCAAACATCTGAGTTTCACATCCATACTAGATGAGCAGTTCAATATTCCCCGTACTTAATGTTTCCCGAGAGATCTGTACTATTAGGAGAGCACCGTTATTCTGTAGAATGCTATTGCATGTCCTACACTGCCGTCTCATGAGTACCTAACGCTGAAAGGGTGAAGCTTGAGGGGTTTTTCTTCTCGTTTGGTCAGAAGTGGCAAAACTGCTGTTTAAAGGACTTTGTAAAGTTAAGTGTGAACTGCACGTCTTGCCTTCAAGTTGGCTGTTGTCACCATGAAACAGGGTATGGCCTGTTGAGAATGAAGTAATGTAAGTTCACACATTTCTGCCAAAAGTCATAATAAAAAGGTATGTGTGTGTAAAACATAATTATCAACAAGACACACAATGTCTAATTAGGTAAGATAGCTGACAGTTGCAGATTAAGATCATCGCCAACCAGCTCCATATATTCCCTGCTACAAAAACGAGCACAGAGCTCGGCAGCAGCAATTCCAGCACATTTCTGCACGCCATTACCCTGGTATAGAAATGTATAGCGCTGGTGGTCACCAAACACGATCATTTGGTTAAGGGGAATTTATTCAGTTGAATTATACTGGCTGACTGACTGAATTGAGTTGATCCAGTGAAATATGGAGACCTTTAGAGAGTGTCTTATGTTTTTGTACAACCTTGATGAGTAAAACTCACACCTTTCCCATTGGCTTCTGGCACCATCTATTTGCACAGTGGGCCTGCCCCCCATTCCCTCACCCTCATTGTAAATTCATTCCTCCACACTACCTTCTCCTATGTGGTGAGCTGTTGTTTTGTGCTGCAGCTGCTTGATTTTAGTGTTGAAAACAATCAAAGGTGGATTTTGTTCATCCTTGTTCCTGCTGATTCACTGTATGTTCAGTAACTGATTGATCAGATTGAAGGTTTAATATAAAGAAGGAAGCATTTGATGTATAACTGATCTGCAGATCTGGAAATGGATCGTGAGACAATCAGGATGATCAGCCCTTTTACTTGCAGCGGTACTTTCCCAGGAGTTCTCATACAGTCTCTTTTTATATCCAAATTAGGACCACCATACGGATGCGGTGTCGACTGTTTTCAGTCTGTTTTGTTCTCCGTGGGGCTCCCCTTCAGCAGCTCTGAATCACTGAGGGCACATAAACTATGTAAGTCTTTCTCTGATTTATCAAATATCAAACCAAAGCTTCTATGGAAGCTCCTTTCTGTTCTCACTAATCACTTTATGCATCAGATGATAGAAGAGCTTCTAGAAGTGTTCAGTCTGTTTCATCAGTCTGTTAATGTTCTGATTCATATTAGCTTTATTAAGTCTGTCTATTCTGACTGATCCTAATAGGAAAGGAGATGGACGCCATTGGACTCAACAGATTTATGAACACCAGTGAGGTACAGAACAAATCAATGCAGACATAAATTAGCCTGAAAATAAACCACAAATTAAATGATTTTATACTACATGTTATTCATTAAGGGCATTTGTAGCACACACTAGTGCATCTCAAAACTACAGGATTCTAAAATAGTGAACCAGGATTCTTGGTTTCTGATGTTATATAGTAAACATTTTAAATAAAATATGAAGCAATTGAGAGAGAGAGAGACTAGGAAGAAGCAGGGGGAGAGGGGATGCTCTAATATTGTGTGCCTTTAGAGTGGCTGATCCTGACCTCGACTCTGCCCCACCAGCTCCTCCTCCGCAGCAACAGGGAAGCCAGCAACCCCGTGACAGCTCCTCAGTGGCAGCAGAAGCAGCTGGATCTCCACAGGCTCAGCAGAGCCCTTCATCACCACCACCACCAGAGGGATCACAATCTCGGATCTACCCAGATCTAGCACAGATGGCGGACTCCGGGGAGAGAAAAGTGACACCGACACCCTCCACTCCGGTCTCCCACCACACTCAAAGCCATGACCCACACCCCCTCTGGTAAGCCGTGCCTACCACATGGTGGGGCTGATAAAGATTGCTCATGGGCGTAGCCATATGAGCAAAGGGGGGATAGTAGAAGCAATGCAGCAGCACTGGTATGCTAGAAGACTCACACAAAATTTTTGCTCAGCCTGTCTGGTGTGTGCACAGCACACATGCAGAGGAGCCACGGCTGGCCCAGCACAGCAAGCTGGACATCCACCAGCAACTGAACCATTTCAACACTGGCAAATTGATTTTGTCGAACTGACACTAGCTGAAGGGAAAAGATACCTTCTGTTTATGCATGTTCTCGAAATGGGTTGAGGCATTTGCCACAAGCAAGCAAGGCGCGCAAGCTGTAACCAAAAGCTTACTAACTGAGATTATTCCTATTATTATTCCTATTCCTAGGCCTTCCCAAGTGTGTTTCGAGTGATGATGGCACCCCCTTCATCCAAAAAGCAGCTAACTACTGCCCTGGGCATCGACATGAAAAAGCATTGCAGCTACCACCCGGCCAGTGCAGGGGCAGTAGAAAAAGCAAATGGCAGCATTAAAGCGGGTCTTGCAATCCACTGGCCTTGACTGGCCAAAGGTGCTGCCCTTAGTACTTTAGCAAATGAGAACAAAATCCCAAGCAAGAATGGGATGCAGTGCATTTGAGATAGTGTTCGGAAGACGCAGCGCTAAGTGGGGTTTGTATTTGGTCTGCAGTTTGTTCATTGTGCAATAAGAAAAAAAAACGTTTTTTTTCTGTAGTTTTGGACATTTTTATGATGTGAACAAACTATACGAACTCGTGCATGTTATGGTACTATGAAAATTGCTCTGTTAAAAGAAATACTGAAAGCTCAGACGAGTGAGAGCTCTGAGATGGACGCTTGTGTGGTCTGCAGCCGTCTAAGACAAGAGAAGATGAACACACTATAAAATCTTTCAGGTTTTCAGAATAAACAGAGTGGAAAGCGAGCCTTGTGTCTGACTGCTTGATGGCCAAACGGCGGTCGTTGCACACCTCGCATGCGCAGTAGAGGACGGACGTCGCTGTGTGAAATGAAATACTTTGTTTAAAACTTACTTTTGTTCCCGTTAATTAAAAATCTTTTAGGTCGAGGGAGTTGAATGTGTTGGTCTTGAATTAGTCTTTACAACTAGGTGAAAAGAAATACAGATTTTTGCCTCTTCGCAATCATCGTCGAGGCTAGGCGATTCTCAGCATATTTAAAGCCTCGTGTGAAGGATATTCCTCTGCTTTCTAAAGCTTAACGACACGTGTAAAGGTGAAATTACAGGTACAGGTGAAATTCTGCTGATCTGTAATGTTTTGCTGCTGGCTTTCCACTATACACGTGTTTTAAGCTCCGCATACACTGGATTGTGCATCTTTGGTGCTGTAGGTTAGTGAAGAAGCATTACATCTCGCATGCGCAGTAGAGGGCGGACGTTGCAGCCATTTTACAACCAAGCACCCTGTACAACAGTGACATTTTTTTAGTTTGTTTTCAGCAGACCAGAATTACAAATTAAACTACTATCAAACGTCTGAGTTTCACATCCATATTAGATGAGCAGTTCAATATTCCCCGTACTTAATGTTTCCCGAGAGATCTGTACTATTAGGAGAGCACCGTTATTCTGTAGAATGCTATTGCATGTCCTACACTGCCGTCTCATGAGTACCTAACGTTGAAAGGGAGAAGCTTAAGTGACTTTACTTTTCGTTTGGTCAGAAGTGGCAAAACTGGTGTTTAAAGGAATTTGTAAAGTTAAGTGTTAACTGCACATGTCTTGCCTTCAAGTTGGCTATTGTCACCATGAAACAGGGTATGGCCTGTTGAAAATAAGTAATGTAAGTTTACACATTTTTGCCAATAGTAATAATAAAAAGTATGTGGTAAAACATAATTATCAACAAGACACACTATGTCTAATTATGTAAGACAGCTGACAGTTGCAGATTAAGATCATCGCCAACCAGCTCCATATATTCCCTTCTACAAAACCTAGCACAGAGCTTGGCAGCAGCAATTCCATCACATTTCGGCATGTCATTACACTGGAATAAAAATGTATAGCGCTGTTGAATTTATTCAGTTGAATTATACTGGCTGACTGACTGAACTGAGTTGTTCCAGTGAAATATGGAGACCTTTAGAGAGTGCTGATGGATTGTTTGCATGTAAGAATACATTATGTACTCAAATATGTTTTTATATGTGTATTCTGCTATAATGACCATGGCTGAGACAGTCAGCATTGCACTCAAGATTAGTGTTATACCCTTGGAAGACTGGGCAGGGCCTGCTTGGGGTGAATCAGAGGTAATCTGATTGGAAAAAACCCAATGATTGGAAAACAAAATTCTGCAGTACTGCAAGAGTCAGCACAAACAGCCTGCCAAGACTCAGCGTTTTCTTGAAAAAGAAGTATGTCCTTGCAAGAACATAAGCGGGTGCAGAAGTTCCTTAGCAAGGGGCTCTTGATCTGGACATAAGCGGGTACAACCGAAAAATATCATGATAAAAGAAATATGCGTAGGAGGGACCACAGCAAGATAAGGACAGTATATAAGGCCCAGGCAGAGCCATACTTTTTAGACTGCCTTGGGAGAGTGCTGGCTGTCTCAGACTAACGCATTATTTGTAATGCCTTAGTCTTCACCTTATTTTTGTACACTTTATGCAGAAATAAAGGTTGCACTCTGCCTTTCTATTGACTACGGAGCTGGATTCTTTTATGCACCATTTTCTAAATGCTTATTAGCTGATTGGGGGAATTTATAGAGAAAAAGAGCCGACAGTGCCTTATGTTTTTGTACAACCTTGATGAGTAAAACTCACACCTTTCCCACTGGCTCCTGGCACCATCTATTCGCATACTGGGTCTGCCCACCATTCCCTCACCATCATTGTAAATTTATTCCACCAGACTACCTTCTCCTATGTGGTGAGCTGTTATATGTTTTGTGCTGCAGCTGCTTGGTTTTAGTGTTGAAAACAATCAAAGGTGGATTTTGTCCATCCTTGTTCCTGCGCAAGTAAACCTTTTTAAACCCATTCATTTGTTTAGTAGTCTAGGGTTGGTAGAGCAGAGAGATCAGTAAAATGTGCTGGATTATGATTCTCATTGTTCTCCCCTGTAATCCAGTGGAAAATATATTTTAAAAAATATGAACATAAGCAGAGTAATTAAAACTCACAGATGAAGAAGAGCAGCAGTTTTCAATTCAGTTTCCATTTGACGTATAACTGATCTGCAGATCTGGAACTGGATCATCAGATGATCAGGATGATCAGCCCTTTTACTTGCAGCGGTACTTTTCCAGGAGTTCTCATACAGTCTCTTTTATATATCTAAAATAGGACCACCATGCGGTTGGAGTGTTGGCTGTTTTTAGTCTTTTCTATTCTGTATGGCTGATGTGGTCTGGAGTCTTGCGTCAGGAGTACCAGTATTATGTTCGGAACATTTTACTGAAGCGTGCTCCCCTTCAGCAGCTCTGCATCAGACTGAGGGCACATACACTATGTAAGTCTTTCTCTGAATCCACTGTGATATCAAACCAAAGCCTTTATGGAAGCTCCTTTCTCTGTTCTCACTAATCACTTTATGCATCAGATGATAGAAGAGCTTCTTGAAGTGTTCAGTCTGTTTCATCAGTCTGTTAATGTGCTGATTTATATTTTGGGGAGTAAATTGCATGGCTTTATGAGACCATATGTCTGTCTATTCTTTTTCAGCCCAGGGAAAGGTGAAGTTTAGACTGATCCTAAAGGGAAAGGAGATAGATGTCACTGGACTCAGCAGATTTATGAACACCAGTGAGGTACAGAACAAATCAATGCAGACATAAATTAGCCTGAATATAAACCACAAATTAAAAGATTTTATACTACATGTTATTCATTAAGGGGAATTGTAGCACACACTAGTGCATCTCAAAAATAGAAGATTCTAAAATAGTGAAGCAGGGTTCTTGGTATCTGATGTTACATAATAAACATTTTTATTAAATAAAATATAATGAAGTTTGTAGTTGATTTTTCAAAAAGAAAATAAATAAAGCAAACCAGTAACACCTGTAGATATGATTACATATGATCTTACACTATGTGATGGCAGATTGAGTTTTCTAATTACTAGCTGTGTTCTTAAATTATATAGTTGTATTCCTTAGTCAAGTAGTTACACTTAATACTATGGTGATCTGTTTGCTCACAGATATTATTGCTGAAGGCAATGTCCTGAACTCCATATTACCTCGCTCTTGTGATTATCCCTAATAAGAAGCTCCGGGTCAGCCTAGCCTGACTTTGCAGATATGGTGTACAGGCGCTGCCTATGTGTATGTGCATATCATATGTGAAGGCCTAAACTGTCTGTTTGTCATTTATGTGCGTCAGAAATGGTGCCGGTGACAATTGTGTGTGTGCGTTAAACAATGAGCTGTGGTTATTTCAAGGTATATATGTTGGGCCCTGCCTGCTTTAAGGAAGGGCAGACCTTGTAAGCTTGAATGATTTTACTCTGCTCTCAATAAAGTAACTCAAAAGGTTGACGTTCTAACTTGTGTTTATTCCAGATTTACATGACATGCTGCAGCTGGTTGATTTTAGTGTTGAAAACAATTAAAGGTGGATTTTGTCCATCCTTGTTCCTGCTTAAGTAAACCTCTTTAAACCCATTCATTATTTAGTAGTTTAGGGTTGGTAGAGCAGAGAGATCAGTAAAATGTGCTGGATTATGATTCTCATTGTTCTCGCCTGCAATCCAGTTGTGAAAATGTTTTTAAAAAATATTAACATAAGCAGAATAATTAAAATTCACTTCCTTTAGTTACCTTCATATAACACTTACCAGTTTCTAGTTTGTGTTCATTTCAGTCCATGATATAATTTAAACTCAAATAATTTTACAAAAGAAATACTATTGAACTTAAATGGTTTAGGCAATTGGCTTCATCAAACAATTTGAGTTCAGGTAACTCATCAGGTTTTCCAATAAGAAGATCACAGTGCTCACAGTTTCTGCAGTAGTAGTATTTTTGTAGTTGTCATAGTTGCCTTTCGTGAAAGTCCTGAGCAGGCCCTAATTAAGAAGATGAAGATGATGAGTTTTTATTCCGGAGATTAAATGAAGGTCCGTGACAACAAGAATGAGGTTCTTCCAGATGTTCCAGACAGTTGGAGACTCCACTTTGCAGATGATTTGAATGCAGTCGTTTAAATGAATGTCTGAACTCTGCTGCTTTAATATTTAAATTAGGACCACCATACCTTTTTTTTTTTTCAAAACGCAGTGATCAGAGTTGTAGTGTACTTTCATGTAGTGTACTTTCAATACTTTCATGAAAAGCTCTGGTATGGTTTTCTGCTGTTTATGGTTTACTTCAGCACTGGTGCTGGGGTGAGTAAAGACTCCAAAGTACCTATAATTCTCTGTATGTTCAGTAACTGAATAGATCAGATTGAATGAAGAAAGGCTTAATATAAAGAAGGAAGCATTTGACGTATAACTGATCTGCAGATCTGGAACTGGATCATCAGATGATCAGGATGACCAGCCCTTTTACTTGTAGCGGTACTTTTCCAGGAGTTCTCATACAGTCTCTTTTTTTTATATCCAAATTAGGACCACCATACGGTTGCAGTGTTGGCTGTTTTCAGTCTTTTCTTCTCCGTATGGCTGATGTGGTCTGGGGCCTTCCGTCGGCGCCTTGTGATAGACAGCCAAAAGCAGGAGTACGGGTATTATGTTCGAAACATTTTACTGAAGCGTGCTCCCCTTCAGCAGCTCTGCATCAGACTGAGGGCACATACACTATGTAAGTCTTTCTCTGACTAATCCACTGTAATATCAAACCAAAGCCTTTATGGAAGCTCCTTTCTCTGTTCTCACTAATCACTTTATGCATCAGATGATAGAAGAGCTTCTTGAAGTGTTCAGCCTGTTTCATCAGTCTGTTAATGTGCTGATTCATATTTTGGGGAGTAAATTGCATGACTTTATGAGACCATATGTCTGTCTATTCTTTTTCAGCCCAGGGAAAGGTGAAGTTTAGACTGATCCTAAAGGGAAAGGAGATAGATGTCACTGGACTCAGCAGATTTATGAACACCAGTGAGGTACAGAACAAATCAATGCAGACATAAATTAGCCTGAAAATAAACCACAAATTAATTTTAAACTACATGTTATTCATTAAGGGGAATTGTAGCACACACACTAGTGCATCTCAAAAATACAAGATTCTAAAATAATGAACCAGGGTTCTTGGTATCTGATGTTACATTATTAATCAAATATAATTAAGTTTGTAGTTGATTTTTCAATGAAAAAACATATGTATAAAGCAAACCAGTAACAGCTGTAGATATGATTATTTCTGTGTGTACCTTACACTACTTCTCTCTTTTCACAGTTACTGAATTGCCAGGGTAGAAGACTAGCCAAGACACTCGGCCTCAACTACCTGGATGAGAGAAACATCTCATGGCGTAGGCCTCATCTACGCATTGGCATACGCTCCAAAATATTGCCAGTGTGAAATGCAGAGCTGAAATCAGCCCCAGAAACACTGAACACTGGCCCTGAGCCAGATGCTAGAGACTCTAGTAAGTGTTCACACAGTGTGTGCTGATTGCTGGAGATAGCATACAGGTGAGTGTGAGACCAGTAGGTGAGTATGAGACCAGTAGGTGATCAGAAGGCCAGGCTGGCAGAGTGCTGTTAGATGTTATTGGCTTGCTATCCAGTGTCGACCAGAGGAGGATGGGTTCTCCTTTTGAGTCTTGGTTCCTCTCAAGGTTTCTTCCTAATGCATTTAGGGAGTTTTTCCTTGCCACTGTCGCCCTTGGCTTGCTCACTAGGGGTCTGGACCTGGATTTCTGTAAAGCTGATTTTTATACCATCTGTCATCAATAGCATTTTACATGCCTTCTTTAACTCCGAGGCAGGTATTATGTTCGGAACATTTTACTGAAGCGTGCTCCCTTTCAGCAGCTCTGCATCAGACTGAGGGCACATAAACTATGTAAGTCTTTCTCGGATTTCTCCACTGTGATATCAAACAAAAGCCTTTATGGTCAATGGAGCCAGTTCACCCCTTCCTGGTTTGGACAGGCCAGGTGGGCACTGTTCTTGAACTACAGATCACAGTGCTCATACAGTTTCTGCAGTAGTAGTATTTTTGAAGTGGTCATAGTTGTTTTTTTTGTTTTTATCACAGAATCATGAAATCAGCTGTTTTTAGCAACCTTGAAAATGCTCTTCATGAAAGTCCTGAGCAGGCCCTGATTAACAAGATGAAGAAGACCAGTCGGTTTCTATTCAGGAGGGAAATGAAGGTCAGTGACAACAAGAATGAGGTTCTTCCTGATGTTCCAGACAGTTGGGAGTCTCCACTTTACAGATGATTTGAATGCAGTCGTTTAAATGAATGTCTGAACTCTGCTGATGTGTGTGTTTGCAGTATTTGTGCTGGAATACTTTCGTCAAAAACCTCTGGTATGGTTTTCTGCTCTTCATGGTCTCTGTAATCAGAACTGCTACGTACTTTAGCACTGGTGCGGGGGTGAGTAAAGACTCCAAAGTACCTATAATTCACTGTATGTTCAGTAACTGAATAGATCAGATTGACTGAAGAAAGGCTTAATATAAAGAAGGAAGCATTTGACGTATAACTGATCTGCAGATCTAGACCTGGATCATAAGATGATCAGGATGATCAGCCCTTTTACTTGCAGCAGTACTTTTCCAGGAGTTCTCATACAGTGTCTTTTTATATCCAAATTAGGACCACCATATGGTTGCAGCGTAGACTGTTTTCAGTCTTTTGTTCTCCGTGTGGGTGATGTAGTCTCGGGCCTTCCGTCAGGAGTACAGGTTTTATGTTCGGAACATTTTACCTAAGCATGCTCCCCTTCAGCAGCTCTGCATCGCTGAGGTTACATAAACTATGTAAGTCTTTCTCTGATTTATCAGATATCAAATATCAAACCAAAGCCTTAATGGAAGCTCCTTTCTCTGTTCTCACTAATCACTTTATGCATCAGATGATAGAAGAGCTTCTTGAAGTGTTCAGTCTGTTTCATCAGTCTGTTAATGTGCTGATTCATATTTTGAGGAGTAAATTGCATGGCTTTATGAGACCATATGTCTGTCTATTCTTTTTCAGCCCAGGGAAAGGTGAAGTTTAGACTGATCCTAATGGGACAGGAGATGGAAGCCATTGGACTGGAGCAGATTTATGAACACCAGTGAGGTACAGAACAAATCAATGCAGACATAAATTAGCCTGAAAATAAACCACAAAATAAAAGATTTTATACTACATGTTATTCATTAAGGGGAATTGTAGCACACACTAGTGCATCTCAAAAATACAAGATTCTAGAACAGTGAACCAGGGTTCTTGGTATCTGATGTTACATTATTAATCAAATATAATTAAGTTTGGAGTTGATTTTTCAATGAATAACAAAATGTATAAAGCAAACCAGTAACACCTGTAGATATGATTATTTCTGTGTGTCTCTAACACTACTTCTCTCTTTTCACAGTTACTGAATTGCCAGGGTAGAAGACTAGCCAAGACACTCGGCCTCAACTACCTGGATGAGAGAAACATCTCATGGCCTAGGCCTCATCTACGCATTGGCATACGCTCCAAAATATTGCCAGTGTGAAATGCAGAGCTGAAATCAACCCCAGAAACACTGAACACTGGCCCTGAGTCAGATGCTAGAGACTCTAGTAAGTGTTCACACAGTGTGTGCTAATTGCTGGAGATGGCATACAGGTGAGTATGAGACCAGTAGGTGAGTATGAGACCAGTAGGTGATCAGAAGGTCAGGCTGGCAGAGTGCTGTTAGATGTTATTGGCTTGCTATCCAGTGTCGACTAGAGGAGGATGGGTTCTCCTTTTGAGTCTTGGTTCCTCTCAAGGTTTCTTCCTAATGCATTTAGGGAGTTTTTCCTTGCCACTGTCGCCCTTGGCTTGCTCACTAGGGGTCTGGACCTGGATTTCTGTAAAGCTGATTTTTATACCATCTGTCATCAATAGCATTTTACATGCCTTCTTTAACTCCGAGGCAGGTATTATGTTCGTAACATTTTACTGAAGCGTGCTCCCTTTCAGCAGCTCTGCATCAGACTGAGGGCACATAAACTATGCAAGTCTTTCTCGGATTTCTCCACTGTGATATTAAACAAAAGCCTTTATGGTCAATGGAGCCAGTTCACCCCTTCCTGGTTTGGACAGGCCAGGTGGGCAATGTTCTTGAACTACAGATCACAGTGCTCATACTTTCTGCAGTAGTAGTATTTTTGAAGTGGTCACAGTTGTTTTGTTGTTTTCATCACAGAATCATGAAATCAGCCGTTTTCAGCAACCATGCAAACGCCACTCCTAAAAGTCCTGAGCAGGCCCTTATAAAGAAGATGAAGCAGATCAGTCGGTTTCCATTCAGAAGGGAAAATGAAGGTCAGTGACAACAAGAATGAGGTTCTTCCAGATGTTCCAGGAAGTTGGAGACTCCACTTTACAGATGATTTGAATGCAGTCGTTTAAATGAATGTCTGAACTCTGCTGATGTGTGTGTTTGCAGTATTTGTGCTGGAATACTTTCATGAAAACCTCTGATATGTTTTTCTGCTGTTTATGGTTTACTTCAGCACTGGTGTGGGGGTGAGTAAAGACTCCGAAGTACCTATAATTCACTGTATGTTCAGTAACTGAATAGATCAGATTGACTAAAGAAAGGTTAAATATAAAGAAGGAAGCATTTGACGTATAACTGATCTGCAGATCTGGACCTGGATCATCAGATGATCAGGATGACCAGCCCTTTTACTTGTAGCGGTACTTTTCCAGGAGTTCTCATACAGTCCCTTTTTTTATATCCAAATTAGGACCACCATGCGGTTGCAGTGTTGGCTGTTTTCAGTCTTTTCTTCTCCGTCTGGGTGATGTGGTCTGGGGCCTTCCCTCGGCGCCTTGTGGTAGACAGCCAAAAGCAGGAGTACAGGTATTATGTTCGGAATATTTTACTGAAGCGTGCTCCCCTTCAGCAGCTCTGCATCAGACTGAGGGCACATAAACTACTTAAGATTTATCCACTGTGCAAAAAGAGGAAGATGATGAGCAGTTTTTAATTCTGGAGGGAAAATGAAGGTCAGTGACAACAAGAATGAGGTTCTTCCAGATGTTCCAGACAGCTGGAGACTCCACTTTACAGATGATTTGAATGCAGTCGTTGAAATGAATGTCTGAACTCTGCTGATGTGTGTGTTTGCAGTATTTGTGCTGGAGGGCACATAAACTACTTAAGTCTTTCTAAGATTTATCCACTGTGCAAAAAGATGAAGATGATGAGCAGTTTTTAATTCCGGACAGCTGGAGACTCCACTTTACAGATGATTTGAATGCAGTCGTTGAAATGAATGATTTATCCACTGTGATATCAAACCAAAGCCTTTATGGTCAATGGAGCCAGTTCACCCCTTCCTGGTTTGGAAAGGCCAGGTGGGCACTGTTCTTGAAGTACAGATCACAGTGCATACAGTTTCTTTTTTTTATATCCAAATTAGGACCACCATGCGGTTGCAGTGTTGGCTGTTTTCAGTCTTTTCTTCTCCGTCTGGGTGATGTGGTCTGGTGCCTTCCCTCGGCGCCTTGTGATAGACAGCCAAAAGCAGGAGTACGGGTATTATGTTCGGAACATTTTACTGAAGCGGGCTCCCCTTCAGCAGCTCTGCATCACACTGAGGGCACATACACTATGTAAGTCTTTCTAAGATTTATCCACTGTGCAAGAAGATGAAGATGATGAGCAGTTTTTAATTCCGGAGGGAAAATGAAGGTCAGTGACAACAAGAATGAGGTTCTTCCAGATGTTCCAGACAGCTGGAGACTCCACTTTACAGATGATTTGAATGCAGTCGTTTAAATGAATGTCTGAACTCTGCTGATGTGTGTGTTTGCAGTATTTGTGCTGGAATACTTTCATAAAAATCTCTGGTATGGTTTTCTGCTGTTTATGGTTTACTTCAGCACTGGTGCTGGGGTGAGTAAAGACTCCAAAGTGCCTATAATTCTCTGTATGTTCAGTAACTGAATAGATCAGATTGAATGAAGAAAGGCTTAATATAAAGAAGGAAGCATTTGACGTATAACTGATCTGCAGATCTGGAACTGGATCATCAGATGATCAGGATGACCAGCCCTTTTACTTGCAGCAGTACTTTTCCAGGAGTTCTCATACAGTCTCTTTTTTTTATATCCAAATTAGGACCACCATGCGGTTGCAGTGTTGGCTGTTTTCAGTCTTTTCTTCTCCGTATGGCTGATGTGGTCTGGTGCCTTCGCTCGGCGCCTTGTAATAGACAGCCAAAAGCTGGAGTATGGGTATTATGTTCGGAACATTTTACTGAAGCGTGCTCCGCTTCAGCAGCTCTGCATAAGACTGAGGGCACATAAACTACTTAAGTCTCTCTAAGATTTATCCACTGTGATATTAAACCAAAGCCTTTATGGTCAATGGAGCCAGTTCACCCCTTCCTGGTTTGGAAAGGCCAGGTGGGCACTGTTCTTGAACTACAGATCACAGTGCTCACAGTTTCTGCAGTAGTAGTATTTTGGTAGTGGTCATAGTTGTTTTTTGTTTTCATCACAGAATCATGAAATCAGCCATTTTCAGCAACCGTGAAAACGCCACTCCTAAAAGTCCTGAGCAGGCCCTTATAAAGAAGATGAAGCAGATCAGTCGGTTTCCATTCAGGAGGGAAAATGAAGGTCAGTGACAACAAGAATGAGGTTCTTCCAGATGTTCCAGACAGCTGGAGACTCCACTTTACAGATGATTTGAATGCAGTCGTTGAAATGAATGTCTGAACTCTGCTGATGTGTGTGTTTGCAGTATTTGTGCTGGAATACTTTCATAAAAATCTCTAGTGTGGTTTTCTGCTCTTCATGGTCTCTGTAATCGGAACTGCAACGTACTTCAGAACTGGTGTAGGGGTGAGAAAAGACTCCAAAGTACCTATAATTCACTGTATGTTCAGTAACTGAATAGATCAGATTAACTGAAGAAAGGCTTAATATAAAGAAGGAAGCATTTGACGTATAACTGATCTGCAGATCTGGACCTGGATCATCAGATGATCAGGATGACCAGCTCTTTTACTTGTAGCGGTACTTTTCCAGGAGTTCTCATACAGTCCCTTTTTTTATATCCAAATTAGGACCACCATGCGGTTGCAGTGTTGGCTGTTTTCAGTCTTTTCTTCTCCGTCTGGGTGATGTGGTCTGGGGCCTTCCCTCGGCGCCTTGTGGTAGACAGCCAAAAGCAGGAGTACAGGTATTATGTTCGGAACATTTTACTGAAGCGTGCTCCCCTTCAGCAGCTCTGCATCAGACTGAGGGCACATAAACTACTTAAGATTTATCCACTGTGCAAAAAGATGAAGATGATGAGCAGTTTTTAATTCTGGAGGGAAAATGAAGGTCAGTGACAACAAGAATGAGGTTCTTCCAGATGTTCCAGACAGCTGGAGACTCCACTTTACAGATGATTTGAATGCAGTCGTTGAAATGAATGTCTGAACTCTGCTGATGTGTGTGTTTGCAGTATTTGTGCTGGAGGGCACATAAACTACTTAAGTCTTTCTAAGATTTATCCACTGTGCAAAAAGATGAAGATGATGAGCAGTTTTTAATTCCGGACAGCTGGAGACTCCACTTTACAGATGATTTGAATGCAGTCGTTGAAATGAATGATTTATCCACTGTGATATCAAACCAAAGCCTTTATGGTCAATGGAGCCAGTTCACCCCTTCCTGGTTTGGAAAGGCCAGGTGGGCACTGTTCTTGAAGTACAGATCACAGTGCATACAGTTTCTTTTTTTTATATCCAAATTAGGACCACCATGCGGTTGCAGTGTTGGCTGTTTTCAGTCTTTTCTTCTCCGTCTGGGTGATGTGGTCTGGTGCCTTCCCTCGGCGCCTTGTGATAGACAGCCAAAAGCAGGAGTACGGGTATTATGTTCGGAACATTTTACTGAAGCGTGCTCCCCTTCAGCAGCTCTGCATCAGACTGAGGGCACATACACTATGTAAGTCTTTCTAAGATTTATCCACTGTGCAAGAAGATGAAGATGATGAGCAGTTTTTAATTCCGGAGGGAAAATGAAGGTCAGTGACAACAAGAATGAGGTTCTTCCAGATGTTCCAGACAGCTGGAGACTCCACTTTACAGATGATTTGAATGCAGTCGTTTAAATGAATGTCTGAACTCTGCTGATGTGTGTGTTTGCAGTATTTGTGCTGGAATACTTTCATAAAAATCTCTGGTATGGTTTTCTGCTGTTTATGGTTTACTTCAGCACTGGTGCTGGGGTGAGTAAAGACTCCAAAGTGCCTATAATTCTCTGTATGTTCAGTAACTGAATAGATCAGATTGAATGAAGAAAGGCTTAATATAAAGAAGGAAGCATTTGACGTATAACTGATCTGCAGATCTGGAACTGGATCATCAGATGATCAGGATGACCAGCCCTTTTACTTGCAGCAGTACTTTTCCAGGAGTTCTCATACAGTCTCTTTTTTTTATATCCAAATTAGGACCACCATACGGTTGCAGTGTTGGCTGTTTTCAGTCTTTTGTTCTCCGTATGGCTGATGTGGTCTGGTTCCTTCCTTCGGCGCCTTGTGATAGACAGCCAAAAGCAGGAGTACGGGTATTATGTTCGGAACATTTTACTGAAGCGTGCTCCCCTTCAGCAGCTCTGCATCAGACTGAGGGCACATAAACTACTTAAGATTTATCCACTGTGCAAAAAGATGAAGATGATGAGCAGTTTTTAATTCTGGAGGGAAAATGAAGGTCAGTGACAACAAGAATGAGGTTCTTCCAGATGTTCCAGACAGCTGGAGACTCCACTTTACAGATGATTTGAATGCAGTCGTTGAAATGAATGTCTGAACTCTGCTGATGTGTGTGTTTGCAGTATTTGTGCTGGAGGGCACATAAACTACTTAAGTCTTTCTAAGATTTATCCACTGTGCAAAAAGATGAAGATGATGAGCAGTTTTTAATTCCGGACAGCTGGAGACTCCACTTTACAGATGATTTGAATGCAGTCGTTGAAATGAATGATTTATCCACTGTGATATCAAACCAAAGCCTTTATGGTCAATGGAGCCAGTTCACCCCTTCCTGGTTTGGAAAGGCCAGGTGGGCACTGTTCTTGAAGTACAGATCACAGTGCATACAGTTTCTTTTTTTTATATCCAAATTAGGACCACCATGCGGTTGCAGTGTTGGCTGTTTTCAGTCTTTTCTTCTCCGTCTGGGTGATGTGGTCTGGTGCCTTCCCTCGGCGCCTTGTGATAGACAGCCAAAAGCAGGAGTACGGGTATTATGTTCGGAACATTTTACTGAAGCGTGCTCCCCTTCAGCAGCTCTGCATCAGACTGAGGGCACATACACTATGTAAGTCTTTCTAAGATTTATCCACTGTGCAAGAAGATGAAGATGATGAGCAGTTTTTAATTCCGGAGGGAAAATGAAGGTCAGTGACAACAAGAATGAGGTTCTTCCAGATGTTCCAGACAGCTGGAGACTCCACTTTACAGATGATTTGAATGCAGTCGTTTAAATGAATGTCTGAACTCTGCTGATGTGTGTGTTTGCAGTATTTGTGCTGGAATACTTTCATAAAAATCTCTGGTATGGTTTTCTGCTGTTTATGGTTTACTTCAGCACAGGTGCTGGGGTGAGTAAAGACTCCAAAGTGCCTATAATTCTCTGTATGTTCAGTAACTGAATAGATCAGATTGAATGAAGAAAGGCTTAATATAAAGAAGGAAGCATTTGACGTATAACTGATCTGCAGATCTGGAACTGGATCATCAGATGATCAGGATGACCAGCCCTTTTACTTGCAGCAGTACTTTTCCAGGAGTTCTCATACAGTCTCTTTTTTTTATATCCAAATTAGGACCACCATGCGGTTGCAGTGTTGGCTGTTTTCAGTCTTTTCTTCTCCGTGTGGCTGATGTGGTCTGGTGCCTTCCCTCGGCGCCTTGTAATAGACAGCCAAAAGCTGGAGTATGGGTATTATGTTCGGAACATTTTACTGAAGCGTGCTCCGCTTCAGCAGCTCTGCATAAGACTGAGGGCACATAAACTACTTAAGTCTCTCTAAGATTTATCCACTGTGATATCAAACCAAAGCCTTTATGGTCAATGGAGCCAGTTCACCCCTTCCTGGTTTGGAAAGGCCAGGTGGGCACTGTTCTTGAAGTACAGATCACAGTGCTCACAGTTTCTGCAGTAGTAGTATTTTGGTAGTGGTCATAGTTGTTTTTTGTTTTCATCACAGAATCATGAAATCAGCCATTTTCAGCAACCGTGAAAACGCCACTCCTAAAAGTCCTGAGCAGGCCCTTATAAAGAAGATGAAGCAGATCAGTCGGTTTCCATTCAGGAGGGAAAATGAAGGTCAGTGACAACAAGAATGAGGTTCTTCCAGATGTTCCAGACAGCTGGAGACTCCACTTTACAGATGGTTTGAATGCAGTCGTTTAAATGAATGTCTGAACTCTGCTGATGTGTGTGTTTGCAGTATTTGTGCTGGAATACTTTCATAAAAATCTCTGGTGTGGTTTTCTGCTCTTCATGGTCTCTGTAATCGGAACTGCAACGTACTTCAGAACTGGTGTAGGGGTGAGTAAAGACTCCAAAGTACCTATAATTCACTGTATGTTCAGTAACTGAATAGATCAGATTAACTGAAGAAAGGCTTAATATAAAGAAGGAAGCATTTGACGTATAACTGATCTGCAGATCTGGACCTGGATCATCAGATGATCAGGATGACCAGCCCTTTTACTTGTAGCGGTACTTTTCCAGGAGTTCTCATACAGTCCCTTTTTTTATATCCAAATTAGGACCACCATGCGGTTGCAGTGTTGGCTGTTTTCAGTCTTTTCTTCTCCGTCTGGGTGATGTGGTCTGGGGCCTTCCCTCGGCGCCTTGTGGTAGACAGCCAAAAGCAGGAGTACAGGTATTATGTTCGGAACATTTTACTGAAGCGTGCTCCCCTTCAGCAGCTCTGCATCAGACTGAGGGCACATAAACTACTTAAGATTTATCCACTGTGCAAAAAGATGAAGATGATGAGCAGTTTTTAATTCTGGAGGGACAATGAAGGTCAGTGACAACAAGAATGAGGTTCTTCCAGATGTTCCAGACAGCTGGAGACTCCACTTTACAGATGATTTGAATGCAGTCGTTGAAATGAATGTCTGAACTCTGCTGATGTGTGTGTTTGCAGTATTTGTGCTGGAGGGCACATAAACTACTTAAGTCTTTCTAAGATTTATCCACTGTGCAAAAAGATGAAGATGATGAGCAGTTTTTAATTCCGGACAGCTGGAGACTCCACTTTACAGATGATTTGAATGCAGTCGTTGAAATGAATGATTTATCCACTGTGATATCAAACCAAAGCCTTTATGGTCAATGGAGCCAGTTCACCCCTTCCTGGTTTGGAAAGGCCAGGTGGGCACTGTTCTTGAAGTACAGATCACAGTGCATACAGTTTCTTTTTTTTATATCCAAATTAGGACCACCATGCGGTTGCAGTGTTGGCTGTTTTCAGTCTTTTCTTCTCCGTCTGGGTGATGTGGTCTGGTGCCTTCCCTCGGCGCCTTGTGATAGACAGCCAAAAGCAGGAGTACAGGTTTTATGTTCGGAACATTTTACTGAAGCGTGCTCCCCTTCAGCAGCTCTGCATCAGACTGAGGGCACATACACTATGTAAGTCTTTCTAAGATTTATCCACTGTGCAAGAAGATGAAGATGATGAGCAGTTTTTAATTCCGGAGGGAAAATGAAGGTCAGTGACAACAAGAATGAGGTTCTTCCAGATGTTCCAGACAGCTGGAGACTCCACTTTACAGATGATTTGAATGCAGTCGTTTAAATGAATGTCTGAACTCTGCTGATGTGTGTGTTTGCAGTATTTGTGCTGGAATACTTTCATAAAAATCTCTGGTATGGTTTTCTGCTGTTTATGGTTTACTTCAGCACAGGTGCTGGGGTGAGTAAAGACTCCAAAGTGCCTATAATTCTCTGTATGTTCAGTAACTGAATAGATCAGATTGAATGAAGAAAGGCTTAATATAAAGAAGGAAGCATTTGACGTATAACTGATCTGCAGATCTGGAACTGGATCATCAGATGATCAGGATGACCAGCCCTTTTACTTGCAGCAGTACTTTTCCAGGAGTTCTCATACAGTCTCTTTTTTTTATATCCAAATTAGGACCACCATACGGTTGCAGTGTTGGCTGTTTTCAGTCTTTTCTTCTCCGTATGGCTGATGTGGTCTGGTGCCTTCCCTCGGCGCCTTGTAATAGACAGCCAAAAGCTGGAGTATGGGTATTATGTTCGGAACATTTTACTGAAGCGTGCTCCGCTTCAGCAGCTCTGCATAAGACTGAGGGCACATAAACTACTTAAGTCTCTCTAAGATTTATCCACTGTGATATCAAACCAAAGCCTTTATGGTCAATGGAGCCAGTTCACCCCTTCCTGGTTTGGAAAGGCCAGGTGGGCACTGTTCTTGAAGTACAGATCACAGTGCTCACAGTTTCTGCAGTAGTAGTATTTTGGTAGTGGTCATAGTTGTTTTTTGTTTTCATCACAGAATCATGAAATCAGCCATTTTCAGCAACCGTGAAAACGCCACTCCTAAAAGTCCTGAGCAGGCCCTTATAAAGAAGATGAAGCAGATCAGTCGGTTTCCATTCAGGAGGGAAAATGAAGGTCAGTGACAACAAGAATGAGGTTCTTCCAGATGTTCCAGACAGCTGGAGACTCCACTTTACAGATGGTTTGAATGCAGTCGTTTAAATGAATGTCTGAACTCTGCTGATGTGTGTGTTTGCAGTATTTGTGCTGGAATACTTTCATAAAAATCTCTGGTGTGGTTTTCTGCTCTTCATGGTCTCTGTAATCGGAACTGCAACGTACTTCAGAACTGGTGTAGGGGTGAGTAAAGACTCCAAAGTACCTATAATTCACTGTATGTTCAGTAACTGAATAGATCAGATTAACTGAAGAAAGGCTTAATATAAAGAAGGAAGCATTTGACGTATAACTGATCTGCAGATCTGGACCTGGATCATCAGATGATCAGGATGACCAGCCCTTTTACTTGTAGCGGTACTTTTCCAGGAGTTCTCATACAGTCCCTTTTTTTATATCCAAATTAGGACCACCATGCGGTTGCAGTGTTGGCTGTTTTCAGTCTTTTCTTCTCCGTCTGGGTGATGTGGTCTGGGGCCTTCCCTCGGCGCCTTGTGGTAGACAGCCAAAAGCAGGAGTACAGGTATTATGTTCGGAACATTTTACTGAAGCGTGCTCCCCTTCAGCAGCTCTGCATCAGACTGAGGGCACATAAACTACTTAAGATTTATCCACTGTGCAAAAAGATGAAGATGATGAGCAGTTTTTAATTCTGGAGGGACAATGAAGGTCAGTGACAACAAGAATGAGGTTCTTCCAGATGTTCCAGACAGCTGGAGACTCCACTTTACAGATGATTTGAATGCAGTCGTTGAAATGAATGTCTGAACTCTGCTGATGTGTGTGTTTGCAGTATTTGTGCTGGAGGGCACATAAACTACTTAAGTCTTTCTAAGATTTATCCACTGTGCAAAAAGATGAAGATGATGAGCAGTTTTTAATTCCGGACAGCTGGAGACTCCACTTTACAGATGATTTGAATGCAGTCGTTGAAATGAATGATTTATCCACTGTGATATCAAACCAAAGCCTTTATGGTCAATGGAGCCAGTTCACCCCTTCCTGGTTTGGAAAGGCCAGGTGGGCACTGTTCTTGAAGTACAGATCACAGTGCATACAGTTTCTTTTTTTTATATCCAAATTAGGACCACCATGCGGTTGCAGTGTTGGCTGTTTTCAGTCTTTTCTTCTCCGTCTGGGTGATGTGGTCTGGGGCCTTCCCTCGGCGCCTTGTGGTAGACAGCCAAAAGCAGGAGTACGGGTATTATGTTCGGAACATTTTACTGAAGCGTGCTCCCCTTCAGCAGCTCTGCATCAGACTGAGGGCACATACACTATGTAAGTCTTTCTAAGATTTATCCACTGTGCAAGAAGATGAAGATGATGAGCAGTTTTTAATTCCGGAGGGAAAATGAAGGTCAGTGACAACAAGAATGAGGTTCTTCCAGATGTTCCAGACAGCTGGAGACTCCACTTTACAGATGATTTGAATGCAGTCGTTTAAATGAATGTCTGAACTCTGCTGATGTGTGTGTTTGCAGTATTTGTGCTGGAATACTTTCATAAAAATCTCTGGTATGGTTTTCTGCTGTTTATGGTTTACTTCAGCACAGGTGCTGGGGTGAGTAAAGACTCCAAAGTGCCTATAATTCTCTGTATGTTCAGTAACTGAATAGATCAGATTGAATGAAGAAAGGCTTAATATAAAGAAGGAAGCATTTGACGTATAACTGATCTGCAGATCTGGAACTGGATCATCAGATGATCAGGATGACCAGCCCTTTTACTTGCAGCAGTACTTTTCCAGGAGTTCTCATACAGTCTCTTTTTTTTATATCCAAATTAGGACCACCATGCGGTTGCAGTGTTGGCTGTTTTCAGTCTTTTCTTCTCCGTATGGCTGATGTGGTCTGGTGCCTTCCCTCGGCGCCTTGTAATAGACAGCCAAAAGCTGGAGTATGGGTATTATGTTCGGAACATTTTACTGAAGCGTGCTCCGCTTCAGCAGCTCTGCATAAGACTGAGGGCACATAAACTACTTAAGTCTCTCTAAGATTTATCCACTGTGATATCAAACCAAAGCCTTTATGGTCAATGGAGCCAGTTCACCCCTTCCTGGTTTGGAAAGGCCAGGTGGGCACTGTTCTTGAAGTACAGATCACAGTGCTCACAGTTTCTGCAGTAGTAGTATTTTGGTAGTGGTCATAGTTGTTTTTTGTTTTCATCACAGAATCATGAAATCAGCCATTTTCAGCAACCGTGAAAACGCCACTCCTAAAAGTCCTGAGCAGGCCCTTATAAAGAAGATGAAGCAGATCAGTCGGTTTCCATTCAGGAGGGAAAATGAAGGTCAGTGACAACAAGAATGAGGTTCTTCCAGATGTTCCAGACAGCTGGAGACTCCACTTTACAGATGGTTTGAATGCAGTCGTTTAAATGAATGTCTGAACTCTGCTGATGTGTGTGTTTGCAGTATTTGTGCTGGAATACTTTCATAAAAATCTCTGGTGTGGTTTTCTGCTCTTCATGGTCTCTGTAATCGGAACTGCAACGTACTTCAGAACTGGTGTAGGGGTGAGTAAAGACTCCAAAGTACCTATAATTCACTGTATGTTCAGTAACTGAATAGATCAGATTAACTGAAGAAAGGCTTAATATAAAGAAGGAAGCATTTGACATATAACTGATCTGCAGATCTGGACCTGGATCATCAGATGATCAGGATGACCAGCCCTTTTACTTGTAGCGGTACTTTTCCAGGAGTTCTCATACAGTCCCTTTTTTTATATCCAAATTAGGACCACCATGCGGTTGCAGTGTTGGCTGTTTTCAGTCTTTTCTTCTCCGTCTGGGTGATGTGGTCTGGGGCCTTCCCTCGGCGCCTTGTGGTAGACAGCCAAAAGCAGGAGTACAGGTATTATGTTCGGAACATTTTACTGAAGCGTGCTCCCCTTCAGCAGCTCTGCATCAGACTGAGGGCACATAAACTACTTAAGATTTATCCACTGTGCAAAAAGATGAAGATGATGAGCAGTTTTTAATTCTGGAGGGACAATGAAGGTCAGTGACAACAAGAATGAGGTTCTTCCAGATGTTCCAGACAGCTGGAGACTCCACTTTACAGATGATTTGAATGCAGTCGTTGAAATGAATGTCTGAACTCTGCTGATGTGTGTGTTTGCAGTATTTGTGCTGGAGGGCACATAAACTACTTAAGTCTTTCTAAGATTTATCCACTGTGCAAAAAGATGAAGATGATGAGCAGTTTTTAATTCCGGACAGCTGGAGACTCCACTTTACAGATGATTTGAATGCAGTCGTTGAAATGAATGATTTATCCACTGTGATATCAAACCAAAGCCTTTATGGTCAATGGAGCCAG
The DNA here is from genome assembly GCF_030463535.1 of Salminus brasiliensis. Taxonomy (NCBI): domain Eukaryota; kingdom Metazoa; phylum Chordata; class Actinopteri; order Characiformes; family Bryconidae; genus Salminus; species Salminus brasiliensis. The sequence continues at coordinate 30,406,090 of NC_132879.1, forward strand.
TTCACCCCTTCCTGGTTTGGAAAGGCCAGGTGGGCACTGTTCTTGAAGTACAGATCACAGTGCATACAGTTTCTTTTTTTTATATCCAAATTAGGACCACCATGCGGTTGCAGTGTTGGCTGTTTTCAGTCTTTTCTTCTCCGTCTGGGTGATGTGGTCTGGGGCCTTCCCTCGGCGCCTTGTGGTAGACAGCCAAAAGCAGGAGTACGGGTATTATGTTCGGAACATTTTACTGAAGCGTGCTCCCCTTCAGCAGCTCTGCATCAGACTGAGGGCACATACACTATGTAAGTCTTTCTAAGATTTATCCACTGTGCAAGAAGATGAAGATGATGAGCAGTTTTTAATTCCGGAGGGAAAATGAAGGTCAGTGACAACAAGAATGAGGTTCTTCCAGATGTTCCAGACAGCTGGAGACTCCACTTTACAGATGATTTGAATGCAGTCGTTTAAATGAATGTCTGAACTCTGCTGATGTGTGTGTTTGCAGTATTTGTGCTGGAATACTTTCATAAAAATCTCTGGTATGGTTTTCTGCTGTTTATGGTTTACTTCAGCACAGGTGCTGGGGTGAGTAAAGACTCCAAAGTGCCTATAATTCTCTGTATGTTCAGTAACTGAATAGATCAGATTGAATGAAGAAAGGCTTAATATAAAGAAGGAAGCATTTGACGTATAACTGATCTGCAGATCTGGAACTGGATCATCAGATGATCAGGATGACCAGCCCTTTTACTTGCAGCAGTACTTTTCCAGGAGTTCTCATACAGTCTCTTTTTTTTATATCCAAATTAGGACCACCATGCGGTTGCAGTGTTGGCTGTTTTCAGTCTTTTCTTCTCCGTATGGCTGATGTGGTCTGGTGCCTTCCCTCGGCGCCTTGTAATAGACAGCCAAAAGCTGGAGTATGGGTATTATGTTCGGAACATTTTACTGAAGCGTGCTCCGCTTCAGCAGCTCTGCATAAGACTGAGGGCACATAAACTACTTAAGTCTCTCTAAGATTTATCCACTGTGATATCAAACCAAAGCCTTTATGGTCAATGGAGCCAGTTCACCCCTTCCTGGTTTGGAAAGGCCAGGTGGGCACTGTTCTTGAAGTACAGATCACAGTGCTCACAGTTTCTGCAGTAGTAGTATTTTGGTAGTGGTCATAGTTGTTTTTTGTTTTCATCACAGAATCATGAAATCAGCCATTTTCAGCAACCGTGAAAACGCCACTCCTAAAAGTCCTGAGCAGGCCCTTATAAAGAAGATGAAGCAGATCAGTCGGTTTCCATTCAGGAGGGAAAATGAAGGTCAGTGACAACAAGAATGAGGTTCTTCCAGATGTTCCAGACAGCTGGAGACTCCACTTTACAGATGGTTTGAATGCAGTCGTTTAAATGAATGTCTGAACTCTGCTGATGTGTGTGTTTGCAGTATTTGTGCTGGAATACTTTCATAAAAATCTCTGGTGTGGTTTTCTGCTCTTCATGGTCTCTGTAATCGGAACTGCAACGTACTTCAGAACTGGTGTAGGGGTGAGTAAAGACTCCAAAGTACCTATAATTCACTGTATGTTCAGTAACTGAATAGATCAGATTAACTGAAGAAAGGCTTAATATAAAGAAGGAAGCATTTGACGTATAACTGATCTGCAGATCTGGACCTGGATCATCAGATGATCAGGATGACCAGCCCTTTTACTTGTAGCGGTACTTTTCCAGGAGTTCTCATACAGTCCCTTTTTTTATATCCAAATTAGGACCACCATGCGGTTGCAGTGTTGGCTGTTTTCAGTCTTTTCTTCTCCGTCTGGGTGATGTGGTCTGGGGCCTTCCCTCTGCGCCTTGTGGTAGACAGCCAAAAGCAGGAGTACAGGTATTATGTTCGGAACATTTTACTGAAGCGTGCTCCCCTTCAGCAGCTCTGCATCAGACTGAGGGCACATAAACTACTTAAGATTTATCCACTGTGCAAAAAGATGAAGATGATGAGCAGTTTTTAATTCTGGAGGGAAAATGAAGGTCAGTGACAACAAGAATGAGGTTCTTCCAGATGTTCCAGACAGCTGGAGACTCCACTTTACAGATGATTTGAATGCAGTCGTTGAAATGAATGTCTGAACTCTGCTGATGTGTGTGTTTGCAGTATTTGTGCTGGAGGGCACATAAACTACTTAAGTCTTTCTAAGATTTATCCACTGTGCAAAAAGATGAAGATGATGAGCAGTTTTTAATTCCGGACAGCTGGAGACTCCACTTTACAGATGATTTGAATGCAGTCGTTGAAATGAATGATTTATCCACTGTGATATCAAACCAAAGCCTTTATGGTCAATGGAGCCAGTTCACCCCTTCCTGGTTTGGAAAGGCCAGGTGGGCACTGTTCTTGAAGTACAGATCACAGTGCATACAGTTTCTTTTTTTTATATCCAAATTAGGACCACCATGCGGTTGCAGTGTTGGCTGTTTTCAGTCTTTTCTTCTCCGTCTGGGTGATGTGGTCTGGTGCCTTCCCTCGGCGCCTTGTGATAGACAGCCAAAAGCAGGAGTACGGGTATTATGTTCGGAACATTTTACTGAAGCGTGCTCCCCTTCAGCAGCTCTGCATCAGACTGAGGGCACATACACTATGTAAGTCTTTCTAAGATTTATCCACTGTGCAAGAAGATGAAGATGATGAGCAGTTTTTAATTCCGGAGGGAAAATGAAGGTCAGTGACAACAAGAATGAGGTTCTTCCAGATGTTCCAGACAGCTGGAGACTCCACTTTACAGATGATTTGAATGCAGTCGTTTAAATGAATGTCTGAACTCTGCTGATGTGTGTGTTTGCAGTATTTGTGCTGGAATACTTTCATAAAAATCTCTGGTATGGTTTTCTGCTGTTTATGGTTTACTTCAGTTTCTGCAGTAGTAGTGTTTTTGAAGTGGTCATGGTTGTTTTTTGTTTTCATTACAGAATCATGAAATCATCGTTTTCAGCTACCTTGAAAAAGCCCTTCATGAAAGACCTGAGCAGGCCCTAATAAAGAAGATGAAGCAGAGGAGCAGTTTAACATTCAGGAGGGAAAATGAAGGTCAGTGACCCCAAGAATGAGGTTCTTCCAGATGTTCCAGACAGTTGGAGACTCCACTTTACAGATGATTTAAATGCAGTCGTTTAAATGAATGTCTGAACTCTACTGATGTGTGTGTTTGCAGTATTTCTGCTGTTTATGGTTTATTTCTGCACTGGTGCGGGGGTGAGTAAAGACTCCAAAGTACCTATAATTCACTGTATGTTCAGTAACTGATTGATCAGATTGACAGATTAAACGTTTAATATAAAGAAGGAAGCATTTGATGTATAACTGATCTGCAGATCTGGAAATGGATCGTGAGACAATCAGGATGACCAGCCCTTTTTCTTGCAGTGGTACTTTCCCAGGAGTTCTCATACAGTCTCTTTTTTTATATCCAAATTAGGACCACCATACGGATGCAGTGTAGACTGTTTTCAGTCTGTTTTGTTCTCCGTGGGGCCTTCCGTCAGGAGTACGGGTTTTATGTTCGGAACGTTTTACCTAAGCGTGCTCCCCTTCAGCAGCTCTCCATCACTGAGGGCACATACACTATGTAAGTCTTTCTCTGATTTATCAGATATCAAATATCAAACCAAAGCTTCTATAAAAGCTCCTTTCTCTGTTCTCACTAATCACTTCATGCATCAGATGATAGAAGAGCTTCTTGAAGTGTTCAGTCTGTTTCATCAGTCTGTTAATGTGCTGATTCATATTAGCTTTAATATGTCTGTCTATTCTGACTGATCCTAATAGGAAAGGAGATGGACGCCATTTGACTCAGCAGTGAGGTACAGAAGGGGAATTGTAGCACACACTAGTGCATCTCAAAAATACAAGATTCTAAAATAGTGAACCAGGGTTCTTGGTATCTGATGTTACATTTTTAATAAAATATAATTAAGTTTGTAGTTGATTTTTTCCAATGAAAGCAAACCAGTAACAACTGTAGATATGATTATTTCTGTGTGTATCTTACACTACTTCTCTTTTTTTCACAGTTACTGAATTTCCAGGCTAGAAGACTAGCTAAGACACCCGGCCTGGATGAGAGAAACATCGCATGGCGTAGGCCTCATCTACGCATTGGCATACACCCCAAAATATTGCCAGTGTGAAATGCAGAGCTGAAATCAACCCCAGATACACTGAACACTGGCCCTGAGTCAGATGCCTAGAGACTCTAGTAAGTGTTCACACAGTGTGTGCTGATTGCTGGAGATGGCATACAGGTGAGTATGAGACCAGTAGGTGAGTTTGAGACCAGTAGGTGATCAGAAGGTCAGGCTGGCAGAGTGCTGTTAGATGTTATTGGCTTGCTATCCAGTGTCGACTAGAGGAGGACAGGTTCTCCTTTTGAGTCTTGGTTCCTCTCAAGGTTTCTTCCTAATGCATTTAGGGAGTTTTTCCTTGCCACTGTCGCCCTTGGCTTGCTCACTAGGTGTCTGGACCTGGATTTCTGTAAAGCTGATTTTTATACCATCTGTCATCAATAGCATTTTACATGCCTTCTTTAACTCCGAGGCAGGTATTATATTCGGAACATTTTACTGAAGCGTGCTCCCTTTCAGCAGCTCTGCATCAGACTGAGGGCACATAAACTATGTAAGTCTTTCTCGGATTTCTCCACTGTGATATCAAACAAAAGCCTTTATGGTCAATGGAGCCAGTTCACCCCTTCCTGGTTTGGACAGGCCAGGTGGGCAATGTTCTTGAACTACAGATCACAGTGCTCATACTTTCTGCAGTAGTAGTATTTTTGAAGTGGTCACAGTTGTTTTGTTGTTTTCATCACAGATTCATGAAATCAGCCGTTTTCAGCAACCATGCAAACGCCACTCCTAAAAGTCCTGAGCAGGCCCTTATAAAGAAGATGAAGCAGATCAGTCGGTTTCCATTCAGGAGGGAAAATGAAGGTCAGTGACAACAAGAATGAGGTTCTTCCAGATGTTCCAGACAGCTGGAGACTCCACTTTACAGATGGTTTGAATGCAGTCGTTTAAATGAATGTCTGAACTCTGCTGATGTGTGTGTTTGCAGTATTTGTGCTGGAATACTTTCATAAAAATCTCTGGTGTGGTTTTCTGCTCTTCATGGTCTCTGTAATCGCAACTGCAACGTACTTCAGAAGGGAAAATGAAGGTCAGTGACAACAAGAATGAGGTTCTTCCAGATGTTCCAGGAAGTTGGAGACTCCACTTTACAGATGATTTGAATGCAGTCGTTTAAATGAATGTCTGAACTCTGCTGATGTGTGTGTTTGCAGTATTTGTGCTGGAATACTTTCATGAAAACCTCTGATATGTTTTTCTGCTGTTTATGGTTTACTTCAGCACTGGTGCGGGGGTGAGTAAAGACTCCGAAGTACCTATAATTCACTGTATGTTCAGTAACTGAATAGATCAGATTGACTAAAGAAAGGTTAAATATAAAGAAGGAATCATTTGACGTAAAATTAATCTGCAGATCTGGAACTGGATCATCAGATGATCAGGATGACCAGCCCTTTTACTTGCAGGAGTACTTTTCCAGGAGTTCTCATACAGTCCCTTTTTTATATCCAAATTAGGACCACCATACGGTTGCAGTGTTGGCTGTTTTCAGTCTTTTGTTCTCCGTATGGCTGATGTGGTCTGGTGCCTTCCCTCGGCGCCTTGTAATAGACAGCCAAAAGCTGGAGTATGGGTATTATGTTCGGAACATTTTACTGAAGCGTGCTCCGCTTCAGCAGCTCTGCATAAGACTGAGGGCACATAAACTACTTAAGTCTCTCTAAGATTTATCCACTGTGATATCAAACCAAAGCCTTTATGGTCAATGGAGCCAGTTCACCCCTTCCTGGTTCGGAAAGGCCAGGTGGGCACTGTTCTTGAAGTACAGATCACAGTGCATACAGTTTCTGCAGTAGTAGTATTTTGGTAGTGGTCATAGTTGTTTTTTGTTTTCATCACAGAATCATGAAATCAGCCATTTTCAGCAACCGTGAAAACGCCACTCCTAAAAGTCCTGAGCAGGCCCTTATAAAGAAGATGAAGCAGATCAGTCGGTTTTCATTCAGGAGGGAAAATGAAGGTCAGTGACAACAAGAATGAGGTTCTTCCAGATGTTCCAGACAGCTGGAGACTCCACTTTACAGATGGTTTGAATGCAGTCGTTTAAATGAATGTCTGAACTCTGCTGATGTGTGTGTTTGCAGTATTTGTGCTGGAATACTTTCATAAAAATCTCTGGTGTGGTTTTCTGCTCTTCATGGTCTCTGTAATCGCAACTGCAACGTACTTCAGAACTGGTGTAGGGGTGAGTAAAGACTCCAAAGTACCTATAATTCACTGTATGTTCAGTAACTGAATAGATCAGATTGACTGAAGAAAGGCTTAATATAAAGAAGGAAGCATTTGACGTATAACTGATCTGCAGATCTGGACCTGGATCATCAGATGATCAGGATGACCAGCCCTTTTACTTGTAGCGGTACTTTTCCAGGAGTTCTCATACAGTCCCTTTTTTTATATCCAAATTAGGACCACCATGCGGTTGCAGTGTTGGCTGTTTTCAGTCTTTTCTTCTCCGTCTGGGTGATGTGGTCTGGGGCCTTCCCTCGGCGCCTTGTGGTAGACAGCCAAAAGCAGGAGTACAGGTATTATGTTCGGAACATTTTACTGAAGCGTGCTCCCCTTCAGCAGCTCTGCATCAGACTGAGGGCACATAAACTACTTAAGATTTATCCACTGTGCAAAAAGATGAAGATGATGAGCAGTTTTTAATTCTGGAGGGAAAATGAAGGTCAGTGACAACAAGAATGAGGTTCTTCCAGATGTTCCAGACAGCTGGAGACTCCACTTTACAGATGATTTGAATGCAGTCGTTGAAATGAATGTCTGAACTCTGCTGATGTGTGTGTTTGCAGTATTTGTGCTGGAGGGCACATAAACTACTTAAGTCTTTCTAAGATTTATCCACTGTGCAAAAAGATGAAGATGATGAGCAGTTTTTAATTCCGGACAGCTGGAGACTCCACTTTACAGATGATTTGAATGCAGTCGTTGAAATGAATGATTTATCCACTGTGATATCAAACCAAAGCCTTTATGGTCAATGGAGCCAGTTCACCCCTTCCTGGTTTGGAAAGGCCAGGTGGGCACTGTTCTTGAAGTACAGATCACAGTGCATACAGTTTCTTTTTTTTATATCCAAATTAGGACCACCATGCGGTTGCAGTGTTGGCTGTTTTCAGTCTTTTGTTCTCCGTCTAGGTGATGTGGTCTGGGGCCTTCCCTCGGCGCCTTGTGGTAGACAGCCAAAAGCAGGAGTACAGGTATTATGTTCGGAACATTTTACTGAAACGTGCTCCCCTTCAGCAGCTCTGCATCAGACTGAGGGCACATAAACTATATAAGTCTTTCTAAGATTTATCCACTGTGCAAAAAGATGAAGATGATGAGCAGTTTTTAATTCCGGAGGGAAAATGAAGGTCAGTGACAACAAGAATGAGGTTCTTCCAGATGTTCCAGACAGTTGGAGACTCCACTTTACAGATAATTTGAATGCAGTCGTTTCAATGAATGTCTGAACTCTGCTGATGTGTGTGTTTGCAGTATTTGTGCTGGAATACTTTCATGAAAACCTGATATGGTTTTCTGCTGTTCATGGTTTACTTCAGCACTGGTGCTGGGGTGAGTAAAGACTCCGAAGTACCTATAATTCACTGTATGTTCAGTAACTGAATAGATCAGATTGACTAAAGAAAGGTTAAATATAAAGAAGGAAGCATTTGACATAAAATTAATCTGCAGATCTGGAACTGGATCATCAGATGATCAGGATGACCAGCCCTTTTACTTGCAGCAGTACTTTTCCAGGAGTTCTCATATAGTATCTATTTTATATTCAAATTAGGACCACCATACGGTTGCAGTGTTGGCTGTTTTCTGTCTTTTCTTCTCCGTATGGCTGATGTGGTCTGGAGCCTTCTGTCGGCATCTTGTAATAAGACGGCCAAAAGCAGGAGTACGGGTATTTTCTTCGGCACATTTTACTGAAGAGTGCTCCCCTTCAGCAGCTCTGCTTCAGACTGAGGGTACATAAACTATGTAAGTCTTTCTCAGATTTATCCACTGTGATATCAAACCAAAGCCTTTATGGTCAATGGAGCCAGTTCTCCCCTTCCTGGTTTGGACAGGCCAGGTGGGCACTGTTCTTGAAGTACAGATCACAGTGCTCACAGTTTCTGCAGTAGTAGTATTTTTGTAGTGGTCATAGTTGTGTTTTTGTTTTCATCACAGAATCATGAAATCAGCCATTTTTAGCAACCTTGAAAACGCCCTTCATGAAAGTCCTGAGCAGGCCCTGATTAAGAAGATGAAGATGTTTCTCTCATCCAGGTAGTTGAAGCGGAGTGTCTGGGCTAGTCTCCTACCCTGGCAATTCAGTAACTGTGAAAAGAAAGTAGTGTAAGATACACACATATCTACAGGTGTTACTGGTTTGCTTTAAAAAAAAATCATTTTCATTGAAAAATCAACTACAAACTTAATTATACTTTAATTTTTATATTGAATAAAAATGTTTATTATGTAACATCAAATACCAAAAACCCTGGTTCACCATTTTAGAATCTTCCATTTTTCAGATGCACTAGTGTGTGCTACAATTCCCATTAATGAATAACAATATAAGTATAAGTAAATAACATAGTATAAAATGTAATAATAAAATTCAATTAAATAATAATTTAATTTGTGGTTCATATTCAGGCTAATTTATGCAGACTGCATTGATTTGTTCTGTACCTCACTGGTGTTCATAAATCTGCTGAGTCCAATAGCGTCCATCTCCTTTCTCATTAGGGTCAGTCTAAACTTCACCTTTCACTGGGCTGAAAAAGAATAGTATAGTATATAGAATATATAAGAGTAGTAATACTATTACTGCTAAAACCAAACAGCTGCAGTACAAAACAGACAACAGCTCACCACAAAGGGGAAGGCAGTCTGGTGGACTGAATTTACAATGATGTTGAGGGAATGGGGGGCAGGCCCAGTATGCAAATAGATGGCCAGAAGCCAACAGGAAAGGTGTGAGTTTTACTCATCAAGATTGTACAAAAACATAAGACACTCTCTCCATAGGGTCTCCATATTTCACTGGAACAACTCAATGCAGTCAGTCAGCCTGTATAACTCTCAGTATAAAGTTATGTTTTTGTTTTTTATTTTTTACAAAAGTGCCAAGAGTAATTTGCAGAAGCATTTCCTGTTATTAAAATGCACCTCATTACAGTCTCAAAGTATTAAGAAAATAAGGGATGCAGTTGTCTGTAGCCTCATGGAGTACCTTGGAGAACACCAAAAAGACCTCTTCCATGACTGCTAGGTATGTTATTATATTATTAATCAACTTGAGGTATTCACAGGGTTACACATATGATTGCCCTTAACGTAAACTATTGTTTCATTTTTATATCAATTACAGAACTGTAACATCAGGGTATTCCCTGCCCTTTACTTAATTGTATGTTTATTATTATTTAAACACACATTGTTTGGTAACTTTCTAGTGTAATATTTGTTAAACATTAACATTAAACAACAACTTGTCAAGCAAAATTCCTGATCACATATGTAATTCTTAACATGTAAGACCTATATTGCAAATATGAAGATGAGTAACACAATTATTAAAATCTGAATGGTTCACCCCTTTATTCAGGTGGTCTAAGGGCAGATGTTATACATTCATTTTATGATTACACATTTCTGTCCTGCAGGTAGTGGTCTGATCCATCATGAATATTTTTAGATGTGTAGCAATGGGTTAGATTGATAAATGTTTTATTGTGGGACACTGGGGTCAGCCATTCAGGTTTTGCCTTTAATTTGTACTAGTATGCTGAAGAATACAAACAAATGTTTATTTAGAAATTAATATAGCATAAATATATTGTTAAAATTGTTCAATTGTAATATATTGCGTTTGTTAAACGTTGAATGGGTGTGGAAACAAAACCAAAGTGTGTTTGCTGTTAATGGGATTGAGTATTCAAACGTTTTCTGGAGCTTGAAGAACAAAGCTGCTCATGAATGTCCACAGCCTTTAATGTAAGCTAAATTAACTAATGAACTGTTTTACCCATATTAGGACACACACTGTTTTCTTGTGTAACGTTTTTTTCTCCCCTCCTGGATATGGCTATATCAAGAATCTTTTGTTGTAGCTGACTATGCATAGAAAAGGACATTTTGTACTTTTTTATTATTAGTATTGTATCCAGTGTCTGATTATTTGTAGATCATATGTATATATATATATATATATATATATATATATATATATATTTTCTTTTTAAAATATTAATTTGACCTTCTCTGTACAAGTAATGGTTTACTGAAAAATATGAAGTAAATGAAGATTTGACATTTATGTTAATGTTACTCACTTATTATGGTCATTTGTTGTGAAAAGTATTGAGAAATGTTAAATAGACTTTACCTTTTTATTATAATGTGTCAAATATGTTACATTTAGGTAATTTTCATACAAAATATGGGGTGAAATCTACCCAAACAAACTAAGTGCAATTTGTTACCTCAATTATAAGTAGATTCTATATGTTGAACTTTTCCTGAAACGTGACTGTTAGTAAAGAAGACAAGGAGACGGACAGAGCGCAGAGTAGTGGCAGTTAAAAGTGGTCCGAAAATGAGAGGCGTCATTTTTTCTTTAAACTTCTTAAGAAATCTGAGATATATTTTTCACAAGAACTGACAAATCACAAACAGCTAATCACGACGAGCCTTTAAACAGGCTGAGATATGAATTTTCTTCATGATCGAGGTGAAGAGGAAAAATCAGTTTATTTGTACTTCTGGGTGCATATGTAACGACCACCGTTTGGCCATCAAGCAGTCAGACACAAGGCTCGCTTTCCGCTGTTTATTCTGAAAAGATATAAAGATTTTATAGTGTGTTCATCTTCTCTTGTCTTAGACGGCTGCAGACCACACAAGCGTCCATCTCAGAGCTCTCACTCATCTGTCCCAGAACAGGCACGAGATCATATAGTTTGTTCACATTATAAAAAATCCAAAACTACAGAGAAAAGTGATTATTTTCTTATTGCACAAAAGAACAAACTGCAGAACTAATAAACCCTCTTAGTGCTGCGTGGCTAGCAGCAGCAACATGCACTGCGCATTTCTGGAGGGGACAGATTAGGGAGCACATACCTGAGACAGATTTTATAGTGTTCATCTTCTCTTGTCTTACACGGCTGCAGAGCACACAAGCTGAACATCTAAAAAAATGAAATGAGCAGAAATGAGAGGTTTATTTATTTTCATAATCCGACTTTGCTGTCGAGAGGAAGTTTAGGCTAGCACTAGCTATTTTGCTACCATGGCTGTTAGCTGAAGCACATGTCTGAGCAGTAATTCGATAAAAACAGCATTTATAAGCACAACTACACTCTGAAAATTCACCACCTGCTCATATAATGTGTTAGAACAATGTTTTATAGAATTAATAACGAATTAAATTCAATTAAATTATGTACTAATGAGGAACTTCAGCAGCTACACACCGTCCATCTCAGAGCTCTCACTCATCTGACGGAGGGACGCAGCAGCAGAGGGGCGTAGTCTGCAGTGACGTCACAGCAAGAGAAGAAAAGCTCCCTAAAAATAATTGTAAGCTTTTTTTTAATAAAGACATAAATCACTATTTACATTTGTCCTGAACCCTTTTTACCAAAAATGAGGTCATTTTGGTGAAACTTAATATTTTATTAAGTGTTTAATGTAACTCTGTTACACATAGACTAGTTTAATAAAATTCATACAACTACCTAAACCTAACAGATTTTCTATCCATGCACCAGAACAACTAAACAACATTTTCATCAATCGCCATGTCATTCAATACTGCGACGTCAGCACTCTAGTGCACATGCGAGATGCTGTGCTGATTCACAAACATACAGCACCAAACAACCGCAAACCAGAATATACGGCATTTCAATCACTGCTGTACTCGACAGCCAGCATCAGACTATGATAAGTCAGCTTATGCTGCAGTTAAACACTGTCTTTGAGGGGAAAACTTGATAGCTAAAACACTGATATATTCAAAAACATTGCAGAACATATAATGGTTCTTGGTAATACCATAGAGCAACCAGGCACATATGACCATAATAGAATTTAGGGGCTGCAGACAAAGATCTTGGGCAGCAGAATTCTTCACAGAAAATATCATATCGTGGTCAGCAGTAAAAGAAGTGAGGCCACTCAACCGCCTTCAGTTTCAGAAATCTTAAGCAAAAAGATTGAAAGTAAGTTGTATGCGGATCTGGACCTTTTCTGAAACGTGATCGTCAGTGAAGAAGACAAGGAGACGGAGACACTGCAGAGTAGTGGAAGTAATAAGTGGACAGAAAGGAAAGGCAACGTTTCATCTTTAAATTTGAGGTGAAGCCCTTGAAATGCAAATATTTATTTTTCGAAAAAACGAACAAATCACGAATAACAATTCCTGATAAGCCTTTAGAAAGGCTGAGAATTGCCTAGTCTGGACGACGATGGTGAAGAGGCAAAACTCTGTATTTGTTTTCAACTAGGTGTACAGACTAATTCAAGAATAATAAAGTCATCTACCTCCACGGAAAATATTTTTTTATTAAAGGGAACAACAAAAAAGTTTTAATCAAACTCCATTCCATTCCATTAGATGACGTCCGTCCTCTTCTGCGCATGCGAGGTGCAATGCTGTATGCAGTGTATGCAGCATTTCAAACACGTGTATAGTGGAAAGCCAGCACCAAACCATTCAAAATCAGCAAATGTTGCATTTAGAACAAGCTTTTAACCAAAAACTTTGTTAAAATCTAAATCACAAGGCAATTTTTATTATTTTCTTCACAGTCAAAAGTTTAAACACATTTCATTAGTATTTGGTACTATTGGCCTTAGACTGTATGACTTGGGTCAAACGTTTTGGATATCTTTCCACAAGCTTCTCACAATAGTTGGCAGGAATTTTGGCCCATTCCTCCTGACAGAACTGGTGTAACTGAGCCATGTTTGTAGGCCGACTTGCTCGCACATGCCTTTTCAGCTTTGCCCATATATTTTCAATAGGATTGAGATCAGGGATGTGTGAAGGCCACTCCAAAACACTGACTTTGTTCTCCTTAAGCCACTTTATAACCAGTTTGGCAGTATAGCTCGGATCATTGTCCATTTGGAAGACCCATTTGCACCCAAGCTTTAACTTCCTGGCTGATGTCTTGAGATGTTGCTTCAGTATTTCCACATAATGTTCTTTTCTCATGATGCCATCTATTTTGTGATGTGCACCAGTCCTTCCTGCAGGAAAATAAACCTGCAACAGGATGCTGCCACTCCCGTGTTTCACAGTTGAAATTGATGGTGCTCTTCTTGTAACAATGGCTCCCCCTCCTGGCCTCAGTTGGTTTTGCACATGGCCCAAGCCACATGCATCTGTGCTTCCCCTCTATGCTCTGTCCTCCACCTATGAACAACACTTGAAGCTCATCTGAAGACTCAATAGGACTCTTTTTAAGTACTGTTTTCAGAATGTAGTTGAGAAGTCTGTTACCTAGCCTAGTTCTGAGCCTAAGCATTGTACAGCTCTTCTGTGTTTTGGACCTTTGTTTTGTTTATGTTTCTGATGTATGGATCTGCCCTTCATCTACCTGCCTATCAGTGCTTTAACATACACCTGCCCTGATCATGAGAATGGTAAAGACTTTAATACATCAACTCTGCACATGCAGCCTGCCTCACTCAATTCATTCCACCTCTGTATTCGATAAGACATGTTTCTAGTTTAGTCAGCCACCACTATACCATGAGCTGAGCAAGTCTTAGAGGTGCCACATTATCTAAAGTAGTGTAAAAACTATTCTTTAAGCATTCGGTTATAAAATCTCATTCTGAAGAATTGGATGAAGCATTGTATGAAAGTGGTCATCTGGAAGGCTATGAATAAAACTACTAGATGTGGGGGATCTTATATTACGCTTGGCATAATAGTGTGGAGATATATTACAATATATTACAACTAAATTAAAGTTCATAAGAGATGAAACAGTGATCAGACACTATTGTGGCCTGAGGAAGAACAGCTGTATTGTCTACGCTTACAGCAAGGGTCAGAATGATGTCACCAGTCTGGTTGTGGTAGTTAGTAGGTCTGTTTATATTTTGACTGAAGTTACATACTAATGCTGTTCTCAGAGGTTACTGTTCTTTATCAACGTGACCATTAAAATACCCTACAGCTATTCATTTGCCAGTAGACACCACTAGGTTTGAAGAGCTACAAGGGGCGACAAAGACTGCTCTCAAAAGTAGAACACTTGTCTAAGCCTAACTACAGTTAAAATGAACAACATTATTATACAGAATGCTGCGTATTTATAATATAGGCTCATAAGTTTAAAGGGGAGATCAACCAGTTCAAAATTACTGCATAATTCAGTTGATGAGATGGAAGCAAAGATGGAGCAATTGAATCACTGGGGATCCCAAATGAGTCCCAACATCAACACAAATACAGTCACATCAAATCATAAATGTCCAAACCCAGCAGTGGATCTCAGATCTGCAATTCTAATGATGGTATAATAACTGTACATCTGAAAACATTCTCTCTCTCTCTAGAATTATGTGACATTCATAACTGCTTCACATAACTTCCAGTGATGAAGATTTTAGAGGCAATAACTTGTTCAGTCACCATTACCATGAACTATTTAATGAATAATACATTATTGATATTAATTGAATTAATAATAACTAACTTTTGCTGTTCACACAAGCACTGGATTAAACACAACAAAAAGAACGCTAATGTCAGGCCCTTGTTATCACCTCTCCCCCGGGGCGATCCCTATTTCTGTTTATGTTGCCCTGTTCTTTATTGTCTTGTATCGTCCATCCCTGCAAGTGTTTCCTTGTTTTCACTACCATGCCTGACCAGGCATGACAGCTAATGAAATATTCAGATGACAGTGAACTTTTAGTGACTGGGGTTTTGGGGCTAAACCCTCTTTTGAGTGACTGTAAATACTGTGGAAAAATATAATGTTAGTTGAGAAACAGTTAAAATTTGTCTTACATGCAGTAAACCTGCATAAAGCCAGAGTTTTGGATAAAACTGCAATTTTGGTTAATGTGGGTTACCTTGATCAGCTTAGCTAGTACTCGATGAAGTGCACCTACATGATTTTGTGTCTTTAAACTGGGAGAGTCAGATATCTATCTTAGTCACTGTGTATCTAAAAACATCATTCATGAATGAAGACTGTAGGAACTTAGCAATATTTAGGCTGTATTTTTATTTAAATTATGATTTACTAACTGAGGAATAGGTGTTGCACTCTCTCTTGTAACGATATTATATATTTAGGGTTGTGTTGGCAATAGAGCACTTCCATCAGCTCCTGCTGGGGGATCCCCAGAACTCCCCACGTGAACTAGAACCCCTGGGTTGAGCCTTTATAGGAATCCCTTCCGAAGAAATGACCCTTGATTTTCTCAACCGCAGGGCATGATCCTGCCTGAATGCGGTGGTGGGAAACAGGGAATGTCATAGAAGTGCCAGGCCAAACGGCAGTAAACCAAGAGACAACCCACTGCTGGACATCCTCATTCTGTTCTGCAAATATGGGTGAAGCATACCCAAACTGACACTCAAACTGGGACAGACCCATGGATGAATGTCATGAGGTGTAGTATGCGTTACTCTACCCACAACAGGCATTCTGATCAGGAAGAGGGGTTAGCGAGGGCCGGACACTGTAGGGAGTGCTCCAAGTCTTCATTGACCCTCTAGGTCTGGCCATTTGATTGGGGGTGGAAACCTGATGAGAAGCTTGCTTCCACCTTTAGTAACCTGCAAACCCATCTGGCAAATTGGGGTGCCCTTTACAGGGGGTGCCCTGTCTAATAACTCATCCTAAGCAAACCCATGGGCTCGGACATGCTAAAGTTATAGCATGGCTGTCTCCCTGGACGACAGGGGTGTCGGTAGAGCAATAAACTTGCTTGCCTTAGACAAGTAGTCAACCATGACCAAGATCACGGTAATGCCCCTGGGAAGAGAGCAACACCGTGGCAAAGTCTATGGAGACATAAGACCATGGGCCAGAGAGGATGGATAACAGGTGAAGCAAACCTGCTATCAGATGTTTCAGACAGTTGGAGACTCCACTTTACAGATGATTTGAATGCAGTCATTTAAATGAATGTCTGAAACCAGTTCAGTTCCGGGATCCTTGTTGCAGGTACTTACCTTACAAGCTGCCACGTATGCCCACAACTCTTGGTCCAAGCATGGCCACCAGAACCTTAATGTACAGACCACCCACAGGTGTGCTATGAAGGGGAAAATTGCCCCAACTGCAGCACCTGGTCTTTAATGGCAGCACAGCCAATCACAAGTGCCACCTCCCAGATCTGACTCATTCCTAGGGGCCCGCCATACTGTGGCTTCTACCCCAAGCTGGATGGGAGATGCTATGCGGGCCTTGGGTACTGTAGTTGCTGGCGGCTGTTCCTTAGGGGAGGCCTCCTACTGGCGGAAGAGAACATCAGCATTGTTCCACCCAGACCTGTACGAAGATGCAAAGTCGAACAGGGTGAAGAACAGTGCCCAACTGGCCTTTCCAAACCAGGAAGGGGTAACTGGCTCCATTGTGCCACCACTCCTCTAAGGCCAGTATAACAGTCAGCAACTTATGATCACCCACATGGTAACTGAGACGTCTTCTAATTCAAGTTCGCCTGGACATCTTCGTAGTCCGAGGACACTAAAGACAGGGATTTTAGACTCGCAGGCTGAGAACCCATGCCGGCTAGTGCAGCATCAATAACATTCTCCGCTGCCTCGGAGTTAAAAAAGGCATGTAAAATGCTATTGATGACAGATGTTATAAAAATCAGCTTTACAGAAATCCAGGTCCAGACCCCTAGTGAACAAGCCAAGGGAAACAGTGGCAAGGAAAAACTCATTAAATATATTTTATTTAAATTATGATTTACTAACTGAGCAAAAGATGTTGCACTCTCTCTGGTCACGTTATTCAATTTAGGGTCATGGTGGCAATAGAGCACTTCCATAAGCTCTTGCTGGGGGATCCCCAGAACTCCCCAGGTGAACTAGAACCCCTGGGTTTAGCATTTGTAGGAATCCCTTCCCAAGAATGACCCTTGATGTTCCCAACTGCAGGGCATTATCCTGCCTGACTGATCCTGCCTGACTGCAGTGGTGGGAAACAGGGGATGTCATAGAAGCGCCAGGCCAAACGGCAGTAACCCAAGAGACGACCCACTGCTGGACATCCTCTTTCTGTTCTTCAAATATAGGTGGAGCATAACTGTGCGAACTGTGATCTGTAGTTCAAGAACAGTGCCCACCTGGCCTGTCCAAACCAGGACAGGGTGAACTGGCTCCATTGACCATAAAGACCACATCAGCCATATGATGAAGAAAAGACTGAAAACAGCCAACACTGCATGGTGGTCCTAATTTGGATATAAAAAAAGAGACTGTATGAGAACTCCTGGAACAGTACCGCTGCAAGTAAAAGGGCTGATCATCCTGATCATCTGATGATCCAGTTCCAGATCTGCAGATCAGTTATACGTCAAATGCTTCCTTCTTTATATTAAGCCTTTCTTCAGTCAATCTGATCTATTCAGTTACTGAACATACAGTGAATTATAGGTACTTTGGAGTCTTTACTCACCCCCGCACCAGTGCTGAAGTACGTTGCAGTTCCGATTACAGAGACCATGAAGAGCAGAAAACCATACCAGAGGTTTTTGACGAAAGTATTCCAGCACAAATACTGCAAACACAAACATCAGCAGAGTTCAGACATTCATTTAAACGACTGCATCTTTAAAGTGGAGTCCCCAGCTGTCTGGAACATCTGGAAGAACCTCATTCTTGTTGTCACTGACCATCATTTTCCCTCCTGAATGGAAACCGACTGGTCTTCTTCATCTTCTTAATCAGGGCCTGCCCAGGACTTTCATGAAGAGCGTTTTCAAGGTTGCTAAAAATGGCTGATTTCATGATTCTGTGATGAAAACAACAAAACAACTATGACCACTTCAAAAATACTACTACTGCAGAAAGTATGAGCACTGTGATCTGTAGTTCCAGAACAGTGCCCACCTGGCCTGTCCAAACCAGGAAGGGGTGAACTGGCTCCATTGACCATAAAGGCTTTGGTTTGATATCACAGTGGATTAGTCAGAGAAAGACTTACATAGTTTATGTGCCCTCAGTCTGATGCAGAGCTGCTGAAGCGGAGCACGCTTCAGTAAAATGTTCCGAACATAATACCCATACTCCTGCTTTTGGCTGTCTATCATAAGGTGCCGACGGAAGGCCCCAGACCACATCAGCCATACGGAGAAGAAAAGACTGAAAACAGCCAACACTGCAAACGCATGGTGGTCCTAATTTGGATATAAAAAAGAGACTGTATGAGAACTCCTGGAAAAGTACCGCTGCAAGTAAAACGGCTGATCATCCTGATCATCTGATGATCCAGGTCCAGATCTGCAGATCAGTTATACGTCAAATGCTTCCTTCTTTATATTCAGCCTTTCTTTTTTACGAAAGTATTCCAGCACAAATACTGCAAACACACACATCAGCAGAGTTCAGACATTCATTTAAACGACTGCATTCAAATCATCTGTAAAGTGGAGTCTCCAACTGTCTGGAAGAACCTCATTCTTGTTGTCACTGACCTTCATTTTCCCTCCCGAATGGAAAACATTCACTCCCATTCTGCTCAACCACCTTCATTCACAGCAGTCATCACAGGAACAACGCTTCACATTTTACACAGCCCAAGCCCAACTGTCTTTCTTTTCAGAGCCCTGACCAGACTAATGATGTCTCCAACGACCCAACACACAACTTTCACACACGCTCGCAGTGATGACTGTCATAGCGATGCTACATTACTTCTCGTTCTAATAACACAAAACCTATTGCCCCAATCCAGAGAGAGTGGACACTTTAACTCTTTCTCACTAACACTCTCCTCTTTTGGGGGTGCCATCTCAACCTAGCTCAACAAAAAATAGAAATGAATAGAGACTGTGGGATGGCTTTTTTTCTTTACATAACGATGCAGTCAGGTGCAGAACTATTGGATTCTCTATTTTGAAAAGTGAGATTCTTTCATTGTAGCATACATTGTCTGTAGCCACCTAGGCTACATGAAATTGGTTTAAGAAGTAGCTTAGCATAGGCCTAATCAGAATGCTGCTCGCTGACTCACTTTTCACATGTTGGTGAGTGGTGGCTTTACAAATATGCCTAGAATTATTGGATTCTCTTGTGAAGAAGCCCATAGTTGTATTGGCATAAGATAGATAATAGAGAAAATCATATCATTTTAAGAGGTGTGATTTTCTTAAACTTCTGTCCATTGTTCCTAACCACCTACGTACAAACTGGCTAACATTTTTCCAGGGCCAAAAAATAGCCTAGGTCTAGCCTATTACTCACCCAACAAACTATAATAGCATAATAATGAAATTACAAAACAGCTGCTGACTGTTTTTGTTGGGGGTTTTGAAAAGTGTTCTCACATTTAAGACTTTTTAGTTCAGAATGAAAGATGTACTGAAGTACTAATGTACCAAACGTACTGAACGTACTAACCTAGGCTTATGTTCTCATCCAGTCAGTGTACACAATGTCTTTTGAATAGCCGCTAGTGGTAAGGACATTATTATCTGATCTCACCTGCGTTTATAATAAAGACTAACGTGGTCGTAGAACATTAGCCAAAATGATTTTATTGACGTTTACTCATTTTATCAGATTTACCAGGGGGTTGGGTTGTTTTAGCCTACTCATTACATAGCCTCAGTTTTCTGAAAGCAGTCCAGCTTGCTGCAGGTTCTACTACATGTTCCCATCCACTGTGAATAGCACGGCCAGAACTGCCGTCGCCTCCTTCACTGTCATCAGCCACTGTTGCGTTTTCTCTCCATCTCAGAAGATCCTAATAGATTATGTCATGTTCATCCTTCATTGCACTGCACACCCTGTGTCAGTAAAGAAAATAACCAATTGGAAACAAACACTTGCGCTGACTTTTATGCTGAATGTATTATGCAGGCAGGACCAACATAAAGGGGGAATGCTGGGTAAGATAATCCGTAAACACGGTAATAACTTTCACTGTTATGCCTATGAAATTGATATATCAGCTAAACCTAACGGGGACCACTCTTCTGTCCCACTCTGATTACAGGCTTTCTATTGATATTATTGTGGTTGTCTCTTTAACTATTTCTGCTACAGGTCACTCACTAAACATAAACCTTGTTTTAATCTTCATCTTTTTGCATGTGCTGAGGTGCCCTGTTTCTCCTGCTGTGCCCTGATGTTCGCTCAGCCTGGCTCTCCACTGCCCTGCTGTGTTACAGTTCTGCTCTGGAGTTCTGCAATGATCCACTCCTACCACACTCCATTGCTATACGTGCACATACTTAATCAGCATGGACTTTAACATGAACACTGAGCATATGTCCAGCACCTACTCATGCTTCATAACCTGTTCCTACATGAGCTGTAGCCTTTCATTGTCTATCTGTCTACTTCTTTGTGTAATGTTGTTTGTTTGTTTTTGCTGTGCGGGTAGACCTAAGCAGGTGGGTTCCTCGGACTGAGTTTTGGTTTCTCCCAAGGTTTCTTCCTCTAAGTATCCGGGGGTTTCTCCTAGCCACTATCGCTACCACCTCCATTGGGGAGCTTCCTCATAAGAGGCATGGTCCTGGATCTCTGTAAAGTGCTTTGTGACCACATTTGTTGTGAAAGGTGCTATATAAATAAACATTGAATTTAATTAAATTAGTGGTGATGCAACTCCTACTGACAACAAAAAGCTCATGATGACGGTGCCTAGACCAGTGTTTGATGGTAATGATGAAGAGTAGATGAGGAAATATTTGTATTGATTGTTGCTATGCCTCCTCCTCTTCCTCCTTTTCTTCCTCTCTAATGAGGGCTGTGTATTTAAACAAGACCATCCCCACAGACCACAGTTAAAGCCAACTCATTTCTGGTCTCATCAGTAATGAAGTCATTAGGTAAGTGTCAGAGAAGAAAGTGAACATTAGGTTGGTAGGAAAGACTATTTTAGCACCAATTGTATTTTTTTAATTCAGCTCTAGAAGAGGACGTGCTATGCTGCACTAAATGAGGGCAGCATCCTTCCTCTCAAAGCAAGAACAATTGTCTTTAAAGACTCATTGAGTCACGTGGGTTCTATTGATGTGTTCTTGGCATCTGGTTTAAACTAAACTCAACTGCTGTGATAAAAATATCACAGATCTGCCGGCAGCTAAAGATTAATTGAGAGGGTATTTTCCTGAGGTTAAGTGCAAGGTCACTGTAACTGAGGTGCATTTCGAACCTATTCTCTAAATGAACTTATTTTATTATCCTCAACTTCTGTGCCCTCCACCACGATCCTCTGTGAGCTTCAGATACATTTAAAATGAAGTTCACGTTATTTTAATATGTACACGTAAATGAATGCTGCTCATTTTAATGGAGGTTTAAACTTTTAATTCTAGTGACTGATTAAAATTACTGCATAATTCAGTTGATTAGAAGCCATTAGGCCATTAAATTTTTATTAAAATAGGTTATTTTAGAGGAGCATGTTTCATGTCAGAGCACTCTGAATTATTTGATTTACATCAGACATTTGAAACAATTTCTGGTAAGTGGCTTTGGGGTCCTTTTTCATCAGGAAGAAGTGGGGTGGGTTAAGGCCATGTATAGATTATCGGGCACTCAACGCAATCACCAATAGGTCCCCGTTTCCTATGCCGTTGGTGCCTTCCGCTCTCGAGCAGCTGCGGGGAGCCCAAATATTCTTCACGTCGGCCCCGCTGTTGCGCCACCCCGATCCCCGTAAACCGCTTGTGGTCGAGGTGGATGCCTCCAACACCGGGGTGGGGGCGGTTCTCTCCCAAAGTCACGGGGAGAACGATAGACTCCATCCGGTGGCTTTCTACTCAAAGAAACTCACGGGGGCCGAACGGATTTACGGGGTAGGGGATAGGGAGCTCCTAGCAGTCAAAATGGTGCTCGGAGAGTGGTGTCATTGGTTAGAGGGTGCTGCCTACCCCTTCCTTGTATTAACGGATCACAAGAATCTAGAGTTTTGGAGAAATGCCAAGTGTCTGAACCCCCGGCAAGCTAGGTGGTCCCTGTTCTTTGCCAGGTTCAGATTTACGATCTCGTATCGTCCGGGCTCCCGCAATACCAAAGCGGATGCTCTCTCTCGTATTCACCAGTCTGTGGATGAGGGAGAGACCGCTCCAGCATCCATCCTGCCGTCGGGTGTCACCGTCACGGCAATTCAGTGGGACCTGGATACAGAGATAGACGAGGCCCTCAAACGCACCACCGTGCCCCCATCATGCCCTGTGGACAAGGTCTACGTCCCGGGGGCTTTCCGGGAAAAGCTCATCGTTTGGGCTCATGCTTCTCCGACATCGGGTCATCCAGGTGAGGCCCGCACGTACTATCTGCTCTCTCCCAAATATTGGTGGATGAGGGCAGATATACATCGGTTAGTGGCATCATGCAGTGAGTGTGCTCAATGTAAGACCCCGAAGACGCTCCCGTCGGGGAAGCTCAAGCTCATGCATACCCGTTCCTGAACGTCCGTGGTCTCACCTGGCTGTCGACTTCATTACTGACCTGCCTAAGTCTGAGGGGCACACGGTGGTGATGACGGTAGTGGACCGTTTCTCAAGAGGGGTTAGGTTCATACCATTCTCTGAATTGCCCTCAGCAATGCAGACCGCTCAAGCCCTGGTAGACCACGTCCGCTGGAATTTCGGGATTCCGGAGGACATAGTATCTGACCGGGGGGCCCAGTTCACGTCTAAGGTATGGGGTGCCTTCTGTGAACACCTGGGGGTGAGTGTAAGCCTGTCCTCGGGTTATCACCCTCAGTCTAACGGCCAGTGCGAGCGCACTAACCAGGAGCTGGGGAAGTTCCTACGGCTGTACTGCCATGACTACCCCAGCGACTGGTCCCAGTATCTGGTCTGGGCTGAGATGGCCCAGAACTCACTAAGGTGCGCAACCACTGCTCGACCCCATACCAGTGTTACCTAGGCTACTAGCCTCTGCTAGTGGATGCTTGGATGCAACACAGCAAAGCGGTCTGGACCGGAGCCCACCATCCAGACGTTCCGACTGGGAGTGGTTCGGTCCAGAGGAACGCTCCTGGGAACCGGCCGATCATGTCCTGGACCCTGCGTTGGTCCGGGAATTCCACGAAAGGTTCCCAAGTAAGCCGGCTCCCAGGCCTCGCGGACGTACCAGGAAGTCGCAAGCCCCCGTCCATGGGAGACCCTCGCGTCCGGAGAGATGGGACCCTCCGCGGGAAGTTCAGAGACACTGGATTTGGTTCGGCGCCATCGGGGGGGGGGGGGGGGGGTGTACTGTCACGCCCGCGCCGCCGCACCCGCCCCAAAGGCGGTCCCGGGCCGCGGCTCACAGGCGAAAATTATCTATATGTTAATGAACCATGCCATGTTTATTCATAGGAAGGACTTTTATGTTGAAATGGACTTTCGGGTTGACCCCCGTCGCCATTTTGGTTTCTGGTTTTGTTTGTCATGTGACTGTTCTTTGTTTGGTTAATGTGTTACACCTGTGGGCTGGTGTATTTAAGTAGGGCTAGGGCCAGCTGCTGGTTGCCGAGGATTACCCTTAGTGCACCACATGCGCCCAGGTTATTCAGTTAATGGTAGAGCCTCAGTATTCACCAGTCTGGTCTGTAGAGTCCATCCTCGTACAGAGGACTCTCTCTCTACCTAGCTAGCTTAGCAGGGGAAGCTAACTAGCTAGGCTGCTCTTGCCTCAGGGTCCATTAGGGAGCTACTGCAGGTCTATGGCGATCTTTCGCCAGGCTTCATAGGTTCAGGAAGCTGGGGTCCTGGAGCTCCGGGAGTGAGTGACTCTCCAGCTTGTTTCAGCAGTTAGCTCTCCTCACCGTCGGACCGGAACAGTCGTCTAGGTTTGGCGGCTGACTCGCGCTACTCTTTATGTCCTAGTTCTTAGTTTTCCCAAGCTCGGCTTGGAAGTTTGTTTCTGAGTAGCGGTATTGGCTCAGCCCTGGCAGCTAGCACAGCCCTAGTGCCTCACCAGCCCCAGGTGTGTTCTTTTGGTTTGCCCAGTATTGTTTGTCACGGTTTTGTTTAGTTATTCTTTATCCCTAGTAATTGGTGCTGCATTTCTGTTTTGTTTATGGTTTATTGTTGCCAATAAACTCCTCGCTTTGGTCCATCCCCTGCGAGTGTTCTCCTGTCATTGTCAGACCGAGTGGATCATTAGAGTAAGATGGCCATGTTTCTTTTTAATAAATGTTATTGATATTAATGTAATTATTAATCAATAAAGCAATGCTAACTGTGACTTTTAATAATATTCCTCAGAATAACTTTTGCTGTGCACACAAGCACTTCATTAACACAACAATTGGGTGAAATAAATACTAAATATTCAGATGACCGTGATCTTTTAGTGACTGGTGTTTTGGGGCTAAACCCTCTTTTGAGTGACTGTAAATACTGTGGAAAAATATACTGTTAGTTAAGGAGCAGTTAATATTTGTCTTGCATGCAGTAAACCTGCATAAAGCCAGAGTTTCAGATGAAACTGCAATCTCGGTTACGTGGGTTACCTTGATTAGCTTAGCTACTACTTGATGAAGTGCACCTACATGATTTTGTGAGGAGTCTATAAACTGGGAGAGTCAGATATCTATCTTTGTCACTGTGTATCATTCATAAAAGAAGACTGTAGGAACTTAGCAATATTTAGGCTGTATTTTATTTAAATGATGATTTACTAACTGAGGAATAGGTGTTGCACTCCCTCTGGTAACGTTATTCAATTTAGGGTCATGGTGGCAATAGAGCACTTCCATCAGCTCCTGCTGGGGGATCCCCAGATCTTCCCAGGTGAACTAGAACCCCTGGGTCTAGCCTTTATAGGAATCCCTTCCCAAGGAATGACCCTTGAAGTTCCCAACCGCAAGGCATGATCCAGCCGAAATCTGTGGTGGTAAACAGGTAATGTCATAGAAGTGCCAGGCCCACAGCAGGCATTCTGAATAGGAAGAGGGGTCTGGCCATTTGATTAGGGGTGGAAACCTGATAGGAGGCTTGCTTCCACCTTCAGTAACCTGCAGAAGACCCCCAAAACCATCTGGCAAATTGGGGTGCCCTGTCTGATAACACATCCCAAGCAAACCCATGGGCTCAGACATGCTTAAGTTATAGCATGGCTGTCTCCCTGGCCGACAGGAGTGTCGACAGAGCAATAAACTTGCTCGCCTTAGACAAGCAGTCAACCATGACCAAGTTCACGGTGATGCCCCTGGGAAGAGAGCAACCCTGTGGCAAAGTCTATGGAGACAAACCATAGACAGACCATGGGCCAGAAGGGATGGATAACAGGTGGAGCAAACCTGACGGTTCGGTTCCGGGATCCTTGTTGCATGTACATACCTTACAAGCTGCCACTTAGGCCCATAAATCTTGGTCCGAGCACGGCCACCAGAACCGGATAAGCAGGAACTTTAATATACAGGCCACCCCCAGGTGTGCTGTGAAGGGGAAAAATTGCCCCAACTGCAGCACCTGGTCTTTAATGGCAGCACAGCCAATCACAAGTGCCACCTCCCAGATCTGACTTATTCCTTGGCTTCCACCCCAAACTGGATGGGAGATGCTATGCGGGTCTTGGGTACTGTGGTTGCTGGCGGCTGTTCCTTAGGGGAGGCCTCTTACTGGCAGGAGAGACCATCAGCATTGTTCCGCCCAGACCTGTACGAAGATAGAAAGTCAAACAGGGTGAAGAACAGTGCCCAACTGGCCTTTCCAAACCAGGAAGGGGTGACTGGCTCCATTGTGCCACCACTCCTTTAAGGCCAGTATGACAGCCAGCAACAAATGATCACACACATGGTAACTGAGACGTCTTCTAATTCAAGTTCGCCTGGACATCTTCGTAGTCCGAGGAAACTAAAGACAGGGATTCTAGAATCGCAGGCTGAGAACCCATGCCTTGGAGCCCGGTGGACCAGCTCCAAGATGCGGGGGATCTGTTTAATGAGACCAGGAGCAACCAGAAAGCCCTGGCTGGTGCAGCATCAATAACATTCTCCGCTGCCTCTGAGTTAAAGAAGGCATGTAAAATGCTATTGATGACAAATGTTATAAAAATCTGCTTTACAGAAATCCAGGTCCAGACCCCTAGTGAACAAGCCAAGGGCAACAGTGGCAAGGAAAAACTCCCTAAATGCATTAGGAAGAAACCTTGAGAGGAACCAAGACTCAAAAGGGGAACCCATCCTCCTCTTGTCGACACTGGATAGCAAGCCAATAACATCTAACAGCACTCTGCCAGCCTGGCCTTCTGATCACCTACTGGTCTCATACTCACCTACTGGTCTCATACTCACCTGTATGCCATCTTCAGCAATCAGCACACACTGTGTGAACACTTACTAGAGTCCCTAGCTTCTGGCTCAGGGCCAGTGTTCAGTGTTTCTGGGGCTGATTTCAGCTCTATATTTTACACTGGCAATATTTTGGGGCGTATGCCAATGCGTAGATGAGGCCTACGCCATGAGATGTTTCTCTCATCCAGGTAGTTGAGGCCGAGTGTCTTGGCTAGTCTTCTACCCTGGCAATTCAGTAACTGTGAAAAGAGAGAAGTAGTGTAAGAGACACACAGAAATAATCATATCTACAGGTGTTACTGGTTTGCTTTATAAATATAATTTTTTTCATTGAAAAATCAACTACAAACTTAATTATATTTGATTAATAATGTAACATCAGATACCAAGAACCCTGGTTCACTATTTTAGAATCTTGTATTTTTGAGATGCACTAGTGTGTGCTACAATTCCCCTTAACGAATAACATGTAGTATAAAATCTTTTAATTTGTGGTTTATTTTCAGGCTAATTTATGTCTGCATTGATTTGGTCTGTACCTCACTGGTGTTCATAAATCTGCTGAGCCCAGTGGCTTCCATCTCCTGTCCCATTAGGATCAGTCTAAACTTCACCTTTCCCTGGGCTGAAAAAGAATAGACAGACATATGGTCTCATAAAGCCATGCAATTTACTCCCCAAAATATGAATCAGCACATTAACAGACTGATGAAACAGACTGAACACTTCAAGAAGCTCTTCTATCATCTGATGCATAAAGTGATTAGTGAGAACAGAGAAAGGAGCTTCCATAAAGGCTTTGGTTTGATATCACAGTGGATTCAGAGAAAGACTTACATAGTGTACATGCCCTCAGTCTGATGCAGAGCTGCTGAAGGGGAGCACGCTTCAGTAAAATGTTTCGAACATAATACCCGTACTCCTGCTTTTGGCTCTCTATCACAAGGCGCCGACGGAAGGCCCCAGACCACATCAGCCATACGGAGAAGAAAAGACTGAAAACAGCCAACACTGCAACCGTATGGTGGTCCTAATTTGGATATAAAAAGACACTGTATGAGAACTCCTGGAAAAGTACTGCTGCAAGTAAAAGGGCTGATCATCCTGATCATCTGATGATCCAGTTCCAGATCTGCAGATCAGCTATACGTCAAATGTTTCCTTCTTTATATTAAGCCATTCTTCAGTCAATCTGATCTATTCAGTTACTGAACATACAGTGAATTATAGGTACTTTGGAGTCTTTACTCACCCCCGCACCAGTGCTGAAGTACGTTGCAGTTCCGATTACAGAGACCATGAAGAGCAGAAAACCATACCAGAGGTTTTCATTAAAGTATTCCAGCACAAATACTGCAAACACACACATCAACAGAGTTCAGACATTCATTTAAACGACTGCATTCAAATCATCTGTAAAGTGGAGACTCCCAACTGTCTGGAACATCCGGAAGAACCTCATTCTTGTTTTCACTGACCTTCATTTTCCCTCCTGAATGGAAAACTGCTGCTCTTCTTCATCTCCTTTATCAGGGCCTGCTCAGGACTTTCATGAAGTGCGTTTTCAAGGTTACTGAAAACGGCTGATTTCATGATTCTGTGATGAAAACAAAAAAACAACTATGACCACAACAAAAACACTACTGCTGCAGAAACTGTGAGCACTGTGATCTTCTTATTGGAAAACCTGATGAGTTACCTGAACTCAAATTGTTTGATCAAGCCAACTGCAATTTAAGTTCAATAGCATTTCTTTTGTAACATTATTTAAGTTTAAATTACATCATGGACTGAACTGAACACAAACTAGGAACTGGTAAGTGTTATATGAAGGTAACTAAAGGAAGTGAGTTTTAATTACTCTGCTTATGTTGATATTATGTTTAATAATTTTCAACTGGATTGCAGAGGAGAACAATGAGAATCATAATCCAGCACAGTTTACTGATCTCTCTGCTCTACCAGCCCTAAACCCTAAACTAAACAAGGATTAACAAAATCCACCTTTGATTATTTTCATCACTAAAACCAAGCAGCTGCAGCACAAAACAGGCAACAGCTCACCACATAGGAGAAGGTAGTCTGGAGGAATGAATTTACAATGATGGTGAGGGAATGGGAGGCAGACCCAGTATGCAAATAGATGGTGCCAGAAGCCAATGGGAAAGGTGTGAGTTTTACTCATCGAGATTGTACAAAAACATAAGACACTCTCTAAAGGTCTCTAAAAGGGTGAAGAGTCTATGATGTTTACTGAACGGTAGGTTCAGGGTTCGTCAAATATGAAGGCACTTCTTCTGAGAGCCGGGTCGTGTTTTTCTGCTGCTGAAAGAATTCGGTTCTGGTTCTGATTTGAACTGGTTTAAATGTGGATCTTACCTTTTGTAGGAGGTCGTCCGATCCGGGTAAACAGAGAGAGTCTATACGAGCGTCCTGCTCCTCCAACTTCTGACCATCAACTAGAGCAGCATGGACACGCGCGCCTTTGTGACGTCATAGACACTCTGGTAACTACGGAAACCGTAAACCGCAGCTTTCCATGAATTAGCTGAGAATAATGAAGACACTGAAGACCCCCTGAATCATCTGTGTAGGACTTAAACAGAATTGAAGAGGACACAATCCACACTTACCAAATACCCAGACCACAGGACATGTCCCGTTAAATTGTGTTGTTACACGGTACAATTTTTACAGGTTTTCCCAAAACAACTTCCCTGTGTTTACAAATGACAGGAAAACTAAATTAGACTAAAAATGAAAATATTGAAAAGTGTAATTTATCACAAAAACTATAAATTGAATATATTAACATTTGTTTTTGACAGCTTTTAGATGACAATCTTAACAAAACTAATTTTAAAAATAATCTATATTGACAAAAAAACAGAATCTTCTTTCATTTTGCAACATATCTTTAATTATGCTTAAATATACTTTTAATAATGCATATGAAAATATTTATCACTGTCAAACTCATAGAAAAACTGTTCATAATGTATGTAAAAATGCAAAGCACTGTCAAAAACATAAAAATACTTTTAATAATGCAATGGACGCTGATTGTTTTTGTTGGGGGGGTTTAAAAAGTGTTCTCACATTTGTGACTATTTAGTTCAGAATGAAAGATGTACTGAAGTACTAATGTACCAAACGTACTAAAGTACTAACCTAGGCTTATTTTCTCATTCAGTCAGTGTACACAATGTCTTTGAAAAAGCCGCTAGTGGGAAGGACGTTATTAGCTTATCTCACCTGTGTTTACAATACAGACCAACGTGGCCATAAAACATTAGCCAATTTCAAGTCAAGTCAAGTGGGTTTTATTGTCATTTCAACTACATACAGAGTACACAGTGAAACGAAACAACGTTCCTCCAGGACCATGGTGCAACATAGACAGTGCATACAAGACACAAGTGCAACACAAACAAACAAGTGCGAACAGACAACACAACACAGTACAGACCAGAGAATAATAAATAATGACGGTAGTGTGCAAATTGTGCAATGTGCAATAAATAGAGTCCAGTGAGGTAGTAAAGTTATCAGTGCAAATGCTTGTGCAAAAAATGCTTCCCATGTTATCTGGGGTAAAATGGTTGGAAAGAGAGAGAGAGAGGGAGAGTGTACATGTACCAGAAAGATATCAGTTCGGAAGTTGAGTTGTGTTGAGGAGTCTGATGGCTTGGGGGAAGAAGCTGTTGCAGAGTCTGGTCGTGTTGGACCGGATGCTGCGGTACCTTCTTCCTGATGGCAGGAGGGAGAACAGTCTGTTTGAAGGGTGGGTGAAGTCATCCACAATGCTGGTTGCTTTGCGGATGCAGCGGGTGGTGTAAATGTCCATGACGGAGGGGAGAGAGACTCCAATGATCTTCTCAGCTGTCCTCACAATGCGTTGGAGGGACTTGCGGTCAGAGGCTGTGCAGGTCCCAAACCAGGCAGTGATGCAGCTGCTTAGGATGCTCTCTATGGTTCCCCTATAGAAGAGGGTGAGGATGGGTGGAGGGAGACGGGCCTTTCTCAGCTTCCGGAGGAAGTAGAGACGCTGTTGGGCTTTCTTGGCTAAATTTTGTTTTATATTGAAGTTTACTCATTTTATCAGATTTACCAAGAGGTTGGTTTGTTTTAGTCTAATCTCTTACTGTAGCATTCCCCATTTCAATTATGGTTTGAGACTTGACTGATGGTTCATGAAGTATTTATTGTTTGAAACCTTTGCACAAAGTCAGCTGAGCAATGATTACAGTAAACCACCATAAGAGCTGAAAGGAAATAAAGAATTCCATGTCTGCTTTGTTATTTAAACTTTCTCATATGATTAGCTTTAACCATATAACGTATGTAGGCCGATATAAACACGAACCAAAGCTCTAAAGGTACAGTACACCTACCTAAGTGTGTTGAAACTCATCCACAGTCCAACTGCATGTAAATGACCCAGTGCACAGTACCTTTACCAGCTTTAACAAAAAGGCTGACAAGTTTCAAATTACACACAACTATTACTGCATACTACATATATCGACTATATATGAGTTATTTTAGTGATATACTTTCACTATACACACCTTGTGCCTCTTCAAAGGGGGGCTTAAAAAACAGTCCTTGAGCACTACATGTGCACTTGTACTGGAGATTTTGCTTCTTCTACTACCGTGAATCTACTTTCCACCAATAACCGTCAAAAGTCTTCAAAATAAAAGTCCATTATTTTAGGTTCCTGAAGTCTATGCAAGTCACACAAAGCTTATTAACAAAAAATAAAGAAATAAATAATAAAAATCTCTTGGGGTCATTTACAACGACTCTGTGACTGATTGGCATGACTGCTGTTTTGTTGCTTGATTTTTTACTGATGTTTGTACACACATCCTGGATTTTGTTCCGACCTCTTTTTTGCAGATTCCGTACATATACCAACTGACCTGGTATCAACACGCTTACATCAGAGGGGTCACAACTTTGCGGCTTCCTTTCGCACCATACTTCTGCCAGCCGTGATCTTGTCAAAGTAAATGCGTGTTGCAAGACCTCATGATGGTACATCACCTAGTTCATCACTGATGTCAGCATGGGTTCTTTCATCAGCCCTAGAAGTCTGGAAGGCTCCTGGAGTCCTACCAAACATCCAAAAATATGATGAAAATCCTGTACTCTGACTCTCTGTGGTGTTATACACAAAGAAGTTTGTGGAGTGTTCTATTGAACATCTCACATTGGCTATTTCCCAGGTAGTGCGGCTCTTTTTAATACCACACCCCGGCAAAGCAACCGCACGATAACACACCATATTTATGAAACCATTCTCTGGTCGGAATACATCAGTCCTTATCATCACGTTTTCTCCTCCATCCTGTGAGGGTTCTAGTACAGTGAAATCAGTAGCAAGCACCTGCAAAGGTTCAGAGGCTTGGAGACTTCCCATCTGGAACTTTGCTTAACATGTTTTTACTTAACATGTACATCTTTGGCTATACAACACCTTTCACATATTTTACACCAATGTTCAATATCTCTGCATATTGGGCCAGTAGCAATGACGCTTCACCAAGGTACAGGTGCGTTCAACAACCTGGTGCCAATAATTATTATGGAGCTGCTTCAATATGGTGTCCTTCAACTGATCTGGAAGTAAAACTAGCTTTAATGGCCACATGTGTACATCCTCAGTTTTCCTATATAAAATAATCTCCATTTCCACCACACAGTTTCATTGTCTCACAAGTTCTTGTACCTCAGATGCTGTAAGTTGCTGGCGCTCCCCTTGATTAGGTCTTTCTCCTCTTCTACAGAATCCCAGGAATGATCCTATTACTGGGTCTGTCTTCTGAAGTACCTGCAGCTGAGATATAGAAAACTCAGGTAGTGTCTGCAAGGACAAGACCAAGGATAGCTCAGCATCAGGAAGTTGCTCTTTCTGTGCCATCCTTGCCTCCACTAGTATGGCTCTACCTATTGTGGTCAACTCCAGTATTTCTTCCGCTGATTCACTGCATACTACATGCTGCTTGGAAACAGGGCATCTGCGTTGCCATTCTGCGTTCCTGGGCGATAGACAATATCAAAGTCAAACATTCCCAACTGTGATTTCCGTGGTCCTGAAGGAACCTTGTTTCCTTTCACTGTGCACTCTGTATACAGTTAAAATGACAATAAAGCCTTCTTGACTTGACTTGGCTTACCATTGAGCCTGTATCTAATAAACATTGTATATCTCCACCCAAATTCACACTCACCACTGGACTTTATCCCACCAACTAATCATAACTGAAAGGCCTCTTTACATTTGAGCCTATTTGTCCCCGTCCTGCCACTGCACAGCAGGGGAATTAGTTTCCCACTGACTCTGCTACTTGTGAGGGCACAATGTGTGGGTCCTCCCCCTCCATTACTTGTCTACTTGCCAAGTGCAAAATAAGTTCAGCAATCAAATTTATTCTGTGGATACATTTGGGAAACCCAAAAAAGAACAAAAACGTGACTCAGCCCCCCAGCGAAGGCTACTAAATCTCAACCAGCATGGGTTCTATGCATAAACCTCCCCACTCACTCAATCTACCCATACATGTCCCGACTTTCACTTGGTCACACTGATTTATAATGGTCTGGTGCTGGCTGTCCAGTACAGCAGTGTTTGATGTGCTGTATATTCTGGTTTGCGCATGTTTGGTGCTGTATGTTTGTGAATCAGCACAGCACCTCGCATGTGCAGTAGAGGGCGGACATCGCAGGATTGAATGACATGACGATTGTTTAAAATGTTTTGTTGTTCTCAAGCATGGAAAGAAAATCTGTCAGGTTTAGGTAGTTGTATGTATTTTATGTAACTTGTCTACACACCAAGGCTGACGAAAAACAGATTTAAAGGCTCGACGGGATTGACTGTTTGTGGTTTGTCAGTTCTTTGGAAAAAATATATTTCTGCCTTCTGCGACTTCACAAACATTTTAAAGATAAAACGTTGTCTTTCTTTTCTGTCCACTTATTACTGCCACTACTCTGCGGGCTCTCCTCCTTGTTTTTTTCACTAACAATCGTCTTTCAGAAAAGGTTCAGATCTGCTCTGAACATACTTTAAATCTTTTTGCTTTTAGAGTTCTGAAACTGAAGGCAGTTGAGAGGCCTCACTTCTTTCACTGCTGACCACAATATGATATTTTTTGTGGAGAACTCTGCTGCCCAAGATCTTTGTTTGCAGCCCCTAAAGTCTATTATGGTCATATGTCCCTGGTTGCTATATGGAATTACCAAGAACCATTATATGTTCAGCAATGTTTTTGAATATTTCAGTGTTTAGCTAACAAGTTTTCCCCTCAAAAACAGTGTTTAAAAACGCAGCAAATGCTGATTTATAATGGTCTTTGGTTCTGTAGGTTGGGGAGAAAGCATTGCACCTGTATCATTAAAGTTAAATTAAACAGTTAATAAAATTTTGAGTTTCACCAAAATGACCCTATTTTTGGAAAAAGGGTTCAGGACCAATTTAAATAGTCATTTATGTCTTTATATAAAAAAAGAGGGTTGCAGTTTTTGGGAGTTTTTTTTTCGTTTGCTGTGACGTCGCTGCGGACTGTGTCTCTGTTGCTGCCGTGCCTCCATCAGATGGGTGAGAGCTCTGGGATGGACGGTGGGTAGCTCCTGAGGTTCCTCATTAATACATAATTTAATTGAATTTCGTTATTGGTTCTTTACGACGTTGTTCTGACGCATTGTATGAGCAGGTGGTTGATTTCTCTGAGTGTAGTTGAGCTTGTGAATGCTGCTTTTATCGAACTGCTGCTCGGACGTGTGCGTCGGCTGGCTGAGCCATGGTGGCAAGGTGGCTGGCCTGAACTTGTTCTCGGCAGCAAAGTCGAATTGTAGAAATGGATAGACCTCTCATTTCTGCTCATTTCGTTTATTTTAGATGTTCAGCTTGTGTGCTCTGCGGCCCTCTAAGACAAGAGAGAATTAACACACTACAAAATCTGTTCCCTCCAAAAATGTGCAGTGCATTTTGCTGCTGCTAGCCACGCAGTGGCAAGTGGGGTTTTTTTGTATTTGTTCTGCAGTTTGTTCATTGTGCAGAAAAAATGTTCACTTTTCTCTGTAGTTTTGGAATTTTTATGTGAACAAACTATATGATCTCGTGCCTGTTATGGGACTATGAAAATTGCTGTGTTAAAAGAAATACTGTAAGCTTAGATGAGTGAGAGCTCTGAGATGGACGCATGTGTGGTCTGCAGCCGTCTAAGACAAGAGAAGATTAACACACTATAAAATCTTTCAGATTTTCAGAATAAACAGAGTGGAAAGCGAGTGTGTCTGACTGCTTGATGGCCAAACGGTGGTCGTTACACACCTCGCATGCGCAGTAGAGGACGGACGTCGCAGTATGAAATGAAATAGAGTTTGTTTAAAACTTACTTTTGTTCCTGTTACTTAAAAATCCTTTAGGTTGAGGGAGTTGAATGTGTTGTTCTGGAATTAGTCTTTACAAATAGGTGAAAACAAATACAGATTTGTGCCTCTTCGCAATCATCGTCGAGGCTAGGCAATTCTCAGCATATTTAAAGACTTGTGTGAAGGATATTCCTCTGCTTTCTAATGCTTAACGACACGTGTAAAGGTGAAATTACAGTTCTGAGATTTTAACAAGTTCTAAATGCAACATATGCTGATCTGTAATGGTTTGGTGCTGGCTTTCCACTATACACGTGTTTTAAATGCCGCATACACTGGATTGTGCATCTTTGGTGCTGTAGGTTTGTGAATAAGCATTGAATCTTGCATGCACAGTAGAGGGCGGACGTTGCAGCCATTTTACCTGCAGTAAAAAAGAATACACTTTAAAACTAATTACATAGGATAAAGTTAACTTAAACTAGTTTTAGAACTATTACTGTTACTCTCAAGTGTATTTCTATGAAACGATTTTAAATTCAACAAAGCACCCTGTACAACAGTGACATTTTTTTTTTGGTTTTCAGCACAAAATTTCAGAATTGCAAATAAAACTACTATCAAACATCTGAGTTTCACATTCATACTAGATGAGCAGTTCAATGTTTCCCGAGAGATCTGTACTATTAGGAGAGCACCGTTATTCTGTAGAATGCTATTGCATGTCCTACACTGCCGTCTCATGAGTACCTAACGCTGAAAGGGTGAAGCTTGAGGGGTTTTTCTTCTCGTTTGGTCAGAAGTGGCAAAACTGCTGTTTAAAGGACTTTGTAAAGTTAAGTGTGAACTGCACATGTCTTGCCTTCAAGTTGGCTGTTGTCACCATGAAACAGGGTATGGCCTGTTGAGAATGAAGTAATGTAAGTTCACACATTTCTGCCAAAAGTCATAATAAAAAGGTATGTGTGTGTAAAACATAATTATCAACAAGACACACAATGTCTAATTAGGTAAGATAGCTGACAGTTGCAGATTAAGATCATCGCCAACCAGCTCCATATATTCCCTGCTACAAAAACGAGCACAGAGCTCGGCAGCAGCAATTCCAGCACATTTCTGCACGCCATTACCCTGGTATAGAAATGTATAGCGCTGGTGGTCACCAAACACGATCATTTGGTTAAGGGGAATTTATTCAGTTGAATTATACTGGCTGACTGACTGAATTGAGTTGATCCAGTGAAATATGGAGACCTTTAGAGAGTGTCTTATGTTTTTGTACAACCTTGATGAGTAAAACTCACACCTTTCCCATTGGCTTCTGGCACCATCTATTTGCACAGTGGGCCTGCCCCCCATTCCCTCACCCTCATTGTAAATTCATTCCTCCACACTACCTTCTCCTATGTGGTGAGCTGTTGTTTTGTGCTGCAGCTGCTTGATTTTAGTGTTGAAAACAATCAAAGGTGGATTTTGTTCATCCTTGTTCCTGCTGATTCACTGTATGTTCAGTAACTGATTGATCAGATTGAAGGTTTAATATAAAGAAGGAAGCATTTGATGTATAACTGATCTGCAGATCTGGAAATGGATCGTGAGACAATCAGGATGATCAGCCCTTTTACTTGCAGCGGTACTTTCCCAGGAGTTCTCATACAGTCTCTTTTTATATCCAAATTAGGACCACCATACGGATGCGGTGTCGACTGTTTTCAGTCTGTTTTGTTCTCCGTGGGGCTCCCCTTCAGCAGCTCTGAATCACTGAGGGCACATAAACTATGTAAGTCTTTCTCTGATTTATCAAATATCAAACCAAAGCTTCTATGGAAGCTCCTTTCTGTTCTCACTAATCACTTTATGCATCAGATGATAGAAGAGCTTTTAGAAGTGTTCAGTCTGTTTCATCAGTCTGTTAATGTTCTGATTCATATTAGCTTTATTATGTCTGTCTATTCTGACTGATCCTAATAGGAAAGGAGATGGACGCCATTGGACTCAACAGATTTATGAACACCAGTGAGGTACAGAACAAATCAATGCAGACATAAATTAGCCTGAAAATAAACCACAAATTAAATGATTTTATACTAAATGTTGTTCATTAAGGGCATTTGTAGCACACACTAGTGCATCTCAAAACTACAGGATTCTAAAATAGTGAACCAGGATTCTTGGTTTCTGATGTTATATAGTAAACATTTTAAATAAAATATGAAGCAATTGAGAGAGAGAGAGACTAGGAAGAAGCAGGGGGAGAGGGGATGCTCTAATATTGTGTGCCTTTAGAGTGGCTGATCCTGACCTCGACTCTGCCCCACCAGCTCCTCCTCCGCAGCAACAGGGAAGCCAGCAACCCCGTGACAGCTCCTCAGTGGCAGCAGAAGCAGCTGGATCTCCACAGGCTCAGCAGAGCCCTTCATCACCACCACCACCAGAGGGATCACAATCTCGGATCTACCCAGATCTAGCACAGATGGCGGACTCCGGGGAGAGAAAAGTGACACCGACACCCTCCACTCCGGTCTCCCACCACACTCAAAGCCATGACCCACACCCCCTCTGGTAAGCCGTGCCTACCACATGGTGGGGCTGATAAAGATTGCTCATGGGCGTAGCCATATGAGCAAAGGGGGGATAGTAGAAGCAATGCAGCAGCACTGGTATGCTAGAAGACTCACACAAAATTTTTGCTCAGCCTGTCTGGTGTGTGCACAGCACACATGCAGAGGAGCCACAGCTGGCCCAGCACAGCAAGCTGGACATCCACCAGCAACTGAACCATTTCAACACTGGCAAATTGATTTTGTCGAACTGACACTAGTTGAAGGGAAAAGATACCTTCTGTTTATGCATGTTCTCGAAATGGGTTGAGGCATTTGCCACAAGCAAGCAAGGCGCGCAAGCTGTAACCAAAAGCTTACTAACTGAGATTATTCCTATTATTATTCCTATTCCTAGGCCTTCCCAAGTGTGTTTCGAGTGATGATGGCACCCCCTTCATCCAAAAAGCAGCTAACTACTGCCCTGGGCATCGACATGAAAAAGCATTGCAGCTACCACCCGGCCAGTGCAGGGGCAGTAGAAAAGGCAAATGGCACCATTAAAGCGGGTCTTGCAATCCACTGGCCTTGACTGGCCAAAGGTGCTGCCCTTAGTACTTTAGCAAATAAGAACAAAATCCCAAGCAAGAATGGGATGCAGTGCATTTGAGATAGTGTTCGGAAGACGCAGCGCTAAGTGGGGTTTGTATTTGGTCTGCAGTTTGTTCATTGTGCAATAAGAAAAAAACGCTTTTCTCTATAGTTTTGGACATTTTTATGATGTGAACAAACTATACGATCTCGTGCATGTTATGGGACTATGAAAATTGCTCTGTTAAAAGAAATACTGAAAGCTCAGACGAGTGAGAGCTCTGAGATGGACGCTTGTGTGGTCTGCAGCCGTCTAAGACAAGAGAAGATGAACACACTCTAAAATCTTTCAGGTTTTCAGAATAAACAGAGTGGAAAGCGAGCCTTGTGTCTGACTGCTTGATGGCCAAACGGCGGTCGTTGCACACCTCGCATGCGCAGTAGAGGACGGACGTCGCGGTGTGAAATGAAATAGTTTGTTTCAAACTTACTTTTGTTCCCGTTAATTAAAAATCTTCTAGGTCGAGGGAGTTGAATGTGTTGGTCTTGAATTAGTCTTTACAACTAGGTGAAAAGAAATACAGATTTTTGCCTCTTCGCAATCATCGTCGAGGCTAGGCGATTCTCAGCATATTTAAAGCCTCGTGTGAAGGATATTCCTCTGCTTTCTAAAGCTTAACGACACGTGTAAAGGTGAAATTACAGGTACAGGTGAAATTCTGCTGATCTGTAATGTTTTGCTGCTGGCTTTCCACTATACACGTGTTTTAAGCTCCGCATACACTGGATTGTGCATCTTTGGTGCTGTAGGTTAGTGAAGAAGCATTGCATCTCGCATGCGCAGTAGAGGGCGGACGTTGCTGCCATTTTACAACCAAGCACCCTGTACCTGTACAACAGTGACATTTTTTTAGTTTGTTTTCAGCAGACCAGAATTACAAATTAAAACTACTATCAAACGTCTGAGTTTCACATCCATATTAGATGAGCAGTTCAATATTCCCCGTACTTAATGTTTCCAGAGAGATCTGTACTATTAGGAGAGCACCGGTATTCTGTAGAATGCTATTGCATGTCCTACACTGCCGTCTCATGAGTACCTAACGTTGAAAGGGAGAAGCTTAAGTGACTTTACTTTTCGTTTGGTCAGAAGTGGCAAAACTGGTGTTTAAAGGAATTTGTGGTTGGTGTGGCGCAACAGATAACACCACCACCTACCATTGTGTTACAACAACACCATGTGGGAGACTGGGGTTCGATTCCCGGTCTGGGTGACTGTGCTGTGCTACACCAATAAGAGTCCTTGGGCAAGACTCCTAACACTACACTGGCCCACATCTGTAATACGGGTTACCTTGTAAGTCGCTCTGGATAAGAGCGTCTGCTAAATGCCATAAATGTAAATGTAAATGTAAAGTTAAGTGTTAACTGCACATGTCTTGCCTTCAAGTTGGCTGTTGTCACCATGAAACAGGGTATGGCCTGTTGAAAATAAGTAATGTAAGATTACACATTTTTGCCAATAGTAATAATAAGAAATATGTGTGTAAAACATAATTATCAACAAGACACACACTGTCTAATTATGTAAGACAGCTGACAGTTGCAGATTAAGATCATCGCCAACCAGCTCCATATATTCCCTTCTACAAAACCTAGCACAGAGCTTGGCAGCAGCAATTCCATCACATTTCGGCATGTCATTACACTGGAATAAAAATGTATAGCGCTGTTGAATTTATTCAGTTGAATTATACTGGCTGACTGACTGAACTGAGTTGTTCCAGTGAAATATGGAGACCTTTAGAGAGTGCTGATGGATTGTTTGCATGTAAGAATACATTATGTACTCAAATATGTTTTTATATGTGTATTCTGCTATAATGACCATGGCTGAGACAGTCAGCATTGCACTCAAGATTAGTGTTATACCCTTGGAAGACTGGGCAGGGCCTGCTTGGGGTGAATCAGAGGTAATCTGATTGGAAAAAACCTAATGATTGGAAAAAAAACAAAATTCTGCAGTACTGCAAGAGTCAGCACAAACAGCCTGCCAAGACTCAGCGTTTTCTTGAAAAAGAAGTATGTCCTTGTAAAAACATAAGCGGGTGCAGAAGTTCCTTAGCAAGGGGCTCTTGATCTGGACATAAGCGGGTACAACCGAAAAATATCATGATAAAAGAAATATGCGTAGGAGGGACCACAGCAAGATAAGGACAGTATATAAGGCCCAGGCAGAGCCATACTTTTTAGACTGCCTTGGGAGAGTGCTGGCTATCTCAGACTAACGCATTATTTGTAATGCCTTAGTCTTCACCTTATTTTTGTACACTTTATGCAGAAATAAAGGTTGCACTCTGCCTTTCTATTGACTACGGAGCTGGATTCTTTTATGCACCATTTTCTAAATGCTTATTAGCTGATTGGGGGAATTTATAGAGAAAAAGAGCCGACAGTGCCTTATGTTTTTGTACAACCTTGATGAGTAAAACTCACACCTTTCCCACTGGCTCCTGGCACCATCTATTTGCATACTGGGTCTGCCCACCATTCCCTCACCATCATTGTAAATTTATTCCACCAGACTACCTTCTCCTATGTGGTGAGCTGTTATATGTTTTGTGCTGCAGCTGCTTGGTTTTAGTGTTGAAAACAATCAAAGGTGGATTTTGTCCATCCTTGTTCCTGCGCAAGTAAACCTTTTTAAACCCATTCATTTGTTTAGTAGTCTAGGGTTGGTAGAGCAGAGAGATCAGTAAAATGTGCTGGATTATGATTCTCATTGTTCTCCCCTGTAATCCAGTGGAAAATATATTTAAAAAAATATGAACATAAGCAGAGTAATTAAAACTCACAGATGAAGAAGAGCAGCAGTTTTTAATTCAGTTTCCATTTGACGTATAACTGATCTGCAGATCTGGAACTGGATCATCAGATGATCAGGATGATCAGCCCTTTTACTTGCAGCGGTACTTTTCCAGGAGTTCTCATACAGTCTCTTTTATATATCTAAAATAGGACCACCATGCAGTTGGAGTGTTGGCTGTTTTTAGTCTTTTCTATTCTGTATGGCTGATGTGGTCTGGAGTCTTGCGTCAGGAGTACCAGTATTATGTTCGGAACATTTTACTGAAGCGTGCTCCCCTTCAGCAGCTCTGCATCAGACTGAGGGCACATACACTATGTAAGTCTTTCTCCGACTAATCCACTGTGATATCAAACCAAAGCCTTTATGGAAGCTCCTTTCTCTGTTCTCACTAATCACTTTATGCATCAGATGATAGAAGAGCTTCTTGAAGTGTTCAGTCTGTTTCATCAGTCTGTTAATGTGCTGATTCATATTTTGGGGAGTAAATTGCATGGCTTTATGAGACCATATGTCTGTCTATTCTTTTTCAGCCCAGGGAAAGGTGAAGTTTAGACTGATCCTAAAGGGAAAGGAGATAGATGTCACTGGACTCAGCAGATTTATGAACACCAGTGAGGTACAGAACAAATCAATGCAGACATAAATTAGCCTGAATATAAACCACAAATTAAAAGATTTTATACTACATGTTATTCATTAAGGGGAATTGTAGCACACACTAGTGCATCTCAAAAATAGAAGATTCTAAAATAGTGAAGCAGGGTTCTTGGTATCTGATGTTACATAATAAACATTTTTATTAAATAAAATATAATGAAGTTTGTAGTTGATTTTTCAAAAAGAAAATAAATAAAGCAAACCAGTAACACCTGTAGATATGATTACATATGATCTTACACTATGTGATGGCAGATTGAGTTTTCTAATTACTAGCTGTGTTCTTAAATTATATAGTTGTATTCCTTAGTCAAGTAGTTACACTTAATACTATGGTGATCTGTTTGCTCACAGATATTATTGCTGAAGGCTATGTCCTGAACTCCATATTACCTCGCTCTTGTGATTATCCCTAATAAGAAGCTCCGGGTCAGCCTAGCCTGACTTTGCAGATATGGTGTACAGGCGCTGCCTATGTGTATGTGCATATCATATGTGAAGGCCTAAACTGTCTGTTTGTCATTTATGTGCGTCAGAAATGGTGCCGGTGACAATTGTGTGTGTGCGTTAAACAATGAGCTGTGGTTATTTCAAGGTATATATGTTGGGCCCTGCCTGCTTTAAGGAAGGGCAGACCTTGTAAGCTTGAATGATTTTACTCTGCTCTCAATAAAGTAACTCAAAAGGTTGACGGTCTAACTTGTGTTTATTCCAGATTTACATGACATGCTGCAGCTGGTTGATTTTAGTGTTGAAAACAATTAAAGGTGGATTTTGTCCATCCTTGTTCCTGCTTAAGTAAACCTCTTTAAACCCATTCATTATTTAGTAGTTTAGGGTTGGTAGAGCAGAGAGATCAGTAAAATGTGCTGGATTATGATTCTCATTGTTCTCGCCTGCAATCCAGTTGTGAAAATGTTTTTAAAAAATATTAACATAAGCAGAGTAATTAAAATTCACTTCCTTTAGTTACCTTCATATAACACTTACCAGTTTCTAGTTTGTGTTCATTTCAGTCCATGATATAATTTAAACTCAAATAATTTTACAAAAGAAATACTATTGAACTTAAATGGTTTAGGCAATTGGCTTCATCAAACAATTTGAGTTCAGGTAACTCATCAGGTTTTCCAATAAGAAGATCACAGTGCTCACAGTTTCTGCAGTAGTAGTATTTTTGTAGTTGTCATAGTTGCCTTTCGTGAAAGTCCTGAGCAGGCCCTAATTAAGAAGATGAAGATGATGAGTTTTTATTCCGGAGATTAAATGAAGGTCCGTGACAACAAGAATGAGGTTCTTCCAGATGTTCCAGACAGTTGGAGACTCCACTTTGCAGATGATTTGAATGCAGTCGTTTAAATGAATGTCTGAACTCTGCTGCTTTAATATTTAAATTAGGACCACCATACCTTTTTTTTTTTTCAAAACGCAGTGATCAGAGTTGTAGTGTACTTTCATGTAGTGTACTTTCAATACTTTCATGAAAAGCTCTGGTATGGTTTTCTGCTGTTTATGGTTTACTTCAGCACTGGTGCTGGGGTGAGTAAAGACTCCAAAGTACCTATAATTCTCTGTATGTTCAGTAACTGAATAGATCAGATTGACTGAAGAAAGGTTTAATATAAAGAAGGAAGCATTTGACGTATAACTGATCTGCAGATCTGGAACTGGATCATCAGATGATCAGGATGACCAGCCCTTTTACTTGTAGCGGTACTTTTCCAGGAGTTCTCATACAGTCTCTTTTTTTTATATCCAAATTAGGACCACCATACGGTTGCAGTGTTGGCTGTTTTCAGTCTTTTCTTCTCCGTATGGCTGATGTGGTCTGGGGCCTTCCGTCGGCGCCTTGTGATAGACAGCCAAAAGCAGGAGTACGGGTATTATGTTCGAAACATTTTACTGAAGCGTGCTCCCCTTCAGCAGCTCTGCATCAGACTGAGGGCACATACACTATGTAAGTCTTTCTCTGACTAATCCACTGTGATATCAAACCAAAGCCTTTATGGAAGCTCCTTTCTCTGTTCTCACTAATCACTTTATGCATCAGATGATAGAAGAGCTTCTTGAAGTGTTCAGCCTGTTTCATCAGTCTGTTAATGTGCTGATTCATATTTTGGGGAGTAAATTGCATGACTTTATGAGACCATATGTCTGTCTATTCTTTTTCAGCCCAGGGAAAGGTGAAGTTTAGACTGATCCTAAAGGGAAAGGAGATAGATGTCACTGGACTCAGCAGATTTATGAACACCAGTGAG
Organism: Salminus brasiliensis; assembly: GCF_030463535.1. NCBI lineage: Eukaryota > Metazoa > Chordata > Actinopteri > Characiformes > Bryconidae > Salminus > Salminus brasiliensis. Next base: position 30,449,992 of record NC_132879.1, read on the forward strand.
GTACAGAACAAATCAATGCAGACATAAATTAGCCTGAAAATAAACCACAAATTAATTTTAAACTACATGTTATTCATTAAGGGGAATTGTAGCACACACTAGTGCATCTCAAAAATACAAGATTCTAAAATAATGAACCAGGGTTCTTGGTATCTGATGTTACATTATTAATCAAATATAATTAAGTTTGTAGTTGATTTTTCAATGAAAAAACATATGTATAAAGCAAACCAGTAACAGCTGTAGATATGATTATTTCTGTGTGTACCTTACACTACTTCTCTCTTTTCACAGTTACTGAATTGCCAGGGTAGAAGACTAGCCAAGACACTCGGCCTCAACTACCTGGATGAGAGAAACATCTCATGGCGTAGGCCTCATCTACGCATTGGCATACGCTCCAAAATATTGCCAGTGTGAAATGCAGAGCTGAAATCAGCCCCAGAAACACTGAACACTGGCCCTGAGTCAGATGCTAGAGACTCTAGTAAGTGTTCACACAGTGTGTGCTGATTGCTGGAGATGGCATACAGGTGAGTGTGAGACCAGTAGGTGAGTATGAGACCAGTAGGTGATCAGAAGGCCAGGCTGGCAGAGTGCTGTTAGATGTTATTGGCTTGCTATCCAGTGTCGACCAGAGGAGGATGGGTTCTCCTTTTGAGTCTTGGTTCCTCTCAAGGTTTCTTCCTAATGCATTTAGGGAGTTTTTCCTTGCCACTGTCGCCCTTGGCTTGCTCACTAGGGGTCTGGACCTGGATTTCTGTAAAGCTGATTTTTATACCATCTGTCATCAATAGCATTTTACATGCCTTCTTTAACTCCGAGGCAGGTATTATGTTCGGAACATTTTACTGAAGCGTGCTCCCTTTCAGCAGCTCTGCATCAGACTGAGGGCACATAAACTATGTAAGTCTTTCTCGGATTTCTCCACTGTGATATCAAACAAAAGCCTTTATGGTCAATGGAGCCAGTTCACCCCTTCCTGGTTTGGACAGGCCAGGTGGGCACTGTTCTTGAACTACAGATCACAGTGCTCATACAGTTTCTGCAGTAGTAGTATTTTTGAAGTGGTCATAGTTGTTTTTTTTGTTTTCATCACAGAATCATGAAATCAGCTGTTTTTAGCAACCTTGAAAATGCTCTTCATGAAAGTCCTGAGCAGGCCCTGATTAACAAGATGAAGAAGACCAGTCGGTTTCTATTCAGGAGGGAAATGAAGGTCAGTGACAACAAGAATGAGGTTCTTCCTGATGTTCCAGACAGTTGGGAGTCTCCACTTTACAGATGATTTGAATGCAGTCGTTTAAATGAATGTCTGAACTCTGCTGATGTGTGTGTTTGCAGTATTTGTGCTGGAATACTTTCGTCAAAAACCTCTGGTATGGTTTTCTGCTCTTCATGGTCTCTGTAATCAGAACTGCTACGTACTTTAGCACTGGTGCGGGGGTGAGTAAAGACTCCAAAGTACCTATAATTCACTGTATGTTCAGTAACTGAATAGATCAGATTGACTGAAGAAAGGCTTAATATAAAGAAGGAAGCATTTGACGTATAACTGATCTGCAGATCTAGACCTGGATCATAAGATGATCAGGATGATCAGCCCTTTTACTTGCAGCAGTACTTTTCCAGGAGTTCTCATACAGTGTCTTTTTATATCCAAATTAGGACCACCATATGGTTGCAGCGTAGACTGTTTTCAGGCTTTTGTTCTCCGTGTGGGTGATGTAGTCTCGGGCCTTCCGTCAGGAGTACAGGTTTTATGTTCGGAACATTTTACCTAAGCATGCTCCCCTTCAGCAGCTCTGCATCGCTGAGGTTACATAAACTATGTAAGTCTTTCTCTGATTTATCAGATATCAAATATCAAACCAAAGCCTTTATGGAAGCTCCTTTCTCTGTTCTCACTAATCACTTTATGCATCAGATGATAGAAGAGCTTCTTGAAGTGTTCAGTCTGTTTCATCAGTCTGTTAATGTGCTGATTCATATTTTGAGGAGTAAATTGCATGGCTTTATGAGACCATATGTCTGTCTATTCTTTTTCAGCCCAGGGAAAGGTGAAGTTTAGACTGATCCTAATGGGACAGGAGATGGAAGCCATTGGACTGGAGCAGATTTATGAACACCAGTGAGGTACAGAACAAATCAATGCAGACATAAATTAGCCTGAAAATAAACCACAAAATAAAAGATTTTATACTACTTGTTATTCATTAAGGGGAATTGTAGCACACACTAGTGCATCTCAAAAATACAAGATTCTAGAACAGTGAACCAGGGTTCTTGGTATCTGATGTTACATTATTAATCAAATATAATTAAGTTTGGAGTTGATTTTTCAATGAATAACAAAATGTATAAAGCAAACCAGTAACACCTGTAGATATGATTATTTCTGTGTGTCTCTAACACTACTTCTCTCTTTTCACAGTTACTGAATTGCCAGGGTAGAAGACTAGCCAAGACACTCTGCCTCAACTACCTGGATGAGAGAAACATCTCATGGCCTAGGCCTCATCTACGCATTGGCATACGCTCCAAAATATTGCCAGTGTGAAATGCAGAGCTGAAATCAACCCCAGAAACACTGAACACTGGCCCTGAGTCAGATGCTAGAGACTCTAGTAAGTGTTCACACAGTGTGTGCTAATTGCTGGAGATGGCATACAGGTGAGTATGAGACCAGTAGGTGAGTATGAGACCAGTAGGTGATCAGAAGGCCAGGCTGGCAGAGTGCTGTTAGATGTTATTGGCTTGCTATCCAGTGTCGACCAGAGGAGGATGGGTTCTCCTTTTGAGTCTTGGTTCCTCTCAAGGTTTCTTCCTAATGCATTTAGGGAGTTTTTCCTTGCCACTGTCGCCCTTGGCTTGCTCACTAGGGGTCTGGACCTGGATTTCTGTAAAGCTGATTTTTATACCATCTGTCATCAATAGCATTTTACATGCCTTCTTTAACTCCGAGGCAGGTATTATGTTCGTAACATTTTACTGAAGCGTGCTCCCTTTCAGCAGCTCTGCATCAGACTGAGGGCACATAAACTATGTAAGTCTTTCTCGGATTTCTCCACTGTGATATCAAACAAAAGCCTTTATGGTCAATGGAGCCAGTTCACCCCTTCCTGGTTTGGACAGGCCAGGTGGGCAATGTTCTTGAACTACAGATCACAGTGCTCATACTTTCTGCAGTAGTAGTATTTTTGAAGTGGTCACAGTTGTTTTGTTGTTTTCATCACAGAATCATGAAATCAGCCGGTTTCAGCAACCATGCAAACGCCACTCCTAAAAGTCCTGAGCAGGCCCTTATAAAGAAGATGAAGCAGATCAGTCGGTTTCCATTCAGAAGGGAAAATGAAGGTCAGTGACAACAAGAATGAGGTTCTTCCAGATGTTCCAGGAAGTTGGAGACTCCACTTTACAGATGATTTGAATGCAGTCGTTTAAATGAATGTCTGAACTCTGCTGATGTGTGTGTTTGCAGTATTTGTGCTGGAATACTTTCATGAAAACCTCTGATATGTTTTTCTGCTGTTTATGGTTTACTTCAGCACTGGTGCGGGGGTGAGTAAAGACTCCGAAGTACCTATAATTCACTGTATGTTCAGTAACTGAATAGATCAGATTGACTAAAGAAAGGTTAAATATAAAGAAGGAATCATTTGACGTAAAATTAATCTGCAGATCTGGAACTGGATCATCAGATGATCAGGATGACCAGCCCTTTTACTTGCAGCAGTACTTTTCCAGGAGTTCTCATACAGTCCCTTTTTTATATCCAAATTAGGACCACCATGCGGTTGCAGTGTTGGCTGTTTTCAGTCTTTTGTTCTCCGTATGGCTGATGTGGTCTGGTGCCTTCCCTCGGCGCCTTGTAATAGACAGCCAAAAGCAGTAGTATGGGTATTATGTTTGGAACATTTTACTGAAGCGTGCTCCGCTTCAGCAGCTCTGCATAAGACTGAGGGCACATAAACTACTTAAGTCTCTCTAAGATTTATCCACTGTGATATCAAACCAAAGCCTTTATGGTCAATGGAGCCAGTTCACCCCTTCCTGGTTTGGAAAGGCCAGGTGGGCACTGTTCTTGAAGTACAGATCACAGTGCATACAGTTTCTGCAGTAGTAGTATTTTGGTAGTGGTCATAGTTGTTTTTTGTTTTCATCACAGAATCATGAAATCAGCCATTTTCAGCAACCGTGAAAACGCCACTCCTAAAAGTCCTGAGCAGGCCCTTATAAAGAAGATGAAGCAGATCAGTCGGTTTCCATTCAGGAGGGAAAATGAAGGTCAGTGACAACAAGAATGAGGTTCTTCCAGATGTTCCAGACAGCTGGAGACTCCACTTTACAGATGGTTTGAATGCAGTCTTTTAAATGAATGTCTGAACTCTGCTGATGTGTGTGTTTGCAGTATTTGTGCTGGAATACTTTCATAAAAATCTCTGGTATGGTTTTCTGCTCTTCATGGTCTCTGTAATCGGAACTGCAACGTACTTCAGAACTGGTGTAGGGGTGAGTAAAGACTCCAAAGTACCTATAATTCACTGTATGTTCAGTAACTGAATAGATCAGATTGACTGAAGAAAGGCTTAATATAAAGAAGGAAGCATTTGACGTATAACTGATCTGCAGATCTGGACCTGGATCATCAGATGATCAGGATGACCAGCCCTTTTACTTGTAGCGGTACTTTTCCAGGAGTTCTCATACAGTCCCTTTTTTTATATCCAAATTAGGACCACCATGCGGTTGCAGTGTTGGCTGTTTTCAGTCTTTTCTTCTCCGTCTGGGTGATGTGGTCTGGGGCCTTCCCTCGGCGCCTTGTGGTAGACAGCCAAAAGCAGGAGTACAGGTATTATGTTCGGAACATTTTACTGAAGCGTGCTCCCCTTCAGCAGCTCTGCATCAGACTGAGGGCACATAAACTACTTAAGATTTATCCACTGTGCAAAAAGATGAAGATGATGAGCAGTTTTTAATTCTGGAGGGAAAATGAAGGTCAGTGACAACAAGAATGAGGTTCTTCCAGATGTTCCAGACAGCTGGAGACTCCACTTTACAGATGATTTGAATGCAGTCGTTGAAATGAATGTCTGAACTCTGCTGATGTGTGTGTTTGCAGTATTTGTGCTGGAGGGCACATAAACTACTTAAGTCTTTCTAAGATTTATCCACTGTGCAAAAAGATGAAGATGATGAGCAGTTTTTAATTCCGGACAGCTGGAGACTCCACTTTACAGATGATTTGAATGCAGTCGTTGAAATGAATGATTTATCCACTGTGATATCAAACCAAAGCCTTTATGGTCAATGGAGCCAGTTCACCCCTTCCTGGTTTGGAAAGGCCAGGTGGGCACTGTTCTTGAAGTACAGATCACAGTGCATACAGTTTCTTTTTTTTATATCCAAATTAGGACCACCATGCGGTTGCAGTGTTGGCTGTTTTCAGTCTTTTCTTCTCCGTCTGGGTGATGTGGTCTGGTGCCTTCCCTCGGCGCCTTGTGGTAGACAGCCAAAAGCAGGAGTACGGGTATTATGTTCGGAACATTTTACTGAAGCGTGCTCCCCTTCAGCAGCTCTGCATCAGACTGAGGGCACATAAACTACTTAAGATTTATCCACTGTGCAAAAAGATGAAGATGATGAGCAGTTTTTAATTCTGGAGGGAAAATGAAGGTCAGTGACAACAAGAATGAGGTTCTTCCAGATGTTCCAGACAGCTGGAGACTCCACTTTACAGATGATTTGAATGCAGTCGTTGAAATGAATGTCTGAACTCTGCTGATGTGTGTGTTTGCAGTATTTGTGCTGGAGGGCACATAAACTACTTAAGTCTTTCTAAGATTTATCCACTGTGCAAAAAGATGAAGATGATGAGCAGTTTTTAATTCCGGACAGCTGGAGACTCCACTTTACAGATGATTTGAATGCAGTCGTTGAAATGAATGATTTATCCACTGTGATATCAAACCAAAGCCTTTATGGTCAATGGAGCCAGTTCACCCCTTCCTGGTTTGGAAAGGCCAGGTGGGCACTGTTCTTGAAGTACAGATCACAGTGCATACAGTCTCTTTTTTTTATATCCAAATTAGGACCACCATGCGGTTGCAGTGTTGGCTGTTTTCAGTCTTTTCTTCTCCGTATGGCTGATGTGGTCTGGTGCCTTCCCTCGGCGCCTTGTGATAGACAGCCAAAAGCTGGAGTATGGGTATTATGTTCGGAACATTTTACTGAAGCGTGCTCCACTTCAGCAGCTCTGCATAAGACTGAGGGCACATAAACTACTTAAGTCTCTCTAAGATTTATCCACTGTGATATCAAACCAAAGCCTTTATGGTCAATGGAGCCAGTTCACCCCTTCCTGGTTTGGAAAGGCCAGGTGGGCACTGTTCTTGAAGTACAGATCACAGTGCTCACAGTTTCTGCAGTAGTAGTATTTTGGTAGTGGTCATAGTTGTTTTTTGTTTTCATCACAGAATCATGAAATCAGCCATTTTCAGCAACCGTGAAAACGCCACTCCTAAAAGTCCTGAGCAGGCCCTTATAAAGAAGATGAAGCAGATCAGTCGGTTTCCATTCAGGAGGGAAAATGAAGGTCAGTGACAACAAGAATGAGGTTCTTCCAGATGTTCCAGACAGCTGGAGACTCCACTTTACAGATGGTTTGAATGCAGTCGTTTAAATGAATGTCTGAACTCTGCTGATGTGTGTGTTTGCAGTATTTGTGCTGGAATACTTTCATAAAAATCTCTGGTGTGGTTTTCTGCTCTTCATGGTCTCTGTAATCGGAACTGCAACGTACTTCAGCACTGGTGCTGGGGTGAGTAAAGACTCCAAAGTACCTATAATTCACTGTATGTTCAGTAACTGAATAGATCAGATTAACTGAAGAAAGGCTTAATATAAAGAAGGAAGCATTTGACGTATAACTGATCTGCAGATCTGGACCTGGATCATCAGATGATCAGGATGACCAGCCCTTTTACTTGTAGCGGTACTTTTCCAGGAGTTCTCATACAGTCCCTTTTTTTATATCCAAATTAGGACCACCATGCGGTTGCAGTGTTGGCTGTTTTCAGTCTTTTCTTCTCCGTCTGGGTGATGTGGTCTGGGGCCTTCCCTCGGCGCCTTGTGGTAGACAGCCAAAAGCAGGAGTACGGGTATTATGTTCGGAACATTTTACTGAAGCGTGCTCCCCTTCAGCAGCTCTGCATCAGACTGAGGGCACATAAACTACTTAAGATTTATCCACTGTTCAAAAAGATGAAGATGATGAGCAGTTTTTAATTCTGGAGGGAAAATGAAGGTCAGTGACAACAAGAATGAGGTTCTTCCAGATGTTCCAGACAGCTGGAGACTCCACTTTACAGATGATTTGAATGCAGTCGTTGAAATGAATGTCTGAACTCTGCTGATGTGTGTGTTTGCAGTATTTGTGCTGGAGGGCACATAAACTACTTAAGTCTTTCTAAGATTTATCCACTGTGCAAAAAGATGAAGATGATGAGCAGTTTTTAATTCCGGACAGCTGGAGACTCCACTTTACAGATGATTTGAATGCAGTCGTTGAAATGAATGATTTATCCACTGTGATATCAAACCAAAGCCTTTATGGTCAATGGAGCCAGTTCACCCCTTCCTGGTTTGGAAAGGCCAGGTGGGCACTGTTCTTGAAGTACAGATCACAGTGCATACAGTTTCTTTTTTTTATATCCAAATTAGGACCACCATGCGGTTGCAGTGTTGGCTGTTTTCAGTCTTTTCTTCTCCGTCTGGGTGATGTGGTCTGGTGCCTTCCCTCGGCGCCTTGTGATAGACAGCCAAAAGCAGGAGTACGGGTATTATGTTCGGAACATTTTACTGAAGCGTGCTCCCCTTCAGCAGCTCTGCATCAGACTGAGGGCACATACACTATGTAAGTCTTTCTAAGATTTATCCACTGTGCAAGAAGATGAAGATGATGAGCAGTTTTTAATTCCGGAGGGAAAATGAAGGTCAGTGACAACAAGAATGAGGTTCTTCCAGATGTTCCAGACAGCTGGAGACTCCACTTTACAGATGATTTGAATGCAGTCGTTTAAATGAATGTCTGAACTCTGCTGATGTGTGTGTTTGCAGTATTTGTGCTGGAATACTTTCATAAAAATCTCTGGTATGGTTTTCTGCTGTTTATGGTTTACTTCAGTTTCTGCAGTAGTAGTGTTTTTGAAGTGGTCATGGTTGTTTTTTGTTTTCATTACAGAATCATGAAATCATCGTTTTCAGCTACCTTGAAAAAGCCCTTCATGAAAGACCTGAGCAGGCCCTAATAAAGAAGATGAAGCAGAGGAGCAGTTTAACATTCAGGAGGGAAAATGAAGGTCAGTGACCCCAAGAATGAGGTTCTTCCAGATGTTCCAGACAGTTGGAGACTCCACTTTACAGATGATTTAAATGCAGTCGTTTAAATGAATGTCTGAACTCTACTGATGTGTGTGTTTGCATTATTTCTGCTGTTTATGGTTTATTTCTGCACTGGTGCGGGGGTGAGTAAAGACTCCAAAGTACCTATAATTCACTGTATGTTCAGTAACTGATTGATCAGATTGACAGATTAAACGTTTAATATAAAGAAGGAAGCATTTGATGTATAACTGATCTGCAGATCTGGAAATGGATCGTGAGACAATCAGGATGACCAGCCCTTTTTCTTGCAGTGGTACTTTCCCAGGAGTTCTCATACAGTCTCTTTTTTTATATCCAAATTAGGACCACCATACGGATGCAGTGTAGACTGTTTTCAGTCTGTTTTGTTCTCCGTGGGGCCTTCCGTCAGGAGTACGGGTTTTATGTTCGGAACGTTTTACCTAAGCGTGCTCCCCTTCAGCAGCTCTCCATCACTGAGGGCACATACACTTTCTCATTCTCTGATTTATCAGATATCAAATATCAAACCAAAGCTTCTATAAAAGCTCCTTTCTCTGTTCTCACTAATCACTTCATGCATCAGATTATAGAAGAGCTTCTTGAAGTGTTCAGTCTGTTTCATCAGTCTGTTAATGTGCTGATTCATATTAGCTTTAATATGTCTGTCTATTCTGACTGATCCTAATAGGAAAGGAGATGGACGCCATTTGACTCAGCAGTGAGGTACAGAAGGGGAATTGTAGCACACACTAGTGCATCTCAAAAATACAAGATTCTAAAATAGTGAACCAGGGTTCTTGGTATCTGATGTTACATTTTTAATAAAATATAATTAAGTTTGTAGTTGATTTTTTCCAATGAAAGCAAACCAGTAACAACTGTAGATATGATTATTTCTGTGTGTATCTTACACTACTTCTCTTTTTTTCACAGTTACTGAATTTCCAGGCTAGAAGACTAGCTAAGACACCCGGCCTGGATGAGAGAAACATCGCATGGCGTAGGCCTCATCTACGCATTGGCATACACCCCAAAATATTGGCAGTGTGAAATGCAGAGCTGAAATCAACCCCAGATACACTGAACACCTGAGTCAGATGCCTAGAGACTCTAGTAAGTGTTCACACAGTGTGTGCTGATTGCTGGAGATGGCATACAGGTGAGTATGAGGCCAGTAGGTGAGTTTGAGACCAGTAGGTGATCAGAAGGTCAGGCTGGCAGAGTGCTGTTAGATGTTATTGGCTTGCTATCTAGTGTCGACTAGAGGAGGACAGGTTCTCCTTTTGAGTCTTGGTTCCTCTCAAGGTTTCTTCCTAATGCATTTAGGGAGTTTTTCCTTGCCACTGTCGCCCTTGGCTTGCTCACTAGGGGTCTGGACCTGGATTTCTGTAAAGCTGATTTTTATAACATCTGTCATCAATAGCATTTTACATGCCTTCTTTAACTCCGAGGCAGGTATTATATTCGGAACATTTTACTGAAGCGTGCTCCCTTTCAGCAGCTCTGCATCAGACTGAGGGCACATAAACTATGTAAGTCTTTCTCGGATTTCTCCACTGTGATATCAAACAAAAGCCTTTATGGTCAATGGAGCCAGTTCACCCCTTCCTGGTTTGGACAGGCCAGGTGGGCAATGTTCTTGAACTACAGATCACAGTGCTCATACTTTCTGCAGTAGTAGTATTTTTGAAGTGGTCACAGTTGTTTTGTTGTTTTCATCACAGATTCATGAAATCAGCCGTTTTCAGCAACCATGCAAACGCCACTCCTAAAAGTCCTGAGCAGGCCCTTATAAAGAAGATGAAGCAGATCAGTCGGTTTCCATTCAGAAGGGAAAATGAAGGTCAGTGACAACAAGAATGAGGTTCTTCCAGATGTTCCAGGAAGTTGGAGACTCCACTTTACAGATGATTTGAATGCAGTCGTTTAAATGAATGTCTGAACTCTGCTGATGTGTGTGTTTGCAGTATTTGTGCTGGAATACTTTCATGAAAACCTCTGATATGTTTTTCTGCTGTTTATGGTTTACTTCAGCACTGGTGCGGGGGTGAGTAAAGACTCCGAAGTACCTATAATTCACTGTATGTTCAGTAACTGAATAGATCAGATTGACTAAAGAAAGGTTAAATATAAAGAAGGAATCATTTGACGTAAAATTAATCTGCAGATCTGGAACTGGATCATCAGATGATCAGGATGACCAGCCCTTTTACTTGCAGGAGTACTTTTCCAGGAGTTCTCATACAGTCCCTTTTTTATATCCAAATTAGGACCACCATACGGTTGCAGTGTTGGCTGTTTTCAGTCTTTTGTTCTCCGTATGGCTGATGTGGTCTGGTGCCTTCCCTCGGCGCCTTGTAATAGACAGCCAAAAGCAGAAGTACGGGTATTATGTTCGGAACATTTTACTGAAGCGTGCTCCGCTTCAGCAGCTCTGCATAAGACTGAGGGCACATAAACTACTTAAGTCTCTCTAAGATTTATCCACTGTGATATCAAACCAAAGCCTTTATGGTCAATGGAGCCAGTTCACCCCTTCCTGGTTCGGAAAGGCCAGGTGGGCACTGTTCTTGAAGTACAGATCACAGTGCTCACAGTTTCTGCAGTAGTAGTATTTTGGTAGTGGTCATAGTTGTTTTTTGTTTTCATCACAGAATCATGAAATCAGCCATTTTCAGCAACCGTGAAAACGCCACTCCTAAAAGTCCTGAGCAGGCCCTTATAAAGAAGATGAAGCAGATCAGTCGGTTTCCATTCAGAAGGGAAAATGAAGGTCAGTGACAACAAGAATGAGGTTCTTCCAGATGTTCCAGGAAGTTGGAGACTCCACTTTACAGATGATTTGAATGCAGTCGTTTAAATGAATGTCTGAACTCTGCTGATGTGTGTGTTTGCAGTATTTGTGCTGGAATACTTTCATGAAAACCTCTGATATGTTTTTCTGCTGTTTATGGTTTACTTCAGCACTGGTGCGGGGGTGAGTAAAGACTCCGAAGTACCTATAATTCACTGTATGTTCAGTAACTGAATAGATCAGATTGACTAAAGAAAGGTTAAATATAAAGAAGGAATCATTTGACGTAAAATTAATCTGCAGATCTGGAACTGGATCATCAGATGATCAGGATGACCAGCCCTTTTACTTGCAGCAGTACTTTTCCAGGAGTTCTCATACAGTCCCTTTTTTATATCCAAATTAGGACCACCATGCGGTTGCAGTGTTGGCTGTTTTCAGTCTTTTGTTCTCCGTATGGCTGATGTGGTCTGGTGCCTTCCCTCGGCGCCTTGTAATAGACAGCCAAAAGCAGTAGTATGGGTATTATGTTTGGAACATTTTACTGAAGCGTGCTCCGCTTCAGCAGCTCTGCATAAGACTGAGGGCACATAAACTACTTAAGTCTCTCTAAGATTTATCCACTGTGATATCAAACCAAAGCCTTTATGGTCAATGGAGCCAGTTCACCCCTTCCTGGTTTGGAAAGGCCAGGTGGGCACTGTTCTTGAAGTACAGATCACAGTGCATACAGTTTCTGCAGTAGTAGTATTTTGGTAGTGGTCATAGTTGTTTTTTGTTTTCATCACAGAATCATGAAATCAGCCATTTTCAGCAACCGTGAAAACGCCACTCCTAAAAGTCCTGAGCAGGCCCTTATAAAGAAGATGAAGCAGATCAGTCGGTTTCCATTCAGGAGGGAAAATGAAGGTCAGTGACAACAAGAATGAGGTTCTTCCAGATGTTCCAGACAGCTGGAGACTCCACTTTACAGATGGTTTGAATGCAGTCTTTTAAATGAATGTCTGAACTCTGCTGATGTGTGTGTTTGCAGTATTTGTGCTGGAATACTTTCATAAAAATCTCTGGTATGGTTTTCTGCTCTTCATGGTCTCTGTAATCGGAACTGCAACGTACTTCAGAACTGGTGTAGGGGTGAGTAAAGACTCCAAAGTACCTATAATTCACTGTATGTTCAGTAACTGAATAGATCAGATTGACTGAAGAAAGGCTTAATATAAAGAAGGAAGCATTTGACGTATAACTGATCTGCAGATCTGGACCTGGATCATCAGATGATCAGGATGACCAGCCCTTTTACTTGTAGCGGTACTTTTCCAGGAGTTCTCATACAGTCCCTTTTTTTATATCCAAATTAGGACCACCATGCGGTTGCAGTGTTGGCTGTTTTCAGTCTTTTCTTCTCCGTCTGGGTGATGTGGTCTGGGGCCTTCCCTCGGCGCCTTGTGGTAGACAGCCAAAAGCAGGAGTACAGGTATTATGTTCGGAACATTTTACTGAAGCGTGCTCCCCTTCAGCAGCTCTGCATCAGACTGAGGGCACATAAACTACTTAAGATTTATCCACTGTGCAAAAAGATGAAGATGATGAGCAGTTTTTAATTCTGGAGGGAAAATGAAGGTCAGTGACAACAAGAATGAGGTTCTTCCAGATGTTCCAGACAGCTGGAGACTCCACTTTACAGATGATTTGAATGCAGTCGTTGAAATGAATGTCTGAACTCTGCTGATGTGTGTGTTTGCAGTATTTGTGCTGGAGGGCACATAAACTACTTAAGTCTTTCTAAGATTTATCCACTGTGCAAAAAGATGAAGATGATGAGCAGTTTTTAATTCCGGACAGCTGGAGACTCCACTTTACAGATGATTTGAATGCAGTCGTTGAAATGAATGATTTATCCACTGTGATATCAAACCAAAGCCTTTATGGTCAATGGAGCCAGTTCACCCCTTCCTGGTTTGGAAAGGCCAGGTGGGCACTGTTCTTGAAGTACAGATCACAGTGCATACAGTTTCTTTTTTTTATATCCAAATTAGGACCACCATGCGGTTGCAGTGTTGGCTGTTTTCAGTCTTTTCTTCTCCGTCTGGGTGATGTGGTCTGGTGCCTTCCCTCGGCGCCTTGTGGTAGACAGCCAAAAGCAGGAGTACGGGTATTATGTTCGGAACATTTTACTGAAGCGTGCTCCCCTTCAGCAGCTCTGCATCAGACTGAGGGCACATAAACTACTTAAGATTTATCCACTGTGCAAAAAGATGAAGATGATGAGCAGTTTTTAATTCTGGAGGGAAAATGAAGGTCAGTGACAACAAGAATGAGGTTCTTCCAGATGTTCCAGACAGCTGGAGACTCCACTTTACAGATGATTTGAATGCAGTCGTTGAAATGAATGTCTGAACTCTGCTGATGTGTGTGTTTGCAGTATTTGTGCTGGAGGGCACATAAACTACTTAAGTCTTTCTAAGATTTATCCACTGTGCAAAAAGATGAAGATGATGAGCAGTTTTTAATTCCGGACAGCTGGAGACTCCACTTTACAGATGATTTGAATGCAGTCGTTGAAATGAATGATTTATCCACTGTGATATCAAACCAAAGCCTTTATGGTCAATGGAGCCAGTTCACCCCTTCCTGGTTTGGAAAGGCCAGGTGGGCACTGTTCTTGAAGTACAGATCACAGTGCATACAGTCTCTTTTTTTTATATCCAAATTAGGACCACCATGCGGTTGCAGTGTTGGCTGTTTTCAGTCTTTTCTTCTCCGTATGGCTGATGTGGTCTGGTGCCTTCCCTCGGCGCCTTGTGATAGACAGCCAAAAGCTGGAGTATGGGTATTATGTTCGGAACATTTTACTGAAGCGTGCTCCACTTCAGCAGCTCTGCATAAGACTGAGGGCACATAAACTACTTAAGTCTCTCTAAGATTTATCCACTGTGATATCAAACCAAAGCCTTTATGGTCAATGGAGCCAGTTCACCCCTTCCTGGTTTGGAAAGGCCAGGTGGGCACTGTTCTTGAAGTACAGATCACAGTGCTCACAGTTTCTGCAGTAGTAGTATTTTGGTAGTGGTCATAGTTGTTTTTTGTTTTCATCACAGAATCATGAAATCAGCCATTTTCAGCAACCGTGAAAACGCCACTCCTAAAAGTCCTGAGCAGGCCCTTATAAAGAAGATGAAGCAGATCAGTCGGTTTCCATTCAGGAGGGAAAATGAAGGTCAGTGACAACAAGAATGAGGTTCTTCCAGATGTTCCAGACAGCTGGAGACTCCACTTTACAGATGGTTTGAATGCAGTCGTTTAAATGAATGTCTGAACTCTGCTGATGTGTGTGTTTGCAGTATTTGTGCTGGAATACTTTCATAAAAATCTCTGGTGTGGTTTTCTGCTCTTCATGGTCTCTGTAATCGGAACTGCAACGTACTTCAGCACTGGTGCTGGGGTGAGTAAAGACTCCAAAGTACCTATAATTCACTGTATGTTCAGTAACTGAATAGATCAGATTAACTGAAGAAAGGCTTAATATAAAGAAGGAAGCATTTGACGTATAACTGATCTGCAGATCTGGACCTGGATCATCAGATGATCAGGATGACCAGCCCTTTTACTTGTAGCGGTACTTTTCCAGGAGTTCTCATACAGTCCCTTTTTTTATATCCAAATTAGGACCACCATGCGGTTGCAGTGTTGGCTGTTTTCAGTCTTTTCTTCTCCGTCTGGGTGATGTGGTCTGGGGCCTTCCCTCGGCGCCTTGTGGTAGACAGCCAAAAGCAGGAGTACGGGTATTATGTTCGGAACATTTTACTGAAGCGTGCTCCCCTTCAGCAGCTCTGCATCAGACTGAGGGCACATAAACTACTTAAGATTTATCCACTGTTCAAAAAGATGAAGATGATGAGCAGTTTTTAATTCTGGAGGGAAAATGAAGGTCAGTGACAACAAGAATGAGGTTCTTCCAGATGTTCCAGACAGCTGGAGACTCCACTTTACAGATGATTTGAATGCAGTCGTTGAAATGAATGTCTGAACTCTGCTGATGTGTGTGTTTGCAGTATTTGTGCTGGAGGGCACATAAACTACTTAAGTCTTTCTAAGATTTATCCACTGTGCAAAAAGATGAAGATGATGAGCAGTTTTTAATTCCGGACAGCTGGAGACTCCACTTTACAGATGATTTGAATGCAGTCGTTGAAATGAATGATTTATCCACTGTGATATCAAACCAAAGCCTTTATGGTCAATGGAGCCAGTTCACCCCTTCCTGGTTTGGAAAGGCCAGGTGGGCACTGTTCTTGAAGTACAGATCACAGTGCATACAGTTTCTTTTTTTTATATCCAAATTAGGACCACCATGCGGTTGCAGTGTTGGCTGTTTTCAGTCTTTTCTTCTCCGTCTGGGTGATGTGGTCTGGTGCCTTCCCTCGGCGCCTTGTGATAGACAGCCAAAAGCAGGAGTACGGGTATTATGTTCGGAACATTTTACTGAAGCGTGCTCCCCTTCAGCAGCTCTGCATCAGACTGAGGGCACATACACTATGTAAGTCTTTCTAAGATTTATCCACTGTGCAAGAAGATGAAGATGATGAGCAGTTTTTAATTCCGGAGGGAAAATGAAGGTCAGTGACAACAAGAATGAGGTTCTTCCAGATGTTCCAGACAGCTGGAGACTCCACTTTACAGATGATTTGAATGCAGTCGTTTAAATGAATGTCTGAACTCTGCTGATGTGTGTGTTTGCAGTATTTGTGCTGGAATACTTTCATAAAAATCTCTGGTATGGTTTTCTGCTGTTTATGGTTTACTTCAGTTTCTGCAGTAGTAGTGTTTTTGAAGTGGTCATGGTTGTTTTTTGTTTTCATTACAGAATCATGAAATCATCGTTTTCAGCTACCTTGAAAAAGCCCTTCATGAAAGACCTGAGCAGGCCCTAATAAAGAAGATGAAGCAGAGGAGCAGTTTAACATTCAGGAGGGAAAATGAAGGTCAGTGACCCCAAGAATGAGGTTCTTCCAGATGTTCCAGACAGTTGGAGACTCCACTTTACAGATGATTTAAATGCAGTCGTTTAAATGAATGTCTGAACTCTACTGATGTGTGTGTTTGCATTATTTCTGCTGTTTATGGTTTATTTCTGCACTGGTGCGGGGGTGAGTAAAGACTCCAAAGTACCTATAATTCACTGTATGTTCAGTAACTGATTGATCAGATTGACAGATTAAACGTTTAATATAAAGAAGGAAGCATTTGATGTATAACTGATCTGCAGATCTGGAAATGGATCGTGAGACAATCAGGATGACCAGCCCTTTTTCTTGCAGTGGTACTTTCCCAGGAGTTCTCATACAGTCTCTTTTTTTATATCCAAATTAGGACCACCATACGGATGCAGTGTAGACTGTTTTCAGTCTGTTTTGTTCTCCGTGGGGCCTTCCGTCAGGAGTACGGGTTTTATGTTCGGAACGTTTTACCTAAGCGTGCTCCCCTTCAGCAGCTCTCCATCACTGAGGGCACATACACTTTCTCATTCTCTGATTTATCAGATATCAAATATCAAACCAAAGCTTCTATAAAAGCTCCTTTCTCTGTTCTCACTAATCACTTCATGCATCAGATTATAGAAGAGCTTCTTGAAGTGTTCAGTCTGTTTCATCAGTCTGTTAATGTGCTGATTCATATTAGCTTTAATATGTCTGTCTATTCTGACTGATCCTAATAGGAAAGGAGATGGACGCCATTTGACTCAGCAGTGAGGTACAGAAGGGGAATTGTAGCACACACTAGTGCATCTCAAAAATACAAGATTCTAAAATAGTGAACCAGGGTTCTTGGTATCTGATGTTACATTTTTAATAAAATATAATTAAGTTTGTAGTTGATTTTTTCCAATGAAAGCAAACCAGTAACAACTGTAGATATGATTATTTCTGTGTGTATCTTACACTACTTCTCTTTTTTTCACAGTTACTGAATTTCCAGGCTAGAAGACTAGCTAAGACACCCGGCCTGGATGAGAGAAACATCGCATGGCGTAGGCCTCATCTACGCATTGGCATACACCCCAAAATATTGGCAGTGTGAAATGCAGAGCTGAAATCAACCCCAGATACACTGAACACCTGAGTCAGATGCCTAGAGACTCTAGTAAGTGTTCACACAGTGTGTGCTGATTGCTGGAGATGGCATACAGGTGAGTATGAGGCCAGTAGGTGAGTTTGAGACCAGTAGGTGATCAGAAGGTCAGGCTGGCAGAGTGCTGTTAGATGTTATTGGCTTGCTATCTAGTGTCGACTAGAGGAGGACAGGTTCTCCTTTTGAGTCTTGGTTCCTCTCAAGGTTTCTTCCTAATGCATTTAGGGAGTTTTTCCTTGCCACTGTCGCCCTTGGCTTGCTCACTAGGGGTCTGGACCTGGATTTCTGTAAAGCTGATTTTTATAACATCTGTCATCAATAGCATTTTACATGCCTTCTTTAACTCCGAGGCAGGTATTATATTCGGAACATTTTACTGAAGCGTGCTCCCTTTCAGCAGCTCTGCATCAGACTGAGGGCACATAAACTATGTAAGTCTTTCTCGGATTTCTCCACTGTGATATCAAACAAAAGCCTTTATGGTCAATGGAGCCAGTTCACCCCTTCCTGGTTTGGACAGGCCAGGTGGGCAATGTTCTTGAACTACAGATCACAGTGCTCATACTTTCTGCAGTAGTAGTATTTTTGAAGTGGTCACAGTTGTTTTGTTGTTTTCATCACAGATTCATGAAATCAGCCGTTTTCAGCAACCATGCAAACGCCACTCCTAAAAGTCCTGAGCAGGCCCTTATAAAGAAGATGAAGCAGATCAGTCGGTTTCCATTCAGAAGGGAAAATGAAGGTCAGTGACAACAAGAATGAGGTTCTTCCAGATGTTCCAGGAAGTTGGAGACTCCACTTTACAGATGATTTGAATGCAGTCGTTTAAATGAATGTCTGAACTCTGCTGATGTGTGTGTTTGCAGTATTTGTGCTGGAATACTTTCATGAAAACCTCTGATATGTTTTTCTGCTGTTTATGGTTTACTTCAGCACTGGTGCGGGGGTGAGTAAAGACTCCGAAGTACCTATAATTCACTGTATGTTCAGTAACTGAATAGATCAGATTGACTAAAGAAAGGTTAAATATAAAGAAGGAATCATTTGACGTAAAATTAATCTGCAGATCTGGAACTGGATCATCAGATGATCAGGATGACCAGCCCTTTTACTTGCAGGAGTACTTTTCCAGGAGTTCTCATACAGTCCCTTTTTTATATCCAAATTAGGACCACCATACGGTTGCAGTGTTGGCTGTTTTCAGTCTTTTGTTCTCCGTATGGCTGATGTGGTCTGGTGCCTTCCCTCGGCGCCTTGTAATAGACAGCCAAAAGCAGAAGTACGGGTATTATGTTCGGAACATTTTACTGAAGCGTGCTCCGCTTCAGCAGCTCTGCATAAGACTGAGGGCACATAAACTACTTAAGTCTCTCTAAGATTTATCCACTGTGATATCAAACCAAAGCCTTTATGGTCAATGGAGCCAGTTCACCCCTTCCTGGTTCGGAAAGGCCAGGTGGGCACTGTTCTTGAAGTACAGATCACAGTGCTCACAGTTTCTGCAGTAGTAGTATTTTGGTAGTGGTCATAGTTGTTTTTTGTTTTCATCACAGAATCATGAAATCAGCCATTTTCAGCAACCGTGAAAACGCCACTCCTAAAAGTCCTGAGCAGGCCCTTATAAAGAAGATGAAGCAGATCAGTCGGTTTCCATTCAGGAGGGAAAATGAAGGTCAGTGACAACAAGAATGAGGTTCTTCCAGATGTTCCAGACAGCTGGAGACTCCACTTTACAGATGGTTTGAATGCAGTCGTTTAAATGAATGTCTGAACTCTGCTGATGTGTGTGTTTGCAGTATTTGTGCTGGAATACTTTCATAAAAATCTCTGGTGTGGTTTTCTGCTCTTCATGGTCTCTGTAATCGGAACTGCAACGTACTTCAGAACTGGTGTAGGGGTGAGTAAAGACTCCAAAGTACCTATAATTCACTGTATGTTCAGTAACTGAATAGATCAGATTGACTGAAGAAAGGCTTAATATAAAGAAGGAAGCATTTGACGTATAACTGATCTGCAGATCTGGACCTGGATCATCAGATGATCAGGATGACCAGCCCTTTTACTTGTAGCGGTACTTTTCCAGGAGTTCTCATACAGTCCCTTTTTTTATATCCAAATTAGGACCACCATGCGGTTGCAGTGTTGGCTGTTTTCAGTCTTTTCTTCTCCGTCTGGGTGATGTGGTCTGGGGCCTTCCCTCGGCGCCTTGTGGTAGACAGCCAAAAGCAGGAGTACAGGTATTATGTTCGGAACATTTTACTGAAGCGTGCTCCCCTTCAGCAGCTCTGCATCAGACTGAGGGCACATAAACTACTTAAGATTTATCCACTGTGCAAAAAGATGAAGATGATGAGCAGTTTTTAATTCTGGAGGGAAAATGAAGGTCAGTGACAACAAGAATGAGGTTCTTCCAGATGTTCCAGACAGCTGGAGACTCCACTTTACAGATGATTTGAATGCAGTCGTTGAAATGAATGTCTGAACTCTGCTGATGTGTGTGTTTGCAGTATTTGTGCTGGAGGGCACATAAACTACTTAAGTCTTTCTAAGATTTATCCACTGTGCAAAAAGATGAAGATGATGAGCAGTTTTTAATTCCGGACAGCTGGAGACTCCACTTTACAGATGATTTGAATGTAGTCGTTGAAATGAATGATTTATCCACTGTGATATCAAACCAAAGCCTTTATGGTCAATGGAGCCAGTTCACCCCTTCCTGGTTTGGAAAGGCCAGGTGGGCACTGTTCTTGAAGTACAGATCACAGTGCATACAGTTTCTTTTTTTTATATCCAAATTAGGACCACCATGCGGTTGCAGTGTTGGCTGTTTTCAGTCTTTTCTTCTCCGTCTGGGTGATGTGGTCTGGTGCCTTCCCTCGGCGCCTTGTGATAGACAGCCAAAAGCAGGAGTACGGGTATTATGTTCGGAACATTTTACTGAAGCGTGCTCCCCTTCAGCAGCTCTGCATCAGACTGAGGGCACATACACTATGTAAGTCTTTCTAAGATTTATCCACTGTGCAAGAAGATGAAGATGATGAGCAGTTTTTAATTCCGGAGGGAAAATGAAGGTCAGTGACAACAAGAATGAGGTTCTTCCAGATGTTCCAGACAGCTGGAGACTCCACTTTACAGATGATTTGAATGCAGTCGTTTAAATGAATGTCTGAACTCTGCTGATGTGTGTGTTTGCAGTATTTGTGCTGGAATACTTTCATAAAAATCTCTGGTATGGTTTTCTGCTGTTTATGGTTTACTTCAGCACAGGTGCTGGGGTGAGTAAAGACTCCAAAGTGCCTATAATTCTCTGTATGTTCAGTAACTGAATAGATCAGATTGAATGAAGAAAGGCTTAATATAAAGAAGGAAGCATTTGACGTATAACTGATCTGCAGATCTGGAACTGGATCATCAGATGATCAGGATGACCAGCCCTTTTACTTGCAGCAGTACTTTTCCAGGAGTTCTCATACAGTCTCTTTTTTTTATATCCAAATTAGGACCACCATGCGGTTGCAGTGTTGGCTGTTTTCAGTCTTTTCTTCTCCGTATGGCTGATGTGGTCTGGTGCCTTCCCTCGGCGCCTTGTAATAGACAGCCAAAAGCTGGAGTATGGGTATTATGTTCGGAACATTTTACTGAAGCGTGCTCCGCTTCAGCAGCTCTGCATAAGACTGAGGGCACATAAACTACTTAAGTCTCTCTAAGATTTATCCAGTGATATCAAACCAAAGCCTTTATGGTCAATGGAGCCAGTTCACCCCTTCCTGGTTTGGAAAGGCCAGGTGGGCACTGTTCTTGAAGTACAGTTCACAGTGCTCACAGTTTCTGCAGTAGTAGTATTTTGGTAGTGGTCATAGTTGTTTTTTGTTTTCATCACAGAATCATGAAATCAGCCATTTTCAGCAACCGTGAAAACGCCACTCCTAAAAGTCCTGAGCAGGCCCTTATAAAGAAGATGAAGCAGATCAGTCGGTTTCCATTCAGGAGGGAAAATGAAGGTCAGTGACAACAAGAATGAGGTTCTTCCAGATGTTCCAGACAGCTGGAGACTCCACTTTACAGATGATTTGAATGCAGTCGTTGAAATGAATGTCTGAACTCTGCTGATGTGTGTGTTTGCAGTATTTGTGCTGGAGGGCACATAAACTACTTAAGTCTTTCTAAGATTTATCCACTGTGCAAAAAGATGAAGATGATGAGCAGTTTTTAATTCCGGACAGCTGGAGACTCCACTTTACAGATGATTTGAATGCAGTCGTTGAAATGAATGATTTATCCACTGTGATATCAAACCAAAGCCTTTATGGTCAATGGAGCCAGTTCACCCCTTCCTGGTTTGGAAAGGCCAGGTGGGCACTGTTCTTGAAGTACAGATCACAGTGCATACAGTTTCTTTTTTTTATATCCAAATTAGGACCACCATGCGGTTGCAGTGTTGGCTGTTTTCAGTCTTTTCTTCTCCGTCTGGGTGATGTGGTCTGGTGCCTTCCCTCGGCGCCTTGTGATAGACAGCCAAAAGCAGGAGTACGGGTATTATGTTCGGAACATTTTACTGAAGCGTGCTCCCCTTCAGCAGCTCTGCATCAGACTGAGGGCACATACACTATGTAAGTCTTTCTAAGATTTATCCACTGTGCAAGAAGATGAAGATGATGAGCAGTTTTTAATTCCGGAGGGAAAATGAAGGTCAGTGACAACAAGAATGAGGTTCTTCCAGATGTTCCAGACAGCTGGAGACTCCACTTTACAGATGATTTGAATGCAGTCGTTGAAATGAATGTCTGAACTCTGCTGATGTGTGTGTTTGCAGTATTTGTGCTGGAATACTTTCATAAAAATCTCTGGTATGGTTTTCTGCTGTTTATGGTTTACTTCAGTTTCTGCAGTAGTAGTGTTTTTGAAGTGGTCATGGTTGTTTTTTGTTTTCATTACAGAATCATGAAATCATCGTTTTCAGCTACCTTGAAAAAGCCCTTCATGAAAGACCTGAGCAGGCCCTAATAAAGAAGATGAAGCAGAGGAGCAGTTTAACATTCAGGAGGGAAAATGAAGGTCAGTGACCCCAAGAATGAGGTTCTTCCAGATGTTCCAGACAGTTGGAGACTCCACTTTACAGATGATTTAAATGCAGTCGTTTAAATGAATGTCTGAACTCTGCTGATGTGTGTGTTTGCAGTATTTCTGCTGTTTATGGTTTATTTCTGCACTGGTGCGGGGGTGAGTAAAGACTCCAAAGTACCTATAATTCACTGTATGTTCAGTAACTGATTGATCAGATTGACAGATTAAACGTTTAATATAAAGAAGGAAGCATTTGATGTATAACTGATCTGCAGATCTGGAAATGGATCGTGAGACAATCAGGATGACCAGCCCTTTTTCTTGCAGTGGTACTTTCCCAGGAGTTCTCATACAGTCTCTTTTTTTATATCCAAATTAGGACCACCATACGGATGCAGTGTAGACTGTTTTCAGTCTGTTTTGTTCTCCGTGGGGCCTTCCGTCAGGAGTACGGGTTTTATGTTCGGAACGTTTTACCTAAGCGTGCTCCCCTTCAGCAGCTCTCCATCACTGAGGGCACATACACTATGTAAGTCTTTCTCTGATTTATCAGATATCAAATATCAAACCAAAGCTTCTATAAAAGCTCCTTTCTCTGTTCTCACTAATCACTTCATGCATCAGATGATAGAAGAGCTTCTTGAAGTGTTCAGTCTGTTTCATCAGTCTGTTAATGTGCTGATTCATATTAGCTTTAATATGTCTGTCTATTCTGACTGATCCTAATAGGAAAGGAGATGGACGCCATTTGACTCAGCAGTGAGGTACAGAAGGGGAATTGTAGCACACACTAGTGCATCTCAAAAATACAAGATTCTAAAATAGTGAACCAGGGTTCTTGGTATCTGATGTTACATTTTTAATAAAATATAATTAAGTTTGTAGTTGATTTTTTCCAATGAAAGCAAACCAGTAACAACTGTAGATATGATTATTTCTGTGTGTATCTTACACTACTTCTCTTTTTTTCACAGTTACTGAATTTCCAGGCTAGAAGACTAGCTAAGACACCCGGCCTGGATGAGAGAAACATCGCATGGCGTAGGCCTCATCTACGCATTGGCATACACCCCAAAATATTGCCAGTGTGAAATGCAGAGCTGAAATCAACCCCAGATACACTGAACACTGGCCCTGAGTCAGATGCCTAGAGACTCTAGTAAGTGTTCACACAGTGTGTGCTGATTGCTGGAGATGGCATACAGGTGAGTATGAGACCAGTAGGTGAGTTTGAGACCAGTAGGTGATCAGAAGGTCAGGCTGGCAGAGTGCTGTTAGATGTTATTGGCTTGCTATCTAGTGTCGACTAGAGGAGGACAGGTTCTCCTTTTGAGTCTTGGTTCCTCTCAAGGTTTCTTCCTAATGCATTTAGGGAGTTTTTCCTTGCCACTGTCGCCCTTGGCTTGCTCACTAGGTGTCTGGACCTGGATTTCTGTAAAGCTGATTTTTATACCATCTGTCATCAATAGCATTTTACATGCCTTCTTTAACTCCGAGGCAGGTATTATATTCGGAACATTTTACTGAAGCGTGCTCCCTTTCAGCAGCTCTGCATCAGACTGAGGGCACATAAACTATGTAAGTCTTTCTCGGATTTCTCCACTGTGATATCAAACAAAAGCCTTTATGGTCAATGGAGCCAGTTCACCCCTTCCTGGTTTGGACAGGCCAGGTGGGCAATGTTCTTGAACTACAGATCACAGTGCTCATACTTTCTGCAGTAGTAGTATTTTTGAAGTGGTCACAGTTGTTTTGTTGTTTTCATCACAGATTCATGAAATCAGCCGTTTTCAGCAACCATGCAAACGCCACTCCTAAAAGTCCTGAGCAGGCCCTTATAAAGAAGATGAAGCAGATCAGTCGGTTTCCATTCAGAAGGGAAAATGAAGGTCAGTGACAACAAGAATGAGGTTCTTCCAGATGTTCCAGGAAGTTGGAGACTCCACTTTACAGATGATTTGAATGCAGTCGTTTAAATGAATGTCTGAACTCTGCTGATGTGTGTGTTTGCAGTATTTGTGCTGGAATACTTTCATGAAAACCTCTGATATGTTTTTCTGCTGTTTATGGTTTACTTCAGCACTGGTGCGGGGGTGAGTAAAGACTCCGAAGTACCTATAATTCACTGTATGTTCAGTAACTGAATAGATCAGATTGACTAAAGAAAGGTTAAATATAAAGAAGGAATCATTTGACGTAAAATTAATCTGCAGATCTGGAACTGGATCATCAGATGATCAGGATGACCAGCCCTTTTACTTGCAGGAGTACTTTTCCAGGAGTTCTCATACAGTCCCTTTTTTATATCCAAATTAGGACCACCATACGGTTGCAGTGTTGGCTGTTTTCAGTCTTTTCTTCTCCGTATGGCTGATGTGGTCTGGTGCCTTCCCTCGGCGCCTTGTAATAGACAGCCAAAAGCTGGAGTATGGGTATTATGTTCGGAACATTTTACTGAAGCGTGCTCCGCTTCAGCAGCTCTGCATAAGACTGAGGGCACATAAACTACTTAAGTCTCTCTAAGATTTATCCACTGTGATATCAAACCAAAGCCTTTATGGTCAATGGAGCCAGTTCACCCCTTCCTGGTTCGGAAAGGCCAGGTGGGCACTGTTCTTGAAGTACAGATCACAGTGCATACAGTTTCTGCAGTAGTAGTATTTTGGTAGTGGTCATAGTTGTTTTTTGTTTTCATCACAGAATCATGAAATCAGCCATTTTCAGCAACCGTGAAAACGCCACTCCTAAAAGTCCTGAGCAGGCCCTTATAAAGAAGATGAAGCAGATCAGTCGGTTTCCATTCAGGAGGGAAAATGAAGGTCAGTGACAACAAGAATGAGGTTCTTCCAGATGTTCCAGACAGCTGGAGACTCCACTTTACAGATGGTTTGAATGCAGTCGTTTAAATGAATGTCTGAACTCTGCTGATGTGTGTGTTTGCAGTATTTGTGCTGGAATACTTTCATAAAAATCTCTGGTGTGGTTTTCTGCTCTTCATGGTCTCTGTAATCGGAACTGCAACGTACTTCAGAACTGGTGTAGGGGTGAGTAAAGACTCCAAAGTACCTATAATTCTCTGTATGTTCAGTAACTGAATAGATCAGATTGACTGAAGAAAGGCTTAATATAAAGAAGGAAGCATTTGACGTATAACTGATCTGCAGATCTGGACCTGGATCATCAGATGATCAGGATGACCAGCCCTTTTACTTGTAGCGGTACTTTTCCAGGAGTTCTCATACAGTCCCTTTTTTTATATCCAAATTAGGACCACCATGCGGTTGCAGTGTTGGCTGTTTTCAGTCTTTTCTTCTCCGTCTGGGTGATGTGGTCTGGTGCCTTCCCTCGGCGCCTTGTGATAGACAGCCAAAAGCAGGAGTACGGGTATTATGTTCGGAACATTTTACTGAAGCGTGCTCCCCTTCAGCAGCTCTGCATCAGACTGAGGGCACATACACTATGTAAGTCTTTCTAAGATTTATCCACTGTGCAAGAAGATGAAGATGATGAGCAGTTTTTAATTCCGGAGGGAAAATGAAGGTCAGTGACAACAAGAATGAGGTTCTTCCAGATGTTCCAGACAGCTGGAGACTCCACTTTACAGATGATTTGAATGCAGTCGTTTAAATGAATGTCTGAACTCTGCTGATGTGTGTGTTTGCAGTATTTGTGCTGGAATACTTTCATAAAAATCTCTGGTATGGTTTTCTGCTGTTTATGGTTTACTTCAGTTTCTGCAGTAGTAGTGTTTTTGAAGTGGTCATGGTTGTTTTTTGTTTTCATTACAGAATCATGAAATCATCGTTTTCAGCTACCTTGAAAAAGCCCTTCATGAAAGACCTGAGCAGGCCCTAATAAAGAAGATGAAGCAGAGGAGCAGTTTAACATTCAGGAGGGAAAATGAAGGTCAGTGACCCCAAGAATGAGGTTCTTCCAGATGTTCCAGACAGTTGGAGACTCCACTTTACAGATGATTTAAATGCAGTCGTTTAAATGAATGTCTGAACTCTGCTGATGTGTGTGTTTGCAGTATTTCTGCTGTTTATGGTTTATTTCTGCACTGGTGCGGGGGTGAGTAAAGACTCCAAAGTACCTATAATTCACTGTATGTTCAGTAACTGATTGATCAGATTGACAGATTAAACGTTTAATATAAAGAAGGAAGCATTTGATGTATAACTGATCTGCAGATCTGGAAATGGATCGTGAGACAATCAGGATGACCAGCCCTTTTTCTTGCAGTGGTACTTTCCCAGGAGTTCTCATACAGTCTCTTTTTTTATATCCAAATTAGGACCACCATACGGATGCAGTGTAGACTGTTTTCAGTCTGTTTTGTTCTCCGTGGGGCCTTCCGTCAGGAGTACGGGTTTTATGTTCGGAACGTTTTACCTAAGCGTGCTCCCCTTCAGCAGCTCTCCATCACTGAGGGCACATACACTATGTAAGTCTTTCTCTGATTTATCAGATATCAAATATCAAACCAAAGCTTCTATAAAAGCTCCTTTCTCTGTTCTCACTAATCACTTCATGCATCAGATGATAGAAGAGCTTCTTGAAGTGTTCAGTCTGTTTCATCAGTCTGTTAATGTGCTGATTCATATTAGCTTTAATATGTCTGTCTATTCTGACTGATCCTAATAGGAAAGGAGATGGACGCCATTTGACTCAGCAGTGAGGTACAGAAGGGGAATTGTAGCACACACTAGTGCATCTCAAAAATACAAGATTCTAAAATAGTGAACCAGGGTTCTTGGTATCTGATGTTACATTTTTAATAAAATATAATTAAGTTTGTAGTTGATTTTTTCCAATGAAAGCAAACCAGTAACAACTGTAGATATGATTATTTCTGTGTGTATCTTACACTACTTCTCTTTTTTTCACAGTTACTGAATTTCCAGGCTAGAAGACTAGCTAAGACACCCGGCCTGGATGAGAGAAACATCGCATGGCGTAGGCCTCATCTACGCATTGGCATACACCCCAAAATATTGCCAGTGTGAAATGCAGAGCTGAAATCAACCCCAGATACACTGAACACTGGCCCTGAGTCAGATGCCTAGAGACTCTAGTAAGTGTTCACACAGTGTGTGCTGATTGCTGGAGATGGCATACAGGTGAGTATGAGACCAGTAGGTGAGTTTGAGACCAGTAGGTGATCAGAAGGTCAGGCTGGCAGAGTGCTGTTAGATGTTATTGGCTTGCTATCTAGTGTCGACTAGAGGAGGACAGGTTCTCCTTTTGAGTCTTGGTTCCTCTCAAGGTTTCTTCCTAATGCATTTAGGGAGTTTTTCCTTGCCACTGTCGCCCTTGGCTTGCTCACTAGGTGTCTGGACCTGGATTTCTGTAAAGCTGATTTTTATACCATCTGTCATCAATAGCATTTTACATGCCTTCTTTAACTCCGAGGCAGGTATTATATTCGGAACATTTTACTGAAGCGTGCTCCCTTTCAGCAGCTCTGCATCAGACTGAGGGCACATAAACTATGTAAGTCTTTCTCGGATTTCTCCACTGTGATATCAAACAAAAGCCTTTATGGTCAATGGAGCCAGTTCACCCCTTCCTGGTTTGGACAGGCCAGGTGGGCACTGTTCTTCAGGTACAGATCACAGTGCTCACAGTTTCTGCAGTAGTACTATTTTTGTAGCGGTCATAGTTGTTTTTTTCCTTTCATCACAGAATCATGAAATCAGCCGTTTTCAGCAACCTTGAAATCGCCATTCATGAAATTCCTGAGCAAGAAGATGAAGATGATGAGCAGTCTTTAATTCCGGAGGGTAAATGAAGGTCAGTGACAACAAGAATGAGGTTCTTCCACATGTTCCAGACAGTTGGAGACTCCACTTTACAGATGATTTGAATGCAGTCGTTTAAATAAATGCCTGAACTCTGCTGATGTGTGTGTTTGCAGTATTTGTGCTGGAATACTTTCATGAAAACCTCTGATATGTTTTTCTGCTGTTTATGGTTTACTTCAGCACTGGTGCGGGGGTGAGTAAAGACTCCGAAGTACCTATAATTCACTGTATGTTCAGTAACTGAATAGATCAGATTGACTAAAGAAAGGTTAAATATAAAGAAGGAATCATTTGACGTAAAATTAATCTGCAGATCTGGAACTGGATCATCAGATGATCAGGATGACCAGCCCTTTTACTTGCAGGAGTACTTTTCCAGGAGTTCTCATACAGTCCCTTTTTTATATCCAAATTAGGACCACCATACGGTTGCAGTGTTGGCTGTTTTCAGTCTTTTGTTCTCCGTATGGCTGATGTGGTCTGGTGCCTTCCCTCGGCGCCTTGTAATAGACAGCCAAAAGCTGGAGTATGGGTATTATGTTCGGAACATTTTACTGAAGCGTGCTCCCCTTCAGCAGCTCTGCATCAGACTGAGGGCACATAAACTACTTAAGATTTATCCACTGTGCAAAAAGATGAAGATGATGAGCAGTTTTTAATTCTGGAGGGAAAATGAAGGTCAGTGACAACAAGAATGAGGTTCTTCCAGATGTTCCAGACAGCTGGAGACTCCACTTTACAGATGATTTGAATGCAGTCGTTGAAATGAATGTCTGAACTCTGCTGATGTGTGTGTTTGCAGTATTTGTGCTGGAGGGTACATAAACTACTTAAGTCTTTCTAAGATTTATCCACTGTGCAAAAAGATGAAGATGATGAGCAGTTTTTAATTCCGGACAGCTGGAGACTCCACTTTACAGATGATTTGAATGCAGTCGTTGAAATGAATGATTTATCCACTGTGATATCTAACCAAAGCCTTTATGGTCAATGGAGCCAGTTCACCCCTTCCTGGTTTGGAAAGGCCAGGTGGGCACTGTTCTTGAAGTACAGATCACAGTGCATACAGTTTCTTTTTTTTATATCCAAATTAGGACCACCATGCGGTTGCAGTGTTGGCTGTTTTCAGTCTTTTCTTCTCCGTCTGGGTGATGTGGTCTGGTGCCTTCCCTCGGCGCCTTGTGATAGACAGCCAAAAGCAGGAGTACGGGTATTATGTTCGGAACATTTTACTGAAGCGTGCTCCCCTTCAGCAGCTCTGCATCAGACTGAGGGCACATACACTATGTAAGTCTTTCTAAGATTTATCCACTGTGCAAGAAGATGAAGATGATGAGCAGTTTTTAATTCCGGAGGGAAAATGAAGGTCAGTGACAACAAGAATGAGGTTCTTCCAGATGTTCCAGACAGCTGGAGACTCCACTTTACAGATGATTTGAATGCAGTCGTTTAAATGAATGTCTGAACTCTGCTGATGTGTGTGTTTGCAGTATTTGTGCTGGAATACTTTCATAAAAATCTCTGGTATGGTTTTCTGCTGTTTATGGTTTACTTCAGTTTCTGCAGTAGTAGTGTTTTTGAAGTGGTCATGGTTGTTTTTTGTTTTCATTACAGAATCATGAAATCATCGTTTTCAGCTACCTTGAAAAAGCCCTTCATGAAAGACCTGAGCAGGCCCTAATAAAGAAGATGAAGCAGAGGAGCAGTTTAACATTCAGGAGGGAAAATGAAGGTCAGTGACCCCAAGAATGAGGTTCTTCCAGATGTTCCAGACAGTTGGAGACTCCACTTTACAGATGATTTAAATGCAGTCGTTTAAATGAATGTCTGAACTCTACTGATGTGTGTGTTTGCAGTATTTCTGCTGTTTATGGTTTATTTCTGCACTGGTGCGGGGGTGAGTAAAGACTCCAAAGTACCTATAATTCACTGTATGTTCAGTAACTGATTGATCAGATTGACAGATTAAACGTTTAATATAAAGAAGGGAGCATTTGATGTATAACTGATCTGCAGATCTGGAAATGGATCGTGAGACAATCAGGATGACCAGCCCTTTTTCTTGCAGTGGTACTTTCCCAGGAGTTCTCATACAGTCTCTTTTTTTATATCCAAATTAGGACCACCATACGGATGCAGTGTAGACTGTTTTCAGTCTGTTTTGTTCTCCGTGGGGCCTTCCGTCAGGAGTACGGGTTTTATGTTCGGAACGTTTTACCTAAGCGTGCTCCCCTTCAGCAGCTCTCCATCACTGAGGGCACATACACTATGTAAGTCTTTCTCTGATTTATCAGATATCAAATTTCAAACCAAAGCTTCTATAAAAGCTCCTTTCTCTGTTCTCACTAATCACTTCATGCATCAGATGATAGAAGAGCTTCTTGAAGTGTTCAGTCTGTTTCATCAGTCTGTTAATGTGCTGATTCATATTAGCTTTAATATGTCTGTCTATTCTGACTGATCCTAATAGGAAAGGAGATGGACGCCATTTGACTCAGCAGTGAGGTACAGAAGGGGAATTGTAGCACACACTAGTGCATCTCAAAAATACAAGATTCTAAAATAGTGAACCAGGGTTCTTGGTATCTGATGTTACATTTTTAATAAAATATAATTAAGTTTGTAGTTGATTTTTTCCAATGAAAGCAAACCAGTAACAACTGTAGATATGATTATTTCTGTGTGTATCTTACACTACTTCTCTTTTTTTCACAGTTACTGAATTTCCAGGCTAGAAGACTAGCTAAGACACCCGGCCTGGATGAGAGAAACATCGCATGGCGTAGGCCTCATCTACGCATTGGCATACACCCCAAAATATTGCCAGTGTGAAATGCAGAGCTGAAATCAACCCCAGATACACTGAACACTGGCCCTGAGTCAGATGCCTAGAGACTCTAGTAAGTGTTCACACAGTGTGTGCTGATTGCTGGAGATGGCATACAGGTGAGTATGAGACCAGTAGGTGAGTTTGAGACCAGTAGGTGATCAGAAGGTCAGGCTGGCAGAGTGCTGTTAGATGTTATTGGCTTGCTATCTAGTGTCGACTAGAGGAGGACAGGTTCTCCTTTTGAGTCTTGGTTCCTCTCAAGGTTTCTTCCTAATGCATTTAGGGAGTTTTTCCTTGCCACTGTCGCCCTTGGCTTGCTCACTAGGTGTCTGGACCTGGATTTCTGTAAAGCTGATTTTTATACCATCTGTCATCAATAGCATTTTACATGCCTTCTTTAACTCCGAGGCAGGTATTATGTTCGGAACATTTTACTGAAGCGTGCTCCCTTTCAGCAGCTCTGCATCAGACTGAGGGCACATAAACTATGTAAGTCTTTCTCTGATTTCTCCACTGTGATATCAAACAAAAGCCTTTATGGTCAATGGAGCCAGTTCACCCCTTCCTGGTTTGGACAGGCCAGGTGGGCAATGTTCTTGAACTACAGATCACAGTGCTCATACTTTCTGCAGTAGTAGTATTTTTGAAGTGGTCACAGTTGTTTTGTTGTTTTCATCACAGATTCATGAAATCAGCCGTTTTCAGCAACCATGCAAACGTCACTCCTAAAAGTCCTGAGCAGGCCCTTATAAAGAAGATGAAGCAGATCAGTCGGTTTCCATTCAGAAGGGAAAATGAAGGTCAGTGACAACAAGAATGAGGTTCTTCCAGATGTTCCAGGAAGTTGGAGACTCCACTTTACAGATGATTTGAATGCAGTCGTTTAAATGAATGTCTGAACTCTGCTGATGTGTGTGTTTGCAGTATTTGTGCTGGAATACTTTCATGAAAACCTCTGATATGTTTTTCTGCTGTTTATGGTTTACTTCAGCACTGGTGCGGGGGTGAGTAAAGACTCCGAAGTACCTATAATTCACTGTATGTTCAGTAACTGAATAGATCAGATTGACTAAAGAAAGGTTAAATATAAAGAAGGAATCATTTGACGTAAAATTAATCTGCAGATCTGGAACTGGATCATCAGATGATCAGGATGACCAGCCCTTTTACTTGCAGGAGTACTTTTCCAGGAGTTCTCATACAGTCCCTTTTTTATATCCAAATTAGGACCACCATACGGTTGCAGTGTTGGCTGTTTTCAGTCTTTTGTTCTCCGTATGGCTGATGTGGTCTGGTGCCTTCCCTCGGCGCCTTGTAATAGACAGCCAAAAGCTGGAGTATGGGTATTATGTTCGGAACATTTTACTGAAGCGTGCTCCCCTTCAGCAGCTCTGCATCAGACTGAGGGCACATAAACTACTTAAGATTTATCCACTGTGCAAAAAGATGAAGATGATGAGCAGTTTTTAATTCTGGAGGGAAAATGAAGGTCAGTGACAACAAGAATGAGGTTCTTCCAGATGTTCCAGACAGCTGGAGACTCCACTTTACAGATGATTTGAATGCAGTCGTTGAAATGAATGTCTGAACTCTGCTGATGTGTGTGTTTGCAGTATTTGTGCTGGAGGGTACATAAACTACTTAAGTCTTTCTAAGATTTATCCACTGTGCAAAAAGATGAAGATGATGAGCAGTTTTTAATTCCGGACAGCTGGAGACTCCACTTTACAGATGATTTGAATGCAGTCGTTGAAATGAATGATTTATCCACTGTGATATCAAACCAAAGCCTTTATGGTCAATGGAGCCAGTTCACCCCTTCCTGGTTTGGAAAGGCCAGGTGGGCACTGTTCTTGAAGTACAGATCACAGTGCATACAGTTTCTTTTTTTTATATCCAAATTAGGACCACCATGCGGTTGCAGTGTTGGCTGTTTTCAGTCTTTTCTTCTCCGTCTGGGTGATGTGGTCTGGTGCCTTCCCTCGGCGCCTTGTGATAGACAGCCAAAAGCAGGAGTACGGGTATTATGTTCGGAACATTTTACTGAAGCGTGCTCCCCTTCAGCAGCTCTGCATCAGACTGAGGGCACATACACTATGTAAGTCTTTCTAAGATTTATCCACTGTGCAAGAAGATAAAGATGATGAGCAGTTTTTAATTCCGGAGGGAAAATGAAGGTCAGTGACAACAAGAATGAGGTTCTTCCAGATGTTCCAGACAGCTGGAGACTCCACTTTACAGATGATTTGAATGCAGTCGTTTAAATGAATGTCTGAACTCTGCTGATGTGTGTGTTTGCAGTATTTGTGCTGGAATACTTTCATAAAAATCTCTGGTATGGTTTTCTGCTGTTTATGGTTTACTTCAGTTTCTGCAGTAGTAGTGTTTTTGAAGTGGTCATGGTTGTTTTTTGTTTTCATTACAGAATCATGAAATCATCGTTTTCAGCTACCTTGAAAAAGCCCTTCATGAAAGACCTGAGCAGGCCCTAATAAAGAAGATGAAGCAGAGGAGCAGTTTAACATTCAGGAGGGAAAATGAAGGTCAGTGACCCCAAGAATGAGGTTCTTCCAGATGTTCCAGACAGTTGGAGACTCAACTTTACAGATGATTTAAATGCAGTCGTTTAAATGAATGTCTGAACTCTACTGATGTGTGTGTTTGCAGTATTTCTGCTGTTTATGGTTTATTTCTGCACTGGTGCGGGGGTGAGTAAAGACTCCAAAGTACCTATAATTCACTGTATGTTCAGTAACTGATTGATCAGATTGACAGATTAAACGTTTAATATAAAGAAGGAAGCATTTGATGTATAACTGATCTGCAGATCTGGAAATGGATCGTGAGACAATCAGGATGACCAGCCCTTTTTCTTGCAGTGGTACTTTCCCAGGAGTTCTCATACAGTCTCTTTTTTTATATCCAAATTAGGACCACCATACGGATGCAGTGTAGACTGTTTTCAGTCTGTTTTGTTCTCCGTGGGGCCTTCCGTCAGGAGTACGGGTTTTATGTTCGGAACGTTTTACCTAAGCGTGCTCCCCTTCAGCAGCTCTCCATCACTGAGGGCACATACACTATGTAAGTCTTTCTCTGATTTATCAGATATCAAATTTCAAACCAAAGCTTCTATAAAAGCTCCTTTCTCTGTTCTCACTAATCACTTCATGCATCAGATGATAGAAGAGCTTCTTGAAGTGTTCAGTCTGTTTCATCAGTCTGTTAATGTGCTGATTCATATTAGCTTTAATATGTCTGTCTATTCTGACTGATCCTAATAGGAAAGGAGATGGACGCCATTTGACTCAGCAGTGAGGTACAGAAGGGGAATTGTAGCACACACTAGTGCATCTCAAAAATACAAGATTCTAAAATAGTGAACCAGGGTTCTTGGTATCTGATGTTACATTTTTAATAAAATATAATTAAGTTTGTAGTTGATTTTTTCCAATGAAAGCAAACCAGTAACAACTGTAGATATGATTATTTCTGTGTGTATCTTACACTACTTCTCTTTTTTTCACAGTTACTGAATTTCCAGGCTAGAAGACTAGCTAAGACACCCGGCCTGGATGAGAGAAACATCGCATGGCGTAGGCCTCATCTACGCATTGGCATACACCCCAAAATATTGCCAGTGTGAAATGCAGAGCTGAAATCAACCCCAGATACACTGAACACTGGCCCTGAGTCAGATGCCTAGAGACTCTAGTAAGTGTTCACACAGTGTGTGCTGATTGCTGGAGATGGCATACAGGTGAGTATGAGACCAGTAGGTGAGTTTGAGACCAGTAGGTGATCAGAAGGTCAGGCTGGCAGAGTGCTGTTAGATGTTATTGGCTTGCTATCTAGTGTCGACTAGAGGAGGACAGGTTCTCCTTTTGAGTCTTGGTTCCTCTCAAGGTTTCTTCCTAATGCATTTAGGGAGTTTTTCCTTGCCACTGTCGCCCTTGGCTTGCTCACTAGGTGTCTGGACCTGGATTTCTGTAAAGCTGATTTTTATACCATCTGTCATCAATAGCATTTTACATGCCTTCTTTAACTCCGAGGCAGGTATTATATTCGGAACATTTTACTGAAGCGTGCTCCCTTTCAGCAGCTCTGCATCAGACTGAGGGCACATAAACTATGTAAGTCTTTCTCGGATTTCTCCACTGTGATATCAAACAAAAGCCTTTATGGTCAATGGAGCCAGTTCACCCCTTCCTGGTTTGGACAGGCCAGGTGGGCAATGTTCTTGAACTACAGATCACAGTGCTCATACTTTCTGCAGTAGTAGTATTTTTGAAGTGGTCACAGTTGTTTTGTTGTTTTCATCACAGATTCATGAAATCAGCCGTTTTCAGCAACCATGCAAACGTTACTCCTAAAAGTCCTGAGCAGGCCCTTATAAAGAAGATGAAGCAGATCAGTCGGTTTCCATTCAGAAGGGAAAATGAAGGTCAGTGACAACAAGAATGAGGTTCTTCCAGATGTTCCAGGAAGTTGGAGACTCCACTTTACAGATGATTTGAATGCAGTCGTTTAAATGAATGTCTGAACTCTGCTGATGTGTGTGTTTGCAGTATTTGTGCTGGAATACTTTCATGAAAACCTCTGATATGTTTTTCTGCTGTTTATGGTTTACTTCAGCACTGGTGCGGGGGTGAGTAAAGACTCCGAAGTACCTATAATTCACTGTATGTTCAGTAACTGAATAGATCAGATTGACTAAA
Organism: Salminus brasiliensis; assembly: GCF_030463535.1. NCBI lineage: Eukaryota > Metazoa > Chordata > Actinopteri > Characiformes > Bryconidae > Salminus > Salminus brasiliensis. The sequence continues at coordinate 30,485,734 of NC_132879.1, forward strand.
GAAAGGTTAAATATAAAGAAGGAATCATTTGACGTAAAATTAATCTGCAGATCTGGAACTGGATCATCAGATGATCAGGATGACCAGCCCTTTTACTTGCAGGAGTACTTTTCCAGGAGTTCTCATACAGTCCCTTTTTTATATCCAAATTAGGACCACCATACGGTTGCAGTGTTGGCTGTTTTCAGTCTTTTGTTCTCCGTATGGCTGATGTGGTCTGGTGCCTTCCCTCGGCGCCTTGTAATAGACAGCCAAAAGCTGGAGTATGGGTATTATGTTCGGAACATTTTACTGAAGCGTGCTCCCCTTCAGCAGCTCTGCATCAGACTGAGGGCACATAAACTACTTAAGATTTATCCACTGTGCAAAAAGATGAAGATGATGAGCAGTTTTTAATTCTGGAGGGAAAATGAAGGTCAGTGACAACAAGAATGAGGTTCTTCCAGATGTTCCAGACAGCTGGAGACTCCACTTTACAGATGATTTGAATGCAGTCGTTGAAATGAATGTCTGAACTCTGCTGATGTGTGTGTTTGCAGTATTTGTGCTGGAGGGTACATAAACTACTTAAGTCTTTCTAAGATTTATCCACTGTGCAAAAAGATGAAGATGATGAGCAGTTTTTAATTCCGGACAGCTGGAGACTCCACTTTACAGATGATTTGAATGCAGTCGTTGAAATGAATGATTTATCCACTGTGATATCAAACCAAAGCCTTTATGGTCAATGGAGCCAGTTCACCCCTTCCTGGTTTGGAAAGGCCAGGTGGGCACTGTTCTTGAAGTACAGATCACAGTGCATACAGTTTCTTTTTTTTATATCCAAATTAGGACCACCATGCGGTTGCAGTGTTGGCTGTTTTCAGTCTTTTCTTCTCCGTCTGGGTGATGTGGTCTGGGGCCTTCCCTCGGCGCCTTGTGATAGACAGCCAAAAGCAGGAGTACGGGTATTATGTTCGGAACATTTTACTGAAGCGTGCTCCCCTTCAGCAGCTCTGCATCAGACTGAGGGCACATACACTATGTAAGTCTTTCTAAGATTTATCCACTGTGCAAGAAGATGAAGATGATGAGCAGTTTTTAATTCCGGAGGGAAAATGAAGGTCAGTGACAACAAGAATGAGGTTCTTCCAGATGTTCCAGACAGCTGGAGACTCCACTTTACAGATGATTTGAATGCAGTCGTTTAAATGAATGTCTGAACTCTGCTGATGTGTGTGTTTGCAGTATTTGTGCTGGAATACTTTCATAAAAATCTCTGGTATGGTTTTCCGCTGTTTATGGTTTACTTCAGTTTCTGCAGTAGTAGTGTTTTTGAAGTGGTCATGGTTGTTTTTTGTTTTCATTACAGAATCATGAAATCATCGTTTTCAGCTACCTTGAAAAAGCCCTTCATGAAAGACCTGAGCAGGCCCTAATAAAGAAGATGAAGCAGAGGAGCAGTTTAACATTCAGGAGGGAAAATGAAGGTCAGTGACCCCAAGAATGAGGTTCTTCCAGATGTTCCAGACAGTTGGAGACTCGACTTTACAGATGATTTAAATGCAGTCGTTTAAATGAATGTCTGAACTCTACTGATGTGTGTGTTTGCAGTATTTCTGCTGTTTATGGTTTATTTCTGCACTGGTGCGGGGGTGAGTAAAGACTCCAAAGTACCTATAATTCACTGTATGTTCAGTAACTGATTGATCAGATTGACAGATTAAACGTTTAATATAAAGAAGGAAGCATTTGATGTATAACTGATCTGCAGATCTGGAAATGGATCGTGAGACAATCAGGATGACCAGCCCTTTTTCTTGCAGTGGTACTTTCCCAGGAGTTCTCATACAGTCTCTTTTTTTATATCCAAATTAGGACCACCATACGGATGCAGTGTAGACTGTTTTCAGTCTGTTTTGTTCTCCGTGGGGCCTTCCGTCAGGAGTACGGGTTTTATGTTCGGAACGTTTTACCTAAGCGTGCTCCCCTTCAGCAGCTCTCCATCACTGAGGGCACATACACTATGTAAGTCTTTCTCTGATTTATCAGATATCAAATTTCAAACCAAAGCTTCTATAAAAGCTCCTTTCTCTGTTCTCACTAATCACTTCATGCATCAGATGATAGAAGAGCTTCTTGAAGTGTTCAGTCTGTTTCATCAGTCTGTTAATGTGCTGATTCATATTAGCTTTAATATGTCTGTCTATTCTGACTGATCCTAATAGGAAAGGAGATGGACGCCATTTGACTCAGCAGTGAGGTACAGAAGGGGAATTGTAGCACACACTAGTGCATCTCAAAAATACAAGATTCTAAAATAGTGAACCAGGGTTCTTGGTATCTGATGTTACATTTTTAATAAAATATAATTCAGTTTGTAGTTGATTTTTTCCAATGAAAGCAAACCAGTAACAACTGTAGATATGATTATTTCTGTGTGTATCTTACACTACTTCTCTTTTTTTCACAGTTACTGAATTTCCAGGCTAGAAGACTAGCTAAGACACCCGGCCTGGATGAGAGAAACATCGCATGGCGTAGGCCTCATCTACGCATTGGCATACACCCCAAAATATTGCCAGTGTGAAATGCAGAGCTGAAATCAACCCCAGATACACTGAACACTGGCCCTGAGTCAGATGCCTAGAGACTCTAGTAAGTGTTCACACAGTGTGTGCTGATTGCTGGAGATGGCATACAGGTGAGTATGAGACCAGTAGGTGAGTTTGAGACCAGTAGGTGATCAGAAGGTCAGGCTGGCAGAGTGCTGTTAGATGTTATTGGCTTGCTATCTAGTGTCGACTAGAGGAGGATGGGTTCTCCTTTTGAGTCTTGGTTCCTCTCAAGGTTTCTTCCTAATGCATTTAGGGAGTTTTTCCTTGCCACTGTCGCCCTTGGCTTGCTCACTAGGTGTCTGGACCTGGATTTCTGTAAAGCTGATTTTTATACCATCTGTCATCAATAGCATTTTACATGCCTTCTTTAACTCCGAGGCAGGTATTATATTCGGAACATTTTACTGAAGCGTGCTCCCTTTCAGCAGCTCTGCATCAGACTGAGGGCACATAAACTATGTAAGTCTTTCTCGGATTTCTCCACTGTGATATCAAACAAAAGCCTTTATGGTCAATGGAGCCAGTTCACCCCTTCCTGGTTTGGACAGGCCAGGTGGGCAATGTTCTTGAACTACAGATCACAGTGCTCATACTTTCTGCAGTAGTAGTATTTTTGAAGTGGTCACAGTTGTTTTGTTGTTTTCATCACAGATTCATGAAATCAGCCGTTTTCAGCAACCATGCAAACGCCACTCCTAAAAGTCCTGAGCAGGCCCTTATAAAGAAGATGAAGCAGATCAGTCGGTTTCCATTCAGAAGGGAAAATGAAGGTCAGTGACAACAAGAATGAGGTTCTTCCAGATGTTCCAGACAGCTGGAGACTCCACTTTACAGATGGTTTGAATGCAGTCGTTTAAATGAATGTCTGAACTCTGCTGATGTGTGTGTTTGCAGTATTTGTGCTGGAATACTTTCATAAAAATCTCTGGTGTGGTTTTCTGCTCTTCATGGTCTCTGTAATCGGAACTGCAACGTACTTCAGAACTGGTGTAGGGGTGAGTAAAGACTCCAAAGTACCTATAATTCACTGTATGTTCAGTAACTGAATAGATCAGATTGACTGAAGAAAGGCTTAATATAAAGAAGGAAGCATTTGACGTATAACTGATCTGCAGATCTGGACCTGGATCATCAGATGATCAGGATGACCAGCCCTTTTACTTGTAGCGGTACTTTTCCAGGAGTTCTCATACAGTCCCTTTTTTTATATCCAAATTAGGACCACCATGCGGTTGCAGTGTTGGCTGTTTTCAGTCTTTTGTTCTCCGTCTGGGTGATGTGGTCTGGGGCCTTCCCTCGGCGCCTTGTGGTAGACAGCCAAAAGCAGGAGTACAGGTATTATGTTCGGAACATTTTACTGAAGCGTGCTCCCCTTCAGCAGCTCTGCATCAGACTGAGGGCACATAAACTACTTAAGATTTATCCACTGTGCAAAAAGATGAAGATGATGAGCAGTTTTTAATTCTGGAGGGAAAATGAAGGTCAGTGACAACAAGAATGAGGTTCTTCCAGATGTTCCAGACAGCTGGAGACTCCACTTTACAGATGATTTGAATGCAGTCGTTGAAATGAATGTCTGAACTCTGCTGATGTGTGTGTTTGCAGTATTTGTGCTGGAGGGCACATAAACTACTTAAGTCTTTCTAAGATTTATCCACTGTGCAAAAAGATGAAGATGATGAGCAGTTTTTAATTCCGGACAGCTGGAGACTCCACTTTACAGATGATTTGAATGCAGTCGTTGAAATGAATGATTTATCCACTGTGATATCAAACCAAAGCCTTTATGGTCAATGGAGCCAGTTCACCCCTTCCTGGTTTGGAAAGGCCAGGTGGGCACTGTTCTTGAAGTACAGATCACAGTGCATACAGTTTCTTTTTTTTATATCCAAATTAGGACCACCATGCGGTTGCAGTGTTGGCTGTTTTCAGTCTTTTCTTCTCCGTCTGGGTGATGTGGTCTGGTGCCTTCCCTCGGCGCCTTGTGATAGACAGCCAAAAGCAGGAGTACGGGTATTATGTTCGGAACATTTTACTGAAGCGTGCTCCCCTTCAGCAGCTCTGCATCAGACTGAGGGCACATACACTATGTAAGTCTTTCTAAGATTTATCCACTGTGCAAGAAGATGAAGATGATGAGCAGTTTTTAATTCCGGAGGGAAAATGAAGGTCAGTGACAACAAGAATGAGGTTCTTCCAGATGTTCCAGACAGCTGGAGACTCCACTTTACAGATGATTTGAATGCAGTCGTTTAAATGAATGTCTGAACTCTGCTGATGTGTGTGTTTGCAGTATTTGTGCTGGAATACTTTCATAAAAATCTCTGGTATTTGTTTTCTGCTGTTTATGGTTTACTTCAGCACTGGTGCGGGGGTGAGTAAAGACTCCAAAGTACCTATAATTCTCTGTATGTTCAGTAACTGAATAGATCAGATTGACTGAAGAAAGGCTTAATATAAAGAAGGAAGCATTTGATGTATAACTGATCTGCAGATCTGGAACTGGATCATCAGATGATCAGGATGACCAGCCCTTTTACTTGCAGCAGTACTTTTCCAGGAGTTCTCATACAGTCTCTTTTTTTTATATCCAAATTAGGACCACCATACGGTTGCAGTGTTGGCTGTTTTCAGTCTTTTGTTCTCCGTATGGCTGATGTGGTCTGGTTCCTTCCTTCGGCGCCTTGTAATAGACAGCCAAAAGCTGGAGTATGGGTATTATGTTCGGAACATTTTACTGAAGCGTGCTCCCCTTCAGCAGCTCTGCATAAGACTGAGGGCACATAAACTACTTAAGTCTTTCTAAGATTTATCCACTGTGATATCAAACCAAGCCTTTATGGTCAACGGAGCCAGTTCACCCCTTCCTGTTTGGAAAGGCCAGGTGGGCACTGTTCTTGAAGTACAGTTCACAGTGCTCACAGTTTCTGCAGTAGTAGTATTTTTGTAGTGGTCATAGTTGTTTTTTGTTTTCATCACAGAATCATGAAATCAGCCGTTTTCAGCAACCGTGAAAACGCCACTCCTAAAAGTCCTGAGCAGGCCCTTATAAAAAAGATGATGCAGATCAGTCGGTTTCCATTCAGGAGGGAAAATGAAGGTCAGTGACAACAAGAATGAGGTTCTTCCAGATGTTCCAGACAGTTGGAGACTCCACTTTACAGATGATTTGAATGCAGTCGTTTAAATGAATGTCTGAACTCTGCTGATGTGTGTGTTTGCAGTATTTGTGCTGGAATACTTTCATGAAAACCTCTGGTATAGTTTTCTGCTGTTTATGGTTTACTTCAGCACTGGTGCTGGGGTGAGTAAAGACTCCAAAGTACCTATAATTCTCTGTATGTTCAGTAACTGAATAGATCAGATTGACTGAAGAAACGTTTAATATAAAGAAGGAAGCATTTGACGTATAACTGATCTGCAGATCTGGACCTGGATCATCAGATGATCAGGATGACCAGCCCTTTTACTTGCAGCGGTACTTTTCCAGGAGTTCTCATACAGTCCCTTTTTTTACATCCAAATTAGGACCACCATGCGGTTGCAGTGTTGGCTGTTTTCAGTCTTTTGTTCTCCGTCTAGGTGATGTGGTCTGGGGCCTTCCCTCGGCGCCTTGTGGTAGACAGCCAAAAGCAGGAGTACAGGTATTATGTTCGGAACATTTTACTGAAACGTGCTCCCCTTCAGCAGCTCTGCATCAGACTGAGGGCACATAAACTATATAAGTCTTTCTAAGATTTATCCACTGTGCAAAAAGATGAAGATGATGAGCAGTTTTTAATTCCGGAGGGAAAATGAAGGTCAGTGACAACAAGAATGAGGTTCTTCCAGATGTTCCAGACAGTTGGAGACTCCACTTTACAGATAATTTGAATGCAGTCGTTTCAATGAATGTCTGAACTCTGCTGATGTGTGTGTTTGCAGTATTTGTGCTGGAATACTTTCATGAAAACCTGATATGGTTTTCTGCTGTTCATGGTTTACTTCAGCACTGGTGCTGGGGTGAGTAAAGACTCCGAAGTACCTATAATTCACTGTATGTTCAGTAACTGAATAGATCAGATTGACTAAAGAAAGGTTAAATATAAAGAAGGAATCATTTGACATAAAATTAATCTGCAGATCTGGAACTGGATCATCAGATGATCAGGATGACCAGCCCTTTTACTTGCAGCAGTACTTTTCCAGGAGTTCTCATATAGTATCTATTTTATATTCAAATTAGGACCACCATACGGTTGCAGTGTTGGCTGTTTTCTGTCTTTTCTTCTCCGTATGGCTGATGTGGTCTGGAGCCTTCTGTCGGCATCTTGTAATAAGACGGCCAAAAGCAGGAGTACGGGTATTTTCTTCGGCACATTTTACTGAAGAGTGCTCCCCTTCAGCAGCTCTGCTTCAGACTGAGGGTACATAAACTATGTAAGTCTTTCTCAGATTTATCCACTGTGATATCAAACCAAAGCCTTTATGGTCAATGGAGCCAGTTCACCCCTTCCTGGTTTGGACAGGCCAGGTGGGCACTGTTCTTGAAGTACAGATCACAGTGCTCACAGTTTCTGCAGTAGTAGTATTTTTGTAGTGGTCATAGTTGTGTTTTTGTTTTCATCACAGAATCATGAAATCAGCCATTTTTAGCAACCTTGAAAACGCCCTTCATGAAAGTCCTGAGCAGGCCCTGATTAAGAAGATGAAGATGTTTCTCTCATCCAGGTAGTTGAAGCGGAGTGTCTGGGCTAGTCTCCTACCCTGGCAATTCAGTAACTGTGAAAAGAAAGTAGTGTAAGATACACACATATCTACAGGTGTTACTGGTTTGCTTTAAAAAAAAATAATTTTCATTGAAAAATCAACTACAAACTTAATTATACTTTAATTTTTATATTGAATAAAAATGTTTATTATGTAACATCAAATACCAAAAACCCTGGTTCACCATTTTAGAATCTTCCATTTTTCAGATGCACTAGTGTGTGCTACAATTCCCATTAATGAATAACAATATAAGTATAAGTAAATAACATAGTATAAAATGTAATAATAAAATTCAATTAAATAATAATTTAATTTGTGGTTCATATTCAGGCTAATTTATGCAGACTGCATTGATTTGTTCTGTACCTCACTGGTGTTCATAAATCTGCTGAGTCCAATAGCGTCCATCTCCTTTCTCATTAGGGTCAGTCTAAACTTGACCTTTCACTGGGCTGAAAAAGAATAGTATAGTATATAGAATATATAAGAGTAGTAATACTATTACTGCTAAAACTAAACAGCTGCAGTACAAAACAGACAACAGCTCACCACAAAGGGGAAGGCAGTCTGGTGGACTGAATTTACAATGATGTTGAGGGAATGGGGGGCAGGCCCAGTATGCAAATAGATGGCCAGAAGCCAACGGGAAAGGTGTGAGTTTTACTCATCAAGATTGTACAAAAACATAAGACACTCTCTCCATAGGGTCTCCATATTTCACTGGAACAACTCAATGCAGTCAGTCAGCCTGTATAACTCTCAGTATAAAGTTATGTTTTTGTTTTTTATTTTTTACAAAAGTGCCAAGAGTAATTTGCAGAAGCATTTCCTGTTATTAAAATGCACCTCATTACAGTCTCAAAGTATTAAGAAAATAAGGGATGCAGTTGTCTGTAGCCTCATGGAGTACCTTGGAGAACACCAAAAAGACCTCTTCCATGACTGCTAGGTATGTTATTATATTATTAATCAACTTGAGGTATTCACAGGGTTACACATATGATTGCCCTTAACGTAAACTATTGTTTCATTTTTATATCAATTACAGAACTGTAACATCAGGGTATTCCCTGCCCTTTACTTAATTGTATGTTTATTATTATTTAAACACACATTGTTTGGTATCTTTCTAGTGTAATATTTGTTAAACATTAACATTAAACAACAACTTGTCAAGCAAAATTCCTGATCACATATGTAATTCTTAACATGTAAGACCTATATTGCAAATATGAAGATGAGTAACACAATTATTAAAATCTGAATGGTTCACCCCTTTATTCAGGTGGTCTAAGGGCAGATGTTATACATTCATTTTATGATTACACATTTCTGTCCTGCAGGTAGTGGTCTGATCCATCATGAATATTTTTAGATGTGTAGCAATGGGTTAGATTGATAAATGTTTTATTGTGGGACACTGGGGTCAGCCATTCAGGTTTTGCCTTTAATTTGTACTAGTATGCTGAAGAATACAAACAAATGTTTATTTAGAAATTAATATAGCATAAATATATTGTTAAAATTGTTCAATTGTAATATATTGCGTTTGTTAAACGTTGAATGGGTGTGGAAACAAAACCAAAGTGTGTATGCTGTTAATGGGATTGAGTATTCAAACGTTTTCTGGAGCTTGAAGAACAAAGCTGCTCATGAATGTCCACAGCCTTTAATGTAAGCTAAATTAACTAATGAACTGTTTTACCCATATTAGGACACACACTGTTTTCTTGTGTAACGTTTTTTTCTCCCCTCCTGGATATGGCTATATCAAGAATCTTTTGTTGTAGCTGACTATGCATAGAAAAGGACATTTTGTACTTTTTTATTATTAGTATTGTATCCTGTGTCTGATTATTTATAGATCATATGTTACTCACTTATTATGGTCATTTGTTGTGAAACGTATTGAGAAATGTTAAATAGACTTTACTTTTTTATTATAATGTGTCAAACATGTTACATTTAGGTAATTTTCATACAAAATATGGGGTGAAATCTACCCAAACAAACTAAGTGCAATTTGTCACCTCAATTATAAGTAGATTCTATATGTTGAACTTTTCCTGAAACGTGATTGTTAGTAAAGAAGACAAGGAGACGGACAGAGCGCAGAGTAGTGGCAGTTAAAAGTGGTCCGAAAATGAGAGGCGTCATTTTTTCTTTAAACTTCTTAAGAAGTCTGAGATATATTTTTCAAAAGAACTGACAAATCACAAACAGCTAATCACGACGAGCCTTTAAATAGGCTGAGAGATGAATTTTCTTCATGATCGAGGTGAAGAGGAAAAATCAGTTTATTTGTACTTCTGGGTGCATATGTAACGACCACCGTTTGGCCATCAAGCAGTCAGACACAAGGCTCGCTTTCCGCTGTTTATTCTGAAAAGATATAAAGATTTTAGAGTGTGTTCATCTTCTCTTGTCTTAGACGGCTGCAGACCACACAAGCGTCCATCTCAGAGCTCTCACTCATCTGACCTTACAGTATTTCTTTTAACACAGCAATTTTCATAGTCCCAGAACAGGCACGAGATCATATAGTTTGTTCACATTATAAAAAACCCAAAACTACAGAGAAAAGTGATTATTTTCTTATTGCACAAAAGAACAAACTGCAGAACTAATAAACCCTCTTAGTGCTGCGTGGCTAGCAGCAGCAACATGCACTGCGCATTTCTGGAGGGGACAGATTAGGGAGCACATACCTGAGACAGATTTTATAGTGTTCATCTTCTCTTGTCTTACACGGCTGCAGAGCACACAAGCTGAACATCTAAAAAAATGAAATGAGCAGAAATGAGAGGTTTATTTATTTTCATAATCCGACTTTGCTGTCGAGAGGAAGTTTAGGCTAGCACTAGCTATTTTGCTACCATGGCTCAGTTAGCTGAAGCACATGTCTGAGCAGTAATTCGATAAAAACAGCATTTATAAGCACAACTACACTCTGAAAATTCACCACCTGCTCATATAATGTGTTAGAACAATGTTTTATAGAATTAATAACGAATTAAATTCAATTAAATTATGTACTAATGAGGAACTTCAGCAGCTACACACCGTCCATCTCAGAGCTCTCACTCATCTGACGGAGGGACGCAGCAGCAGAGGGGCGTAGTCTGCAGTGACGTCACAGCAAGAGAAGAAAAGCTCCCTAAAAATAATTGTAAGCTTTTTTTAATAAAGACATAAATCACTATTTACATTTGTCCTGAACCCTTTTTTACCAAAAATGGGGTCATTTTGGTGAAACTTAATATTTTATTAAGTGTTTAATGTAACTCTGTTACACATAGACTAGTTTAATAAAATTCATACAACTACCTAAACCTAACAGATTTTCTATCCATGCACCAGAACAACTAAACAACATTTTCATCAATCGCCATGTCATTCAATACTGCGACGTCAGCACTCTAGTGCACATGCGAGATGCTGTGCTGATTCACAAACATACAGCACCAAACAACCGCAAACCAGAATATACGGCATTTCAATCACTGCTGTACTCGACAGCCAGCATCAGACTACGATCAATCAGCTTATGCTGCAGTTAAACACTGTCTTTGAGGGGGAAACTTGATAGCTAAAACACTGATATATTCAAAAACATTGCAGAACATATAATGGTTTTTGGTAATACCATAGAGCAACCAGGCACATATGACCATAATAGAATTTAGGGGCTGCAGACAAAGATCTTGGGCAGCAGAATTCTTCACAGAAAATATCATATCGTGGTCAGCAGTGAAAGAAGTGAAGCCACTCAACCGCCTTCAGTTTCAGAAATCTTAAGCAAAAAGATTGAAAGTAAGTTCTATGCGGATCTGGACCTTTTCTGAAAAGTGATCATCAGTGAAGAAGACAAGGAGACGGAGACACTGCAGAGTAGTGGAAGTAATAAGTGGACAGAAAGGAAAGCCAACGTTTCATCTTTAAATTTGAGGTGAAGCCCTTAAAATGCAAATATTTATTTTTCGAAAAAACGAACAAATCACGAATAACAATTCCTGACGAGCCTTTAGAAAGGCTGAGAATTGCCTAGTCTGGACGACGATGGTGAAGAGGCAAAACTGTATTTGTTTTCACCTAGGTGTACAGACTAATTTAAGAATAATAAATTCATCTACCTCCACGGAAAATATTATTTTTTTATTAAAGGGAACAACAAAAAAGTTTTAATCAAACTCCATTCCATTCCATTAGATGACGTCCGTCCTCTTCTGCGCATGCGAGGTGCAATGCTGTATGCAGTGTATGCAGCATTTCAAACACGTGTATAGTGGAAAGCCAGCACCAAACCATTCAAAATCAGCAAATGTTGAGTTTAGAACAAGCTTTTAACCAAAACCTTTGTTAAAATCAAAATCACAAGGCATTTTTTATTATTTTCTTCAAAGTCAAAAGTTTAAATACATTACATTAGTATTTGGTACTATTGGCCTTAGACTGTATGACTTGGGTCAAATGTTTTGGATATCTTTCCACAAGCTTCTCACAATAGTTGGCAGGAATTTTGGCCCATTCCTCCTGACAGAACTGGTGTAACTGAGCCATGTTTGTAGGCCGACTTGCTCGCACATGCCTTTTCAGCTTTGCCCATATATTTTCAATAGGATTGAGATCAGAGATTTGTGAAGGCCACTCCAAAACACTGACTTTGTTCTCCTTAAGCCACTGTGTAACCAGTCTGGCAGTATATCTCGGGTCATTGTCCATTTGGAAGACCCATTTGCGCCCAAGCTTTAACTTCCTGGCTGATGTCTTGAGATGTTGCTTCAGTATTTCCACATAATGTTCTTTTCTCATGATGCCATCTATTTTGTGATGTGCACCAGTCCTTCCTGCAGGAAAATAAACCTGCAACATGATGCTGCCACTCCCGTGTTTCACAGTTGAAATTGAAGGTGCTCTTCTCTTAACAATGGCTCCCCCTCCTGGCCTCAGTTTGTTTTGCACATGGCCCAAGCCACATGCGTCTGTGCTTCCCCTCTATGCTCTGTCCTCCACCTATGAACAACACTTGAAGCTCATCTGAAGACTCAATAGGACTCTTTTTAAGTACTGTTTTCAGAATGTAGTTGAGAAGTCTGTTACCTAGCCTTAGTTCTGAGCCTAAGCATTGTCCAGCTCTTCTGTGTTTTGGACCTTTGTTTTGTTTATGTTTCTGATGTATGGATCTGCCCTTCATCTACCTGCCTATCTGTGCTTTAACATACACCTGCCCTGATCATGAGAATGGTAAAGACTTTAACACATCAACTCTGCACATGCAGCCTGCCTCACTCAATTCATTCCACCTCTGTATTCGATAAGACTATGTTTCCAAGCCATGTTTCTAGTTTAGTCAGCCACCACTATACCTTGAGCTGAGCAAGTCTTAGAGGTGCCACATTATCTAAAGTAGTGTAAAAACTATTCTTTAAGCATTCGGTTATAAAATCTCATTCTGAAGCATTGGATGAAGCATTGTATGAAAGTCTGGAAGGCTATGAATAAAACTACTAGATCTTATATTACGCTTGGCATAATAGTGTGGAGATATATTACAATATATTACAACTAAAATAAAGTTCATAAGAGATGAAACAGTGATCTAACACTACTGTGGCCTAAGGAAGAACAGCTGTATTGTCTATGCTTACACAGCAAGGGTCAGAATGATGTCACCAGTCTGGTTGTGGTAGTTAGTAGGTCTGTTTATATTTTGACTGAAGTTACATACTAATGCTGTTCTCAGAGGTTGCTGTTCTTTATCAACGTGACCATTAAAATACCCTACAGCTATTCATTTGCCAGTAGACACCACTATGTTTTAAGAGATACAGGGGGCTACAAAGGCTGCTCAAAAGTAGAACACTTGTCTAAGCCTAACTAGAGTTAAAATGAACAACATTATTATACAGAATGCTGCGTATTTATAATATAGGCTAATAGGTTTAAAGGGGAGTTCAACCAGTTGTTCAAAATTACTGCATAATTCAGTTGATTAGATGGAAGCAAAGATGGAGCAATTGAATCACTGGGGATCCCAAATTAATCCCAATGTCAACACAAATATAGTCACATCAAATCATAAATGTCCAAACCCAGCAGTGGATCTCAGATCTGCAATTCTAATGATGGTATAATAACTGTACATCTGAAAACATTCTCTCTCTAGCATTATGTGACATTCATAACTGCTTCACATAACTTCCAGTGATGAAGATTTTAGAGGCAATAACTTGTTCAGTCACCATTACCATGAACTATTTTAATCCTGTAGGTTGTTTTAGAATCTCAGTAATTCACTCATGCAAACATTTGAAACCATTTCTGGTAAGATGGCATTATTACTATTTAATGACTAATATATTATTGATAGTAATTGAATTAATAATAACTAACTTTTGCTGTTCACACAAGCACTGGATTAAACACAACAAAAAGAACGCTAATGTCAGGCCCTTGTTATCACCTCTCCCCCGGGGCGATCCCTATTTCTGTTTATGTTGCCCTGTTCTTTATTGTCTTGTATTGTCCATCCCTGCAAGTGTTTCCTTGTTTTCACTACCATGCCTGACCAGGCATGACAGCTAATGAAATATTCAGATGACCGCGGTCTTTTAGTGACTGGTGTTTGGGTGCTAAACCCTCTTTTGAGTGACTGTAAATACTGTGGAAAAATATACTGTTAGTTGAGGAGCAGTTAATATTTGTCTTACATGCAGTAAACCTGCATAAAACCAGAGTTTTGGATGAAACTGCAATTTTGGTTAATGTGGGTTACCTTGATCAGATTAGCTAGTACTTGATGAAGTGCACCTACATGATTTTGTGTCTTTAAACTGGGAGAGTCAGATATCTATCTTAGTCACTGTGTATCTAAAAACATCATTCATGAATGAAGACTGTAGGAACTTGGCATTATTTAGGCTGTATTTTTATTAAAATTATGATTTACTAACTGAGGAATAGGTGTTGCACCTGGACATCCTTATTCTGTTCTGCAAATATGGGTGGAGCATACCCAAACTGACACTCAAACTGGGACAGACCCATGGATGAATGTCATGAGGTGTAGTATGCGTTACTCTACCCACAACAGGCATTCTGATCAGGAAGAGGGGTTAGCGAGGGCCGGACACTGTAGGGAGTGCTCCAAGTCTTCATTGACCCTCTAGGTCTGGCCATTTGATTGGGGGTGGAAACCTGATGAGAGGCTTGCTTCCACCTTTAGTAACCTGCAAACCCATCTGGCAAATTGGGGTGCCCTTTACAGGGGGTGCCCTGTCTAATAACTCATCCTAAGCAAACCCATGGGCTCGGACATGCTAAAGTTATAGCATGGCTGTTTCCCTGGACGACAGGAGTGTCGGTAGAGCAATAAACTTGCTTGCCTTAGACAAGTAGTCAACCATGACAAAGATCACGGTAATGCCCCTGGGAAGAGAGCAACACCGTGGCAAGGTCTATGGAGACATGAGACAATGGGCCAGAGAGGATGGATAACAGGTGGAGCAAACCTGCCAGTTCAGTTCCGGGATCCTTGTTGCAGGTACATACCTTACAAGCTGCCACGTAGGCCCATAACTCTTGGTCCAAGCATGGTAACCAGATCCTTAATGTACAGACAACCTACAGGTGTGCTATGAAGGGGAAAATTGCCCCAACTGCAGCACCTGGTCTTTAATGGCAGCACAGCCAATCACAAGTGCCACCTCCCAGATCTGACTCATTCCTAGGGGCCCGCCATACTGTGGCTTCTACGCTAAGCTGGATGGGAGATGCTATGCGGGCCTTGGGTACTGTGGTTGCTGGCGGCTGTTCCTTAGGGGAGGCCTCCTACTGGCGGAAGAGAGCATCAGCATTGTTCCACCCAGACCTGTACGAAGATGCAAAGTCAAACAGGGTGAAGAACAGTGCCCAACTGGCCTTTCCAAACCAGGAAGGGGTGACTGGCTCCATTGTGCCACCACTCCTCTAAGGCCAGTATGCGATCAGCAACTCATGATCACCCACATGGTAACTGAGACGTCTTCTAATTCAAGTTCGCCTGGACATCTTCGTAGTCCGAGGACACTAAAGATAGGGATTTTAGACTCGCAGGCTGAGAACCTATGCCTTGAAGCCCGGTGGACCAGCTCCAAGACGCGGTGGGTCTGTTTAATGAGACCAGGAGCAACCAGAAAGCCCTGGCTAGTGCAGCATCAATAACATTCTCAGCTGCCTCTGAGTTAAAGAAGGCATGTAAAATGCTATTGATGACAGATGTTATAAAAATCAGCTTTACAGAAATCCAGGTCCAGACCCCTAGTGAGCAAGCCAAGGGCAACAGTGGCAAGGAAAAACTCCCTAAATGCATTAGGAAGAAACCTTGAGAGGAACCAAGACTCAAAAGGGGAACCTATCCTCCTCTGGTCGACACTGGATAGCAAGCCAATAACATCTAACAGCACTCTGCCAGCCTGACCTTCTGATCACCTACTGGTCTCATACTCACCTGTATGCCATCTCCAGCAATCAGCACACACCGTGAGAACACTTACTAGAGTCTCTAGCATCTGGCTCAGGGCCAGTGTTCAGTGTTTCTGGGGCTGATTTAAGCTCTGCATTTTACACTGGCAATATTTTGGGGCGTATGCCAATGCGTAGATGAGGCCTACGCCATGCGATGTTTCTATCATCCAGGTAGTTGAGACCGAGTGTCTTGGCTAGTCTTCTACCCTGGCAATTCAGTAACTGTGAAAAAAGAGAAGTAGTGTAAGGCACACACAGAAATAATCATATCTACAGGTGTTACTGGTTTGCTTTCATTGAAAAAATCAACTACAAACTTAATTATATTTTATTTATAATGTAATATCAGATACCAAGAACCCTGGTTCACTATTTTAGAATCTTGTATTTTTGAGATGCACTAATGTGTGCTACAATTCCCCTTAATGAATAACATGTAGTATAAAATCTTTTAATTTGTGGTTTATTTTCAGGCTAATTTATGTCTGAATTGATTTGTTCTGTACCTCACTGGTGTTCATAAATCTGCTGAGTCCAATGGCTTCCATCTCCTGTCCCATTAGGATCAGTCTAAACTTCACCTTTCCCTGGGCTGAAAAGGAATAGACAGACATATGGTCTCATAAAGCCATGCAATTTACTCCCCAAAATATGAATCAGCACATTAACAGACTAATGAAACAGACTGAACACTTCAAGAAGCTCTTCTATCATCTGATGCATAAAGTGATTAGTGAGAACAGAGAAAGGAGCTTCCATAAAGGCTTTGGTTTGATATTTGATTTCTGATAAATCAGAGAAAGACTTACATAGTGTATGTGCCCTCAGTCTGATGCAGAGCTGCTGAAGGGGAGCACGCTTCAGTAAAATGTTCCGAACATAATACCCGTACTCCTGCTTTTGGCTGTCTATCACAAGGCGCCGACGGAAGGCCCCAGACCACATCAGCCATACGGAGAAGAAAAGACTGAAAACAGCCAACACTGCAACCGTATGGTGGTCCTAATTTGGATATAAAAAGACACTGTATGAGAACTCCTGGAAAAGTACTGCTGCAAGTAAAAGGGCTGGTCATTCTGATCGTCTGATGATCCAGGTCCAGATCTGCAGATCAGTTATACGTCAAATGCTTCCTTCTTTATATTAAGCCTTTCTTCAGTCAATCTAATCTATTCAGTTACTGAACATACAGTGAATTATAGGTACTTTGGAGTCTTTACTCACCCCCGCACCAGTGCTGAAGTACGTTGCAGTTCCAATTACAGAGACCATGAAGAGCAGAAAACCATACCAGAGGTTTTCATTAAAGTATTCCAGCACAAATTCTGCAAACACACACATCAGCAGAGTTCAGACATTCATTTAAACGACTGCATTCAAATCATCTGTAAAGTGGAGTCTCCAACTGTCTGGAACATCTGGAAGAACCTTATTCTTGTTGTCACTGACCTTCATTTTCCCTCCTGAATGGAAAACTGCTGCTCTTCTTCATCTCCTTTATCAGGGCCTGCTCAGGACTTTCATGAAGTGTGTTTTCAAGGTTACTGAAAACGGCTGATTTCATGATTCTGTGATGAAAACAAAAAAACAACTATGACCACAACAAAAATACTACTACTGCAGAAACTGTGAGCACTGTGATCTTCTTATTGGAAAACCTGATGAGTTACCTGAACTCAAATTGTTTGATCAAGCCAATTGCAATTTAAGTTCAACAGCATTTCTTTTGTAACATTATTTAAGTTTAAATTACATCATGGACTGAACTAAACACAAATTAGGAACTGGTAAGTGTTTTATGAAGGTAACTAAAGGAAGTGAGTTTTAATTACTCTGCTTATGTTGATATTATGTTTAATAATTTTCAACTGGATTGCAGAGGAGAACAATGAGAATCATAATCCAGCACAGTTTACTGATCTCTCTGCTCTACCAACCCTAAACCCTAAACTAAACAAGGATTAACAAAATCCACCTTTGATTATTTTCATCACTAAAACCAAGCAGCTGCAGCACAAAACAGGCAACAGCTCACCACATAGGAGAAGGTAGTCTGGAGGAATGAATTTACAATGATGGTGAGGGAATGGGGGGCAGCATGCAAATAGATGGTGCCAGAAGCCAATGGGAAAGGTGTGAGTTTTACTCATCGAGATTGTACAAAAACATAAGTCACTCTCTAAAGGTCTCCATATTTCACTGGAACAACTCAATTCAGTCAGTCAGCCAGTATAATTCAACTGAATAAATTTACTTTAACTCAAAATATGACGACAAACTGATCTTACACAAATGAACTGAGTGTGTATCTCAACTATTCATTTTAGAGTTAGTTTAAGGTAATCAGCTTAAGTTATCCCAACTGTCTAGTATTTCAGTTATGGTGCGTTAATAAATTCAGTAAGAAGTGCAGTTAGGCTTTACAGAGCTACAGTTTGAGCAGCACTAAACTACAGCAGCCATGTCTTCATCTTCATGTGTTCCTCAGTGACAAGCAGTGGAAACTTAACTCTGAATAGAGAACACACACTGAAGCTGCTGAGTGAGTAAGTGAGTGAGTTAGTTAGTGTTTGTTGTGTGTGTGTGTGTGTGTGTGTGCCCAAGCCCAAGCCCAACTGTTTACACTCTCCACACTGCTGGTGAACAGCCTGTGCTCTTTTTCTGGGTGAAGAGTCTATGATGTTTACTGAACGGTAGGTTCAGGGTTCGTCAAATATGAAGGCTCTTCTTCTGAGAGCCGGGTCGTGTTTTTCTGCTGCTGAAAGAATCCGGTTCTGGTTCTGATTTGAACTGGTTTAAATGTGGATCTTACCTTTTGTAGGAGGTCGTCCGATCCGGGTAAACAGAGAGAGTCTATACGAGCGTCCTGCTCCTCCAACTTCTGACCATCAACTAGAGCAGCATGGACACGCGCGCCTTTGTGACGTCATAGACACTCTGGTAACTACGGAAACCGTAAACGGCAGCTTTCCATGAATTAGCTGAGAATAATGAAGACACTGAAGACCCCCTGAATCATCTGTGTAGGACTTAAACAAAATTGAAGAGGACACAATCCACACTTACCAAATACCCAGACCACAGGACATGTCTCGTTAAATTGTGTTGTTACACTGTAAAATTTTTACAGGTTTTCCCAAAACAACTTCCCTGTGTTTACAAATGACAGGAAAACTAGAACTAGAGATAGCACCCCTAAATTGAGTCCCAGCTCCCATAAAGATTATTGGGGGAAAAATGTTTTTCTTTTAATGTTAATTTATCTCTGATAAGCTAAATAGATGTTAAAACCATAGTGAGTGTGTGGTCAAAACAATTATTTTAACAAGGAAAATACAGCGGTCCCCTTACTCCCCTTGCCAAAATGGTATGATCCAGCTTCTCTTTCTCTCAGTGCAGCATCGCGCAAACACACGGTTTTATTTGACTGCTGTCGTGTGTGTGTGTGTGTGTGTGTGTGTGTGTGTGTGTAGTACGTTATGCACTTTGAGTGTAGTCTGGAGTATTTTTGGACTTTATCACTGAGAACCAACACATTGCAGTCATTATCGGCAGTCCATATTTCTGCTGCACTCTTTATTCTGTTGTTGTTAGCTAGGAGTGACTATCTGAGTTTATATATATATATTTATCAGACTAATGATGCAGGTGGTTTGTTTACTGTTTATAAAGGAGTGAGAGAAGCTGTAGCTGCTGTGCCATTGGTTGACCTGTGTTATTAAAGCCAAGGTGCTAGAGCAGTGCTGTCTGTATGTGTGTAGCCCTCTGAAAATTTTTGTGGGCTGCACATAAATTTGTTGTGGTGATTTTTGTTTATTTCTGTATGGTAAAAAGGTATGAAAATGTTTGAAGGGGGTTAAAACATGTGAAAAGTTTCATAAAAGGCGTTAAAATATTTTCCAGAGTCTAAAATTATTTCATTCGCTAACTACAGCTGTCAATCATTGTGGTACTCAAATGTCCATTGGCTCTATGTAGGAGGGGCGGGATGTAGAGAGAGGAGGTGGTGAAAGGTACAACGCAGCTGCGGTGTGTGAGGGTGTAATGTGAAGCACGTTACATCCATTTATCTTTGTCAGGTCAGAAGTACCAGGTTGTCTAACTGAGAACTTGTACAAGCAACAAGACACGGCGTAAGGTAACGAGCCACGAGCCACTTCTGCTCGAAGTAAACAGTTTGGCCTCGAGGCGCAGCTGCTTAGCATAGCGTTAGCATCAGCGTCAGGGGCTACATGCTAAACAACGCAGTTCTCCGGAGTTTGCTCTCCCAGTGAACGGAAACAAGCTGGACTCCCGTTTCCGTTCCCGTTCACATTCCCAGCCCGGGAATGCCCAGATAGCGGGGCTGTCTACTAACTACCGGGAGCGTTCAGATCTCCTCTGACAACGTTGGACATCCCCCTATGCTGCGGTGAAGTCGGACAGCTCTCACTGCTGTTCGCCCCTCTTGTACGTAGAGTGAGTCCAGTGTTTCCCTGCGTTAAGACACGAAGCGGCCACAGGTAGTTTGAGGCCACACCGAAGACAAGCTGCGGTTCGGGCCGAGACTAGGGCTGCACCTAACGACTCTTTAAATAATCGATTAATCTGTCGATTATTTTTCTGATTAATCGATGATTAAATATGCATTTCCATGAACGTGGGAATTAAAAACAGAACACTGAATAACAGAGCAAATAAGTGTGTACAATCATTAAATAATGAGAGATTAAATTAATCAAATTTATTCATAAATTAAATAAAAGAAAAAGAAGTGCCTTGCTAATGTAAACACTGCACTGAATGTGAGTGAGGAGTGAGACAGGATGAATTGTCTTTAGTTTGTATGTAGTGTTTTCACTCATACTTAAAACTCGAAGCTTAATCATGAACTACCACCATTGTGTACAAGTTACATGTTTTTATAAAGCACATTTTAACACTGCTTAAGCGAATTAGACTGATTAATAAAGCCACACCCACACCCACACATACTCCATCACTGTCATTGTCCAGTCAGTAAGCTAAAAACAGCATGTGCCGTGCTGTGCCGGTTCACATAGTGTGAGCGTGCCGTTACGTTTCCTCACTTCAAAACGGAGCAAGCTCGGGGATGGTGTAGTGGCGTACCCTGCTGAGCTCCCTTCACCCTCATCCGTGACTCCAACATGTTTCTGTTTCAGGTGCTGTATCGTCATTGTGGTGCTCCCGTGCCAGGTCAAATCACTGTTGCAAAGCTTGCATGTTCCACACTTTTTAGTTGTGTGAAGCATGAAGTGCTCTCACACTTTTGAGGATTTTAAGCCGAACCTTCTTTTCTGCGTCGGTCGTGTTTAATTTTTTGGAATGTATTTACTTCTTGATGTTAAGCTTATTTTGAAGATTACGCCTCTGCTCTGGCTCGCTCTGTTCAACTCCCTCTTATTTATTTAGTTTTTAGTTAAATGCAGTGATTTATTTTTGTAAACACGTGTTTACTTCCTGCTTTGTAGATAGGGGGCGGGGTATGCTTTGGGCACGCACAGTTCATTTGCAGTGTGGACGTGGAGCAGTGTGGGTCTGCTCTGACTGTGAGACTGAGCACAGAAAAATATAAATGATAATACTGTGGTAAACATAGATGGTCACTTGGGGGGTCGCTTTGGAGTCTATTCTCTCATTTGCTGCACATATATACGGTAAAGTTAAAATGGCTTTCTTTCATTTACGCAACGTTGCTAAATTCCGCAGCATACCATCACAGGGGGATGCTGAGAAGATAAATCGCTTTATAAGCTCCAGCTTGTTCAGAATGCTGCTGCCAGATACTAACTAGAGCTAGAAAATTTGATCATATTAGTCTTTACACTGGTTACCAGTTAAACTTCCTGTAGATTATAAAATACTTCTAACATATAAATCTCTCAATGGTCTGGCCCCACATTATCTGGAGGAACTTTTTATGCCTTACAACCCTCCACGCACACTTCTCATGCAAGATGATGGCCTATTATCAGTCCCACGTATTAGAAAAAACAATGCAGGAGGAAGAGCGTTTTTTTTTTTAAACAACCTCCCTGTTAATATACAGGAATCCAACACACTCTCAGTCTTTAAATCTAGATTTAAAACGTTTCTCTTTACACAAGCTTTCAGATAACTCACCTGTTCTATGTTCTGTCCTGCTCTGATTACATTTCACCACTGTTCTGTCCCACTCTGATTACAGGCTTTCTATTACTATTGTTGTGGTTGTCTTTTCAGTGGTTAGAGCGCCGGGATATTGATAACAGGGTTGTGGGTTCGATTCCCGGGCTCGGCAAGCTGCCACTGTTGGGCCCTTGAGCAAGGCCCTTTACCCTCTCTGCTCCCCGGGCGCTGTAGTTGGCTGCCCACCGCTCTGGGTGTGTGTGTGTACTAACTGCCCCTAACACGTGTGTGTGTGTGTGTGTGTGTTCACTACCAGATGGGTTAAATGCGGAGGACACATTTTGCTGTACAGTGAAAAATACGTACACCTTTATCCTTTTTTTTTTATCCTCTTTAACTGTTTCTGCTACAGGTCACTTACTAAACGTAAACCTTCTTTTAATCTTCATCTTTTTGTCTCTCTCTCCCTCCATGTGCTGAGATGCCCTGCTGTCCAGTCTGGAGGAATCGATTCATCCATGTTCTGGAATCAGGCCTGTCCCTCTACTCAGCAGAGCTTTTGACAGAAGTCTCCTAACCCTATTTTTTTCTTTTTTTCCTTCCTTTCTCTCTCTCTTTGTCTCTGTCCAGCACCTACTCACTCATACATCATAACCTGTTCCGACATTAGTTATAGCCTTTCATTATCCATCTGTCTAGTTTTTCCTAGTCAAAAGGCATGTAAAATGCTTTTGATGACAGATGTTATAAAAATCAGCTTTACAGAAATCCAGGTCCAGACCCCTAGTGAACAAGCCAAGGGAAACAGTGGCAAGGAAAAACTCATTAAATATATTTTATTTAAATTATGATTTACTAACTGAGCAAAAGATGTTGCACTCTCTCTGGTAACGTTATTCAATTTAGGGTTATGGTGGCAATAGAGCACTTCCATAAGCTCTTGCTGGGGGATCCCCAGAACTCCCCAGGTGAACTAGAACCCCTGGGTTTAGCCTTTGTAGGAATCCCTTCCCAAGAATGACCCTTGATGTTCCCAACTGCAGGGCATTATCCTGCCTGACTGATCCTGCCTGACTGCAGTGGTGGGAAACAGGGGATGTCATAGAAGCGCCAGGCCAAACGGCAGTAACCCAAGAGACGACCCACTGCTGGACATCCTCTTTCTGTTCTGCAAATATAGGTGGAGCATAACTGTGAGAACTGTGATCTGTAGTTCAAGAACAGTGCCCACCTGGCCTGTTCAAACCAGGACAGGGTGAACTGGCTCCATTGACCATAAAGACCACATAAGCCACATGATGAAGAAAAGACTGAAAACAGCCAACACTGCAACCGTATGGTGGTCCTAATTTGGATACAAAAAGACACTGTATGAGAACTCCTGGAAAAGTACTGCTGCAAGTAAAAGGGCTGATCATCCTGATCGTCTGATGATCCAGTTCCAGATCTGCAGATCAGTTATACGTCAAATGCTTCCTTCTTTATATTAAGCCTTTCTTCAGTCAATCTGATCTATTCAGTTACTGAACATACAGTGAATTATAGGTACTTTGGAGTCTTTACTCACCCCCGCACCAGTGCTGAAGTACGTTGCAGTTCCGATTACAGAGACCATGAAGAGCAGAAAACCATACCAGAGGTTTTCATTAAAGTATTCCAGCACAAATACTACAAACACACACATCAACAGAGTTCAGACATTCATTTAAACGACTGCATTCAAATCATCTGTAAAGTGGAGTCTCCAACTGTCTGGAACATCTGGAAGAACCTCATTCTTGATGTCACTGACCTTCATTTTCCCTCCTGAATGGAAAACTGCTGCTCTTCTTCATCTCCTTTATCAGGGCCTGCTCAGGACTTTCATGAAGTGCGTTTTCAAGGTTACTGAAAACGGCTGATTTCATGATTCTGTGATGAAAACAAAAAAACAACTATGACCACAACAAAAACACTACTACTGCAGAAACTGTGAGCACTGTGATCTTCTTATTGGAAAACCTGATGAGTTACCTGAACTCAAATTGTTTGATCAAGCCAACTGCAATTTATGTTCAATAGTATTTCTTTTGTAACATTAAGTTTAAATTACATCATGGACTGAACTGAACACAAACTAGGAACTGGTAAGTGTTTATGAAGGTAACTAAAGAAGGTGAGTTTTAATTACTCTGCTTATGTTGATATGTTTAATAATTTTCAACTGGATTGCAGAGGAGAACAATGAGAATCATAATCCAGCACAGTTTACTGATCTCTCTGCTCTACCAGCCCTACACCCTAAACTAAACAAGGATTAACAAAATCCACCTTTGATTATTTTCATCACTAAAACAAAGCAGCTGCAGCACAAAACAGGCAACAGCTCCCCACATAGGAGAAGGTAGTCTGGAGGAATGAATTTACAATGATGGTGAGGGAATGGGGGGCAGGCCCAGTATGCAAATAGATGGTGCCAGAAGCCAATGGGAAAGGTGTGAGTTTTACTCATCAAGGTTGTACAAAAACATAAGACACTCTCTAAAGGTCTCTAAAAGGGTGAAGAGTCTATGATGTTTACTGAACGGTAGGTTCAGGGTTCGTCAAATATGAAGGCGCTTCTTCTGACAGCCGGGTCGTGTTTTTCTGCTGCTGAAAGAATCCGGTTCTGGTTCTGATTTTAACTGGTTTAAATGTGGATTTAACCTTTTGTAGGAGGTCGTCCGATCCGGGTAAACAGAGAGAGTCTATACGAGCGTCCTGCTCCTCCAACTTCTGACCATCAACTAGAGCAGAATGGACACATGCGCCTTTGTGACATCATAGACACTCTGGTAACTACGGAAACCATAAACCGCAGCTTTCCATTGAATTAGCTGAGAATAATGAAGACACTGAAGACACCCTGAATCATCTGTGTAGGACTTAAACAAAATTGAAGAGGACACAATCCACACTTACCAAATACCCAGACCACAGGACATGTCCCGTTAAATTGTGTTGTTACACTGTAAAATTTTTACAGGTTTTCCCAAAACAACTTCCTTGTGTTTACAAATGACAGGAAAACTAAATTAGACTAAAAATGAAAATATTGAAAAGTGTAATTTATCACAAAAACTATAAATTGAATATATTAACATTTGTTTTTGACAGCTTTTAGATGACAATCTTAACAAAACTAATTTTAAAAATAATCTATATTGACAAAAAAACAGAATCTTATTTCATTTTACAACATATCTTTAATTATGCTTAAATATACTTTTAATAATGCATATGAAAATATTTATCACTGTCAAACTCATAGAAAAACTGTTCATAATGTATGTAAAAATGCAAAGCACTGTCAAAAACATAAAAATACTTTTAATAATGCAATGGACGCTGATTGTTTTTGTTGGGGGGTTTAAAAAGTGTTCTCACATTTGTGACTATTTAGTTCAGAATGAAAGACATAGTGAAGTACTAATGTACCAAACGTACTAAAGTACTAACCTAGGCTTATTTTCTCATTCAGTCAGTGTACACAATGTCTTTGAAAAAGCCGCTAGTGGGAAGGACGTTATTAGCTTATCTCACCTGTGTTTACAATACAGACCAACGTGGCCATAAAACATTAGCCAATTTTGTTTTATATTGAAGTTTACTCATTTTATCAGATTTACCAAGAGGTTGGGTTGTTTTAGTCTAATCTCTTACTGTAGCATTCCCCATTTCAATTATGGTTTGAGACTTGACTGATGGTTCATGAAGTATTTATTGTTTGAAACCTTTGCACAAAGTCAGCTGAGCAATGATTACAGTAAACCACCGTAAGAGCTGAAAGGAAATAAAGAATACAATGAGAAGCTTGTCCATGTCTGCTTTGTTATTTAAACTTTCTCATATGATTAGCTTTAACCATATAATGTATGTAGGCCGATATAAACACGAACCAAAGCTCTAAAGGTACAGTACACCTACCTAAGTGTGTTGAAACTCATCCACATGCATGTAAATGACCCAGTGCACAGTACCTTTACCAGCTTTAACAAAAAGGCTGACAAGTTTCAAATTACACACAACTATT
The DNA here is from genome assembly GCF_030463535.1 of Salminus brasiliensis. NCBI lineage: Eukaryota > Metazoa > Chordata > Actinopteri > Characiformes > Bryconidae > Salminus > Salminus brasiliensis. The sequence goes on from NC_132879.1 coordinate 30,511,747, forward strand.
ACTGCATACTACATATATCGACTATATATGAGTTATTTTAGTGATATACTTTCACTATACACACCTTGTGCCTCTTCAAAGGGGGGCTTAAAAAACAGTCCTTGAGCACTACATGTGCACTTGTACTGGAGATTTTGCTTCTTCTACTACCGTGAATCTACTTTCCACCAATAACCGTCAAAAGTCTTCAAAATAAAAGTTCATTATTTTAGGTTCCTGAAGTCTATGCAAGTCACACAAAGCTTATTAACAAAAAACTAAAGAAATAAATAATAAAAATCTCTTGGGGTCATTTACAACGACTCTGTGACTGATTGGCATGACTGCTGTTTTGTTGCTTGATTTGTACTGATGTTTGTACACACATCCTGGATTGAAAAGCAACCGCACGATAACACACCATATTTATGAAACCATTCTCTGGTCAGAATACATCAGTCCTTATCATCACGTTTTCTCCTCCATCCTGTGAGGGTTCTAGTACAGTGAAATCAGTAGCAAGCACTTGCAAAGGTTCAGAGGCTTGGAGACTTCCCATCTGGAACTTTGCTTAACATGTTTTTACTTAACATGTACATCTTTGGCTATACAACACCTTTCACATATTTTACACCAATGTTCAATATATCTGTGCATATTGGGCCAGTAGCAATGACGCCTCACCAAGGTACAGGTGCGTTCAACAACCTGGTGCCAATAATTATTATGGAGCTGCTTCAATATGGTGTCCTTCAACTGATCTGGAAGTAAAACTAGCTTTAATGGCCACATGTGTACATCCTCAGTTTTCCTATATAAAATAATCTCCATTTCCACCACACAGTTTCATTGTCTCACAAGTTCTTGTACCTCAGATGCTGTAAGTTGCTGGCGCTCCCTTTGATTAGGTCTTTCTCCTCTTCTGCAGAATCCCAGGAATGATCCTATTACTGGGTCTGTCTTCTGAAGTACCTGCAGCTGAGACATAGAAAACTCAGGTAGTGTCTGCAAAGACAAGACCAAGGATAGCTCAGCATCAGGAAGTTGCTCTTTCTGTGCCATCCTTGCCTCCACTAGTATGGCTCTACCTATTGTGGTCAACTCCAAGTCAAGTCAAGTCAAGTCAAGTCAAGTGGGTTTATTGTCATTTCAACTACATACAGAGTACACAGTGAAACGAAACAACGTTCCTCCCGGACCATGGTGCAACATAGACAGTGCATACAAGACACAAGTGCAACACAAACAAACAAGTGCGGACAGACAACACAGTACAGACAGAGGATAATAAATAATGACTGTAGTGTGCAAGTTGTGCAATGTGCGATAAATAGAGTCCAGTGAGGTAGTAAAGTTATCAGTGCAAATGCTTGTGCAAAAAATGCTTCCCATGTTATCTGGGATAAATGGTTGGAAAGAGAGAGAGAGAGAGAGAGAGGGAGAGTGTAAGATATCAGTTCAGGAGTTGAGTTGTGTTGAGGAGTCTGATGGCTTGGGGGAAGAAGCTGTTGCAGAGTCTGGTCGTGTTGGACCGGATGCTGCGGTACCTTCTTCCTGATGGCAGGAGGGAGAACAGACTGTGTGAAGGGTGGGTGGAGTCATCCACAATGCTGGTTGCTTTGCGGATGCAGCGGGTGGTGTAAATGTCCATGACGGAGGGGAGAGAGACTCCGATGATCTTCTCAGCTGTCCTCACAATGCGTTGGAGGGACTTGCGGTCAGAGGCTGTGCAGGTCCCAAACCAGGCAGTGATGCAGCTGCTTAGGATGCTCTCTATGGTTCCCCTATAGAAGAGGGTGAGGATGGGTGGAGGGAGACGGGCCTTTCTCAGCTTCCGGAGGAAGTAGAGACGCTGTTGGGCCCAGTATTTCTTCCGCTGATTCACTGCATACTACATGCTGCTTGGAAACAGGGCATCTGCATTGCCATTCTGCGCTCCTGGGCGATAGACAATATCAAAGTCAAACATTCCCAACTGTGATTTCCGTGGTCCTGAAGGAACCTTGTTTCCTTTCACTGTGCACTCTGTATACACTTAAAATGACAATAAAGCCTCTTGACTTGACTTGGCTTACCATTGAGCCTGTATCTAATAAACATTGTATATCTCCACCCAAATTCACACTCACCACTGGACTTTATCCCACCAGCTAATCATAACTGAAAGGCCTCTTTACATTTGAGCCTATTTGTCCCCGTCCTGCCACTGCACAGCAGGGGAATTAGTTTCCCACTGACTCTGCTACTTGTGAGGGCACAATGTGTGGGTCCTCCCCCTCCATTACTTATCTACTTGCCAAGTGCAAAATAAGTTCAGCAATCAAATTTATTCTGTGGATACATTTGGGAAACCCAAAAAAGAACAAAAACGTGACTCAGCCCCTCAGCGAAGGCTACTAAATCTCAACCAGCATGGGTTTTATGCATAAACCTCCCCACTCACTCAATCTACCCATACATGTCCCGACTTTCACTTGGTCACACTGATTTATAATGGTCTGGTGCTGGCTGTCCAGTACAGCAGTGTTTGATGTGCTGTATATTCTGGTTTGCGCATGTTTGGTGCTGTATGTTTGTGAATCAGCACAGCACCTCGCATGTGCAGTAGAGGGCGGACATCGCAGGATTGAATGACATGACGATTGTTTAAAATGTTTTGTTGTTCTCAAGCATGGAAAGAAAATCTGTCAGGTTTAGGTAGTTTTATGTATTTTATGTAACTCGTCTACGCACCAAGGCTGACGAAAAACAGATTTTTCCTCTTCACCTCGATTGTGAAGAAAATTCATATCCTAGCCTATTTAAAGGCTCGACGGGATTGACTGTTTGTGGTTTGTCAGTTCTTTGGAAAAAATATATTTCTGCCTTCTGCGACTTCACAAACATTTTAAAGATAAAACGTTGTCTTTCTTTTCTGTCCACTTATTACTGCCACTACTCTGCGGGCTCTCCTCCTTGTTTTTTTCACGAACAATCGTCTTTCAGAAAAGGTTCAGATCTGCTGTGAACATACTTTAAATCTTTTTGCTTTTAGAGTTCTGAAACTGAAGGCAGTTGAGAGGCCTCACTTCTTTCACTGCTGACCACGGTATGATATTTTTTGTGGAGAACTCTGCTGCCCAAGATCTTTGGTCCCCTAAAGTCTATTATGATCATATGTCCCTGGTTGCTATATGGAATTACCAAGAACCATTATATGTTCAGCAATGTTTTAGTGTTTTAGCTAACAAGTTTTTCCCTCAAAAACAGTGTTTAAAAACGTAGCAAATGCTGATTTATAATGGTCTTTGGTTCTGTAGGTTGGGGAGAAAGCATTGCACCTGTATCATTAAAGTTAAATTAAACAGTTAATAAAATTTTGAGTTTCACCAAAATGACCCTATTTTTGGAAAAAGGGTTCAGGACCAATTTAAATAGTCATTTATGTCTTTATATAAAAAAAGAGGGTTGCAGATGTTTTTTGGGAGCTTTTCTTCGCTTGCTGTGACGTCGCTGCGGACTGTGTCTCTGTTGCTGCCGTGCCTCCATCAGATGGGTGAGAGCTCTGGGATGGATGGTGGGTAGCTGCTGAGGTTCCTCATTAATACATAATTTAATTGAATTTCGTTATTGGTTCTTTACGACGTTGTTCTGACGCATTGTATGAGCAGGTGGTTGATTTCTCTGAGTGTAGTTGAGCTTGTGAATGCTGCTTTTATCGAACTGCTGCTCGGACGTGTGCGTCGGCTGGCTGAGCCATGGTGGCAAGGTGGCTGGCCTGAACTTGTTCTCAGCAGCAAAGTCGAATTGTAGAAATGGATAGACCTCTCATTTCTGCTCATTTCGTTTATTTTAGATGTTCTGCTTGTGTGCTCTGCGGCCCTCTAAGACAAGAGAGAATTAACACACTACAAAATCTGTTCCCTCCAAAAATGTGCAGTGCATTTTGCTGCTGCTAGCCACGCAGCGGCAAGTGGGATTTTTTGTATTTGTTCTGCAGTTTGTTCATTGTGCAGAAAAAATGTTCAATTTTCTCTGTAGTTTTGGAATTTTTATGTGAACAAACTATACAATCTCGTGCCTGTTATGGTACTATGAAAATTGCTGTGTTAAAAGAAATACTGTAAGCTTAGATGAGTGAGAGCTCTGAGATGGACGCATGTGTGGTCTGCAGCCGTCTAAGACAAGAGAAGATTAACACACTATAAAATCTTTCAGATTTTCAGAATAAACAGAGTGGAAAGCGAGCCGTGTGTCTGACTGCTTGATGGCCAAACGGTGGTCGTTACACACCTCGCATGCGCAGTAGAGGACGGACGTCGCAGTATGAAATGAAATAGAGTTTGTTTAAAACTTACTTTTGTTCCTGTTACTTAAAAATCCTTTAGGTTGAGGGAGTTGAATGTGTTGTTCTGGAATTAGTCTTTACAAATAGGTGAAAACAAATACAGATTTGTGCCTCTTCGCAATCATCGTCGAGGCTAGGCAATTCTCAGCATATTTAAAGACTTGTGTGAAGGATATTCCTCTGCTTTCTAAAGCTTAACGACACGTGTAAAGGTGAAATTACAGTTCTGAGATTTTAACAAGTTCTAAATGCAACATATGCTGATCTGTAATGGTTTGGTGCTGGCTTTCCACTATACACGTGTTTTAAATGCCGCATACACTGGATTGTGCATCTTTGGTGCTGTAGGTTTGTGAATAAGCATTGAATCTTGCATGCACAGTAGAGGGCGGACGTTGCAGCCATTTTACCTGCAGTAAAAAAGAATACACTTTAAAACTAATTACATAGGATAAAGTTAACTTAAACTAGTTTTAGAACTATTACTGTCACTCTCAAGTGTATTTCTATGAAACGATTTTAAATTCAACAAAGCACCCTGTACAACAGTGACATTTTTTTTTTGGTTTTCAGCACAAAATTTCAGAATTGCAAATAAAACTACTATCAAACATCTGAGTTTCACATCCATACTAGATGAGCAGTTCAATATTCCCCGTACTTAATGTTTCCCGAGAGATCTGTACTATTAGGAGAGCACCGTTATTCTGTAGAATGCTATTGCATGTCCTACACTGCCGTCTCATGAGTACCTAACGCTGAAAGGGTGAAGCTTGAGGGGTTTTTCTTCTCGTTTGGTCAGAAGTGGCAAAACTGCTGTTTAAAGGACTTTGTAAAGTTAAGTGTGAACTGCACATGTCTTGCCTTCAAGTTGGCTGTTGTCACCATGAAACAGGGTATGGCCTGTTGAGAATGAAGTAATGTAAGTTCACACATTTCTGCCAAAAGTCATAATAAAAAGGTATGTGTGTGTAAAACATAATTATCAACAAGACACACACTGTCTAATTAGGTAAGATAGCTGACAGTTGCAGATTAAGATCATCGCCAACCAGCTCCATATATTCCCTGCTACAAAAACGAGCACAGAGCTCGGCAGCAGCAATTCCAGCACATTTCTGCACGCCATTACCCTGGTATAGAAATGTATAGCGCTGGTGGTCACCAAACACGATCATTTGGTTAAGGGGAATTTATTCAGTTGAATTATACTGGCTGACTGACTGAATTGAGTTGATCCAGTGAAATATGGAGACCTTTAGAGAGTGTCTTATGTTTTTGTACAACCTTGATGAGTAAAACTCACACCTTTCCCATTGGCTTCTGGCACCATCTATTTGCACAGTGCCCCCCATTCCCTCACCCTCATTGTAAATTCATTCCTCCAGACTACCTTCTCCTATGTGGTGAGCTGTTGTTTTGTGCTGCAGCTGCTTGATTTTAGTGTTGAAAACAATCAAAGGTGGATTTTGTTCATCCTTGTTCCTGCTGATTCACTGTATGTTCAGTAACTGATTGATCAGATTGAAGGTTTAATATAAAGAAAGAAGCATTTGATGTATAACTGATCTGCAGATCTGGAAATGGATCGTGAGACAATCAGGATGAGCAGCCCTTTTACTTGCAGTGGTACTTTCCCAGGAGTTCTCATACAGTCTCTTTTTATATCCAAATTAGGACCACCATACGGATGCGGTGTCGACTGTTTTCAGTCTGTTTTGTTCTCCGTGGGGCTCCCCTTCAGCAGCTCTGAATCACTGAGGGCACATAAACTATGTAAGTTTTTTTCTGATTTATCAAATATCAAACCAAAGCTTCTATGGAAGCTCCATTCTGTTCTCACTAATCACTTTATGCATCAGATGATAGAAGAGCTTCTAGAAGTGTTCAGTCTGTTTCATCAGTCTGTTAATGTTCTGATTCATATTAGCTTTATTATGTCTGTCTATTCTGACTGATCCTAAAGGGAAAGGAGATGGACGCCATTGGACTCAACAGATTTATGAACACCAGTGAGGTACAGAACAAATCAATGCAGACATAAATTAGCCTGAAAATAAACCACAAATTAAATGATTTTATACTAAATGTTGTTCATTAAGGGCATTTGTAGCACACACTAGTGCATCTCAAAACTACAGGATTCTAAAATAGTGAACCAGGATTCTTGGTTTCTGATGTTATATAGTAAACATTTTAAATAAAATATGAAGCAATTGAGAGAGAGAGAGACTAGGAAGAAGCAGGGGGAGAGGGGATGCTCTAATATTGTGTGCCTTTAGAGTGGCTGATCCTGACCTCGACTCTGCCCCACCAGCTCCTCCTCCGCAGCAACAGGGAAGCCAGCAACCCTGTGACAGCTCCTCAGTGGCAGCAGAAGCAGCTGGATCTCCACAGGCTCAGCAGAGCCCTTCATCACCACCACCACCAGAGGGATCACAATCTCGGATCTACCCAGATCTAGCACAGATGGCGGACTCCGGGGAGAGAAAAGTGACACCGACACCCTCCACTCCGGTCTCCCACCACACTCAAAGCCATGACCCACACCCCCTCTGGTAAGCCGTGCCTACCACATGGTGGGGCTGATAAAGATTGCTCATGGGCGTAGCCATATGAGCAAAGGGGGGATAGTAGAAGCAATGCAGCAGCACTGGTATGCTAGAAGACTCACACAAAATTTTTGCTCAGCCTGTCTGGTGTGTGCACAGCACACATGCAGAGGAGCCACAGCTGGCCCAGCACAGCAAGCTGGACATCCACCAGCAACTGAACCATTTCAACACTGGCAAATTGATTTTGTCGAACTGACACTAGCTGAAGGGAAAAGATACCTTCTGTTTATGCATGTTCTCGAAATGGGTTGAGGCATTTGCCACAAGCAAGCAAGGCGCGCAAGCTGTAACCAAAAGCTTACTAACTGAGATTATTCCTAGGTGGGGCCTTCCCAAGTGTGTTTCGAGTGATGATGGCACCCCCTTCATCCAAACAGCAGCTAACTACTGCCCTGGGCATCGATATGAAAAAGCATTGCAGCTACCACCCGGCCAGTGCAGGGGCAGTAGAAAAGGCAAATGGCACCATTAAAGCGGGTCTTGCAATCCACTGGCCTTGACTGGCCAAAGGTGCTGCCCTTAGTACTTTAGCAAATGAGAACAAAATCCCAAGCAAGAATGGGATGCAGTGCATTTGAGATAGTGTTCGGAAGACGCAGCGCTAAGTGGGGTTTGTATTTGGTCTGCAGTTTGTTCATTGTGCAATAAGAAAAAAACGCTTTTCTCTATAGTTTTGGACATTTTTATGATGTGAACAAACTATACGATCTCGTGCATGTTATGGTACTATGAAAATTGCTCTGTTAAAAGAAATACTGAAAGCTCAGACGAGTGAGAGCTCTGAGATGGACGCTTGTGTGGTCTGCAGCCGTCTAAGACAAGAGAAGATGAACACACTCTAAAATCTTTCAGGTTTTCAGAATAAACAGAGTGGAAAGCGAGCCTTGTGTCTGACTGCTTGATGGCCAAACGGTGGTCGTTGCACACCTCGCATGCGCAGTAGAGGACGGACGTCGCGGTGTGAAATGAAATAGTTTGTTTAAAACTTACTTTTGTTCCCGTTAATTAAAAATCTTCTAGGTCGAGGGAGTTGAATGTGTTGGTCTTGAATTAGTCTTTACAACTAGGTGAAAAGAAATACAGATTTTTGCCTCTTCGCAATCATCGTCGAGGCTAGGCGATTCTCAGCATATTTAAAGCCTCGTGTGAAGGATATTCCTCTGCTTTCTAAAGCTTAACGACACGTGTAAAGGTGAAATTACAGGTACAGGTGAAATTCTGCTGATCTGTAATGTTTTGCTGCTGGCTTTCCACTATACACGTGTTTTAAGCTCCGCATACACTGGATTGTGCATCTTTGGTGCTGTAGGTTAGTGAAGAAGCATTGCATCTCGCATGCGCAGTAGAGGGCGGACGTTGCAGCCATTTTACAACCAAGCACCCTGTACCTGTACAACAGTGACATTTTTTTTGTTTGTTTTCAGCAGACCAGAATTACAAATTAAACTACTATCAAACGTCTGAGTTTCACATCCATACTAGATGAGCAGTTCAATATTCCCCGTACTTAATGTTTCCCGAGAGATCTGTACTATTAGGAGAGCACCGTTATTCTGTAGAATGCTATTGCATGTCCTACACTGCCGTCTCATGAGTACCTAACGTTGAAAGGGAGAAGCTTAAGTGATTTTACTTTTCGTTTGGTCAGAAGTGGCAAAACTGGTGTTTAAAGGAATTTGTAAAGTTAAGTGTTAACTGCACATGTCTTGCCTTCAAGTTGGCTGTTGTCACCATGAAACAGGGTATGGCCTGTTGAAAATAAGTAATGTAAGTTTACACATTTTTGCCAATAGTAATAATAAAAAGTATGTGTGTAAAACATAATTATCAACAAGACACACTATGTCTAATTATGTAAGACAGCTGACAGTTGCAGATTAAGATCATCGCCAACCAGCTCCATATATTCCCTTCTACAAAACCTAGCACAGAGCTTGGCAGCAGCAATTCCATCACATTTCGGCATGTCATTACACTGGAATAAAAATGTATAGCGCTGTTGAATTTATTCAGTTGAATTATACTGGCTGACTGACTGAACTGAGTTGTTCCAGTGAAATATGGAGACCTTTAGAGAGTGCTGATGGATTGTTTGCATGTAAGAATACATTATGTACTCAAATATGTTTTTATATGTGTATTCTGCTATAATGACCATGGCTGAGACAGTCAGCATTGCACTCAAGATTAGTGTTATACCCTTGGAAGACTGGGCAGGGCCTGCTTGGGGTGAATCAGAGGTAATCTGATTGGAAAAAACCTAATGATTGGAAAAAAAACAAAATTCTGCAGTACTGCAAGAGTCAGCACAAACAGCCTGCCAAGACTCAGCGTTTTCTTGAAAAAGAAGTATGTCCTTGTAAGAACATAAGCGGGTGCAGAAGTTCCTTAGCAAGGGGCTCTTGATCTGGACATAAGCGGGTACAACCGAAAAATATCATGATAAAAGAAATATGCGTAGGAGGGACCACAGCAAGATAAGGACAGTATATAAGGCCCAGGCAGAGCCATACTTTTTAGACTGCCTTGGGAGAGTGCTGGCTATCTCAGACTAACGCATTATTTGTAATGCCTTAGTCTTCACCTTATTTTTGTACACTTTATGCAGAAATAAAGGTTGCACTCTGCCTTTCTATTGACTACGGAGCTGGATTCTTTTATGCACCATTTTCTAAATGCTTATTAGCTGATTGGGGGAATTTATAGAGAAAAAGAGCCGACAGTGCCTTATGTTTTTGTACAACCTTGATGAGTAAAACTCACACCTTTCCCACTGGCTCCTGGCACCATCTATTTGCATACTGGGTCTGCCCACCATTCCCTCACCATCATTGTAAATTTATTCCACCAGACTACCTTCTCCTATGTGGTGAGCTGTTATATGTTTTGTGCTGCAGCTGCTTGGTTTTAGTGTTGAAAACAATCAAAGGTGGATTTTGTCCATCCTTGTTCCTGCGCAAGTAAACCTTTTTAAACCCATTCATTTGTTTAGTAGTCTAGGGTTGGTAGAGCAGAGAGATCAGTAAAATGTGCTGGATTATGATTCTCATTGTTCTCCCCTGTAATCCAGTGGAAAATATATTTAAAAAAATATGAACATAAGCAGAGTAATTAAAACTCACAGATGAAGAAGAGCAGCAGTTTTTAATTCAGTTTCCATTTGACGTATAACTGATCTGCAGATCTGGAACTGGATCATCAGATGATCAGGATGATCAGCCCTTTTACTTGCAGCGGTACTTTTCCAGGAGTTCTCATACAGTCTCTTTTATATATCTAAAATAGGACCACCATGCAGTTGGAGTGTTGGCTGTTTTTAGTCTTTTCTATTCTGTATGGCTGATGTGGTCTGGAGTCTTGCGTCAGGAGTACCAGTATTATGTTCGGAACATTTTACTGAAGCGTGCTCCCCTTCAGCAGCTCTGCATCAGACTGAGGGCACATACACTATGTAAGTCTTTCTCCGACTAATCCACTGTGATATCAAACCAAAGCCTTTATGGAAGCTCCTTTCTCTGTTCTCACTAATCACTTTATGCATCAGATGATAGAAGAGCTTCTTGAAGTGTTCAGTCTGTTTCATCAGTCTGTTAATGTGCTGATTCATATTTTGGGGAGTAAATTGCATGGCTTTATGAGACCATATGTCTGTCTATTCTTTTTCAGCCCAGGGAAAGGTGAAGTTTAGACTGATCCTAAAGGGAAAGGAGATAGATGTCACTGGACTCAGCAGATTTATGAACACCAGTGAGGTACAGAACAAATCAATGCAGACATAAATTAGCCTGAATATAAACCACAAATTAAAAGATTTTATACTACATGTTATTCATTAAGGGGAATTGTAGCACACACTAGTGCATCTCAAAAATAGAAGATTCTAAAATAGTGAAGCAGGGTTCTTGGTATCTGATGTTACATAATAAACATTTTTATTAAATAAAATATAATGAAGTTTGTAGTTGATTTTTCAAAAAGAAAATAAATAAAGCAAACCAGTAACACCTGTAGATATGATTACATATGATCTTACACTATGTGATGGCAGATTGAGTTTTCTAATTACTAGCTGTGTTCTTAAATTATATAGTTGTATTCCTTAGTCAAGTAGTTACACTTAATACTATGGTGATCTGTTTGCTCACAGATATTATTGCTGAAGGCTATGTCCTGAACTCCATATTACCTCGCTCTTGTGATTATCCCTAATAAGAAGCTCCGGGTCAGCCTAGCCTGACTTTGCAGATATGGTGTACAGGCGCTGCCTATGTGTATGTGCATATCATATGTGAAGGCCTAAACTGTCTGTTTGTCATTTATGTGCGTCAGAAATGGTGCCGGTGACAATTGTGTGTGTGCGTTAAACAATGAGCTGTGGTTATTTCAAGGTATATATGTTGGGCCCTGCCTGCTTTAAGGAAGGGCAGACCTTGTAAGCTTGAATGATTTTACTCTGCTCTCAATAAAGTAACTCAAAAGGTTGACGGTCTAACTTGTGTTTATTCCAGATTTACATGACATGCTGCAGCTGGTTGATTTTAGTGTTGAAAACAATTAAAGGTGGATTTTGTCCATCCTTGTTCCTGCTTAAGTAAACCTCTTTAAACCCATTCATTATTTAGTAGTTTAGGGTTGGTAGAGCAGAGAGATCAGTAAAATGTGCTGGATTATGATTCTCATTGTTCTCGCCTGCAATCCAGTTGTGAAAATGTTTTTAAAAAATATTAACATAAGCAGAATAATTAAAATTCACTTCCTTTAGTTACCTTCATATAACACTTACCAGTTTCTAGTTTGTGTTCATTTCAGTCCATGATATAATTTAAACTCAAATAATTTTACAAAAGAAATACTATTGAACTTAAATGGTTTAGGCAATTGGCTTCATCAAACAATTTGAGTTCAGGTAACTCATCAGGTTTTCCAATAAGAAGATCACAGTGCTCACAGTTTCTGCAGTAGTAGTATTTTTGTAGTTGTCATAGTTGCCTTTCGTGAAAGTCCTGAGCAGGCCCTAATTAAGAAGATGAAGATGATGAGTTTTTATTCCGGAGATTAAATGAAGGTCCGTGACAACAAGAATGAGGTTCTTCCAGATGTTCCAGACAGTTGGAGACTCCACTTTGCAGATGATTTGAATGCAGTCGTTTAAATGAATGTCTGAACTCTGCTGCTTTAATATTTAAATTAGGACCACCATACCTTTTTTTTTTTTCAAAACGCAGTGATCAGAGTTGTAGTGTACTTTCATGTAGTGTACTTTCAATACTTTCATGAAAAGCTCTGGTATGGTTTTCTGCTGTTTATGGTTTACTTCAGCACTGGTGCTGGGGTGAGTAAAGACTCCAAAGTGCCTATAATTCTCTGTATGTTCAGTAACTGAATAGATCAGATTGACTGAAGAAAGGTTAATTATAAAGAAGGAAGCATTTGACGTAAAATTAATCTGCAGATCTGGAACTGGATCATCAGGATGATCAGGATGACCAGCCCTTTTACTTGCAGCGGCACTTTTCCAGGAGTTCTCATACAGTCCCTTTTTTTATATCCAAATTAGGACCACCATGCGGTTGCAGTGTAGACTGTTTTCAGTCTTTTCTTCTCCGTATGGCTGATGTGGTCTGGTGCCTTCCCTCGGCGCCTTGTGGTAGACAGCCAAAAGCAGGAGTATGTGTATTATGTTCGGAACATTTTACTGAAGCGTGCTCCCCTTCAGCAGCTCTGCATCAGACTGAGGGCACATAAACTACTTAAGTCTTTCTAAGATTTATCCACTGTGCAAGAAGATGAAGATGATGAGCAGTTTTTAATTCCGGAGGGAAAATGAAGGTCAGTGACAACAAGAATGAGGTTCTTCCAGATGTTCCAGACAGCTGGAGACTCCACTTTACAGATGATTTGAATGCAGTCGTTTAAATGAATGTCTGAACTCTGCTGATGTGTGTGTTTGCAGTATTTGTGCTGGAATACTTTCATGAAAACCTCTGGTATGGTTTTCTGCTGTTTATGGTTTACTTCAGCACTGGTGCTGGGGTGAGTAAAGACTCCAAAGTACCTATAATTCACTGTATGTTCAGTAACTGAATAGATCAGATTGACTGAAGAAAGGCTTAATATAAAGAAGGAAGCATTTGACGTATAACTGATCTGCAGATCTGGAACTGGATCCTCAGATGATCAGGATGACCAGCCCTTTTACTTGCAGCAGTACTTTTCCAGGAGTTCTCATATAGTCTCTATTTTATATTAAAATTAGGACCACCATACGGTTGCAGCGTAGACTGTTTTCAGTCTTTTGTTCTCCGTATGGCTGATGTGGTCTGGTGCCTTCCCTCAGCGCCTTGTGATAGACAGCCAAAAGCAGGAGTACGGGTATTATGTTCGGAACATTTTACTGAAGCGTGCTCCCCTTCAGCAGCTCTGCATCAGACTGAGGGCACATAAACTACTTAAGTCTTTCTCAGATTTATCCACTGTGCAAGAAGATGAAGATGATGAGCAGTTTTTATTTCCGGAGGGAAAATGAAGGTCAGTGACAACAAGAATGAGGTTCTTCCAGATGTTCCAGACAGCTGGAGACTCCACTTTACAGATGATTTGAATGCAGTCGTTTAAATGAATGTCTGAACTCTGTTGATGTGTGTGTTTGTAGTATTTGTGCTGGAATACTTTCATGAAAACCTCTGGTATGGTTTTCTGCTCTTCATGGTCTCTGTAATTGGAACTGCAACGTACTTCAGCACTGGTGTTGGGGTGAGTAAAGACTCCAAAGTACCTATAATTCACTGTATGTTCAGTAACTGAATAGATCAGATTGACTGAAGAAAGGCTTAATATAAAGAAGGAAGCATTTGACGTATAACTGATCTGCAGATCTGGAACTGGATCCTCAGATGATCAGGATGACCAGCCCTTTTACTTGCAGCAGTACATTTCCAGGAGTTCTCATATAGTCTCTATTTTATATTCAAATTAGAACCACCATACGGTTGCAGTGTTGGCTGTTTTCAGTCTTTTGTTCTCCGTATGGCTGATGTGGTCTGGTGCCTTCCCTCGGCACCTTGTGATAGACGGCCAAAAGCAGGAGTAAGGGTATTTTCTTCTGAACATTTTACTGAAGCGTGCTCCCCTTCAGCAGCTCTGCATCAGACTGAGGGCACATAAACTATGTAAGTCTTTCTCTGATTTATCAGATATCAAATATCAAACCAAAGCCTTAATGGAAGCTCCTTTCTCTGTTCTCACTAATTACGTTATGCATCAGATGATAGAAGAGCTTCTTGAAGTGTTCAGTCTGTTTCATCAGTCTGTTAATGTGCTGATTCATATTTTGGGGAGTAAATTGCATGGCTTTATGAGACCATATGTCTGTCTATTCATTTTCAGCCCAGGGAAAGGTGAAGTTTAGACTGATCCTAATGGGACAGGAGATGGAAGCCACTGGGCTCAGCAGATTTATGAACACCAGTGAGGTACAGACCAAATCAATGCAGACATAAGCTAGCCTGAAAAAAAAACACAAATTAATTTTAAACTACATGTTATTCATTAAGGGGAATTGTAGCACACACACTAGTGCATCTCAAAAATACAAGATTCTAAAATAATGAACCAGGGTTCATGGTATCTGATGTTACATTATTAATCAAATATAATTAAGTTTGTAGTTGATTTTTCAATGAAAAAACATATGTATAAAGCAAACCAGTAACAGCTGTAGATATGATTATTTCTGTGTGTACCTTACACTACTTCTCTCTTTTCACAGTTACTGAATTGCCAGGGTAGAAGACTAACCAAGACACTCGGCCTCAACTACCTGGATGAGAGAAACATCTCATGGCCTAGGCCTCATCTACGCATTGGCATACGCTCCAAAATATTGCCAGTGTGAAATGCAGAGCTGAAATCAGCCCCAGATACACTGAACACTGGCCCTGAGTCAGATGCTAAAGACTCTAGTAAGTGTTCACACAGTGTGTGCTGATTGCTGGAGATGGCATACAGGTGAGTGCAGTGTTGTCTGTTTTCAGTCTTTTGTTCTCCGTATGGCTGATGTGGTCTGGTGCCTTCCCTAGGCACCTTGTGATAGACTGCCAAAAGCAGAAGTACGGGTATTATGTTCGGAAAATTTTACTGAAGCGTGCTCCCCTTCAGCAGCTCTGCATCAGACTGAGGGCACATAAACTACTTAAGTCTTTCTAAGATTTATCCACTGTGATATCAAACCAAAGCCTTTATGGTCAATGGAGCCAGTTCACCCCTTCCTGGTTTGGACAGGCCAGATGGGCACTGTTCTTCAGGTACAGATCACAGTGCTCACAGTTTCTGCAGTAGTACTATTTTTGTAGCGGTCATAGTTGTTTTTTTCCTTTCATCACAGAATCATGAAATCAACAATTTTCAGCAACCTTGAAATCGCCATTCATGAAATTCCTGAGCAAGAAGATGAAGATGATGAGCAGTCTTTAATTCCGGAGGGTAAATGAAGGTCAGTGACAACAAGAATGAGGTTCTTCCAGATGTTCCAGACAGTTGGAGACTCCACTTTACAGATGATTTGAATGCAGTCGTTTAAATGAATGTCTGAACTCTGCTGATGTGTGTGTTTGCAGTATTTGTGCTGGAATACTTCCATGAAAACCTCTGATATGGTTTTCTGCTGTTTATGGTTTACTTCAGCACTGGTGCTGGGGTGAGTAAATACTCCGAAGTACCTATAATTCACTGTATGTTTAGTAACTGAATAGATCAGATTGACTGAAGAAAGGTTAATTATAAAGAAGGAATCATTTGACGTAAAACTAATCTGCAGATCTGGAACTGGATCATCAGATGATCAGGATGATCAGCCCTTTTACTTGCAGCAGTACTTTTCCAGGAGTTCTCATACAGTATTTTTTTTAATATCCAAATTAGGACCACCATGCGGTTGCAGTGTTGGCTGTTTTCAGTCTTTTGTTCTCCGTATGGCTGATGTGGTCTGGTGCCTTCCCTCGGCGCCTTGTGATAGACGGCCAAAAGCAGGAGTAAGGGTATTTTCTTCTGAACATTTTACTGAAGCGTGCTCCCCTTCAGCAGCTCTGCATCAGACTGAGGGCACATAAACTATGTAAGTCTTTCTCTGATTTATCAGATATCAAATATCAAACCAAAGCCTTAATGGAAGCTCCTTTCTCTGTTCTCACTAATTACGTTATGCATCAGATGATAGAAGAGCTTCTTGAAGTGTTCAGTCTGTTTCATCAGTCTGTTAGTGTGCTGATTCATATTTTGGGGAGTAAATTGCATGGCTTTATGAGACCATATGTCTGTCTATTCATTTTCAGCCCAGGGAAAGGTGAAGTTTAGACTGATCCTAATGGGACAGGAGATGGAAGCCACTGGGCTCAGCAGATTTATGAACACCAGTGAGGTACAGACCAAATCAATGCAGACATAAGCTAGCCTGAAAAAAAAACACAAATTAATTTTAAACTACATGTTATTCATTAAGGGGAATTGTAGCACACACTAGTGCATCTCAAAAATACAAGATTCTAAAATAATGAACCAGGGTTCATGGTATCTGATGTTACATTATTAATCAAATATAATTAAGTTTGTAGTTGATTTTTCAATGAAAAAACATATGTATAAAGCAAACCAGTAACAGCTGTAGATATGATTATTTCTGTGTGTACCTTACACTACTTCTCTCTTTTCACAGTTACTGAATTGCCAGGGTAGAAGACTAACCAAGACACTCGGCCTCAACTACCTGGATGAGAGAAACATCTCATGGCCTAGGCCTCATCTACGCATTGGCATACGCTCCAAAATATTGCCAGTGTGAAATGCAGAGCTGAAATCAGCCCCAGATACACTGAACACTGGCCCTGAGTCAGATGCTAAAGACTCTAGTAAGTGTTCACACAGTGTGTGCTGATTGCTGGAGATGGCATACAGGTGAGTGCAGTGTTGTCTGTTTTCAGTCTTTTGTTCTCCGTATGGCTGATGTGGTCTGGTGCCTTCCCTAGGCACCTTGTGATAGACTGCCAAAAGCAGAAGTACGGGTATTATGTTCGGAAAATTTTACTGAAGCGTGCTCCCCTTCAGCAGCTCTGCATCAGACTGAGGGCACATAAACTACTTAAGTCTTTCTAAGATTTATCCACTGTGATATCAAACCAAAGCCTTTATGGTCAATGGAGCCAGTTCACCCCTTCCTGGTTTGGACAGGCCAGGTGGGCACTGTTCTTCAGGTACAGATCACAGTGCTCACAGTTTCTGCAGTAGTACTATTTTTGTAGCGGTCATAGTTGTTTTTTTCCTTTCATCACAGAATCATGAAATCAACAATTTTCAGCAACCTTGAAATCGCCATTCATGAAATTCCTGAGCAAGAAGATGAAGATGATGAGCAGTCTTTAATTCCGGAGGGTAAATGAAGGTCAGTGACAACAAGAATGAGGTTCTTCCAGATGTTCCAGACAGTTGGAGACTCCACTTTACAGATTATTTGAATGCAGTCGTTTAAATAAATGCCTGAACTCTGCTGATGTGTGTGTTTGCAGTATTTGTGCTGGAATACTTCCATGAAAACCTCTGATATGGTTTTCTGCTGTTTATGGTTTACTTCAGCACTGGTGCTGGGGTGAGTAAATACTCCGAAGTACCTATAATTCACTGTATGTTTAGTAACTGAATAGATCAGATTGACTGAAGAAAGGTTAATTATAAAGAAGGAATCATTTGACGTAAAACTAATCTGCAGATCTGGAACTGGATCATCAGATGATCAGGATGACCAGCCTTTTTACTTGCAGCAGTACTTTTCCAGGAGTTCTCATACAGTATTTTTTTTAATATCCAAATTAGGACCACCATGCGGTTGCAGTGTTGGCTGTTTTCAGTCTTTTGTTCTCCGTATGGCTGATGTGGTCTGGTGCCTTCCCTCGGCGCCTTGTGATAGACGGCCAAAAGCAGGAGTAAGGGTATTTTCTTCTGAACATTTTACTGAAGCGTGCTCCCCTTCAGCAGCTCTGCATCAGACTGAGGGCACATAAACTACTTAAGTCTTTCTAAGATTTATCCACTGTGCAAGAAGATGAAGATGATGAGCAGTTTTTAATTCCAGAGGGAAAATGAAGGTCAGTGACAACAAGAATGAGGTTCTTCCAGATGTTCCAGACAGTTGGAGACTCCAATTTACAGATGATTTGAATGCAGTCGTTTAAATGAATGTCTGAACTCTGCTGATGTGTGTGTTTGCAGTATTTGTGCTGGAATACTTTAATGAAAACCTCTGGTATGGTTTTCTGCTGTTTATAGTTTACTTCAGTACTGGTGCTGGGCTGAGTAAAGACTCCAAAGTGCCTATAATTCACTGTATGTTTAGTAACAGAATAGATCAGATTGACTGAAGAAAGGTTTAATATAAAGAAGGAAGCATTTGACGTATAACTGATCTGCAGATCTGGACCTGGATCATCAGATAATCAGGATGACCAGCCCTTTTTCTTGCAGCAGTACCTTTCCAGGAGTTCTCATATAGTATCTATTTTATATTCAAATTAGGACCACCATGCGGTTGCAGTGTTGGCTGTTTTCAGTCTTCTCCATATGGCTGATATTGTCTTGAGCATTCCGTCGGCGTCTTGTGATAGACGACCAAAAGCAGGAGTACGGGTATTTTGTTTGGAACATTTTACTGAAGCGTGCTCCTCTTCAGCAGCTCTGCATCAGACTGAGGGCACATAAACTACTTAAGTCTTTCTAAGATTTATCCACTGTGATATCAAACCAAAGCCTTAATGGTCAATGGAGCCAGTTCACCCCTTCCTTGTTTGGACAGGCCAGGTGGGCACTGTTCCTGAAGTACAGATCACAGTGCTCACAGTTTCTGCAGTAGTAGTATTTTTGTAGTGGTCATAGTTGTTTTTTGTTTTCGTCACAGAATCATGAAATCAGCCATTTTTAGCAACCTTGAAAAGCCCCTTCATGAAAGTCCAGAGCAGGCCCTGATTAAGAAGATGAAGAAGAGCAGCAGTTTTCCATTCAGGGCGGAAAGTGAAGGTCAGTGACAACAAGAATGAGGTTCTTCCAGATGTTCCAGATAGTTGAGAACTCCACTTTACAGATTATTTGAATGCAGTCGTTTAAATGAATGTCTGAACTCTGCTGACCAGCCCTTTTACTTGCAGCAGTACTTTTCCAGGAGTTCTCATACAGTATCTTTTTTATATTTAAATTAGGACCACCATGCGGTTGCAGTGTTGGCTGTTTTCAGTCTTTTCTTCTCCATATGGCTGATGTGGTGTGGAGCCTTCTGTCGGCATCTTGTGATAGACGGCCAAAAGCAGGAGTACGGGTATTATGTTTGGAACATTTTACTGAAGCGTGCTCCCCTTCAGCAGCTCTGCATCAGACTGAGGGCACATAAACTACTTAAGTCTTTCTAAGATTTATCCACTGTGCAAGAAGATGAAGATGATGAGCAGTTTTTAATTCCAGAGGGAAAATGAAGGTCAATGACAACAAGAATGAGGTTCTTCCAGATGTTCCAGACAGTTGGAGACTCCACTTTACAGATGATTTGAATGCAGTCGTTTAAATGAATGTCTGAACTCTGCTGATGTGTGTGTTTGCAGTATTTGTGCTGGAATACTTTCGTTAAAAACCTCTGGTATGGTTTTCTGCTCTTCATGGTCTCTGTAATCGGAACTGCAACGTACTTCAGCACTGGTGCGGGGGTGAGTAAAGACTCCAAAGTACCTATAATTCACTGTATGTTCAGTAACTGAATAGATCAGATTGACTGAAGAAACGTTTAATATAAAGAAGGAAGCATTTGACGTATAACTGATCTGCAGATCTGGACCTGGATCATCAGATGATCAGGATGATCAGCCCTTTTACTTGCAGCAGTACTTTTCCAGGAGTTCTCATACAGTATCTTTTTTTATATCCAAATTAGGACCACCATACGGTTGCAGTGTTGGCTGTTTTCAGTCTTTTCTTCTCCGTATGGCTGATGTGGTCTCGGGCCTTCCGTCAGGAGTACAGGTTTTATGTTCGGAACATTTTACCTAAGCATGCTCCCCTTCAGCAGCTCTGCATCAGACTGAGGGCACATAAACTATGTAAGTCTTTCTCTGATTTATCAGATATCAAATATCAAACCAAAGCCTTAATGGAAGCTCCTTTCTCTGTTCTCACTAATTACGTTATGCATCAGATGATAGAAGAGCTTCTTGAAGTGTTCAGTCTGTTTCATCAGTCTGTTAGTGTGCTGATTCATATTTTGGGGAGAAAATTGCATGGCTTTATGAGACCATATGTCTGTCTATTCATTTTCAGCCCAGGGAAAGGTGAAGTTTAGACTGATCCTAATGGGACAGGAGATGGAAGCCACTGGGCTCAGCAGATTTATGAACACCAGTGAGGTACAGACCAAATCAATGCAGACATAAGCTAGCCTGAAAAAAAAACACAAATTAATTTTAAACTACATGTTATTCATTAAGGGGAATTGTAGCACACACTAGTGCATCTCAAAAATACAAGATTCTAAAATAATGAACCAGGGTTCTTGGTATCTGATGTTACATTATTAATCAAATATAATTAAGTTTGTAGTTGATTTTTCAATGAAAGCAAACCAGTAACACCTGTAGATATGATTATTTCTGTGTGTACCTTACACTACTTCTCTCTTTTCACAGTTACTGAATTGCCAGGGTAGAAGACTAACCAAGACACTCGGCCTCAACTACCTGGATGAGAGAAACATCTCATGGCCTAGGCCTCATCTACGCATTGGCATACGCTCCAAAATATTGCCAGTGTGAAATGCAGAGCTGAAATCAGCCCCAGATACACTGAACACTGGCCCTGAGTCAGATGCTAAAGACTCTAGTAAGTGTTCACACAGTGTGTGCTGATTGCTGGAGATGGCATACAGGTGAGTGCAGTGTTGTCTGTTTTCAGTCTTTTGTTCTCCGTATGGCTGATGTGGTCTGGTGCCTTCCCTAGGCACCTTGTGATAGACTGCCAAAAGCAGAAGTACGGGTATTATGTTCGGAAAATTTTACTGAAGCGTGCTCCCCTTCAGCAGCTCTGCATCAGACTGAGGGCACATAAACTACTTAAGTCTTTCTAAGATTTATCCACTGTGATATCAAACCAAAGCCTTTATGGTCAATGGAGCCAGTTCACCCCTTCCTGGTTTGGACAGGCCAGGTGGGCACTGTTCTTCAGGTACAGATCACAGTGCTCACAGTTTCTGCAGTAGTACTATTTTTGTAGCGGTCATAGTTGTTTTTTTCCTTTCATCACAGAATCATGAAATCAACAATTTTCAGCAACCTTGAAATCGCCATTCATGAAATTCCTGAGCAAGAAGATGAAGATGATGAGCAGTCTTTAATTCCGGAGGGTAAATGAAGGTCAGTGACAACAAGAATGAGGTTCTTCCAGATGTTCCAGACAGTTGGAGACTCCACTTTACAGATTATTTGAATGCAGTCGTTTAAATAAATGCCTGAACTCTGCTGATGTGTGTGTTTGCAGTATTTGTGCTGGAATACTTCCATGAAAACCTCTGATATGGTTTTCTGCTGTTTATGGTTTACTTCAGCACTGGTGCTGGGGTGAGTAAATACTCCGAAGTACCTATAATTCACTGTATGTTTAGTAACTGAATAGATCAGATTGACTGAAGAAAGGTTAATTATAAAGAAGGAATCATTTGACGTAAAACTAATCTGCAGATCTGGAACTGGATCATCAGATGATCAGGATGACCAGCCTTTTTACTTGCAGCAGTACTTTTCCAGGAGTTCTCATACAGTATTTTTTTTAATATCCAAATTAGGACCACCATGCGGTTGCAGTGTTGGCTGTTTTCAGTCTTTTGTTCTCCGTATGGCTGATGTGGTCTGGTGCCTTCCCTCGGCGCCTTGTGATAGACGGCCAAAAGCAGGAGTAAGGGTATTTTCTTCTGAACATTTTACTGAAGCGTGCTCCCCTTCAGCAGCTCTGCATCAGACTGAGGGCACATAAACTACTTAAGTCTTTCTAAGATTTATCCACTGTGCAAGAAGATGAAGATGATGAGCAGTTTTTAATTCCAGAGGGAAAATGAAGGTCAGTGACAACAAGAATGAGGTTCTTCCAGATGTTCCAGACAGTTGGAGACTCCAATTTACAGATGATTTGAATGCAGTCGTTTAAATGAATGTCTGAACTCTGCTGATGTGTGTGTTTGCAGTATTTGTGCTGGAATACTTTAATGAAAACCTCTGGTATGGTTTTCTGCTGTTTATAGTTTACTTCAGTACTGGTGCTGGGCTGAGTAAAGACTCCAAAGTGCCTATAATTCACTGTATGTTTAGTAACAGAATAGATCAGATTGACTGAAGAAAGGTTTAATATAAAGAAGGAAGCATTTGACGTATAACTGATCTGCAGATCTGGACCTGGATCATCAGATAATCAGGATGACCAGCCCTTTTTCTTGCAGCAGTACCTTTCCAGGAGTTCTCATATAGTATCTATTTTATATTCAAATTAGGACCACCATGCGGTTGCAGTGTTGGCTGTTTTCAGTCTTCTCCATATGGCTGATATTGTCTTGAGCATTCCGTCGGCGTCTTGTGATAGACGACCAAAAGCAGGAGTACGGGTATTTTGTTTGGAACATTTTACTGAAGCGTGCTCCTCTTCAGCAGCTCTGCATCAGACTGAGGGCACATAAACTACTTAAGTCTTTCTAAGATTTATCCACTGTGATATCAAACCAAAGCCTTAATGGTCAATGGAGCCAGTTCACCCCTTCCTTGTTTGGACAGGCCAGGTGGGCACTGTTCCTGAAGTACAGATCACAGTGCTCACAGTTTCTGCAGTAGTAGTATTTTTGTAGTGGTCATAGTTGTTTTTTGTTTTCGTCACAGAATCATGAAATCAGCCATTTTTAGCAACCTTGAAAAGCCCCTTCATGAAAGTCCAGAGCAGGCCCTGATTAAGAAGATGAAGAAGAGCAGCAGTTTTCCATTCAGGGCGGAAAGTGAAGGTCAGTGACAACAAGAATGAGGTTCTTCCAGATGTTCCAGATAGTTGAGAACTCCACTTTACAGATTATTTGAATGCAGTCGTTTAAATGAATGTCTGAACTCTGCTGACCAGCCCTTTTACTTGCAGCAGTACTTTTCCAGGAGTTCTCATACAGTATCTTTTTTATATTTAAATTAGGACCACCATGCGGTTGCAGTGTTGGCTGTTTTCAGTCTTTTCTTCTCCATATGGCTGATGTGGTGTGGAGCCTTCTGTCGGCATCTTGTGATAGACGGCCAAAAGCAGGAGTACGGGTATTATGTTTGGAACATTTTACTGAAGCGTGCTCCCCTTCAGCAGCTCTGCATCAGACTGAGGGCACATAAACTACTTAAGTCTTTCTAAGATTTATCCACTGTGCAAGAAGATGAAGATGATGAGCAGTTTTTAATTCCAGAGGGAAAATGAAGGTCAATGACAACAAGAATGAGGTTCTTCCAGATGTTCCAGACAGTTGGAGACTCCACTTTACAGATGATTTGAATGCAGTCGTTTAAATGAATGTCTGAACTCTGCTGATGTGTGTGTTTGCAGTATTTGTGCTGGAATACTTTCGTTAAAAACCTCTGGTATGGTTTTCTGCTCTTCATGGTCTCTGTAATCGGAACTGCAACGTACTTCAGCACTGGTGCGGGGGTGAGTAAAGACTCCAAAGTACCTATAATTCACTGTATGTTCAGTAACTGAATAGATCAGATTGACTGAAGAAACGTTTAATATAAAGAAGGAAGCATTTGACGTATAACTGATCTGCAGATCTGGACCTGGATCATCAGATGATCAGGATGATCAGCCCTTTTACTTGCAGCAGTACTTTTCCAGGAGTTCTCATACAGTATCTTTTTTTATATCCAAATTAGGACCACCATACGGTTGCAGTGTTGGCTGTTTTCAGTCTTTTCTTCTCCGTATGGCTGATGTGGTCTCGGGCCTTCCGTCAGGAGTACAGGTTTTATGTTCGGAACATTTTACCTAAGCATGCTCCCCTTCAGCAGCTCTGCATCAGACTGAGGGCACATAAACTATGTAAGTCTTTCTCTGATTTATCAGATATCAAATATCAAACCAAAGCCTTAATGGAAGCTCCTTTCTCTGTTCTCACTAATTACGTTATGCATCAGATGATAGAAGAGCTTCTTGAAGTGTTCAGTCTGTTTCATCAGTCTGTTAGTGTGCTGATTCATATTTTGGGGAGAAAATTGCATGGCTTTATGAGACCATATGTCTGTCTATTCATTTTCAGCCCAGGGAAAGGTGAAGTTTAGACTGATCCTAATGGGACAGGAGATGGAAGCCACTGGGCTCAGCAGATTTATGAACACCAGTGAGGTACAGACCAAATCAATGCAGACATAAGCTAGCCTGAAAAAAAAACACAAATTAATTTTAAACTACATGTTATTCATTAAGGGGAATTGTAGCACACACTAGTGCATCTCAAAAATACAAGATTCTAAAATAATGAACCAGGGTTCTTGGTATCTGATGTTACATTATTAATCAAATATAATTAAGTTTGTAGTTGATTTTTCAATGAAAGCAAACCAGTAACACCTGTAGATATGATTATTTCTGTGTGTACCTTACACTACTTCTCTCTTTTCACAGTTACTGAATTGCCAGGGTAGAAGACTAACCAAGACACTCGGCCTCAACTACCTGGATGAGAGAAACATCTCATGGCCTAGGCCTCATCTACGCATTGGCATACGCTCCAAAATATTGCCAGTGTGAAATGCAGAGCTGAAATCAGCCCCAGATACACTGAACACTGGCCCTGAGTCAGATGCTAAAGACTCTAGTAAGTGTTCACACAGTGTGTGCTGATTGCTGGAGATGGCATACAGGTGAGTGCAGTGTTGTCTGTTTTCAGTCTTTTGTTCTCCGTATGGCTGATGTGGTCTGGTGCCTTCCCTAGGCACCTTGTGATAGACTGCCAAAAGCAGAAGTACGGGTATTATGTTCGGAAAATTTTACTGAAGCGTGCTCCCCTTCAGCAGCTCTGCATCAGACTGAGGGCACATAAACTACTTAAGTCTTTCTAAGATTTATCCACTGTGATATCAAACCAAAGCCTTTATGGTCAATGGAGCCAGTTCACCCCTTCCTGGTTTGGACAGGCCAGGTGGGCACTGTTCTTCAGGTACAGATCACAGTGCTCACAGTTTCTGCAGTAGTACTATTTTTGTAGCGGTCATAGTTGTTTTTTTCCTTTCATCACAGAATCATGAAATCAACAATTTTCAGCAACCTTGAAATCGCCATTCATGAAATTCCTGAGCAAGAAGATGAAGATGATGAGCAGTCTTTAATTCCGGAGGGTAAATGAAGGTCAGTGACAACAAGAATGAGGTTCTTCCAGATGTTCCAGACAGTTGGAGACTCCACTTTACAGATTATTTGAATGCAGTCGTTTAAATAAATGCCTGAACTCTGCTGATGTGTGTGTTTGCAGTATTTGTGCTGGAATACTTCCATGAAAACCTCTGATATGGTTTTCTGCTGTTTATGGTTTACTTCAGCACTGGTGCTGGGGTGAGTAAATACTCCGAAGTACCTATAATTCACTGTATGTTTAGTAACTGAATAGATCAGATTGACTGAAGAAAGGTTAATTATAAAGAAGGAATCATTTGACGTAAAACTAATCTGCAGATCTGGAACTGGATCATCAGATGATCAGGATGACCAGCCCTTTTACTTGCAGCAGTACTTTTCCAGGAGTTCTCATACAGTATTTTTTTTAATATCCAAATTAGGACCACCATGCGGTTGCAGTGTTGGCTGTTTTCAGTCTTTTGTTCTCCGTATGGCTGATGTGGTCTGGTGCCTTCCCTCGGCGCCTTGTGATAGACGGCCAAAAGCAGGAGTAAGGGTATTTTCTTCTGAACATTTTACTGAAGCGTGCTCCCCTTCAGCAGCTCTGCATCAGACTGAGGGCACATAAACTACTTAAGTCTTTCTAAGATTTATCCACTGTGCAAGAAGATGAAGATGATGAGCAGTTTTTAATTCCAGAGGGAAAATGAAGGTCAGTGACAACAAGAATGAGGTTCTTCCAGATGTTCCAGACAGTTGGAGACTCCAATTTACAGATGATTTGAATGCAGTCGTTTAAATGAATGTCTGAACTCTGCTGATGTGTGTGTTTGCAGTATTTGTGCTGGAATACTTTAATGAAAACCTCTGGTATGGTTTTCTGCTGTTTATGGTTTACTTCAGTACTGGTGCTGGGCTGAGTAAAGACTCCAAAGTACCTATAATTCACTGTATGTTCAGTAACAGAATAGATCAGATTGAATGAAGAAACGTTTAATATAAAGAAGGAAGCATTTGACGTATAACTGATCTGCAGATCTGGACCTGGATCATCAGATAATCAGGATGACCAGCCCTTTTTCTTGCAGCAGTACCTTTCCAGGAGTTCTCATATAGTATCTATTTTATATTCAAATTAGGACCACCATGCGGTTGCAGTGTTGGCTGTTTTCAGTCTTCTCCATATGGCTGATATTGTCTTGAGCATTCCGTCGGCGTCTTGTGATAGACGACCAAAAGCAGGAGTACGGGTATTTTGTTTGGAACATTTTACTGAAGCGTGCTCCTCTTCAGCAGCTCTGCATCAGACTGAGGGCACATAAACTACTTAAGTCTTTCTAAGATTTATCCACTGTGATATCAAACCAAAGCCTTAATGGTCAATGGAGCCAGTTCACCCCTTCCTTGTTTGGACAGGCCAGGTGGGCACTGTTCCTGAAGTACAGATCACAGTGCTCACAGTTTCTGCAGTAGTAGTATTTTTGTAGTGGTCATAGTTGTTTTTTGTTTTCGTCACAGAATCATGAAATCAGCCATTTTTAGCAACCTTGAAAAGCCCCTTCATGAAAGTCCAGAGCAGGCCCTGATTAAGAAGATGAAGAAGAGCAGCAGTTTTCCATTCAGGGCGGAAAGTGAAGGTCAGTGACAACAAGAATGAGGTTCTTCCAGATGTTCCAGATAGTTGAGAACTCCACTTTACAGATTATTTGAATGCAGTCGTTTAAATGAATGTCTGAACTCTGCTGACCAGCCCTTTTACTTGCAGCAGTACTTTTCCAGGAGTTCTCATACAGTATCTTTTTTTATATTTAAATTAGGACCACCATGCGGTTGCAGTGTTGGCTGTTTTCAGTCTTTTCTTCTCCATATGGCTGATGTGGTGTGGAGCCTTCTGTCGGCATCTTGTGATAGACGGCCAAAAGCAGGAGTACGGGTATTATGTTCTGAACATTTTACTGAAGCGTGCTCCCCTTCAGCAGCTCTGCATCAGACTGAGGGCACATAAACTACTTAAGTCTTTCTAAGATTTTTCCACTGTGCAAGAAGATGAAGATGATGAGCAGTTTTTAATTCCAGAGGGAAAATGAAGGTCAATGACAACAAGAATGAGGTTCTCCCAGATGTTCCAGACAGTTGGAGACTCCACTTTACAGATGATTTGAATGCAGTCGTTTAAATGAATGTCTGAACTCTGCTAATGTGTGTGTTTGCAGTATTTGTGCTGGAATACTTTTTTAATGAAAACCTCTGGTGTGGTTTTCTGCTGTTTATGGTTTACTTCAGCACTCCAAAGTACCTATAATTCACTGTATGTTCAGTAACAGAATAGATCAGATTGACTGAAGAAACGTTTAATATAAAGAAGGAAGCATTTGACGTATAACTGATCTGCAGATCGGGAACTGGATCATCAGATGATCAGGATGACCAGCCCTTTTACTTGCAGCAGTACTTTTCCAGGAGTTCTCATATAGTATCTATTTTATATTCAAATTAGGACCACCATGCGGTTGCAGTGTTGGCTGTTTTCAGTCTTCTCCATATGGCTGATATTGTCTTGAGCATTCCGTCTGCATCTTGTGATAGACGGCCAAAAGAAGGAGTACGGGTATTTTGTTTGGAACATTTTAAGTCTTTCTCAGATTTATCCACTGTGAAATCAAACCAAAGCCTTAATGGTCAATGGAGCCAGTTCATCCCTTCCTTGTTTGGACAGGCCAGGTGGCACTGTTCTTGAAGTACAGATCACAGTGCTCACAGTTTCTGCAGTAGTAGTATTTTTGTAGTGGTCATAGTTGTGTTTTTGTTTTCATCACAGAATCATGAAATCAGCAATTTTTAGCAACCTTGAAAACGCCCTTCATGAAAGTCCTGAGCAGGTCCTGATTATGAAGATGTTTCTCTCATCCAGGTAGTTGAAGCGGAGTGTCTGGACTAGTCTCCTACTCTGGCAATTTAGTAACTGTGAAAAGAAAGAAGTAGTGTAAGATACACACATATCTACAGGTGTTACTGGTTTGCTTTAAAAAAAAAAATTTTCATTGAAAAATCAACTCTAACTTAATTATACTTTAATTTTTATATTTAATAAAAATGTTTATTATGTAACATCAGATACCAAAAACCCTGGTTCACCATTTTAGAATCTTCTATTTTTGAGATGCACTAGTTTGTGCTACAATTCCCATTAATGAATAACAGTATAAGTATAAGTAAATAACGTAGTATAAAATTTAATAATAAAATTCAATTAAATAATAATTTAATTTGTGGTTCATATTCAGGCTAATTTATGCAGACTGCATTGATTTGTTCTGTACCTCAGTGGTGTTCATAAATCTGCTGAGTCCAATAGCGTCCATCTCCTTTCTCATTAGGGTCAGTCTAAACTTCACCTTTCACTGGGCTGAAAAAGAATAGTATAGTATATAGAATATATAAGAGTAGTAATACTATTACTGCTAAAACCAAACAGCTGCAGTACAAAATAGACAACAGCTCACCACAAAGGGGAAGGCAGTCTGGTGGACTGAATTTACAATGATGGTGAGGGAATGGGGGGCAGGCCCAGTATGCAAATAGATGGCCAGAAGCCAATGGGAAAGGTGTGAGTTTTACTTATCAAGATTGTACAAAAACATAAGACACTCTCTCCATAGGGTCTCCATATTTCACTGGAACAACTCAATGCAGTCAGTCAGCCAGAATAACTCTCAGTATAAAGTTATGTTTTTGTTTTTATTTTTTACAAAAGTGCCAAGAGTAATTTGCAGAAGCATTTCCTGTTATTAAAATGCACCTCATTACAGTCTCAAAGTATTAAGAAAATAAGGGATGCAGTTGTCTGTAGCCTCATGGAGTACCTTGGAGAACACCAAAAAGACCTCTTCAATGACTGCTAGGTATGTTATTAAATTATTAATCAACTTGAGGTATTCACAGGGTTACACATATGGTTGCCCTTAACGTAAACTATTGTTTAATTTTTATATCAATTACAGAACTGTAACATCAGGGTATTCCCTGCCCTTTACTTAATTGTATGTTTATTGTTATTTAAACACACATTGTTTGGTATCTTTCTAGTGTAATATTTGTTAAACATTAACATTAAACAACAACTTGTCAAGCAAAATTCCTGATCACATATGTAATTCTTAACATGTAAGACCTATATTGCAAATATGAAGATGAGTAACACGATTTTATTAAAATCTGAATGGTTCACCCCTTTATTCAGGTGGTCTAAGGGCAGATGTTATACATTCATTTTATGATTACACATTTCTGTCCTGCAGGTAGTGGTCTGATCCATCATGAATATTTTTAGATGTGTAGCAATGGGTTAGATTGATAAATGTTTTATTGTGGGACACTGGGGTCAGCCATTCAGGTTTTGCCTTTAATTTGTACTATCATGCTGAAGAATACAAACAAATGTTTATTTAGAAATTAATATAGCATAAATATATTGTTAAAATTGTTCAATTGTAAAACATTGCGTTTGTTAAACGTTGAATGGGTGTGGAAACAAAACCAAAGTGTGTTTGCTGTTAATGGGATTGAGTATTCAAACGTTTTCTGGAGCTTGAAGAACAAAGCTGCTCATGAATGTCCACAGCCTTAAATGTAAGCTAAATTAACTAATGAACTGTTTTACCCATATTAGGACACACACTGTTTTCTTGTGTAACGTTTTTTTCTCCCCTCCTGGATATGGCTATATCAAGAATCTTTTGTTGTAGCTGACTATGCATAGAAAAGGACATTTTGTACTTTTTTATTATTAGTATTGTATCCTGTGTCTGATTATTTGTAGATTATATGTGTGTATATATATGTTTTTTTTTTAATATTAATTTGACCTTCTCTGTACAAGTAATGGTTTACTGAAAAATATGAAGTAAATGAAGATTTGACATTTATGTTAATGTTACTCACTTATTATGGTCATTTGTTGTGAAATGTATTGAGAAATGTTAAATAGACTTTACTTTTTTTATTATAATGTGTCAAACATGTTACATTTAGGTAATTTTCATACAAAATATGGGGTGAAATCTACCCAAACAAACGAAGTGCAATTTGTTACCTCAATTATAAGTAGATTCTATATGTTGAAGTTTTCCTGAAACGTGACTGTTAGTAAAGAAGACAAGGAGACGGACAGAGCGCAGAGTAGTGGCAGTTAAAAGTGGTCCGAAAATGAGAGGCGTCATTTTTTCTTTAAACTTCTTAAGAAGTCTGAGATATATTTTTCACAAGAACTGACAAATCACAAACAGCTAATCACGACGAGCCTTTAAACAGGCTGAGATATGAATTTTCTTCATGATCGAGGTGAAGAGGAAAAATCAGTTTATTTGTACTTCTGGGTGCATATGTAACGACCACCGTTTGGCCATCAAGCAGTCAGACACAAGGCTCGCTTTCCGCTGTTTATTCTGAAAAGATATAAAGATTTTATAGTGTGTTCATCTTCTCTTGTCTTAGACGGCTGCAGACCACACAAGCGTCCATCTCAGAGCTCTCACTCATCTGAGCTTACAGTATTTCTTTTAACACAGCAATTTTCATAGTCCCAGAACAGGCACGAGATCATATAGTTTGTTCACATTATAAAAAATCCAAAACTACAGAGAAAAGTGATTATTTTCTTATTGCACAAAAGAACAAACTGCAGAACTAATAAACCCTCTTAGTGCTGCGTGGCTAGCAGCAGCAACATGCACTGCGCATTTCTGGAGGGGACAGATTAGGGAGCACATACCTGAGACAGATTTTATAGTGTTCATCTTCTCTTGTCTTACACGGCTGCAGAGCACACAAGCTGAACATCTAAAAAAATGAAATGAGCAGAAATGAGAGGTTTATTTATTTTCATAATCCGACTTTGCTGTCGAGAGGAAGTTTAGGCTAGCACTAGCTATTTTGCTACCATGGCTCAGTTAGCTGAAGCACATGTCTGAGCAGTAATTCGATAAAAACAGCATTTATAAGCACAACTACACTCTGAAAATTCACCACCTGCTCATATAATGTGTTAGAACAATGTTTTATAGAATTAATAACGAATTAAATTCAATTAAATTATGTACTAATGAGGAACTTCAGCAGCTACACACCGTCCATCTCAGAGCTCTCACTCATCTGACGGAGGGACGCAGCAGCAGAGGGGCGTAGTCTGCAGTGACGTCACAGCAAGACAAGAAAAGCTCCCTAAAAATAATTGTAAGCTTTTTTTAATAAAGACATAAATCACTATTTACATTTGTTATATACCCTTTTTACCAAAAATGGGGTCATTTTGGTGAAACTCAATATTTTATTAACTGTTTAATGTAACTCTGTTACACATAGACTAGTTTAATAAAATTCATACAACTACCTAAACCTAACAGATTTTCTATCCATACACAAGAACAACTAAACAACATTTTCATCAATCGCCATGTCATTCAATACTGCAACGTCAGCACTCTAGTGCACATGCGAGATGCTGTGCTGATTCACAAACATACAGCACCAAACAACCGCAAACCAGAATATACGGCATTTCAATCACTGCTGTATTCGACAGCCAGCATCAGACTATGATAAATCAGCTTATACTGCATTTAAACACTGTCTTTGAGGGGAAAACTTGATAGCTAAAACACTGATATATTCAAAAACATTGCAGAACATATAATGGTTTTTGGTAATACCATAGAGCAACCAGGCACATGACCATAATAGAATTTAGGGGCTGCAGACAAAGATCTTGGGCAGCAAAATTCTTCACAGAAAATATCATATCGTGGTCAGCAGTGAAAGAAGTGAGGCCACTCAACCGCCTTCAGTTTCAGAAATCTTGAGCAAAAAGATTGAAAGTAAGTTCTATGCGGATCTGGACCTTTTCTGAAAAGTGATCGTCAGTGAAGAAGACAAGGAGACGGAGACACTGCAGAGTAGTGGAAGTAATAAGTGGACAGAAAGGAAAGCCAACGTTTCATCTTTAAATTTGAGGTGAAGCCCTTGAAATGCAAATATTTATTTTTCGAAAAAACGAACAAATCACGAATAACAATTCCTGACAAGCCTTTAGAAAGGCTGAGAATTGCCTAGTCTGGACGACGATGGTGAAGAGGCAAAACTCTGTATTTGTTTTCAACTAGGTGTACAGACTAATTCAAGAATAATAAATTCATCTACCTCCACCGAAAAGATTATTTTTTTATTAAAGGGAACAACAAAAAAGTTTTAATCAAACTCCATTCCATTCCATTAGATGACGTCCGTCCTCTTCTGCGCATGCGAGGTGCAATGCTGTATGCAGTGTATGCAGCATTTCAAACACGTGTATAGTGGAAAGCCAGCACCAAACCATTCAAAATCAGCAAATGTTGAGTTTAGAACAAGCTTTTAACCAAAAACTTTGTTAAAATCAAAATCACAAAGCAATTTTTATTATTTTCTTCAAAGTGAAAAGTTTAAATACATTTCATTAGTATTTGGTACTATTGGCCTTAAACTGTATGACTTGGGTCAAACGTTTTGGATATCTTTCCACAAGCTTCTCACAATAGTTGGCAGGAATTTTGGCCCATTCCTCCTGACAGAACTGGTGTAACTGAGCCATGTTTGTAGGCCGACTTGCTCGCACATGCCTTTTCAGCTTTGCCCATATATTTTCAATAGGATTGAGATCAGGGATGTGTGAAGGCCACTCCAAAACACTGACTTTGTTCTCCTTAAGCCACTGTGTAACCAGTCTGGCAGTATATCTCGGGTCATTGTCCATTTGGAAGACCCATTTGCGCCCAAGCTTTAACTTCCTGGCTGATGTCTTGAGATGTTGCTTCAGTATTTCCACATAATGTTCTTTTCTCATGATGCCATCTATTTTGTGATGTGCACCAGTCCTTCCTGCAGGAAAATAAACCTGCAACATGATGCTGCCACTCCCTTGTTTCACAGTTGAAATTGAAGGTGTACTTCTTGTAACAATGGCTCCCCCTCCTGGCCTCAGTTGGTTTTGCACATGGCCCAAGCCACATGCGTCTGTGCTTCCCCTCTATGCTCTGTCCTCCACCTATGAACAACACTTGAAGCTCATCTGAAGACTCAATAGGACTCTTTTTAAGTACTGTTTTCAGAATGTAGTTGAGAAGTCTGTTACCTAGCCTTAGTTCTGAGTCTAAGCATTGTCCAGCTCTTCTGTGTTTTGTTCATGTTTCTGATGTCTAGATCTGCCCTTCATCTGCCTATCTGTGCTTTAACATATACCTGTCCTGATCATGAGAATGGTAAATACTTTAACATATCAACTCTGCACATGCAGCCTGCCTCACCTAATTCATTCCAGCTCTGTATTCGATAAGACTATGTTTCCAAGCCATGTTTCTAGTTTAGTCAGCCACCACTATATCATGAGCTGAACAAGTCTTAGAGGTGCCACATTATTTAAAGTGGTGTAAAAACTATTCTTTAAGCATTCGGTTATAAAATCTCATTCTGAAGCATTGGATGAAGCACTGTATGAAAGTCTGGAAGGCTATGAATAAAACTACTAGATGTGGGGGATCTTATATTATGCTTGGCATAATAGTGTGGAGATATATTACAATATATTACAACTAAAATAAAGTTCATAAGAGATGAAACAGTGATCTGACACTATTGTGGCCTGGGGAAGAACAGCTGTATTGTCTATGCTTACACAGCAAGGGTCAGAATGATGTCACCAGTCTGGTTGTAGTAGTTAGCAGGCCTGTTTATATTTCGACTGAAGTTAGATACTAATGCTGTTCTCAGAGGTTGCTGTTCTTTATCAACGTGACCATTAAAATACCCTACAGCTATTCATTTGCCAGTAGACACCACTATGTTTTAAGAGATACAGGGGGCTACAAAGGCTGCTCTCAAAAGTAGAACACTTGTCTGAGCCTAACTAGAGTTAAAATGATCAACATTATTTACATATACAGAATGCTGCGTATTTATAATATAGGCTAATAGGTTTAAAGGGGAGTTCAACCAGTTCAAAATTACTGCATAATTCAGTTGATTGGATGGAACCAAAGATGGAGCCATTGAATCACTGGGGATCTCAAATGAATCCCAATGTCAACACAAATATAGTCACATCAAATCATAAATGTCCAAACCCAGCAGTGGATCTCAGATCTGCAATTCTAATGATGGTATAATAACTGTACATCTGAAAACATTCTCTCTCTAGCACTATGTGACATTCATAACTGCTTCACATAACTTCCAGTGATGAAGATTTTAGAGGCAATAACTTGTTCAGTCACCATTACCATGAACTATTTTAATCCTGTAGGTTGTTTTAGAATCTCAGTAATTTACTCATGCAGACATTTGAAACCATTTCTGGTAAGATGGCATTATTACTATTTAATGAATAATGCATTATTGATATTAATTGAATTAATAATAACTAACTTTTGCTGTGCACACAAGCACTGGATTAAACACAACAAAAAGAACGCTAATGTCAGGCCCTTGTTATCACCTCTCCCCCGGGGCGATCCCTATTACTGTTTATGTTGTCCTGTTCTTTATTGTCTTGTATCGTCCATCCCTGCAAGTCTTTCCTTGTTTTCACTACCATGCCTGACCAGGCATGACAGCTAATGAAATATTCAGATGACCGTGATCTTTTAGTGACTGGTGTTTTGGGGCTAAACCCTCTTTTGACTGACTGTAAATACTGTGTAAAATATACTGTTAGTTAAGGAGCAGTTAATATTTGTCTTACATACAGTAAACCTGCATAAAGCCAGAGTTTCGAAACTGAAACTGCAATCTCGGTTAACGTGGGTTACCTTGATTAGCTTAGCTAGTACTTGATGAAGTGCACCTACATGATTTTGTGAGGAGTCTATAAACTGGGAGAGTCAGATATCTATCTTTGTCACTGTGTATCTAAAAACATCATTCATAAAAGAAGACTGTAGGAACTTAGCAATATTTAGGCTGTATTTTATTTAAATGATGATTTACTAACTGAGGAATAGGTGTTGCACTCCCTCTGGTAACGTTATTCAATTTAGGGTCATGGTGGCAATAGAGCACTTCCATCAGCTCCTGCTGGGGGATCCCCAGATCTTCCCAGGTGAACTAGAACCCCTGGGTCTAGCCTTTATAGGAATCCCTTCCCAAGGAATGACCCTTGAAGTTCCCAACCGCAAGGCATGATCCAGCCTGAATGCCGTGGTGGGAAACAGGTAATGTCATAGAAGTGCCAGGCCCACAGCAGGCATTCTGATCAGGAAGAGGGGTCTGGGTCTGGCCATTTGATTAGGGGTGGAAACCTGATGAGAGGCTTGCTTCCACCTTCAGTAACCTGCAGAAGACCCCCAAAACCATCTGGCAAATTGGGGTGTCCTGTCTGATAACACATCCCAAGCAAACCCATGGGTTCAGACATGCTTAAGTTATAGCATGGCTGTCTCCCTGGCCGACAGGAGTGTCGGCAGAGCAATAAACTTCCTCGCCTTAGACAAGCAGTCAACCATGACCAAGATCACGGTGATGCCCCTGGGAAGAGAGCAACCCTGTGGCAAAGTCTATGGAGACATACATGAGACCATGGGCCAGAAGGGATGGATAACAGGTGGAGCAAACCTGACGGTTCGGTTCCGGGATCCTTGTTGCAGGTACATACCTTACAAGCTGCCACGCAGGCCCATAAATCTTGGTCCAAGCACGGCCACCAGAACCGGATAAGCAGGAACTTTAATATACAGGCCACCCCCAGGTGTGCTGTGAAGGGGAAAAATTGCCCCAACTGCAGCACCTGGTCTTTAATGGCAGCACAGCCAATCACAAGTGCCACCTCCCAGATCTGACTCATTCCTAGGGGCCCGCCATACTGTGGCTTCCACCCCAAACTGGATGGGAGATGCCATGCGGGTCTTGGGTACTGTGGTTGCTGGCAGCTGTTCCTTAGGGGAGGCCTCTTACTGGCAGGAGAGACCATCAGCATTGTTCCGCCCAGACCTGTACAAAGATACAAAGTCAAACAGGGTGAAGAACAGTGCCCAACTTTCCAAACCAGGAAGGGATGACTGGCTCCATTGTGCCACCACTCCTCTAAGGCCAGTATGACAGCCAGCAACAAATGATCACCCACATGGTAACTGAGACGTCTTCTAATTCAAGTTTGCCTGGACATCTTCGTAGTCCGAGGACACTAAAGACAGGAATTCTAGAATCGCAGGCTGAGAACCCATGCCTTGGAGCCTGGTGGACCAGCTCCAAGATGCGGGGGATCTGTTTAATGAGACCAGGAGCAACCAGAAAGCCCTGGCTAGTACAGCATCAATAACATTCTCCGCTGCCTCTGAGTTAAAGAAGGCATGTAAAATGCTATTGATGACAGATGTTATAAAAATCAGCTTTACAGAAATCCAGGTCCAGACCCCTAGTAAACAAGCCAAGGGCAACAGTGGCAAGGAAAAACTCCCTAAATGCATTAGGAAGAAACCTTGAGAGGAACCAAGACTCAAAAGGGGAACCCATCCTCCTCTGGTCGACACTGGATAGCAAGCCAATAACATCTAACAGCACTCTGCCAGCCTGGCCTTCTGATCACCTACTGGTCTCATACTCACCTACTGGTCTCATACTCACCTGTATGCCATCTCCAGCAATCAGCACACACTGTGTGAACACTTACTAGAGTCTCTAGCATCTGGCTCAGGGCCAGTGTTCAGTGTTTCTGGGGCTGATTTCAGCTCTGCATTTTACACTGGCAATATTTTGGGGCGTATGCCAATGCGTAGATGAGGCCTACGCCATGAGATGTTTCTATCATCCAGGTAGTTGAGGCCGAGTGTCTTGGCTAGTCTTTTACCCTGGCAATTCAGTAACTGTGAAAAAAGAGAAGTAGTGTAAGGTACACACAGAAATAATCATATCTACAGGTGTTACTGGTTTGCTTTCATTGAAAAATCAACTACAAACTTAATTATATTTTATTTAATAATGTAACATCAGATACCAAGAACCCTGGTTCACAATTTTAGAATCTTGTATTTTTGAGATGCACTAATGTGTGCTACAATTCCCCTTAACGAATAACATGTAGTATAAAATCTTTTAATTTGTGGTTTATTTTCAGGCTAATTTATGTCTGAATTGATTTGTTTTGTACCTCACTGGTGTTCATAAATCTGCTGAGTCCAATGGCTTCCATCTCCTGTCCCATTAGGATCAGTCTAAACTTCACCTTTCCCTGGGCTGAAAAAGAATAGACAGACATATGGTCTCATAAACCCATGCAATTTACTCCCCAAAATATGAATCAGCACATTAACAGACTGATGAAACAGACTGAACACTTCAAGAAGCTCTTCTATCATCTGATGCATAAAGTGATTAGTGAGAACAGAGAAAAGAGCTTCCATAAAGGCTTTGGTTTGATATCACAGTGGATTCAGAGAAAGACTTACATAGTGTACATGCCCTCAGTCTGATGCAGAGCTGCTGAAGGGGAGCACGCTTCAGTAAAATGTTTCGAACATAATACCCGTACTCCTGCTTTTGGCTCTCTATCACAAGGCGCCGACGGAAGGCCCCAGACCACATCAGCCATACGGAGAAGAAAAGACTGAAAACAGCCAACACTGCAACCGTATGGTGGTCCTAATTTGGATATAAAAAGACACTGTATGAGAACTCCTGGAAAAGTACTGCTGCAAGTAAAAGGGCTGATCATCCTGATCGTCTGATGATCCAGTTCCAGATCTGCAGATCAGTTATACGTCAAATGCTTCCTTCTTTATATTAAGCCATTCTTCAGTCAATCTGATCTATTCTGTTACTGAACATACAGTGAATTATAGGTACTTTGGAGTCTTTACTCACCCCCGCACCAGTGCTGAAGTACGTTGCAGTTCCGATTACAGAGACCATGAAGAGCAGAAAACCATACCAGAGGTTTTCATTAAAGTATTCCAGCACAAATACTGCAAACACACACATCAGCAGAGTTCAGACATTCATTTAAACGACTGCATTCAAATCATCTGTAAAGTGGAGTCTCCAACTGTCTGGAACATCCGGAAGAACCTCATTCTTGTTTTCACTGACCTTCATTTTCCCTCCTGAATGGAAAACTGCTGCTCTTCTTCATCTCCTTTATCAGGGCATGCTCAGGACTTTCATGAAGTGCGTTTTCAAGGTTACTGAAAACGGCTGATTTCATGATTCTGTGATGAAAACAAAAAAACAACTATGACCACAACAAAAACACTACTGCTGCAGAAACTGTGAGCACTGTGATCTTCTTATTGGAAAACCTGATGAGTTACCTGAACTCAAATTGTTTGATCAAGCCAATTGCAATTTAAGTTCAACAGCATTTCTTTTGTAACATTATTTAAGTTTAAATTACATCATGGACTGAACTGAACACAAACTAGGAACTGGTAAGTGTTTTATGAAGGTAACTAAAGGAAGTGAGTTTTAATTACTCTGCTTATGTTGATATTATGTTTAATAATTTTCAACTGGATTGCAGAGGAGAACAATGAGAATCATAATCCAGCACAGTTTACTGATCTCTCTGCTCTACCAGCCCTAAACCCTAAACTAAACAAGGATGAACAAAATCCACCTTTGATTATTTTCATCACTAAAACCAAGCAGCTGCAGCACAAAACAGGCAACAGCTCACCACATAGGAGAAGGTAGTCTGGAGGAATGAATTTACAATGATGGTGAGGGAATGGGAGGCAGACCCAGTATGCAAATAGATGGTGCCAGAAGCCAATGGGAAAGGTGTGAATTTTACTCATCGAGATTGTACAAAAACATAAGACACTCTCTAAAAGTCTCTAAAAGGGTGAAGAGTCTATGATGTTTACTGAACGGTAGGTTCAGGGTTCGTCAAATATGAAGGCGCTTCTTCTGAGAGCCGGGTCGTGTTTTTCTGCTGCTGAAAGAATTCGGTTCTGGTTCTGATTTGAACTGGTTTAAATGTGGATCTTACCTTTTGTAGGAGGTCGTCCGATCCGGGTAAACAGAGAGAGTCTATACGAGCGTCCTGCTCCTCCAACTTCTGACCATCAACTAGAGCAGCATGGACACGCACGCCTTTGTGACGTCATAGACACTCTGGTAACTACGGAAACCGTAAACCGCAGCTTTCCATGAATTAGCTGAGAATAATGAAGACACTGAAGACCTCCTGAATCATCTGTGTAGGACTTAAACAGAATTGAAGAGGACACAATCCACACTTACCAAATACCCAGACCACAGGACATGTCCCGTTAAATTGTGTTGTTACATGGTACAATTTTTACAGGTTTTCCCAAAACAACTTCCCTGTGTTTACAAATGACAGGAAAACTAAATTAGACTAAAAATGAAAATATTGAAAAGTGTAATTTATCACAAAAACTATAAATTGAATATATTAACATTTGTTTTTGACAGCTTTTAGATGACAATCTTAACAAAACTAATTTTAAAAATAATCTATATTGACAAAAAAACAGAATCTTCTTTCATTTTACAACATATCTTTAATTATGCTTAAATATACTTTTAATAATGCATATGAAAATATTTATCACTGTCAAACTCATAGAAAAACTGTTCATAATGTATGTAAAAATGCAAAGCACTGTCAAAAACATAAAAATACTTTTAATAATGCAATGGACACTGATTGTTTTTGTTGGGGGGTTTAAAAAGTGTTCTCACATTTGTGACTATTTAGTTCAGAATGAAAGATGTACTGAAGTACTAATGTACCAAACGTACTAAAGTACTAACCTAGGCTTATTTTCTCATTCAGTCAGTGTACACAATGTCTTTGAAAAAGCCGCTAGTGGGAAGGACGTTATTAGCTTATCTCACCTGTGTTTACAATACAGACCAACGTGGCCATAAAACATTAGCCAATTTTGTTTTATATTGAAGTTTACTCATTTTATCAGATTTACCAAGAGGTTGGGTTGTTTTAGTCTAATCTCTTACTGTAGCATTCCCCATTTCAATTATGGTTTGAGACTTGACTGATGGTTCATGAAGTATTTATTGTTTGAAACCTTTGCACAAAGTCAGCTGAGCAAAGATTACAGTAAACCACCGTAAGAGCTGAAAGGAAATAAAGAATACCATGAGAAGCTTGTCCATGTCTGCTTTGTTATTTAAACTTTCTCATATGATTAGCTTTAACCATATAACGTATGTAGGCCGATATAAACACCTATAAACATATAAACACGATATAAACAAAGCTCTAAAGGTACAGTACACCTACCTAAGTGTGTTGAAACTCATCCACAGTCCAACTGCATGTAAATGACCCAGTGCACAGTACCTTTACCAGCTTTAACAAAAAGGCTGACAAGTTTCAAATTACGAACAACTATTACTGCATACTACATATATCGACTATATATGAGTTATTTTAGTGATATACTTTCACTATACACACCTTGTGCCTCTTCAAAGGGGGGCTTAAAAAACAGTCCTTGAGCACTACATGTGCACTTGTACTGGAGATTTTGCTTCTTCTACTACCGTGAATCTACTTTTCACCAATAACCGTCAAAAGTCTTCAAAATAAAAGTCCATTATTTTAGGTTCCTGAAGTCTATGCAAGTCACACAAAGCTTATTAACAAAAAATAAAGAAATAAATAATAAAAATCTCTTGGGGTCATTTACAACGACTCTGTGACTGATTGGCATGACTGCTGTTTTGTTGCTTGATTTGTACTGATGTTTGTACACACATCCTGGATTTTGTTCCGACCTCTTTTTTGCAGATTCCGTACATATACCAACTGACCTGGTATCAACACGCTTACATCAGAGGGGTCACAACTTTGCAGCTTCCTTTTGCACTATACTTCTGCCAGCCGTGATCTTGTCAAAGTAAAGGCGTGTTGCAAGACCTCATGATGGTACATCACCTAGTTCATCACTGATGTCAGCATGGGTTCTTTCATCAGCCCTAGAAGTCTGGAAGGCTCCTGGAGTCCTACCAAACATCCAAAAATATGATGAAAATCCTGTACTCTGACTCTCTGTGGTGTTATACACAAAGAAGTTTGTGGAGTGTTCTATTGAACATCTCACATTGGCTATTTCCCAGGTAGTGCGGCTCTTTTTAATACCACACCCCGGCAAAGCAACCGCACGATAACACACCATATTTATGAAACCATTCTCTGGTCAGAATACATCAGTCCTTATCATTACGTTTTCTCCTCCATCCTGTGAGGGTTCTAGTACTGTGAAATCAGTAGCAAGCACCTGCAAAGGTTCAGAGGCTTGGAGACTTCCCATCTGGAACTTTGCTTAACATGTTTTTACTTAACATGTACATCTTTGGCTATACAACACCTTTCACATATTTTACACCAATGTTCAATATATCTGTGCATATTGGGCCAGTAGCAATGACGCCTCACCAAGGTACAGGTGCATTCAACAACCTGGTGCCAATAATTATTATGGAGCTGCTTCAATATGGTGTCCTTCAACTGATCTGGAAGTAAAACTAGCTTTAATGGCCACATGTGTACATCCTCAGTTTTCCTATATAAAATAATCTCCATTTCCACCACACAGTTTCATTGTCTCACAAGTTCTTGTACCTCAGATGCTGTAAGTTGCTGGCGCTCCCCTTGATTAGGTCTTTCTCCTCTTCTGCAGAATCCCAGGAATGATCCTATTACTGGGTCTGTCTTCTGAAGTACCTGCAGCTGAGATATAGAAAACTCAGGTAGTGTCTTGCAAGGACAAGACCAAGGATAGCTCAGCATCAGGAAGTTGCTCTTTCTGTGCCATCCTTGCCTCCACTAGTATGGCTCTACCTATTGTGGTCAACTCCAGTATTTCTTCCGCTGATTCACTGCATACTACATGCTGCTTGGAAACAGGGCATCTGCGTTGCCATTCTGCGTTCCTGGGCGATAGACAATATCAAAGTCAAACATTCCCAACTGTGATTTCCGTGGTCCTGAAGGAACCTTGTTTCCTTTCACTGTGCACTCTGTATACACTTAAAATGACAATAAAGCCTCTTGACTTGACTTGGCTTACCATTGAGCCTGTATCTAATAAACATTGTATATCTCCACCCAAATTCACACTCACCACTGGACTTTATCCCACCAACTGATCATAACTGAAAGGCTTCTTTACATTTGAGCCTATTTGTCCCCGTCCTGCCACTGCACAGCAGGGGGAATTAGTTTCCCACTGACTCTGCTACTTGTGAGGGCACAATGTGTGGGTCCTCCCCCTCCATTACTTGTCTACTTGCCAAGTGCAAAATAAGTTCAGCAATCAAATTTATTCTGTGGATACATTTGGGAAACCCAAAAAAGAACAAAAACGTGACTCGTGGCTACTAAATCTCAACCAGCATCATTCAAGATCAGTTGCACTCCAGCATCAATGTTGCATCATCCATTTGAAACCTGCCCCATCCACCTTCAATGTAGAGCCTTGCCAACTACAGGGGTCTCCACCTTTACATGTAAGGGCACTGTATGCACTGTGTCTATGTTGCACCATGGTCCTGGAGGAATGTTGTTTCGTTTCACTGTGTACTCTGTATGTAGTTGAAATGACAATAAAACCCACTTGACTTGACTTTACCCACCTACACGAGCCTCACACATGTACATCGCAGCTGCAATAAATTAGTTAAAAAGCCTCACAACTACAGGAATCTCCACCCTTACCCGCATGGGTTCTATGCATAAACCTCCCCACTCACTCAATCTACCCATACACGTCCCGACTTTCACTTGGTCACACTGATTTATAATGGTCTGGTGCTGGCTGTCCAGTACAGCAGTGTTTGATGTGCTGTATATTCTGGTTTGCGCATGTTTGGTGCTGTATGTTTGTGAATCAGCACAGCACCTCGCATGTGCAGTAGAGGGCGGACATCGCAGTATTGAATGACATGACGATTGTTTAAAATGTTTTTGTTGTTCTCAAGCATGGAAAGAAAATCTGTCAGGTTTAGGTAGTTGTATGTATTTTATGTAACTCGTCTACGCACCAAGACTGACGAAAAACAGATTTTTCCTCTTCACCTCGATTGTGAAGAAAATTCATATCCTAGCCTATTTAAAGGCTCGACGGGATTGACTGTTTGTGGTTTGTCAGTTCTTTGGAAAAAATATATTTCTGCCTTCTGCGACTTCACAAACATTTTAAAGATAAAACGTTGTCTTTCTTTTCTGTCCACTTATTACTGCCACTACTCTGCGGGCTCTCCTCCTTGTTTTTTTCACTAACAATCGTCTTTCAGAAAAGGTTCAGATCTGCTGTGAACATACTTTAAATCTTTTTGCTTTTAGAGTTCTGAAACTGAAGGCAGTTGAGAGGCCTCACTTCTTTCACTGTGACCACGAACCATTTACGAATTACCAAGAACCATTATATGTTCAGCAATGTTTTTGAACATTTCAGTGTTTTAGCTAACAAGTTTTCCCCTCAAAAACAGTGTTTAAAAACGCAGCAAATGCTGATTTATAATGGTCTTTGGTTCTGTAGGTTTGGGAGGAAGCATTGCACCTGTATCATTAAAGTTAAATTAAACAGTTAATAAAAGTTTTCACCAGAGTTTCACCAAA
The DNA here is from genome assembly GCF_030463535.1 of Salminus brasiliensis. Classification (NCBI taxonomy): domain Eukaryota; kingdom Metazoa; phylum Chordata; class Actinopteri; order Characiformes; family Bryconidae; genus Salminus; species Salminus brasiliensis. Next base: position 30,555,710 of record NC_132879.1, read on the forward strand.
ATGACCCTATTTTTGGAAAAAGGGTTCAGGACCTATTTAAATAGTCATTTATGTCTTTATATAAAAAAAGAGGGTGGCAGTTTTTGGGAGCTTTTCTTCACTTGCTGTGACGTCGCTGCGGACTGTGTCTCTGTTGCTGCCGTGCCTCCATCAGATGGGTGAGAGCTCTTGGATGGACGGTGGGTAGCTGCTGAGGTTCCTCATTAATACATAATTTAATTGAATTTCGTTATTGGTTCTTTACGACGTTGTTCTGACGCATTGTATGAGCAGGTGGTTGATTTCTCTGAGTGTAGTTGAGCTTGTGAATGCTGCTTTTATCGAACTGCTGCTCGGACGTGTGCGTCGGCTGGCTGAGCCATGGTGGCAAGGTGGCTGGCCTGAACTTGTTCTCGGCAGCAAAGTCGAATTGTAGAAATGGATAGACCTCTCATTTCTGCTCATTTTGTTTATTTTAGATGTTCAGCTTGTGTGCTCTGCAGCCCTCTAAGACAAGAGAGAATTAACACACTACAAAATCTGTTCCCTCCAAAAATGTGCAGTGCATTTTGCTGCTGCTAGCCACGCAGCACTAAGAGGGTTTATTTGTTCTGCAGTTTGTTCTTTTGTGCAATAAGAAAATAATCACTTTTCTCTGTAGTTTTGGAATTTTTATGTGAACAAACTATACAATCTCGTGCCTGTTATGGTACTATGAAAATTGCTGTGTTAAAAGAAATACTGTAAGCTTAGATGAGTGAGAGCTCTGAGATGGACGCATGTGTGGTCTGCAGCCGTCTAAGACAAGAGAAGATTAACACACTATAAAATCTTTCAGATTTTCAGAATAAACAGAGTGGAAAGCGAGCCGTGTGTCTGACTGCTTGATGGCCAAACGGTGGTCGTTACACACCTCGCATGCGCAGTAGAGGACGGACGTCGCCGTATGAAATGAAATAGAGTTTGTTTAAAACTTACTTTTGTTCCCGTTACTTAAAAATCCTTTAGGTTGAGGGAGTTGAATGTGTTGTTCTTGAATTAGTCTTTACAAATAGGTGAAAACAAATACAGATTTGTGCCTCTTCGCAATCATCGTCGAGGCTAGGCAATTCTCAGCATATTTAAAGACTTGTGTGAAGGATATTCCTCTGCTTTCTAATGCTTAACGACACGTGTAAAGGTGAAATTACAGTTCTGAGTATTTTTAAGTTCTAAACGCAACATATGCTGATCTGTAATGGTTTGGTGCTGGCTTTCCACTATACACGTGTTTTAAATGCCACATACACTGGATTGTGCATCTTTGGTGCTGTAGGTTTGTGAATAAGCATTGAATCTTGCATGCACAGTAGAGGGCGGACGTTGCAGCCATTTTACCTGCAGTAAAGAAAGAATACACTTTAAAACTAATTACATAGGATAAAGTTAACTTAAACTATTTTTAGAACTATTACTGTTACTCTCAAGTGTATTTCTATGAAACAACGATTTTAAATTCAACAAAGCACCCTGTACAACAGTGACATTTGTTTTTGGTTTTCAGCACAAGATTTCAGAATTGCAAATAAAACTACTATCAAACATCTGAGTTTCACATCCATACTAGATGAGCAATTCAATATTCCCTGTAGTTAATGTTTCCCAAGAGATCTATACTATTAGGAGAGCACCGTTATTCTGTAGAATGCTATTGCATGTCCTACACTGCCGTCTCATGAGTACCTAACGTTGAAAGGGAGAAGCTTAAGTGATTTTACTTTTCGTTTGGTCAGAAGTGGCAAAACTGGTGTTTAAAGGAATTTGTAAAGTTAAGTGTTAACTGCACATGTCTTGCCTTCAAGTTGGCTATTGTCACCATGAAACAGGGTATGGCCTGTTGAAAATAAGTAATGTAAGTTTACACATTTTTGCCAATAGTAATAATAAAAAGTATGTGTGTAAAACATAATTATCAACAAGACACACTATGTCTAATTATGTAAGACAGCTGACAGTTTCAGATTAAGATCATCGCCAACCAGCTCCATATATTCCCTTCTACAAAACCTAGCACAGAGCTTGGCAGCAGCAATTCCATCACATTTCAGCATGTCATTACACTGGAATAAAAATGTATAGCGCTGTTGAATTTATTCAGTTGAGTTATACTGGCTGACTGACTGAACTGAGTTGTTCCAGTGAAATATGGAGACATTTAGAGAGTGACTTATGTTTCTGTACAACCTTGATGATTAAAACTCACACCTATCCCACTGGCTCCTGGCACCATCTATTTGCATACTGGGCCTGCCCCCCATTCCCTCACCATCATTGTAAATTCATTCCACCAGACTACCTTCCCCTATGTGGTGAGCTGTTATATGTTTTGTGCTGCAGCTGGTTGGTTTTTAGTGTTGAAAACAATCAAAGGTGGATTTTGTTCATCCTTGTTCCTGCGCAAGTAAACCTTTTTAAACCCATTCATTTGTTTAGTAGTCTAGGGTTGGTAGAGCAGAGAGATCAGTAAAATGTGCTGGATTATGATTCTCATTGTTCTCCCCTGTAATCCAGTGGAAAATATATTTAAAAAAATATGAACATAAGCAGAGTAATTAAAACTCACAGATGAAGAAGAGCAGCAGTTTTCAATTCAGTTTCCATTTGACGTATAACTGATCTGCAGATCTGGAACTGGATTATCAGATGATCAGGATGACCAACCCTTTTACTTGCAGCGGTACTTTTCCAGGAGTTCTCATACAGTCTCTTGTTTTTAGTCTTTTCTATTCTGTATGGCTGATGTGGTCTGGAGTCTTGCGTCAGGAGTACAGGTTTTATTTTCGGAACATTTTACCTAAGCATGCTCGCCTTCAGCAGCTCTGCATCGCTGAGGTTACATAAACTATGTAAGTCTTTCTCTGATTTATCAGATATCAAATATCAAACCAAAGCCTTTATGGAAGCTCCTTTCTCTGTTCTCACTAATCACTTTATGCATCAGATGATAGAAGAGCTTCTTGAAGTGTTCAGTCTGTTTCATCAGTCTGTTAATGTGCTGATTCATATTTTGGGGAGTAAATTGCATGGCTTTATGAGACCATATGTCTGTCTATTCTTTTTCAGCCCAGGAAAAGGTGAAGTTTAGACTGATTCTAAAGGGAAAGGAGATAGATGTCACTGGACACTGGATTTATGAACACCAGTGAGGTACAGAACAAATCAATGCAGACATAAATTAGCCTGAAAATAAACCACAAATTAAAAGATTTTATACTACATGTTATTCGTTAAGGGGAATTGTAGCACACACTAGTGCATCTTAAAAATACAAGATTCTAAAATAGTGAAGCAGGGTTCTTGGTATCTGATGTTACATAATAAACATTTTTATTAAATAAAATATAATGAAGTTTGTAGTTGATTTTTCAAAAAGAAAATAAATAAATAAAGCAAACCAGTAACACCTGTAGATATGATTACATATGATCTTACACTATGTGATGGCAGATTGAGTTTTCTAATTACTAGCTGTGTTCTTAAATTATATAGTTGTATTCCTTAGTCAAGTAGTTACACTTAATACTATGGTGATCTGTTTGCTCACAGATATTATTGCTGAAGGCAATGTCCTGAACTCCATATTACCTCGCTCTTGTGATTATCCCTAATAAGAAGCTCCGGGTCAGCCTAGCCTGACTTTGCAGATATGGTGTACAGGCGCTGCCTATGTGTATGTGCATATCATATGTGAAGGCCTAAACTGTCTGTTTGTCATTTATGTGCGTCAGAAATGGCGCCAGTGAATATTGTGTGTGTGCGTTAAACAATGAGCTGTGGTTATTTCAAGGTATATATGTTGGGCCCTGCCTGCTTTAAGGAAGGGCCGACCTTGTAAGCTTGAATGATTTTACTCTGCTCTCAATAAAGTCAAAGGGTTGACGGTCTAACTTGTGTTTATTCCAGAACTACATGACATGCTGGGGCAGTGGTGGCTCAGCGGTTAGAGCTCCGGGCTGTCGATAACAGGGTTGTGGGTTCGATTCCCGGACTCGGCAAGCTGCCACCCTTGAGCAAGGCCCTTTACCCTCTCTGCTCCCCGGGCGCTGGAGTTGGCTGCCCACCGCTCTGGGTGTGTGTGTGTGTACTCACTGCCCCTAACACATGTGTGTGTGTGAGTGTGTGTTCACTACCAGATGGGTTAAATGCGGAGGACACATTTCGCTGTACACTGTACAGTGACAAATACGTGCACCTTTGCTGCAGCTGGTTGATTTTAGTGTTGAAAACAATTAAAGGTGGATTTTGTCCATCCTTGTTCCTGCTTAAGTAAACCTCTTTAAACCCATTCATTATTTAGTAGTTTAGGGTTGGTATAGCAGAGAGATCAGTAAAATGTGCTGAATTATGATTCTCATTGTTCTCGCCTGCAATCCAGTTGTGAAAATGTTTTTAAAAAATATTAACATAAGCAGAGTAATTAAAACTCACTTCCTTTAGTTACCTTCATATAACACTTACCAGTTTGTGTTCAGTTCAGTCCATGATGTAATTTAAACTCAAATAATTTTACAAAAGAAATACTATTGAACTTAAATGGTTTGGGCAATTGGCTTTATCAAACAATTTGAGTTCAGGTAACTCATCAGGTTTTCCAATAAGAAGATCACAGTGCTCACAGTTTCTGCAGTAGTAGTATTTTTGTAGTGGTCATAGTTGCCTTTCGTGAAAGTCCTGGCAGGCCCTGATTAAGAAGATGAAGATGATGAGTTTTTAATTCCGGAGATTAAATGAAGGTCAGTGACAACAAGAATGAGGTTCTTCCAGATGTTCCAGACAGTTGGAGACTCCACTTTACAGATGATTTGAATGCAGTCGTTGAAATGAATGATTTATCCACTGATATCAAACCAAAGCCTTTATGGTCAATGGAGCCAGTTCACCCCTTCCTGGTTTGGAAAGGCCAGGTAGGCACTGTTCTTGAAGTACAGATCACAGTGCATACAGTTTCTGCAGTAGTAGTATTTTTGTAGTGGTCATAGTTGTTTTTTGTTTTCATCACAGAATCATGAAATCAGCCATTTTCAGCAACCGTGAAAACGCCACTCCTAAAAGTCCTGAGCAGGCCCTTATAAAGAAGATGAAGCAGATCAGTCAGTTTCCATTCAGGAGGGAAAATGAAGTGACAACAAGAATGAGATTCTTCCAGATGTTCCAGACAGTTGGAGACTCCACTTTACAGATGATTTGAATGCAGTCGTTTAAATGAATGTCTGAACTCTGCTGATGTGTGTGTTTGCAGTATTTGTGCTGGAATACTTTCATGAAAACCTCTGGTATGGTTTTCTGCTGTTTATGGTTTACTTCAGCACTGGTGCTGGGGTGAGTAAAGACTCCAAAGTACCTATAATTCTCTGTATGTTCAGTAACAGAATAGATCAGATTGACTGAAGAAAGGTTTAATATAAAAAAGGAAGCATTTGACGTATAACTGATCTGCAGATCTGGAACTGGATCCTCAGATGATCAGGATGACCAGCCCTTTTACTTGCAGCGGTACATTTCCAGGAGTTCTCATACAGTGTCTTTTTATATCCAAATTAGGACCACCATACGGTTGCAGTGTTGGCTGTTTTCAGTCTTTTGTTCTCCGTCTGGGTGATGTGGTCTGGTGCCTTCCCTCGGCGCCTTTTGATAGACAGCCAAAAGCAGGAGTACGGGTATTATGTTCGGAACATTTTACTAAAGCATGCTCCCCTTCAGCAGCTCTGCATCAGACTGAGGGCACATAAACTACTTAAGTCTTTCTAAGATTTATCCACTGTGCAAGAAGATGAAGATGATGAACAGTTTTTAATTCCGGAGGGAAAATGAAGGTCAGTGACAACAAGAATGAGGTTCTTCCAGATGTTCCAGACAGTTGGAGACTCCACTTTACAGATGATTTGAATGCAGTCGTTTAAATAAATGTCTGAACTCTGTTGATGTGTGTGTTTGCAGTATTTGTGCTGGAATACTTTCATGAAAACCTCTGGTATGGTTTTCTGCTCTTCATGGTCTCTGTAATCGGAACTGCAATGTCCTTCAGCACTGGTGCGGGGGTGAGTAAATACTCCAAAGTACCTATAATTCACTGTATGTTCAGTAACTGAATAGATCAGATTGACTGAAGAAAGGCTTAATATAAAGAAGGAAGCATTTGACGTATAACTGATATGCAGATCTGGAACTGGATCATCAGACGATCAGGATGATCAGCCCTTTTACTTGCAGCAGTACTTTTCCAGGAGTTCTCATACAGTGTCTTTTTATATCCAAATTAGGACCACCATACGGTTGCAGTGTTGGCTGTTTTCAGTCTTTTCTTCTCCGTATGGCTGATGTGGTCTGGGGCCTTCCGTCGGCGCCTTGTGATAGACAGCCAAAAGCAGGAGTACGGGTATTATGTTCGAAACATTTTACTGAAGCGTGCTCCCCTTCAGCAGCTCTGCATCAGACTGAGGGCACATACACTATGTAAGTCTTTCTCTGAATCCACTGTGATATCAAATAAAAGCCTTTATGGAAGCTCCTTTCTCTGTTGTCAGTAATCACTTTATGCATCAGATGATAGAAGAGCTTCTTGAAGTGTTCAGTCTGTTTCATCAGTCTGTTAATGTGCTGATTCATATTTTGGGGAGTAAATTGCATGGGTTTTTGAGACCATATGTCTGTCTATTCTTTTTCAGCCCAGGGAAAGGTGAAGTTTAGACTGATCCTAATGGGACAGGAGATGGAAGCCATTGGACTCAGCAGATTTATGAACACCAGTGAGGTACAGAACAAATCAATGCAGACATAAATTAGCCTGAAAATAAACCACAAATTAAAAGATTTTATACTACATGTTATTCATTAAGGGGAACTGTAGCACACACTAGTGCATCTGAAAAATACAAGATTCTAAAACAGTGAACCAGGGTTCTTGGTATCTGATGTTACATTATTAATCAAATATAATTAAGTTTGTAGTTGATTTTTCAATGAAAGCAAACCAGTAACACCTGTAGATATGATTATTTCTGTGTGTACCTTACACTACTTCTCTTTTTTCACAGTTACTGAATTGCCAGGGTAGAAGACTAGTCAAGACACTCGGCCTCAACTACCTGGATGAGAGAAACATCGCATGGCCTCGGCCTCATCTACGCATTGGCATACGCCCCAAAATATTGCCAGTGTGAAATGCAGAGCTGAAATCAGCCCCAGAAACACTGAACACTGGCCCTGAGCCAGATGCTAGAGACTCTAGTAAGTGTTCACACAGTGTGTGCTGATTGCTGGAGATGACATACAGGTGAGTATGAGACCAGTAGGTGATCAGAAGGTCAGGCTGGCAGAGTGCTGTTAGATGTTATTGGCTTGCTATCCAGTGTCGACCAGAGGAGGATGGGTTCCCCTTTTGAGTCTTGGTTCCTCTCAAGGTTTCTTCCTAATGCATTTAGGGAGTTTTTCCTTGCCACTGTTGCCCTTGGCTTGTTCACTAGGGGTCTGGACCTGGATTTCTGTAAAGCTGATTTTTATAACATCTGTCATCAATAGCATTTTACATGCCTTCTTTAACTCAGAGGCAGCGGAGGATGTTATTGATGCTGCACCAGCCAGGGCTTTCTGGTTGCTCCTGGTCTCATTAAACAGATCCCCCGCATCTTGGAGCTGGTCCACCGGGCTCCAAGGCAGGGGTTCTCAGCCTGCGATTCTAGAATCCCTGTCTTTAGTGTCCTCGGACTACGAAGATGTCCAGGCAAACTTGAATTAGAAGACGTCTCAGTTACCATGTGGGTGATCATTTGTTGCTGGCTGTCATACTGGCCTTAGAGGAGTGGTGGCACAATGGAGCCAGTCACCCCTTCCTGGTTTGGAAAGTTGGGCACTGTTCTTCACCCTGTTTGACTTTGTATCTTCGTACAGGTCTGGGCGGAACAATGCTGATGGTCTCTCTTGCCAGTAAGAGGCCTCCCCTAAGGAACAGCTGCCAGCAACCACAGTACCCAAGACCCGCATAGCATCTCCCATCCAGTTTGGGGTGGAAGCCACAGTATGGCGGGCCCCTAGGAATGAGTCATATCTGGGAGGTAGCACTTGTGATTGGCTGTGCTGCCATTAAAGACCAGGTGCTGCAGTTGGGGCAATTTTTCCCCTTCACAGCACACCTGGGGGTGGCCTGTATATTAAAGTTCCTGCTTATCCGGTTCTGGTGGCCGTGCTCGGACCAAGATTTATGGGCCTAAGTGGCAGCTTGTAAGGTATGTACATGCAACAAGGATCCCGGAACCGAACCGTCAGGTTTGCTCCACCTGTTATCCATCCCTTCTGGCCCATGGTCTCATGGTTGCTCTCTTCCCAGGGGCATCACCGTGAACTTGGTCATGGTTGACTGCTTGTCTAAGGCGAGCAAGTTTATTGCTCTGTCGACACTCCTGTCGGCCAGGGAGACAGCCATGCTATAACTTAAGCATGTCTTAGCCCATGGGTTTGCTTGGGATGTGTTATCAGACAGGGCACCCCAATTTGCCAGATGGTTTTGGGGGTCTTCTGCAGGTTACGCAGGTGGAAGCAAGCCTCCTATCAGGTTTCCACCCCTAATCAAATGGCCAGACCCAAACCCCTCTTCCTGATCAGAATGCCTGCTGTGGGCCTGGCACTTCTATGACATTACCTGTTTCCCACCACGGCATTCAGGCCGGTTGGGAACTTCAAGGGTCATTTCTTGGGAAGGGATTCCTATAAAGGCTAGACCCAGGGGTTCTAGTTCACCTGGGAAGATCTGGGGATCCCCCAGCAGGAGCTGATGGAAGTGCTCTATTGCCACTATGACCCTAAATTGAATAACGTTACCAGAAGGAGTGCAACACCTATTCCTCAGTTAGTAAATCATCATTTAAATAAAATACAGCCTAAATATTGCTAAGTTCCTACAGTCTTCTTTTATAAATGATGTTTAGATACACAGTGACAAAGATAGATATCTGACTCAGTTTATAGACTCCTCACAAAATCATGTAGGTGCACTTCATCAAGTACTAGCTAAGCCGATCAAGGTAACCCACGTTAACCGAGATTGCAATTTCATCCGAAACTCTGGCTTTTTGCAGGTTTACTGCATGCAAGACAAATATTAACTGCTCCTTAACTAACAGTATATTTTTCCACAGTATTTACAGTCACTCAAAAGAGGGTTTAGCCCCAAAACACCAGTCACTAAAAGATCACGGTCATCTGAATATTTAGTATTTATTTCACCCAATTGTTGTGTTAATGCAGTGCTTGTGTGCACAGCAAAAGTTATTCTGAACGAAGAACTAGGACATATAGAGTAGCGCTAGTCAGGCGCATTGAACTTACTAGACTTGAGAGGGTGAGGAGTCAGCCGCCAAACCTAGCCGACTGTTCCGGTCCGACGGTGAGGAGAGCTAACTGCTGAAACAAGCTGGAGAGTCACTCACTCCCGGAGCTCCAGGACCCCAGCTTGCTGAACCTATGAAGCCTGGCGAAAGATCGCCATAGACCTGCAGTAGCTCCCTAATGGACCCTGAGGCAAGAGCAGCCTAGCTAGTTAGCTTCCCCTGCTAAGCTAGCTAGGTAGAGAGAGAGTCCTCTGTACGAGGATGGACTCTACAGACCAGACTGGTGAATACTGAGTCTCTACCGTAAACTGAATAACCTGGGTGCATGTGGTGCACTAAGGGTAATCCTCGGCAACCAGCAGGTGGCTCTAGCCCTACTTAAATACACCAGCCCACAGGTGTAACACATTAACCAAACAAAGAATAGTCACATGACAAACAAAACCAGAAACCAAAATGGCGACGGGGGTCAACCCGAAAGTCCATTTCAACATAAAAGTCCTTCCTATGAATAAACATGGCATGGTTCATTAACATATAGATCATTTTCGCCTATGAGCCGCAGCCCGGGACCGCCCTTGGGGCGGGTGCGGCGGCGCGGGAGTGACAGTACACAACCGCTGAACCAAATCCAGTGTCTCTGAACTTCCCGCGGAGGGTCCCATCCGGACCGACGAGGCTGACGGACCCCTCTCCAGACGCGAGGGTCTCCCACGGACGGGGTCTTGCGACTTCCTGGGACGTCCGCGAGGCCTGGGAGCCGGCTTACTTGGGAACCTTTCGTGGAATTCCCGGACCAACGCAGGGTCCAGGACATGATCGGCCGGTTCCCAGGAGCGTTCCTCTGGACCGAACCCCTCCCAGTCGACCAGGTACTGCAATCCCCTCAATCTCCACCGGTTCCGGCGGCGTGTCCGCCGGGTTGGCCTCGTCCAGGGGTCCAGGTACCACGGGCTTGAGCTGAGACACATGGAAAACCGGGTGAATACGTGACTGTGGGGGTAGTCGGATACGATAAGCAACTTCGTTGATTCTTTTTTCTATTATATAAGGACCAGAGTACTTAACTTTCAGTTTGTGTGAAGGGAGACTAGTTCGGAGGTCCTTCGTGGCCAACCAGACCCGGTAACCTGGTTGGTATGTCGGAGTCTCCCCTCTCTTCCGGTCTGCTTGGGCCTTGTAGCGTCGCAGGAACATCTGGATGTGCTGGTGGGCTGCGGTCCAGACCGCTTCGCTGCAACGCATCCAAGCATCCACTGAAATTCCAGCGGACGTGGTCTACCAGGGCTTGAGCGGTCTGCATTGCTGAGGGCAATGCAGAGAATGGTATGAACCTAACCCCTCTTGAGAAACGGTCCACTACCGTCATCACCACCGTGTGCCCCTCAGACTTAGGCAGGTCAGTAATGAAGTCGACAGCCAGGTGACACCACAGACGTTCAGGAACGGGTATGCATGAGCTTGAGCTTCCCCGACGGGAGCGTCTTCGGGGTCTTACATTGAGCACACTCACTGCATGATGCCACTACCCGATGTATATCTGCCCTCATCCCCTCCCACCAATATTTAGGAGAGAGCAGATAGTACGTGCGGGCCTCACCTGGATGACCCAATGTCGGAGAAGTATGAGCCCAAACGATGAGCTTCTCCCGCAAAGCCCCCGGGACGTAGACCTTGTCCACAGGGCATGATGGGGGCACGGTGGTGCGTTTGAGGGCCTCGTCTATCTCAGTATCCAGGTCCCACTGAATTGCCGCGACGGTGACACCCGACGGCAGGATGGAAGCTGGAGCGGTCTCTCCCTCATCCGCAGAATCCGTGAATACGAGAGAGAGCATCCGCTTTGGTATTGCGGGAGCCCGGACGATACGAGATCGTAAATCTGAACCTGGCAAAGAACAGGGACCACCTAGCTTGCCGGGGGTTCAGACACTTGGCATTTATCAAAAACTCTAGATTCTTGTGATCCGTTAATACAAGGAAGGGGTAGACAGCACCCTCTAACCAATGACGCCACTCTCCGAGCGCCATTTTGACTGCTAGGAGCTCCCTATCCCCTACCCCGTAAATCCGTTCGGCCCCCGTGAGCCAGGACGAACTTGACGGATGTGCGCACACAGGTCGGGGGAGTACACTAGAATATCGTCCAGAAAGACCACCACGAAGCGTCCGAGGTAGTCTTTCAGGACGTCATTTATGAAAGCCTGGAAGACGGAGGGGGCGTTAGCTAACCCATACGGCATACCCGGTACTGGAAATGCCCCCTGGTCGTCATGAACGCTGTCTTCCATTCACCCCCTCCCTGATACGCACCAGGTTATACGCACTGCGGAGATCCAATTTCGTGAATATTTGGGCTCCTCGCAGCTGCTCGAGAGCGGAAGGCACCAACGGCATAGGAAACGGGGACCTATTGGTGATTGCGTTGAGTGCCCGATAATCTATACATGGCCTTAACCCACCCCACTTCTTCCTGATGAAAAAGAACCCCGAAGCCACTTATCAGAAATTGTTCCAAATGTCTGATGTAAATCAAGTAATTCAGAGTGCTCTGACATGAAACATGCTCCTCTAAAATAACCTGTTTTAATTCAGATTTGCTCCCTAATGGCTTCTAATCAACTGAATTATGCAGTAATTTTAATCAGTCACTAGAATTAAAAGTTTGAACCTCCATTAAAATGAGCAGCATTCATTTACGTGTATATATTAAAATAACGTGAACTTCATTTTAAATGTATCTGAAGCTCACAGAGGATCGTGGTGGAGGGCACAGAAGTTGAGGATAATAAAATAAGTTCATTTAGAGAATAGGTTCGAAATGCACCTCAGTTACAGTGACCTTGCACTTAACCTCAGGAAAATCCCCTCTCAATTCATCTTTAGCTGCCGGCAGATCTGTGATATTTTTATCACAGCAGTTGAGTTTAGTTTAAACCAGATTCCAAGAACACATCAATAGAACCCATGTGACTCAATGAGTCTTTAAAGACAATTGTTCTTGCTTTGAGAGGAAGGATGCTGCCCTCATTTAGTGCAGCATAGCACATCCTCTTCTAGAGCTGAATTAAAAAAATACAATTGGTGCTAAAATAGTCTTTCCTACCAACCTAATGTTCACTTTCTTCTCTGACACTTACCTAATGACTTCATTACTGATGAGACCAGAAATGAGTTGGCTTTAACTGTGGTCTGTGGGGATGGCCTTGTTTAAATACACAGCCCTCATTAGAGAGGAAGAAAAGGAGGAAGAGGAGGAGGCATAGCAACAATCAATACAAATATTTCCTCATCTACTCTTCATCATTACCATCAAACACTGGTCTAGGCATCGTCATCATGAGCTTTTTTGTTGTCAGTAGGAGTTGCATCACCACTAATTTAATTCAATTCAATGTTTATTTATATAGCGCCTTTCACAACAAATGTGGTCACAAAGCACTTTACAGAGATCCAGGACCACGCCTCTTATGAGGAAGCTCCCCAATGGAGGTGGTAGCGATAGTGGCTAGGAGAAACTCCCGGATACTTAGAGGAAGAAACCTTGGGAGAAACCAAAACTCAGTCCGAGGAACCCACCTGCTTAGGTCGACCCGCACAGCAAAAACAAACAAACAACATTACACAAAGAAGTAGACAGATAGACAATGAAAGGCTATAGCTCATGTAGGAACAGGTTATGAAGCATGAGTAGGTGCTGGACATATGCTCAGTGTTAATGTTAAAGTCCATGCTGATTAAGTATGTGCACGTGCACGAGAACAGTGGTCCCCGTTAGGTTTAGCTGATATATAAATTTCATAGGCATAACAGTGAAAGTTATTACCGTGTTTACGGATTATTTTACCCAGCATTACCCCTTTCATGTTGATCCTGCCTGCATAATACATTCAGCAAAAAAGTCAGCGCAAGTGTTTGTTTCCCATTGGTTATTTTCTTTACTGACACAGGGCTGGACACACCTCTCTCTTTGCACCAGTGTGCAGTGCAATGAAGGATGAACATGACATAATCTGTTAGGATCTTCTGAGATGGAGAGAAAACGCAACAGTGGCTGATGACAGCGAAGGAGGCGACGGCAGTTCTGGCCGTGCTATTCACAGTGGATGGGAACATGTAGTAGAACCTGCAGCAAGCTGGACTGCTTTCAGAAAACTGAGGCTATGTAATAAGTAGGCTAAAACAACCCAACCCCCTGGTAAATCTGATAAAATGAGTAAACGTCAATAAAATCATTTTGGCTAATGTTCTACGGCCACGTTAGTCTTTATTGTAAACGCAGGTGAGATAAGCTAATAATGTCTTTACCACTAGCGGCTATTCAAAAGACATTGTGTACACTGACTGGATGAGAACATAAGCCTAGATTAGTACGTTCAGTACGTTTGGTACATTAGTACTTCAGTATGTCTTTCATTCTGAACTAAAAAGTCTTAAATGTGAGAACACTTTTCAAAACCCCCAACAAAAACAGTCAGCAGCTGTTTTGTAATTTCATTATTATGCTATTATAGTTTGTTGGGTGAGTAATAGGCTAGACCTAGGCTATTATTTGGCCCTGGAAAAATGTTAGCCAGTTTGTATGTAGGTGGTTAGGAACAATGGACAGAAGTTTAAGAAAATCACACCTCTTAAAATGATATGATTTTCTCTATTATCTATCTTATACCAATACAACTTTAGGCTTCTTTACAAGAGAATCCAATAATTCTAGGCATATTTGTAAAGCCACCACTCACCAACATGTGAAAAGTGAGTCAGTGAGCAGCATTCTGATTAGGCCTAGGCTAAGCTACTTCTTAAACCAATGTCATGTAGCCTAGGTGGCTACAGACAATGTATGCTACAATAAAAGAATATCTCACTTTTCAAAATGACATAATATTGTTCATTGCCAGTGTGATGCCAGTGCTGCTGTAAATATCTTTATAAGAGAATCCAATAATTCTGCACCAGACTGCATCATTATGTAAAGAAAAAAAGCCATCCCACAGTCTCTATTCATTTCTATTTTTTGTTGAGCTAGGTTGAGATGGCACCCCCAGAAGAGAAGAGTGTTAATGAGAAAGAGTTAAAGTGTCCACTCTCTCTGGATTGGGGCAATAGGTTGTGTGTTATTAGAACGAGAAGTAATGTAGCATCGCTATGACAGTCATCACTACGAGCGAGTGTGAAAGTTGTGTGTTGGGTCGTTGGAGACATCATTAGTCTGGTCAGGGCTCTGAAAAGAAAGACAGTTGGGCTTGGGCTGTGTAAATTGTGGAGCGTTGTTCCTGTGATGACTGCTGTGAATGAAGGTGGTTGAGCAGAATGGGAGTGAATGTTTTCCATTCAGGAGGGAAAATGAAGGTCAGTGACAACAAGAATGAGGTTCTTCCAGATGTTCCAGACAGTTGGAGACTTAAATGAATGTCTGAACTCTGTTGATGTGTGTGTTTGCAGTATTTGTGCTGGAATACTTTCGTAAAAAAGAAAGGCTTAATATAAAGAAGGAAGCATTTGACATATAACTGATCTGCAGATCTGGACCTGGATCATCAGATGATCAGGATGATCAGCCCTTTTAGTTGCAGCGGTACTTTTCCAGGAGTTCTCATACAGTCTCTTTTTTATATCCAAATTAGGACCACCATGCGGTTGCAGTGTTGGCTGTTTTCAGTCTTTTCTTCTCCGTATGGCTGATGTGGTCTCGGGCCTTCCGTCAGGAGTACAGGTTTTATGTTCGGAACATTTTACCTAAGCATGCTCCCCTTCAGCAGCTCTGCATCACTGAGGGCACATAAACTATGTAAGTCTTTCTCTGATTCATCAGATATCAAATATCAAACCAAAGCCTTTATGGAAGCTCCTTTCTCTGTTGTCAGTAATCACTTCATGCATCAGATGATAGAAGAGCTTCTTGAAGTGTTCAGTCTGTTTCATCAGTCTGTTAATGTGCTGATTCATATTTTGAGGAGTATGCATGGCTTTATGAGACCACATGTCTGTCTATTCTTTTTCAGCCCAGGGAAAGGTGAAGTTTAGACTGATCCTAATGGGACAGGAGATGGAAGCCACTGGACTCAGCAGATTTATGAACACCAGTGAGGTACAGAACAAATCAATGCAGACATAAATTAGCCTGAAAATAAACCACAAATTAAAAGATTTTATACTACATGTTATTCGTTAAGGGGAATTGTAGCACACACTAGTGCATCTCAAAAATACAAGATTCTAAAACAGTGAACCAGGGTTCTTGGTATCTGATGTTACATTATTAATCAAATATAATTAAGTTTGTAGTTGATTTTTTCAATGAAAGCAAACCAGTAGCACCTGTAGATATGATTATTTCTGTGTGTCTCTTACACTACTTCTCCCTTTTCACAGTTACTGAATTGCCAGGGTAGAAGACTAGCCAAGACACTCTGCCTCAACTACCTGGATGAGAGAAACATCTCATGGCCTCGGCCTCATCTACGCATTGGCATACGCTCCAAAATATTGCCAGTGTGAAATGTAGAGCTGAAATCAACCCCAGATACACTGAACACTGGCCCTGAGTCAGATGCTAGAGACTCTAGTAAGTGTTCACACAGTGTGTGCTGATTGCTGGAGATGGCATACAGGTGAGTATGAGACCAGTAGGTGATCAGAAGGTCAGGCTGGCAGAGTGCTGTTAGATGTTATTGGCTTGCTATCCAGTGTCGACCAGAGGAGGAAGGGTTCTCCTTTTGAGTCTTGGTTCCTCTCAAGGTTTCTTCCTAATGCATTTAGGGAGTTTTTCCTTGCCACTGTCGCCCTTGGCTTGCTCACTAGGGGTCTGGACCTGGATTTCTGTAAAGCTGATTTTTATACCATCTGTCATCAATAGCATTTTACATGCCTTCTTTAACTCCGAGGCAGGTATTATGTTCGGAACATTTTGCTGAAGCGTGCTCCCTTTCAGCAGCTCTGCATCAGACTGAGGGCACATAAACTATGTAAGTCTTTCTCGGATTTCTCCACTGTGATATCAAACAAAAGCCTTTATGGTCAATGGAGCCAGTTCACCCCTTCCTGGTTTGGACAGGCCAGGTGGGCACTGTTCTTGAACTACAGATCACAGTGCTCATACTTTCTGCAGTAGTAGTATTTTTGAAGTGGTCATAGTTGTTTTGTTGTTTTCATCACAGATTCATGAAATCAGCTATTTTTAGCAACCTTAAAAACGCTCTTCATGAAAGTCCTGAGCAGGCCCTGATTAAGAAGATGAAGAAGACCAGTCGGTTTCCATTCAGGAGGAAAAATGATGGTCAGTGACAACAAGAATGAGGTTCTTCCAGATGTTCCAGACAGTTGGAGACTCCACTTTACAGATGATTTGAATGCAGTCGTTTAAATGAATGTCTGAACTCTGCTGATGTTTGTGTTTGCAGTATTTGTGCTGGAATACTTTCGTCAAAAACCTCTGGTATGGTTTTCTGCTTTTCATGGTCTTTGTAATCGGAACTGCAACGTACTTCAGCACTGGTGCGGGGGTGAGTAAAGACTCCAAAGTACCTATAATTCACTGTATGTTCAGTAACAGAATAGATCAGATTGACTGAAGAAACGTTTAATACAAAGAAGGAAGCATTTGACATATAACTGATCTGCAGATCTGGACCTGGATCATCAGATGATCAGGATGATCAGCCCTTTTACTTGCAGCGGCACTTTTCCAGGAGTTCTCATACAGTCTCTTTTTTTTATATCCAAATTAGGACCACCATGCGGTTGCAGTGTTGACTGTTTTCAGTCTTTTGTTCTCCGTATGGCTGATGTGGTCTGGTGCCTTCCCTCGGCGCCTTGTAATAGACAGCCAAAAGCAGGAGTACAGGTATTATGTTCGAAACATTTTACTGAAGCGTGCCCCCCTTCAGAAGCTCTGCATAAGACTGAGGGCACATAAACTACTTAAGTCTTTCTAAGATTTATCCACTGTGATATCAAACCAAAGCCTTTATGGTCAATGGAGCCAGTTCACCCCTTCCTGGTTTGGAAAGGCCAGATGGGCACTGTTCTTGAAGTACAGATCACAGTGCATACAGTTTCTGCAGTAGTAGTATTTTCGTAGTGGTCATAGTTGTTTTTTGTTTTCATCACAGAATCATGAAATCAGCCGTTTTCAGCAACCATGCAAACGCCACTCCTAAAAGTCCTGAGCAGGCCCTTATAAAGAAGATGAAGCAGATCAGTCGGTTTCCATTCAGGAGGGAAAATGAAGGTCAGTGACAACAAGAATGAGGTTCTTCCAGATGTTCCAGGAAGTTGGAGACTCCACTTTACAGATGATTTGAATGCAGTCGTTTAAATGAATGTCTGAACTCTGCTGATGTGTGTGTTTGCAGTATTTGTGCTGGAATACTTTCATGAAAACCTCTGGTATGGTTTTCTGCTGTTTATGGTTTACTTCAGCACTGCTGCTGAAGTAAGTAAATACTCCAAAGTACCTATAATTCTCTGTATGTTCAGTAACTGAATAGATTAGATTGACTGAAGAAACGTTTAATATAAAGAAGGAAGCATTTGACGTATAACTGATCTGCAGATCTGGACCTGGATCATCAGATGATCAGGATGACCAGCCCTTTTACTTGCAGCAGTACTTTTCCAGGAGTTCTCATTCAGTCTCTTTTTTTATATCCAAATTAGGACCACCATACGGTTGCAGTGTTGGCTGTTTTCAGTCTTTTGTTCTCCTTATGGCTGATGTGGTCTGGTGCCTTCCTTCGGCGCCTTGTGATAGACAGCCAAAAGCAGGAGTACAGGTATTATGTTCGGAACGTTTTACTGATGCGTGCTTCCCTTCAGCAGCTCTGCATCAGACTGAGGGCACATAAACTACTTAAGTCTTTCTAAGATTTATCCACTGTGCAAGAAGATGAAGATGATGAGCAGTTTTTAATTCCGGAGGGAAAATGAAGGTCAGTGACAACAAGAATGAGGTTCTTCCAGATGTTCCAGACAGCTGGAGACTCCACTTTACAGATGATTTGAATGCAGTCGTTTAAATGAATGTCTGAACTCTGCTGATGTGTGTGTTTGCAGTATTTGTGCTGGAATACTTTCATGAAAACCTCTGATATGTTTTTCTGCTGTTTATGGTTTACTTCAGCACTGGTGCGGGGGTGAGTAAAGACTCCGAAGTACCTATAATTCACTGTATGTTCAGTAACTGAATAGATCAGATTGACTAAAGAAAGGTTAAATATAAAGAAGGAAGCATTTGACGTAAAATTAATCAGCAGATCTGGAACTGGATCATCAGATGATTAGGATGACCAGCCCTTTTTCTTGCAGCAGTACCTTTCCAGGAGTTCTCATATAGCATCTATTTTATATTCAAATTAGGACCACCATGCGGTTGCAGTGTTGGCTGTTTTCATTCTTCTCCATATGGCTGATATTGTCTTGAGCATTCCGTTGGCGTCTTGTGATAGACGGCCAAAACCAGGAGTACGGGTATTTTGTTTGGAACATTTTACTGAAGCGTGCTCCTCTTCAGCAGCTCTGCATCAGACTGAGGGTACATAAACTACTTAAGTCTTTCTCAGATTTATCCACTGTGATATCAAACCAAAGCCTTTATAGTCAATGGAGCCAGTTCACCCCTTCCTTGTTTGGACAGGCCAGGTGGGCACTGTTCTTAAAGTACAGATCACAGTGCTCACAGTTTCTGCAGTAGTAGTATTTTTGTAGTGGTCATTGTTGTGTTTTTGTTTTCGTCACAGAATCAGGAAATCAGCCATTTTAGCAACCTTGAAAACGCCCTTCATGAAAGTCCAGAGCAGGCCCTGATTAAGAAGATGAAGAAGAGCAGCAGTTTTCCATTCAGGACGGAAAATGAATCACAACAAGAATGAGGTTCTTCCAGATGTTCCAGACAGTTGGAGACTCCACTTTACAGTTGATTTGAATGCAGTCATTTAAATGAATGTCTGAACTCTGCTGACCAGCCCTTTTACTTGCAGCAGTACTTTTCCAGGAGTTCTTATACAGTCTCTATTTTATATTTAACTTAGGACCACCATGTGGTTGCAGTATTGGCTGTTTTCAGTCTTTTGTTCTCCATATGGCTGATGTGGTCTGGAGCCTTCCCTCGGCGCCTTGTGATAGACGGCCAAAAGCAGTAGTATGGGTATTTTGTTCTGAACATTTTACTGAAGCGTGCTCCCCTTCAGCAGCTCTGCATCAAACTGAGGGAACATAAACTACATAAACCCAGTTATGTTTTTGTTTTCATCAATGAATCATGAAATCAGCCATTTTTAGCAACCTTGAAAACGCCCTTCATGAAAGTCCTGAGCAGGCCCTCATTAAGAAGATGAAGATGTTTCTCTCATCCAGGTAGTTGAAGCCGAGTGTCTTGGCTAGTCTCCTACCCTGGCAATTCAGTAACTGTGAAAAGAAAGAAGTAGTGTAAGATACACACAGAAATAATCATATCTACAGGTGTTACTGTTTTTTTTTTCATTGAAAAATCAACTACAAACTTAATTATATTTGATTAATAATGTAACATCAGATACCAAGAACCCTGGTTCACTATTTTAGAATCTTCTATTTTTGAGATGCACTAGTGTGTGCTACAATTCCCCTTAATGAATAACATGTAGTATAAAATCTTTTAATTTGTGGTTTATTTTCAGGCTAATTTATGTCTGCATTGATTTGTTCTGTACCTCACTGGTGTTCATAAATCTGCTGAGTCCAATAGCGTCCATCTCCTTTCCCATTAGGGTCAGTCTAAACTTCACCTTTCACTTGGTTGAAAAAGAATAGTATAGTATATAGAATATATAAGAGTAGTAATACTATTACTGCTAAAACCAAACAGCTGCAGTACAAAACAGACAACAGCTCACCACAAAGGGGAAGGCAGTCTGGTGGACTGAATTTACAATGATGTTGAGGGAATGGGGGGCAGGCCCAGTATGCAAATAGATGGCCAGAAGCCAATGGGAAAGGTGTGAGTTTTACTTATCAAGATTGTACAAAAACATAAGACACTCTCTCCATAGGGTCTCCATATTTCACTGGAACAACTCAATGCAGTCAGTCAGCCAGTATAACTCTCAGTATAAAGTTATGTTTTTGTTTTTTATTTTTTACAAAAGTGCCAAGAGTAATTTGCAGAAGCATTTCCTGTTATTAAAATGCACCTCATTACAGTCTCAAAGTATTAAGAAAATAAGGGATGCAGTTGTCTGTTGCCTCATGGAGTACCTTGGAGAACACCAAAAAGACCTCTCCCATGACTGCTAGGTATGTCATTAAATGATTAATCAACTTGAGGTATTCACAGGGTTACACATATGGTTGCCCTTAACGTAAACTATTGTTTCATTTTTATATCAATTACAGAACTGTAACATCAGGGTATTCCCTGCCCTTTACTTAATTGTATGTTTATTATTATTTAAACACACATTGTTTGGTATCTTTCTAGTGTAATATTTGCCAAACATTAACATTAAACAACAACTTGTCAAGCAAAATTCCTGACCACATATGTAATTCTTAACATGTAAGACCTATATTGCAAATATGAAGATGAGTAACACGATTTTATTAAAATCTGAATGATTCACCCCTTTATTCAGGTGGTCTAAGGGCAGATGTTATACATTCATTTTATGATTACACATTTCTGTCCTGCAGGTAGTGGTCTGATCCATCATGAATATTTTTAGATGTGTAGCAATGGGTTAGATTGATAAATGTTTTATTGTGGGACACTGGGGTCAGCCATTCAGGTTTTGCCTTTAATTTGTACTATCATGCTGAAGAATACAAACAAATGTTTATTTAGAAATTAATATAGCATAAATATATTGTTAAAATTGTTCAATTGTAAAACATTGCGTTTGTTAAGCGTTGAATGGGTGTGGAAACAAAACCAAAGTGTGTATGCTGTTAATGGGATTGAGTATTCAAACGTTTTCTGGAGCTTGAAGAACAAAGCTGCTCATGAATGTCCACAGCCTTAAATGTAAGCTAAATTAACTAATGAACTGTTTTACCCATATTAGGACACACACTGTTTTCTTGTGTAACTTTCTTTCCTCCCCTCCTGGATATGGCTATATCAAGAATCTTTTGTTGTAGCTGACTATGCATAGAAAAGGACATTTTGTACTTTTTATTATTAGTATTGTATCCTGTGTCTGATTATTTGTAGATCATATGTATATATATATATATATATATATATATATATATATATATATTTTATATTAATTTGACCTTCTCTGTACAAGTAATGGTTTACTGAAAAATATGAAGTAAATGAAGATTTGACATTTATGTTAATGTTACTCATTGGTCATTTGTTGTGAAATGTATTGAGAGATGTTAAATAGACTTTACTTTTTTATTATGTGTCAAACATGTTACATTTAGGTAATTTTCATACAAAATATGGGGTGAAATCTACCCAAACAAACTAAGTGCAATTTGTTACCTCAATTATAAGTAGATTCTATATGTTGAACTTTTCCTGAAACGTGATTGTTAGTAAAGAAGACAAGAAGACGGACAGAGCGCAGAGTAGTGGCAGTTAAAAGTGGTCCGAAAATGAGAGGCGTCATTTTTTCTTTAAACTTCTTAAGAAGTCTGAGATATATTTTTCACAAGAACTGACAAATCACAAACAGCTAATCACGACGAGTCTTTAAATAGGCTGAGAGATGAATTTTCTTCATGATCGAGGTAAAGAGTTTTCCTCAGTTTATTTGTACTTCTGGGTGCATATGTAACGACCACCGTTTGGCCATCAAGCAGTCAGACACAAGGCTCGCTTTCCGCTGTTTACTCTGAAAAGATATAAAGATTTTATAGTGTGTTCATCTTCTCTTGTCTTAGACGGCTGCAGACCACACAAGCGTCCATCTCAGAGCTCTCACTCATCTGAGCTTACAGTATTTCTTTTAACACAGCAATTTTCATAGTCCCAGAACAGGCACGAGATCATATAGTTTGTTAACATTATAAAAAATTTAGGTTAGCACTAGCTATTTTGCTACCATGGCTCAGTTATCTGAAGCACGTCTGAGCAGTAATTCGATAAAAACAGCATTTATAAGCACAACTACACTCTGAAAATTCACCACCTGCTCATATAATGTGTTAGAACAATGTTTTATAGAATTAATAACGAATTAAATTCAATTAAATTATGTACTAATGAGGAACTTCAGCAGCTACACACCGTCCATCTCAGAGCTCTCACTCATCTGACGGAGGGACGCAGCAGCAGAGGGGCGTAGTCTGCAGTGACGTCACAGCAAGAGAAGAAAAGCTCCCTAAAAATAATTGTAAGCTTTTTTTAATAAAGACATAAATCACTATTTACATTTGTCCTGAACCCTTTTTACCAAAAATGGGGTCATTTTGGTGAAACTCAATATTTTATTAACTGTTTAATGTAACTCTGTTACACAGACTAGTTTAATAAAATTCATACAACTACCTAAACCTAACAGATTTTCTATCCATGCACCAGAACAACTAAACAACATTTTCATCAATCGCCATGTCATTCAATACTGCGACGTCAGCACTCTAGTGCACATGCGAGATGCTGTGCTGATTCACAAACATACAGCACCAAACAACCGCAAACCAGAATATACGGCATTTCAATCACTGCTGTACTCGACAGCCAGCATCAGACTATGATCAATCAGCTTATGCTGCATTTAAACACTGTCTTTGAGGGGAAAACTTGATAGCTAAAACACTGATATATTCAAAACCATTGCAGAACATATAATGGCCTTCAGTTTCAGAAATCTTAAGCAAAAAGATTGAAAGTAAGTTCTATGCGGATCTGGACCTTTTCTGAAACGTAATCATCAGTGAAGAAGACAAGGAGACGGACACACTGCAGAGTAGTGGAAGTAATAAGTGGACAGAAAGGAAAGCCAACGTTTCATCTTTAAATTTGAGGTGAAGCCCTTGAAATGCAAATATTTATATTTCGAAAAAAACGAACAAATCATGAATAACAATTCCTGACGAGCCTTTAGAAAGGCTGAGAATTGCCTAGTCTGGACGACGATGGTGAAGAGGCAAAACTCACTAAAAAGTGTATTTGTTTTCACCTAGGTGTACAGACTAATTTAAGAATAATAAATTCATCTACCTCCACGGAAAAGATTATTTTTTTATTAAAGGTAACAACAAAAAAGTTTTAATCAAACTCCATTCCATTCCATTAGATGACGTCCGTCCTCTTCTGCGCATGCGAGGTGCAATGCTGTATGCAGTGTATGCAGCATTTCAAACACGTGTATAGTGGAAAGCCAGCACCAAACCATTCAAAATCAGCAAATGTTGAGTTTAGAACAAGCTTTTAACCAAAAACTTTGTGAAAATCTAAATCACAAGGCAATTTTTATTATTTTCTTCAAAGTCAAAAGTTTAAATACATTTCATTAGTATTTGGTACTATTGGCCTTAAACTGTATGACTTGGGTCAAATGTTTGGGATATCTTTCCACAAGCTTCTCACAATAGTTGGCAGGAATTTTTTTTTTTTTACCCATTCCTCCTGACAGAACTGGTGTAACTGAGCCATGTTTGTAGGCCGACTTGCTCGCACATGCCTTTTCAGCTTTGCCCATATATTTTCAATAGGATTGAGATCAGGGATTTGTGATGGCCACTCCAAAACACTGACTTTGTTCTCCTTAAGCCACTTTGTAACCAGTCTGGCAGTATATCTCGGGTCATTGTCCATTTGGAAGACCCATTTGCGCCCAAGCTTTAACTTCCTGGCTGATGTCTTGAGGTGTTACTTCAGTATTTCAGCATAATGTTCTTTTCTCATGATGCCATCTATTTTGTGATGTGCACCAGTCCTTCCTGCAGGAAAATAAACCTGCAACATGATGCTGCCACTCCCGTGTTTCACAGTTGAAATTGAAGGTGCTCTTCTCTTAACAATGGCTCCCCCTCCTGGCCTCAGTTTGTTTTGCACATGGCCCAAGCCACATGCGTCTGTGCTTCCCCTCTGTGCTCTGTCCTCCACCTATGAACAACACTTGAAGCTCATCTGAAGACTCAATAGGACTCTTTTTAAGTACTGTTTTCAGAATGTAGTTGAGAAGTCTGTTACCTAGCCTTAGTTCTGAGCCTAAGCATTGTACAGCTCTTCTGTGTTTTGGACCTTTGTTTTGTTCATGTTTCTGATGTATGGATCTGCCCTTCATCTACCTGCCTATCAGTGCTTTAACATACACCTGCCCTGATCATGAGAATGGTAAATACTTTAACACATCAACTCTGCACATGCAGCCTGCCTCAATAAGTTCATTTCACCTCTGTATTCGATAAGACTATGTTTCCAAGCCATGTTTCTAGTTTAGTCAGCCACCACTATACCATGAGCTGAGCAAGTCTTAAAGGTGCCACATTATTTAAAGTAGTGTAAAAACTATTCTTTAAGCATTCGGTTATAAAATCTCATTCTGAAGCATTGGATGAAGCATTGTATGAAAGTCTGGAAGGCTATGAATAAAACTACTAGATGTGCGAGATCTTATATTACGCTTGGCATAATAGTGTGGAGATATATTACAATATATTACAACTAAAATAAAGTTCACAAGAGCAGGCATGACAGCTAATGAAATATTCAGATTACCGTGGTCTTTTAGTGACTGGTGTTTTGGGGCTAAACCCTCTTTTGCGTGACTGTAAATACTGTGGAAAAATATACTGTTAGTTGAGGAGCAGTTAATATTTGTCTTACATGCAGTAAACCTGCATAAAACCAGAATTTTGGATGAAACTGCAATCTCGGTTAACGTGGGTTACCTTGATCAGCTTAGCTAGTACTTGATGAAGTTTACCTACATGATTTTGTGTCTTTAAACTGGGAGAGTCAGATATCTATCTTTGTCACTGTGTATCTAAAAACATCATTCATGAATGAAGACTGTAGGAACTTAGCAATATTTAGGCTGTATTTTTATTTAAATTATGATTTACTAACTGAGGAATAGGTGTTGCACTCCCTCTGGTAACGTTATTCAATTTAGGGTCATGGTGGCAATAGAGCACTTCCATCAGCTCTTGCTGGGGGATCCCCAGAACTCCCCACGTGAACTAGAACCCCTGGGTTGAGCCTTTATAGGAATCCCTTCCGAAGAAATTACCCTTGATTTTCTCAACCACAGGGCATGATCCTGCCTGAATGCAGTGGTGGGAAACAGGGAATGTCATAGAAGTGCCAGGCCAAACGGCAGTAAACCAAGAGACGACCCACTGCTGGACATCCTCTTTCTGTTTTGCAAATATGGGTGGAGCATACCCAAACTGGCACTCAAACTGGGACAGACCCATGGATGAATGTCATGAGGTGTAGTATGCGTTACTCTACCCACAACAGGCATTCTGATCAGGAAGAGGGGTTAGCGAGGGCCGGACACTGTAGGGAGTGCTCCAAGTCTTCATTGACCCTCTAGGTCTGGCCATTTGATTGGGGGTGGAAACCTGATGAGAGGCTTGCTTCCACCATGTCTATGGAGACATGAGACCATGGGCCAGAGAGGATGGATAACAGGTGAAACGGGTCCGTTTAATGAGACCAGGAGCAACCCTGGCTAGTGCAGCACCAATAACATTCTCCGGTACCTCTGAGTTAAAGAAGGCATGTAAAATGCTATTGATGACAGATGTTATAAAAATCAGCTTTACAAAAATCCAGTCCAGACCCCTAGTGAACAAGCCAAGGGCAACAGTGGGGGGGACTCAAAAGGGGAACCCATCCTCCTCTGGTCGACACTGGATAGCAAGTCAATAACATCTAACAGCACTCTGCCAGCCTGACCTTCTGATCACCTACTGGTCTCATACTCACCTGTATGCCATCTCCAGCAATCAGTACACACTGTGTGAACACTTACTAGAGTCTCTAGGCATCTGACTCAGGGCCAGTGTTCAGTGTATCTGGGGTTGATTTCAGCTCTGCATTTCACACTGGCAATATTTTGGGGCGTATGCCAATGCGTAGATGAGGCAGAGGCCATGAGATGTTTCTCTCATCCAGGTAGTTGAGGCAGAGTGTCTTGGCTAGTCTTCTACCCTGGCAATTCAGTAACTGTGAAAAGAGAGAAGTAGTGTAAGGTACACACAGAAATAATCATATCTACAGGTGTTACTGGTTTGCTTTATAAATTTTTTTTCACTGAAAAATCAACTACAAGCTTAATTATATTTGATTAATAATGTAACATCAGATACCAAGAACCCTGGTTCATTATTTTAGAATCTTGTATTTTTGAGATGCACTAGTGTATGCTACAATTCCCCTTAACGAATAACGTAGTATAAAATCTTTTAATTTGTGGTTTATTTTCAGGCTAATTTATGTCTGCATTGATTTGTTCTGTACCTCACTGGTGTGCATAAATCTGCTGAGTCCAATGGCTTCCATCTCCTGTCCCATTAGGATCAGTCTAAACTTCACCTTTCCCTGGGCTGAAAAAGAATAGACAGACATATGGTCTCATAAAGCCATGCAATTTACTCCTCAAAATATGAATCAGCACATTAACAGACTGATGAAACAGACTGAACACTTCAAGAAGCTCTTCTATCATCTGATGCATAAAGTGATTAGTGAGAACAGAGAAAGGAGCTTCCATAAAGGCTTTGGTTTGATATCACAGTGGATTCAGAGAAAGACTTACATAGTTTATGTGCCCTCAGCGATGCAGAGCTGCTGAAGGGGAGCACGCTTAGGTAAAATGTTCCAAACATAAAACCTGTACTCCTGACGGAAGGCCCGAGACTACATCACCCACACGGAGAACAAAAGCCTGAAAACAGTCTACACTGCAACCGTATGGTGGTCCTAATTTGGATATAAAAAGACACTGTATGAGAACTCCTGGAAAAGTACTGCTGCAAGTAAAAGGGCTGATCATCCTGATCATCTGATGATCCAGGTCCAGATCTGCAGATCAGTTATACGTCAAATGCTTCCTTCTTTATATTAAGCCTTTCTTCAGTCAATCTGATTTATTCAGTTACTGAAAACATACAGTGAATTATAGGTACTTTGGAGTCTTTACTCACCCCCGCACCAGTGCTGAAGTACGTTGCAGTTCCAACTGTCTGGAACATCAGGAAGAACCTGATGTTCAAGGTTGCTAAAAATGGCTGATTTCATGATTCTGTGATGAAAACAACAAAACAACTGTGACCACTTCAAAAATACTACTACTGCAGAAACTGTGAGCACTGTTATCTGTAGTTCAAGAACAGTGCCCACCTGGCCTGTCCAAACAAGGAAGGGGTGAACTGGCTCCATTGACCATTAAGGCTTTGGTTTGATATCACAGTGGATAAATCTGAGAAAGACTTACATAGTTTATGTGCCCTCAGTCTGATGCAGAGCTGCTGAAGGGGAGCACGCTTCAGTAAAATGTGGATATAAAAAAGAGACTGTATGAGAACTCCTCGAACAGTACTGCTGCAACTAAAAGGGCTGATCATCCTGATCATCTGATGATCCAGGTGCAGATCTGCAGATCAGTTATACGTCAAATGCTTCCTTCTTTATATTAAGCCTTTCTTTTTTACGAAAGTATTCCAGCACAAATACTGCAAACACACACATCAACAGAGTTCAGACATTCATTTAAGTCTCCAACTGTCTGGAACATCTGGAAGAACCTCATTCTTGTTGTCACTGACCTTCATTTTCCCTCCTGAATGGAAAATATTTACTCCCATTCTGCTCTACCACCTTCATTCACAGCAGTCATCACAGGAACAACGCTCCACAATTTACACAGCCCAAGCCCAACTGTCTTTCTTTTCAGAGCCCTGACCAGACTAATGATGTCTCCAACGACCCAACACACAACTTTCACACACGCTCGCAGTGATGACTGTCATAGCGATGCTACATTACTTCTCGTTCTAATAACACACAACCTATTGCCCCAATCCAGAGAGAGTGGACACTTTAACTCTTTCTCACTAACACTCTCCTCTTCTGGGGATGCCATCTCAACCTAGCTCAACAAAAAATAGAAATGAATAGAGACTGTGGGATGGCTTTTTTTCTTTACATAACGATGCAGTCAGGTGCAGAACTATTGGATTCTCTATTTTGAAAAGTGAGATATTCTTTCATTGTAGCATACATTGTCTGTAGCCACCTAGGCTACATGAAATTGGTTTAAGAAGTAGCTTAGCCTAGGCCTAATCAGAATGCTGCTCACTGACTCACTTTTCACATGTTGGTGAGTGGTGGCTTTACAAATATGCCTAGAATTATTGGATTTTCTTGTAAAGAAGCCCAAAGTTGTATTGGTATAAGATAGATAATAGAGAAAATCATATCATTTTAAGAGGTGTGATTTTCTTAAACTTCTGTCCATTGTTCCTAACCACCTACATACAAACTGGCTAACATTTTTCCAGGGCCAAAAAATAGCCTAGGTCTAGCCTATTACTCACCCAACAAACTATAATAGCATAATAATGAAATTACAAAACAGCTGCTGACTGTTTTTGTTGGGGGTTTTGAAAAGTGTTCTCACATTTAAGACTTTTTAGTTCAGAATGAAAGACGTACTGAAGTACTAATGTACCAAACGTACTGAACGTACTAACCTAGGCTTATGTTCTCATCCAGTCAGTGTACACGTCTTTTGAATAGCCGCTAGTGGTAAGGACATTATTAGCTTATCTCACCTGCGTTTACAATAAAGACTAACGTGGCTGTAGAACATTAGCCAAAATGATTTTATTGACGTTTACTCATTTTATCAGATTTACCAGGGGGTTGGGTTGTTTTAGCCTACTCATTACATAGCCTCAGTTTTCTGAAAGCAGTCCAGCTTGCTGCAGGTTCTACTACATGTTCCCATCCACTGTGAATAGCACGGCCAGAACTGCCGTCGCCTCCTTCGCTGTCATCAGCCACTGTTGCGTTTTCTCTCCATCTCAGAAGATCCTAACAGATTATGTCATGTTCATCCTTCATTGCACTGCACACTGGTGCAAAGAGAGAGGTGTGTCCAGCCCTGTGTCAGTAAAGAAAATAACCAATGGGAAACAAACACTTGCGCTGACTTTTTTGCTGAATGTATTATGCAGGCAGGAGCAACATGAAAGCGGTAATGCTGGGTAAAATAATCCATAAACACGGTAATAACTTTCACTGTTATGCCTATGAAATTTATATATCAGCTAAACTTAACGGGGACCACTGTTCTTTCCCACTCTGATTACAGGCTTTCTATTACTTTTATTGAGGTTGTCTGTTTAACTATTTCTGTTACAGGTCACTCACTAAACGTAAACCTTGTTTTAATCTTCATCTTTTTGCATGTGCTGAGGTGCCCTGTTTCTCCTGCTGTGCCCTGATGTTCGCTCAGCCTGGCTCTCCACTGCCCTGCTGTGTTACGGTTCTGCTCTGGAGTTCTGCAATGATCCACTCCTACCACACTCCATTGCTATACGTGCACATACTTAATCAGCATGGACTTTAACATGAACACTGAGCATATGTCCAGCACCTACTCATGCTTCATAACCTGTTCCTACATGAGCTATAGCCTTTCATTGTCTATCTGTCTACTTCTTTGTGTAATGTTGTTTGTTTGTTTTTGCTGTGCGGGTCGACCTAAGCAGGTGGGTTCCTCGGACTGAGTCTTGGTTTCTCCCAAGGTTTCTTCCTCTAAGTATCCGGGAGTTTCTCCTAGCCACTATCGCTACCACCTCCATTGGGGAGCTTCCTCATAAGAGGCGTGGTCCTGGGTCTCTGTAAAGTGCTTTGTGACCACATTTGTTGTGAAAGGCGCTATATAAATAAACATTGAATTGAATTAAATTAGTGGTGATGCAACTCCTACTGACAACAAAAAGCTCATGATGACGATGCCTAGACCAGTGTTTGATGGTAATGATGAAGAGAGGATGAGGAAATATTTGTATTGATTGTTGCTATGCCTCCTCCTCTACCTCCTTTTCTTCCTCTCTAATGAGGGCTGTGTATTTAAACAAGGCCATCCCCACAGACCACAGTTAAAGCCAACTCATTTCTGGTCTCATCAGTAATGAAGTCATTAGGTAAGTGTCAGAGAAGAAAGTGAACATTAGGTTGGTAGGAAAGACTATTTTAGCACCAATTGTATTTTTTTAATTCAGCTCTAGAAGAGGACATGCTATGCTGCACTAAATGAGGGCAGCATCCTTCCTCTCAAAGCAAGAACAATTGTCTTTAAAGACTCATTGAGTCACGTGGGTTCTATTGATGTGTTCTTGGCATCTGGTTTAAACTAAACTCAACTGCTGTGATAAAAATATCACAGATCTGCCGGCAGCTAAAGATTAATTGAGAGGGTATTTTCCTGAGGTTAAGTGCAAGGTCACTGTAACTGAGGTGCATTTCGAACCTATTCTCTAAATGAACTTATTTTATTATCCTCAACTTCTGTGCCCTCCACCACGATCCTCTGTGAGCTTCAGATACATTTAAAATGAAGTTCACGTTATTTTAATATGTACACGTAAATGAATGCTGCTCATTTTAATGGAGGTTTAAACTTTTAATTCTAGTGACTGATTAAAATTACTGCATAATTCAGTTGATTAGAAGCCATTAGGCCATTAAATTTTAATTAAAATAGGTTATTTTAGAGGAGCATGTTTCATGTCAGAGCACTCTGAATTACTTGATTTACATCAGACATTTGAAACAATTTCTGGTGAGTGGCTTTGGGGTCCTTTTTCATCAGGAAGAAGTGGGGTGGGTTAAGGCCATGTATAGATTATCGGGCACTCAATGCAATCACCAATAGGTCCCCGTTTCCTATGCCGTTGGTGCCTTCCGCTCTCGAGCAGCTGCGGGGAGCCCAAATATTCTTCACGTCGGCCCCGCTGTTGCACCACCCCGATCCCCGTAAACCGTTTGTGGTCGAGGTGGATGCCTCCAACACCGGGGTGGGGCGGTTCTCTCCCAAAGTCACGGGGAGAACGATAGACTCCATCCGGTGGCTTTCTACTCAAAGAAACTCACGGGGGCCGAACGGATTTATGGGGTAGGGGATAGGGAGCTCCTAGCAGTCAAAATGGCGCTCGGAGAGTGGTGTCATTGGTTAGAGGGTGCTGCCTACCCCTTCCTTGTATTAACGGATCACAAAAATCTAGAGTTTTGAAGAAATGCCAAGTGTCTGAACCCCCGGCAAGCTAGGTGGTCCCTGTTCTTTGCCAGGTTCAGATTTACGATCTCGTATCGTCCGGGCTCCCGCAATACCAAAGCGGATGCTCTCTCTTGTATTCACCAGTCTGTGGATGAGGGAGAGACCGCTCCAGCATCCATCCTGCCGTCGGGTGTCACCGTCACGGCAATTCAGTGGGACCTGGATACAGAGCTAGACGAGGCCCTCAAACGCACCACCGTGCCCCCATCATGCCCTGTGGACAAGGTCTACGTCCCGGGGGCTTTCCGGGAAAAGCTCATCGTTTGGGCTCATGCTTCTCCGACATCGGGTCATCCAGGTGAGGCCCGCACGTACTATCTGCTCTCTCCCAAATATTGGTGGATGAGGGCAGATATACATCGGGTAGTGGCATCATGCAGTGAGTGTGCTCAATGTAAGACCCCGAAGACGCTCCCGTCGGGGAAGCTCAAGCTCATGCATACCCGTTCCTGAACGTCCGTGGTCTCACCTGGCTGTCGACTTCATTACTGACCTGCCTGAGGGGCACACGGTGGTGATGACGGTAGTGGACCGTTTCTCAAGAGGGGTTAGGTTCATACCATTCTCTGAATTGCCCTCAGCAATGCAGACCGCTCAAGCCCTGGTAGACCACGTCCGCTGGAATTTCGGGATTCCGGAGGACATAGTATCTGACCGGGGGGCCCAGTTCACGTCTAAGGTATGGGTGCCTTCTGTGAACACCTGGGGGTGAGTGTAAGCCTGTCCTCGGGTTATCACCCTCAGTCTAACGGCCAGTGCGAGCGCACTAACCAGGAGCTGGGGAAGTTCCTACGGCTGTACTGCCATGACTACCCCAGCGACTGGTCCCAGTATCTGGTCTGGGCTGAGATGGCCCAGAACTCACTAAGGTGCGCAACCACTGCTCGACCCCATACCAGTGTTACCTAGGCTACTAGCCTCTGCTGGCCCCCTGGACTGCCACGGAGACCCAAGTCCCAGCAGTGGATGCTTGGATGCAACACAGCAAAGCGGTCTGGACCGGAGCCCACCATCCAGACGTTCCGACTGGGAGTGGTTCGGTCCAGAGGAACGCTCCTGGGAACCGGCCGATCATGTCCTGGACCCTGCGTTGGTCCGGGAATTCCACGAAAGGTTCCCAAGTAAGCCGGCTCCCAGGCCTCGCGGACGTACCAGGAAGTCGCAAGCCCCCGTCCATGGGAGACCCTCGCGTCCGGAGAGATGGGACCCTCCGCGGGAAGTTCAGAGACACTGGATTTGGTTCAGCGCCATCGGGGGGGGGTGTACTGTCACGCCCGCGCCGCCGCACCCGCCCCAAAGGCGGTCCCGGGCCGCGGCTCACAGGCGAAAATTATCTATATGTTAATGAACCATGCCATGTTTATTCATAGGAAGGACTTTTATGTTGAAATGGACTTTCGGGTTGACCCCCGTCGCCATTTTGGTTTCTGGTTTTGTTTGTCATGTGACTATTCTTTGTTTGGTTAATGTGTTACACCTGTGGGCTGGTGTATTTAAGTAGGGCTAGGGCCAGCTGCTGGTTGCCGAGGATTACCCTTAGTGCACCACATGCACCCAGGTTATTCAGTTAATGGTAGAGCCTCAGTATTCACCAGTCTGGTCTGTAGAGTCCATCCTCGTACAGAGGACTCTCTCTCTACCTAGCTAGCTTAGCAGGGGAAGCTAACTAGCTAGGCTGCTCTTGCCTCAGGGTCCATTAGGGAGCTACTGCAGGTCTTTGGCGATCTTTCGCCAGGCTTCATAGGTTCAGGAAGCTGGGGTCCTGGAGCTCCGGGAGTGAGTGACTCTCCAGCTTGTTTCAGCAGTTAGCTCTCCTCACCGTCGGACCGGAACAGTCGTCTAGGTTTGGCGGCTGACTCGCGCTACTCTTTATGTCCTAGTTCTTAGTTTTCCCAAGCTCGGCTTGGATGTTTGTTTCTGAGTAGCGGTATTGGCTCAGCCCTGGCAGCTAGCACAGCCCTAGTGCCTCACCAGCCCCAGGTGTGTTCTTTTGGTTTGCCCAGTATTGTTTGTCACGGTTTTGTTTAGTTATTCTTTATCCCTAGTAATTGGTGCTGCATTTCTGTTTTGTTTATGGTTTATTGTTGCCAATAAACTCCTCGCTTTGGTCCATCCCCTGCGAGTGTTCTCCTGTCATTGTCAGACCGAGTGGATCATTAGAGTAAGATGGCCATGTTTCTTTTTAATAAATGTTATTGATATTAATGTAATTATTAATCAATAAAGCAATGCTGACTGACTTTTAATAATATTCCTCAGAATAACTTTTGCTGTGCACACAAGCACTGCATTAACACAACAATTGGGTGAAATAAATACTAAATATTCAGATGACCGTGATCTTTTAGTGACTGGTGTTTTGGGGCTAAACCCTCTTTTGAGTGACTGTAAATACTGTGGAAAAATATACTGTTAGTTAAGGAGCAGTTAATATTTGTCTTGCATGCAGTAAACCTGCATAAAGCCAGAGTTTCAGATGAAACTGCAATCTCGGTTACGTGGGTTACCTTGATTAGCTTAGCTACTACTTGATGAAGTGCACCTACATGATTTTGTGAGGAGTCTATAAACTGGGAGAGTCAGATATCTATCTTTGTCACTGTGTATCTAAAAACATCATTCATAAAAGAAGACTGTAGGAACTTAGCAATATTTAGGCTGTATTTTATTTAAATGATGATTTACTAACTGAGGAATAGGTGTTGCACTCCCTCTGGTAACGTTATTCAATTTAGGGTCATGGTGGCAATAGAGCACTTCCATCAGCTCCTGCTGGGGGATCCCCAGATCTTCCCAGGTGAACTAGAACCCCTGGGTCTAGCCTTTATAGGAATCCCTTCCCAAGGAATGACCCTTGAAGTTCCCAACCGCAAGGCATGATCCAGCCGAAATCTGTGGTGGTAAACAGGTAATGTCATAGAAGTGCCAGGCCCACAGCAGGCATTCTGATCAGGAAGAGGGGCCTGGCCATTTGATTAGGGGTGGAAACCTGATAGGAGGCTTGCTTCCACCTTCAGTAACCTGCAGAAGACCCCCAAAACCATCTGGCAAATTGGGGTGCCCTGTCTGATAACACATCCCAAGCAAACCCATGGGCTCAGACATGCTTAAGTTATAGCATGGCTGTCTCCCTGTCCGACAGGAGTGTCGACAGAGCAATAAACTTGCTTGCCTTAGACAAGCAGTCAACCAGGACCAAGCAGGCCACCAGAACCGGATAAGCAGGAACTTTAATAAACAGGCCACCCCCAGGTGTGCTGTGAAGGGGAAAAATTGCCCCAACTGCAGCACCTGGTCTTTAATGGCAGCACAGCCAATCACAAGTGCCACCTCCCAGATCTGACTTATTCCTTGGCTTCCACCCCAAACTGGATGGGAGATGCTATGCGGGTCTTGGGTACTGTGGTTGCTGGCGGCTGTTTCTTAGGGGAGGCCTCTTACTGGCAGGAGAGACCATCAGCATTGTTCCGCCCAGACCTGTACGAAGATACAAAGTCAAACAGGGTGAAGAACAGTGCCCAACTGGCCTTTCCAAACCAGGAAGGGGTGACTGGCTCCATTGTGCCACCACTCCTTTAAGGCCAGTATGACAGCCAGCAACAAATGATCACACACATGGTAACTGAGACGTCTTCTAATTCAAGTTCGCCTGGACATCTTCGTAGTCCGAGGAAACTAAAGACAGGGATTCTAGAATCGCAGGCTGAGAACCCATGCCTTGGAGCCCGGTGGACCAGCTCCAAGATGCGGGGGATCTGTTTAATGAGACCAGGAGCAACCAGAAAGCCCTGGCTGGTGCAGCATCAATAACATTCTCCGCTGCCTCTGAGTTAAAGAAGGCATGTAAAATGCTATTGATGACAGATGTTATAAAAATCTGCTTTACAGAAATCCAGGTCCAGACCCCTAGTGAACAAGCCAAGGGCAACAGTGGCAAGGAAAAACTCCCTAAATGCATTAGGAAGAAACCTTGAGAGGAACCAAGACTCAAAAGGGGAACCCATCCTCCTCTTGTCGACACTGGATAGCAAGCCAATAACATCTAACAGCACTCTGCCAGCCTGGCCTTCTGATCACCTACTGGTCTCATACTCACCTGTATGCCATCTTCAGCAATCAGCACACACTGTGTGAACACTTACTAGAGTCTCTAGCATCTGGCTCAGGGCCAGTGTTCAGTGTTTCTGGGGCTGATTTCAGCTCTATATTTTACACTGGCAATATTTTGGGGCGTATGCCAATGCGTAGATGAGGCCTACGCCATGAGATGTTTCTCTCATCCAGGTAGTTGAGGCCGAGTGTCTTGGCTAGTCTTCTACCCTGGCAATTCAGTAACTGTGAAAAGAGAGAAGTAGTGTAAGAGACACACAGAAATAATCATATCTACAGGTGTTACTGGTTTGCTTTATAAATATTATTTTTTTCATTGAAAAATCAACTACAAACTTAATTATATTTGATGTGTGCTACAATTCCCCTCAACGAATAACATGTAGTATAAAATCTTTTAATTTGTGGTTTATTTTCAGGCTAATTTATGTCTGCATTGATTTGTTCTGTACCTCACTGGTGTTCATAAATCTGCTGAGTCCAATGGCTTCCATCTCCTGTCCCATTAGGATCAGTCTAAACTTCACCTTTCCCTGGGCTGAAAAAGAATAGACAGACATATGGTCTCATAAAGCCATGCAATTTACTCCCCAAAATATGAATCAGCACATTAACAGACTGATGAAACAGACTGAACACTTCAAGAAGCTCTTCTATCATCTGATGCATAAAGTGATTAGTGAGAACAGAGAAAGGAGCTTCCATAAAGGCTTTGGTTTGATATCACAGTGGATTCAGAGAAAGACTTACATAGTGTACATGCCCTCAGTCTGATGCAGAGCTGCTGAAGGGGAGCACGCTTCAGTAAAATGTTTCGAACATAATACCCGTACTCCTGCTTTTGGCTCTCTATCACAAGGCGCCGACGGAAGGCCCCAGACCAGATCAGCCATACGGAGAAGAAAAGACTGAAAACAGCCAACACTGCAACCGTATGGTGGTCCTAATTTGGATATAAAAAGACACTGTATGAGAACTCCTGGAAAAGTACTGCTGCAAGTAAAAGGGCTGATCATCCTGATCGTCTGATGATCCAGTTCCAGATCTGCAGATCAGTTATACGTCAAATGTTTCCTTCTTTATATTAAGCCATTCTTCAGTCAATCTGATCTATTCAGTTACTGAACATACAGTGAATTATAGGTACTTTGGAGTCTTTACTCACCCCCGCACCAGTGCTGAAGTACGTTGCAGTTCCGATTACAGAGACCATGAAGAGCAGAAAACCATACCAGAGGTTTTCATTAAAGTATTCCAGCACAAATACTGCAAACACACACATCAACAGAGTTCAGACATTCATTTAAACGACTGCATTCAAATCATCTGTAAAGTGGAGACTCCAACTGTCTAGAACATCCGGAAGAACCTCATTCTTGTTTTCACTGACCTTCATTTTCCCTCCTGAATGGAAAACTGCTGCTCTTCTTCATCTCCTTTATCAGGGCCTGCTCAGGACTTTCATGAAGTGCGTTTTCAAGGTTACTGAAAACGGCTGATTTCATGATTCTGTGATGAAAACAAAAAAACAACTATGACCACAACAAAAACACTACTGCTGCAGAAACTGTGAGCACTGTGATCTTCTTATTGGAAAACCTGATGAGTTACCTGAACTCAAATTGTTTGATCAAGCCAACTGCAATTTAAGTTCAATAGCATTTCTTTTGTAACATTATTTAAGTTTAAATTACATCATGGACTGAACTGAACACAAACTAGGAACTGGTAAGTGTTATATGAAGGTAACTAAAGGAAGTGAGTTTTAATAACTCTGCTTATGTTGATATTATGTTTAATAATTTTCAACTGGATTGCAGAGGAGAACAATGAGAATCAAAATCCAGCACAGTTTACTGATCTCTCTGCTCTACCAGCCCTAAACCCTAAACTAAACAAGGATAAACAAAATCCACCTTTGATTATTTTCATCACTAAAACCAAGCAGCTGCAGCACAAAACAGGCAACAGCTCACCACATAGGAGAAGGTAGTCTGGAGGAATGAATTTACAATGATGGTGAGGGAATGGGAGGCAGACCCAGTATGCAAATAGATGGTGCCAGAAGCCAATGGGAAAGGTGTGAGTTTTACTCATCGAGATTGTACAAAAACATAAGACACTCTCTAAAGGTCTCTAAAAGGGTGAAGAGTCTATGATGTTTACTGAACGGTAGGTTCAGGGTTCGTCAAATATGAAGGCACTTCTTCTGACAGCCGGGTCGTGTTTTTCTGCTGCTGAAAGAATTCGGTTCTGGTTCTGATTTGAACTGGTTTAAATGTGGATCTTACCTTTTGTAGGAGGTCGTCCGATCCGGGTAAACAGAGAGAGTCTATACGAGCGTCCTGCTCCTACAACTTCTGACCATCAACTAGAGCAGCATGGACACGCGCGCCTTTGTGACGTCATAGACACTCTGGTAACTACGGAAACCGTAAACCGCAGCTTTCCATGAATTAGCTGAGAATAATGAAGACACTGAAGACCCCCTGAATCATCTGTGTAGGACTTAAACAGAATTGAAGAGGACACAATCCACACTTACCAAATACCCAGACCACAGGACATGTCCCGTTAAATTGTGTTGTTACAGGGTACAATTTTTACAGGTTTTCCCAAAACAACTTCCCTGTGTTTACAAATGACAGGAAAACTAAATTAGACTAAAAATGAAAATATTGAAAAGTGTAATTTATCACAAAAACTATAAATTGAATATATTAACATTTGTTTTTGACAGCTTTTAGATGACAATCTTAACAAAACTAATTTTAAAAATAATCTATATTGACAAAAAAACAGAATCTTCTTTCATTTTACAACATATCTTTAATTATGCTTAAATATACTTTTAATAATGCATATGAAAATATTTATCACTGTCAAACTCATAGAAAAACTGTTCATAATGTATGTAAAAATGCAAAGCACTGTCAAAAACATAAAAATACTTTTAATAATGCAATGGACGCTGATTGTTTTTGTTGGGGGGGTTTAAAAAGTGTTCTCACATTTGTGACTATTTAGTTCAGAATGAAAGATGTACTGAAGTACTAATGTACCAAACGTACTAAAGTACTAACCTAGGCTTATTTTCTCATTCAGTCAGTGTACACAATGTCTTTGAAAAAGCCGCTAGTGGGAAGGACGTTATTAGCTTATCTCACCTGTGTTTACAATACAGACCAACGTGGCCATAAAACATTAGCCAATTTCAAGTCAAGTCAAGTCAAGTGGGTTTA
This sequence comes from Salminus brasiliensis, assembly GCF_030463535.1. NCBI lineage: Eukaryota > Metazoa > Chordata > Actinopteri > Characiformes > Bryconidae > Salminus > Salminus brasiliensis. Next base: position 30,594,638 of record NC_132879.1, read on the forward strand.
TTGTCATTTCAACTATATACAGAGTACACAGTGAAACGAAACAACGTTCCTCCCGGACCATGGTGCAACATAGACAGTGCATACAAGACACAAGTGCAACACAAACAAACAAGTGCGAACAGACAACACAACACAGTACAGACCAGAGAATAATAAATAATGACGGTAGTGTGCAAATTGTGCAATGTGCAATAAATAGAGTCCAGTGAGGTAGTAAAGTTATCAGTGCAAATGCTTGTGCAAAAAATGCTTCCCATGTTATCTGGGGTAAAATGGTTGGAAAGAGAGAGAGAGAGGGAGAGTGTACATGTACCAGAAAGATATCAGTTCGGAAGTTGAGTTGTGTTGAGGAGTCTGATGGCTTGGGGGAAGAAGCTGTTGCAGAGTCTGGTCGTGTTGGACCGGATGCTGCGGTACCTTCTTCCTGATGGCAGGAGGGAGAACAGTCTGTTTGAAGGGTGGGTGAAGTCATCCACAATGCTGGTTGCTTTGCGGATGCAGCGGGTGGTGTAAATGTCCATGACGGAGGGGAGAGAGACTCCGATGATCTTCTCAGCTGTCCTCACAATGCGTTGGAGGGACTTGCGGTCAGAGGCTGTGCAGGTCCCAAACCAGGCAGTGATGCAGCTGCTTAGGATGCTCTCTATGGTTCCCCTATAGAAGAGGGTGAGGATGGGTGGAGGGAGACGGGCCTTTCTCAGCTTCCGGAGGAAGTAGAGACGCTGTTGGGCTTTCTTGGCTAAATTTTGTTTTATATTGAAGTTTACTCATTTTATCAGATTTACCAAGAGGTTGGTTTGTTTTAGTCTAATCTCTTACTGTAGCATTCCCCATTTCAATTATGGTTTGAGACTTGACTGATGGTTCATGAAGTATTTATTGTTTGAAACCTTTGCACAAAGTCAGCTGAGCAATGATTACAGTAAACCACCGTAAGAGCTGAAAGGAAATAAAGAATTCCATGTCTGCTTTGTTATTTAAACTTTCTCATATGATTAGCTTTAACCATATAACGTATGTAGGCCGATATAAACACGAACCAAAGCTCAAAAGGTACAGTACACCTACCTAAGTGTGTTGAAACTCATCCACAGTCCAACTGCATGTAAATGACCCAGTGCACAGTACCTTTACCAGCTTTAACAAAAAGGCTGACAAGTTTCAAATTACACACAACTATTACTGCATACTGCATATATCGACTATATATGAGTTATTTTAGTGATATACTTTCACTATACACACCTTGTGCCTCTTCAAAGGGGGGCTTAAAAAACAGTCCTTGAGCACGACATGTGCACTTGTACTGGAGATTTTGCTTCTTCTACTACCGTGAATCTACTTTCCACCAATAACTGTCAAAAGTCTTCAAAATAAAAGTCCATTATTTTAGGTTCCTGAAGTCTATGCAAGTCACACAAAGCTTATTAACAAAAAATAAAGAAATAAATAATAAAAATCTCTTGGGGTCATTTACAACGACTCTGTGACTGATTGGCATGACTGCTGTTTTGTTGCTTGATTTGTACTGATGTTTGTACACACATCCTGGATTTTGTTCCGACCTCTTTTTTGCAGATTCCGTACATATACCAACTGACCTGGTATCAACACGCTTACATCAGAGGGGTCACAACTTTGCGGCTTCCTTTTGCACCATACTTCTGCCAGCCGTGATCTTGTCAAAGTAAATGCGTGTTGCAAGACCTCATGATGGTACATCACCTAGTTCATCACTGATGTCAGCATGGGTTCTTTCATCAGCCCTAGAAGTCTGGAAGGCTCCTGGAGTCCTACCAAACATCCAAAAATATGATGAAAATCCTGTACTCTGACTCTCTGTGGTGTTATACACAAAGAAGTTTGTGGAGTGTTCTATTGAACATCTCACATTGGCTATTTCCCAGGTAGTGCGGCTCTTTTTAATACCACACCCCGGCAAAGCAACCGCACGATAACACACCATATTTATGAAACCATTCTCTGGTCAGAATACATCAGTCCTTATCATTACGTTTTCTCCTCCATACTGTGAGGGTTCTAGTACTGTGAAATCAGTAGCAAGCACCTGCAAAGGTTCAGAGGCTTGGAGACTTCCCATCTGGAACTTTGCTTAACATGTTTTTACTTAACATGTACATCTTTGGCTATACAACACCTTTCACATATTTTACACCAATGTTCAATATCTCTGTGCATATTGGGCCAGTAGCAATGACGCCTCACCAAGGTACAGGTGCGTTCAACAACCTGGTGCCAATAATTATTATGGAGCTGCTTCAATATGGTGTCCTTCAACTGATCTGGAAGTAAAACTAGCTTTAATGGCCACATGTGTACATCCTCAGTTTTCCTATATAAAATAATCTCCATTTCCACCACACAGTTTCATTGTCTCACAAGTTCTTGTACCTCAGATGCTGTAAGTTGCTGGCGCTCCCCTTGATTAGGTCTTTCTCCTCTTCTACAGAATCCCAGGAATGATCCTATTACTGGGTCTGTCTTCTGAAGTACCTGCAGCTGAGACATAGAAAACTCAGGTAGTGTCTGCAAGGACAAGACCAAGGATAGCTCAGCATCAGGAAGTTGCTCTTTCTGTGCCATCCTTGCCTCCACTAGTATGGCTCTACCTATTGTGGTCAACTCCAGTATTTCTTCCGCTGATTCACTGCATACTACATGCTGCTTGGAAACAGGGCATCTGCGTTGCCATTCTGCGTTCCTGGGCGATAGACAATATCAAAGTCAAACATTCCCAACTGTGATTTCCGTGGTCCTGAAGGAACCTTGTTTCCTTTCACTGTGCACTCTGTATACAGTTAAAATGACAATAAAGCCTCTTGACTTGACTTGGCTTACCATTGAGCCTGTATCTAATAAACATTGTATATCTCCACCCAAATTCACACTCACCACTGGACTTTATCCCACCAACTAATCATAACTGAAAGGCCTCTTTACATTTGAGCCTATTTGTCCCCGTCCTGCCACTGCACAGCAGGGGAATTAGTTTCCCACTGACTCTGCTACTTGTGAGGGCACAATGTGTGGGTCCTCCCCCTCCATTACTTGTCTACTTGCCAAGTGCAAAATAAGTTCAGCAATCAAATTTATTCTGTGGATACATTTGGGAAACCCAAAAAAGAACAAAAACGTGACTCAGCCCCCCAGCGAAGGCTACTAAATCTCAACCAGCATGGGTTCTATGCATAAACCTCCCCACTCACTCAATCTACCCATACACGTCCCGACTTTCACTTGGTCACACTGATTTATAATGGTCTGGTGCTGGCTGTCCAGTACAGCAGTGTTTGATGTGCTGTATAATCTGGTTTGCGCATGTTTGGTGCTGTATGTTTGTGAATCACACAAACAATCGTCTTTCAGAAAAGGTTCAGATCTGCTGTGAACATACTTTAAATCTTTTTGCTTTTAGAGTTCTGAAACTGAAGGCAGTTGAGAGGCCTCACTTCTTTCACTGCTGACCATGATATGATATTTTTTGTGGAGAACTCTGCTGCCCAAGATCTTTGTTTGCAGCCCCTAAAGTCTATTATGGTCATATGTCCCTGGTTGCTATATGGAATTACCAAGAGCCATTATATGTTCAGCAATGTTGTCGAATATTTTAGTGTTTTCGCTAACAAGTTTTCCCCTCAATAACAGTGTTTAAAAACGCAGCAAATGCTGATTTATAATGGTCTTTGGTTCTGTAGGTTTGGGAGGAAGCATTGCACCTGTATCATTAAAGTTAAATTAAACAGTTAATAAAATTTCACCAAAATGACCCTATTTTTGGAAAAAGGGTTCAGGACCAATTTAAATAGTCATTTATGTCTTTATATAAAAAAGAGGGTTGCAGTTTTTTTTTTGGGAGCTTTTCTTCGCTTGCTGTGACGTCGCTGCGGACTGTGTCTCTGTTGCTGCCGTGCCTCCATCAGATGGGTGAGAGCTCTGGGACGGACGGTGGGTAGCTGCTGAGGTTCCTCATTAATACATAATTTAATTGAATTTCGTTATTGGTTCTTTACGACGTTGTTCTGACGCATTGTATGAGCAGGTGGTTGATTTCTCTGAGTGTAGTTGAGCTTGTGAATGCTGCTTTTATCGAACTGCTGCTCGGACGTGTGCGTCGGCTGGCTGAGCCATGGTGGCAAGGTGGCTGGCCTGAACTTGTTCTCGGCAGCAAAGTCGAATTGTAGAAATGGATAGACCTCTCATTTCTGCTCATTTCATTTATTTTAGATGTTCAGCTTGTGTGCTCTGCGGCCCTCTAAGACAAGAGAGAATTAACACACTACAAAATCTGTTCCCTCCAAAAATGTGCAGTGCATTTTGCTGCTGCTAGCCACGCAGCGGCAAGTGTTTTTTTTTTGTATTTGTTCTGCAGTTTGTTCATTGTGCAGAAAAAATGTTCACTTTTCTCTGTAGTTTTGGAATTTTTATGTGAACAAACTATACAATCTCGTGCCTGTTATGGTACTATGAAAATTGCTGTGTTAAAAGAAATACTGTAAGCTTAGATGAGTGAGAGTTCTGAGATGGACGCATGTGTGGTCTGCAGCCGTCTAAGACAAGAGAAGATTAACACACTATAAAATCTTTCAGATTTTCAGAATAAACAGAGTGGAAAGCGAGCCGTGTGTCTGACTGCTTGATGGCCAAACGGTGGTCGTTACACACCTCGCATGCGCAGTAGAGGACGGACGTCGCAGTATGAAATGAAATAGAGTTTGTTTAAAACTTACTTTTGTTCCTGTTACTTAAAAATCCTTTAGGTTGAGGGAGTTGAATGTGTTGTTCTGGAATTAGTCTTTACAAATACGTGAAAACAAATACAGATTTGTGCCTCTTCGCAATCATCGTCGAGGCTAGGCAATTCTCAGCATATTTAAAGACTTGTGTGAAGGATATTCCTCTGCTTTCTAATGCTTAACGACACGTGTAAAGGTGAAATTACAGTTCTGAGATTTTAACAAGTTCTAAATGCAACATATGCTGATCTGTAATGGTTTGGTGCTGGCTTTCCACTATACACGTGTTTTAAATGCCACATACACTGGATTGTGCATCTTTGGTGCTGTAGGTTTGTGAATAAGCATTGAATCTCGCATGCACAGTAGAGGGCGGACGTTGCAGCCATTTTACCTGCAGTAAAAAAGAATACACTTTAAAACTAATTACATAGGATAAAGTTAACTTAAACTAGTTTTAGAACTATTACTGTTACTCTCAAGTGTATTTCTATGAAACGATTTTAAATTCAACAAAGCACCCTGTACAACAGCGACATTTTTTTTTTGGTTTTCAGCACAAAATTTCAGAATTGCAAATAAAACTACTATCAAACATCTGAGTTTCACATTCATACTAGATGAGCAATTCAATATTCCCCGTAGTTAATGTTTCCCAAGAGATCTGTACTATTAGGAGAGCACCGTTATTCTGTAGAATGCTATTGCATGTCCTACACTGCCGTCTCATGAGTACCTAACGCTGAAAGGGTGAAGCTTGAGGGGTTTTTCTTCTCGTTTGGTCAGAAGTGGCAAAACTGCTGTTTAAAGGACTTTGTAAAGTTAAGTGTGAACTGCACGTCTTGCCTTCAAGTTGGCTGTTGTCACCATGAAACAGGGTATGGCCTGTTGAGAATGAAGTAATGTAAGTTCACACATTTCTGCCAAAAGTCATAATAAAAAGGTATGTGTGTGTAAAACATAATTATCAACAAGACACACAATGTCTAATTAGGTAAGATAGCTGACAGTTGCAGATTAAGATCATCGCCAACCAGCTCCATAAATTCCCTGCTACAAAACGAGCACAGAGCTCGGCAGCAGCAATTCCAGCACATTTCTGCACGCCATTACCCTGGTATAGAAATGTATAGCGCTGGTGGTCACCAAACACGATCATTTGGTTAAGGGGAATTTATTCAGTTGAATTATACTGGCTGACTGACTGAATTGAGTTGATCCAGTGAAATATGGAGACCTTTAGAGAGTGTCTTATGTTTTTGTACAACCTTGATGAGTAAAACTCACACCTTTCCCATTGGCTTCTGGCACCATCTATTTGCACAGTGGGCCTGCCCCCCATTCCCTCACCCTCATTGTAAATTCATTCCTCCACACTACCTTCTCCTATGTGGTGAGCTGTTGTTTTGTGCTGCAGCTGCTTGATTTTAGTGTTGAAAACAATCAAAGGTGGATTTTGTTCATCCTTGTTCCTGCTGATTCACTGTATGTTCAGTAACTGATTGATCAGATTGAAGGTTTAATATAAAGAAGGAAGCATTTGATGTATAACTGATCTGCAGATCTGGAAATGGATCGTGAGACAATCAGGATGATCAGCCCTTTTACTTGCAGCGGTACTTTCCCAGGAGTTCTCATACAGTCTCTTTTTATATCCAAATTAGGACCACCATACGGATGCAGTGTTGACTGTTTTCAGTCTGTTTTGTTCTCCGTGGGGCTCCCCTTCAGCAGCTCTGAATCACTGAGGGCACATAAACTATGTAAGTCTTTCTCTGATTTATCAAATATCAAACCAAAGCTTCTATGGAAGCTCCTTTCTGTTCTCACTAATCACTTTATGCATCAGATGATAGAAGAGCTTCTAGAAGTGTTCAGTCTGTTTCATCAGTCTGTTAATGTTCTGATTCATATTAGCTTTATTATGTCTGTCTATTCTGACTGATCCTAAAGGGAAAGGAGATGGACGCCATTGGACTCAACAGATTTATGAACACCAGTGAGGTACAGAACAAATCAATGCAGACATAAATTAGCCTGAAAATAAACCACAAATTAAATGATTTTATACTAAATGTTGTTCATTAAGGGTATTTGTAGCACACACTAGTGCATCTCAAAACTACAGGATTCTAAAATAGTGAACCAGGATTCTTGGTTTCTGATGTTATATAGTAAACATTTTAAATAAAATATGAAGCAATTGAGAGAGAGAGAGACTAGGAAGAAGCAGGGGGAGAGGGGATGCTCTAATATTGTGTGCCTTTAGAGTGGCTGATCCTGACCTCGACTCTGCCCCACCAGCTCCTCCTCCGCAGCAACAGGGAAGCCAGCAACCCCGTGACAGCTCCTCAGTGGCAGCAGAAGCAGCTGGATCTCCACAGGCTCAGCAGAGCCCTTCATCACCACCACCACCAGAGGGATCACAATCTCGGATCTACCCAGATCTAGCACAGATGGCGGACTCCGGGGAGAGAAAAGTGACACCGACACCCTCCACTCCGGTCTCCCACCACACTCAAAGCCATGACCCACACCCCCTCTGGTAAGCCGTGCCTACCACATGGTGGGGCTGATAAAGATTGCTCATGGGTGTAGCCATATGAGCAAAGGGGGGATAGTAGAAGCAATGCAGCAGCACTGGTATGCTAGAAGACTCACACAAAATTTTTGCTCAGCCTGTCTGGTGTGTGCACAGCACACATGCAGAGGAGCCACGGCTGGCCCAGCACAGCAAGCTGGACATCCACCAGCAACTGAACCATTTCAACACTGGCAAATTGATTTTGTCGAACTGACACTAGCTGAAGGGAAAAGATACCTTCTGTTTATGCATGTTCTCGAAATGGGTTGAGGCATTTGCCACAAGCAAGCAAGGCGCGCAAGCTGTAACCAAAAGCTTACTAACTGAGATTATTCCTAGGTGGGGCCTTCCCAAGTGTGTTTCGAGTGATGATGGCACCCCCTTCATCCAAAAAGCAGCTAACTACTGCCCTGGGCATCGACATGAAAAAGCATTGCAGCTACCACCCGGCCAGTGCAGGGGCAGTAGAAAAGGCAAATGGCACCATTAAAGCGGGTCTTGCAATCCACTGGCCTTGACTGGCCAAAGGTGCTGCCCTTAGTACTTTAGCAAATGAGAACAAAATCCCAAGCAAGAATGGGATGCAGTGCATTTGAGATAGTGTTCGGAAGACGCAGCGCTAAGTGGGGTTTGTATTTGGTCTGCAGTTTGTTCATTGTGCAATAAGAAAAAAACGCTTTTCTCTGTAGTTTTGGACATTTTTATGATGTGAACAAACTATACGATCTCGTGCATGTTATGGTACTATGAAAATTGCTCTGTTAAAAGAAATACTGAAAGCTCAGACGAGTGAGAGCTCTGAGATGGACGCTTGTGTGGTCTACAGCCGTCTAAGACAAGAGAAGATGAACACACTATAAAATCTTTCAGGTTTTCAGAATAAACAGAGTGGAAAGCGAGCCTTGTGTCTGACTGCTTGATGGCCAAACGGCGGTCGTTGCACACCTCGCATGTGCAGTAGAGGACGGACGTCGCGGTGTGAAATGAAATAGTTTGTTTAAAACTTACTTTTGTTCCCGTTAATTAAAAATCTTCTAGGTCGAGGGAGTTGAATGTGTTGGTCTTGAATTAGTCTTTACAACTAGGTGAAAAGAAATACAGATTTTTGCCTCTTCGCAATCATCGTCGAGGCTAGGCGATTCTCAGCATATTTAAAGCCTCGTGTGAAGGATATTCCTCTGCTTTCTAAAGCTTAACGACACGTGTAAAGGTGAAATTACAGGTACAGGTGAAATTCTGCTGATCTCTAATGTTTTGCTGCTGGCTTTCCACTATACACGTGTTTTAAGCTCCGCATACACTGGATTGTGCATCTTTGGTGCTGTAGGTTAGTGAAGAAGCATTGCATCTCGCGTGCGCAGTAGAGGGCGGACGTTGCTGCCATTTTACAACCAAGCACCCTGTACCTGTACAACAGTGACATTTTTTTAGTTTGTTTTCAGCAGACCAGAATTACAAATTAAAACTACTATCAAACGTCTGAGTTTCACATCCATATTAGATGAGCAGTTCAATATTCCCCGTACTTAATGTTTCCAGAGAGATCTGTACTATTAGGAGAGCACCGGTATTCTGTAGAATGCTATTGCATGTCCTACACTGCCGTCTCATGAGTACCTAACGTTGAAAGGGAGAAGCTTAAGTGACTTTACTTTTCGTTTGGTCAGAAGTGGCAAAACTGGTGTTTAAAGGAATTTGTGGTTGGTGTGGCGCAACAGATAACACCACCACCTACCATTGTGTTACAACAACACCATGTGGGAGACTGGGGTTCGATTCCCGGTCTGGGTGACTGTGCTGTGCTACACCAATAAGAGTCCTTGGGCAAGACTCCTAACACTACACTGGCCCACATCTGTAATACGGGTTACCTTGTAAGTCGCTCTGGATAAGAGCGTCTGCTAAATGCCATAAATGTAAATGTAAATGTAAAGTTAAGTGTTAACTGCACATGTCTTGCCTTCAAGTTGGCTGTTGTCACCATGAAACAGGGTATGGCCTGTTGAAAATAAGTAATGTAAGATTACACATTTTTGCCAATAGTAATAATAAGAAATATGTGTGTAAAACATAATTATCAACAAGACACACACTGTCTAATTATGTAAGACAGCTGACAGTTGCAGATTAAGATCATCGCCAACCAGCTCCATATATTCCCTTCTACAAAACCTAGCACAGAGCTTGGCAGCAGCAATTCCATCACATTTCGGCATGTCATTACACTGGAATAAAAATGTATAGCGCTGTTGAATTTATTCAGTTGAATTATACTGGCTGACTGACTGAACTGAGTTGTTCCAGTGAAATATGGAGACCTTTAGAGAGTGCTGATGGATTGTTTGCATGTAAGAATACATTATGTACTCAAATATGTTTTTATATGTGTATTCTGCTATAATGACCATGGCTGAGACAGTCAGCATTGCACTCAAGATTAGTGTTATACCCTTGGAAGACTGGGCAGGGCCTGCTTGGGGTGAATCAGAGGTAATCTGATTGGAAAAAACCTAATGATTGGAAAAAAAACAAAATTCTGCAGTACTGCAAGAGTCAGCACAAACAGCCTGCCAAGACTCAGCGTTTTCTTGAAAAAGAAGTATGTCCTTGTAAGAACATAAGCGGGTGCAGAAGTTCCTTAGCAAGGGGCTCTTGATCTGGACATAAGCGGGTACAACCGAAAAATATCATGATAAAAGAAATATGCGTAGGAGGGACCACAGCAAGATAAGGACAGTATATAAGGCCCAGGCAGAGCCATACTTTTTAGACTGCCTTGGGAGAGTGCTGGCTATCTCAGACTAACGCATTATTTGTAATGCCTTAGTCTTCACCTTATTTTTGTACACTTTATGCAGAAATAAAGGTTGCACTCTGCCTTTCTATTGACTACGGAGCTGGATTCTTTTATGCACCATTTTCTAAATGCTTATTAGCTGATTGGGGGAATTTATAGAGAAAAAGAGCCGACAGTGCCTTATGTTTTTGTACAACCTTGATGAGTAAAACTCACACCTTTCCCACTGGCTCCTGGCACCATCTATTTGCATACTGGGTCTGCCCACCATTCCCTCACCATCATTGTAAATTTATTCCACCAGACTACCTTCTCCTATGTGGTGAGCTGTTATATGTTTTGTGCTGCAGCTGCTTGGTTTTAGTGTTGAAAACAATCAAAGGTGGATTTTGTCCATCCTTGTTCCTGCGCAAGTAAACCTTTTTAAACCCATTCATTTGTTTAGTAGTCTAGGGTTGGTAGAGCAGAGAGATCAGTAAAATGTGCTGGATTATGATTCTCATTGTTCTCCCCTGTAATCCAGTGGAAAATATATTTAAAAAAATATGAACATAAGCAGAGTAATTAAAACTCACAGATGAAGAAGAGCAGCAGTTTTTAATTCAGTTTCCATTTGACGTATAACTGATCTGCAGATCTGGAACTGGATCATCAGATGATCAGGATGATCAGCCCTTTTACTTGCAGCGGTACTTTTCCAGGAGTTCTCATACAGTCTCTTTTATATATCTAAAATAGGACCACCATGCAGTTGGAGTGTTGGCTGTTTTTAGTCTTTTCTATTCTGTATGGCTGATGTGGTCTGGAGTCTTGCGTCAGGAGTACCAGTATTATGTTCGGAACATTTTACTGAAGCGTGCTCCCCTTCAGCAGCTCTGCATCAGACTGAGGGCACATACACTATGTAAGTCTTTCTCCGACTAATCCACTGTGATATCAAACCAAAGCCTTTATGGAAGCTCCTTTCTCTGTTCTCACTAATCACTTTATGCATCAGATGATAGAAGAGCTTCTTGAAGTGTTCAGTCTGTTTCATCAGTCTGTTAATGTGCTGATTCATATTTTGGGGAGTAAATTGCATGGCTTTATGAGACCATATGTCTCTCTATTCTTTTTCAGCCCAGGGAAAGGTGAAGTTTAGACTGATCCTAAAGGGAAAGGAGATAGATGTCACTGGACTCAGCAGATTTATGAACACCAGTGAGGTACAGAACAAATCAATGCAGACATAAATTAGCCTGAATATAAACCACAAATTAAAAGATTTTATACTACATGTTATTCATTAAGGGGAATTGTAGCACACACTAGTGCATCTCAAAAATAGAAGATTCTAAAATAGTGAAGCAGGGTTCTTGGTATCTGATGTTACATAATAAACATTTTTATTAAATAAAATATAATGAAGTTTGTAGTTGATTTTTCAAAAAGAAAATAAATAAAGCAAACCAGTAACACCTGTAGATATGATTACATATGATCTTACACTATGTGATGGCAGATTGAGTTTTCTAATTACTAGCTGTGTTCTTAAATTATATAGTTGTATTCCTTAGTCAAGTAGTTACACTTAATACTATGGTGATCTGTTTGCTCACAGATATTATTGCTGAAGGCTATGTCCTGAACTCCATATTACCTCGCTCTTGTGATTATCCCTAATAAGAAGCTCCGGGTCAGCCTAGCCTGACTTTGCAGATATGGTGTACAGGCGCTGCCTATGTGTATGTGCATATCATATGTGAAGGCCTAAACTGTCTGTTTGTCATTTATGTGCGTCAGAAATGGTGCCGGTGACAATTGTGTGTGTGCGTTAAACAATGAGCTGTGGTTATTTCAAGGTATATATGTTGGGCCCTGCCTGCTTTAAGGAAGGGCAGACCTTGTAAGCTTGAATGATTTTACTCTGCTCTCAATAAAGTAACTCAAAAGGTTGACGGTCTAACTTGTGTTTATTCCAGATTTACATGACATGCTGCAGCTGGTTGATTTTAGTGTTGAAAACAATTAAAGGTGGATTTTGTCCATCCTTGTTCCTGCTTAAGTAAACCTCTTTAAACCCATTCTTTATTTAGTAGTTTAGGGTTGGTAGAGCAGAGAGATCAGTAAAATGTGCTGGATTATGATTCTCATTGTTCTCGCCTGCAATCCAGTTGTGAAAATGTTTTTAAAAAATATTAACATAAGCAGAGTAATTAAAATTCACTTCCTTTAGTTACCTTCATATAACACTTACCAGTTTCTAGTTTGTGTTCATTTCAGTCCATGATATAATTTAAACTCAAATAATTTTACAAAAGAAATACTATTGAACTTAAATGGTTTAGGCAATTGGCTTCATCAAACAATTTGAGTTCAGGTAACTCATCAGGTTTTCCAATAAGAAGATCACAGTGCTCACAGTTTCTGCAGTAGTAGTATTTTTGTAGTTGTCATAGTTGCCTTTCGTGAAAGTCCTGAGCAGGCCCTAATTAAGAAGATGAAGATGATGAGTTTTTATTCCGGAGATTAAATGAAGGTCCGTGACAACAAGAATGAGGTTCTTCCAGATGTTCCAGACAGTTGGAGACTCCACTTTGCAGATGATTTGAATGCAGTCGTTTAAATGAATGTCTGAACTCTGCTGCTTTAATATTTAAATTAGGACCACCATACCTTTTTTTTTTTTCAAAACGCAGTGATCAGAGTTGTAGTGTACTTTCATGTAGTGTACTTTCAATACTTTCATGAAAAGCTCTGGTATGGTTTTCTGCTGTTTATGGTTTACTTCAGCACTGGTGCTGGGGTGAGTAAAGACTCCAAAGTACCTATAATTCTCTGTATGTTCAGTAACTGAATAGATCAGATTGACTGAAGAAACGTTTAATATAAAGAAGGAAGCATTTGACGTATAACTGATCTGCAGATCTGGAACTGGATCCTCAGATGATCAGGATGACCAGCCCTTTTACTTGTAGCGGTACTTTTCCAGGAGTTCTCATACAGTCTCTTTTTTTTATATCCAAATTAGGACCACCATACGGTTGCAGTGTTGGCTGTTTTCAGTCTTTTCTTCTCCGTACGGCTGATGTGGTCTGGGGCCTTCCGTCGGCGCCTTGTGATAGACAGCCAAAAGCAGGAGTACGGGTATTATGTTCGAAACATTTTACTGAAGCGTGCTCCCCTTCAGCAGCTCTGCATCAGACTGAGGGCACATACACTATGTAAGTCTTTCTCTGACTAATCCACTGTAATATCAAACCAAAGCCTTTATGGAAGCTCCTTTCTCTGTTCTCACTAATCACTTTATGCATCAGATGATAGAAGAGCTTCTTGAAGTGTTCAGCCTGTTTCATCAGTCTGTTAATGTGCTGATTCATATTTTGGGGAGTAAATTGCATGACTTTATGAGACCATATGTCTGTCTATTCTTTTTCAGCCCAGGGAAAGGTGAAGTTTAGACTGATCCTAAAGGGAAAGGAGATAGATGTCACTGGACTCAGCAGATTTATGAACACCAGTGAGGTACAGAACAAATCAATGCAGACATAAATTAGCCTGAAAATAAACCACAAATTAATTTTAAACTACATGTTATTCATTAAGGGGAATTGTAGCACACACTAGTGCATCTCAAAAATACAAGATTCTAAAATAATGAACCAGGGTTCTTGGTATCTGATGTTACATTATTAATCAAATATAATTAAGTTTGTAGTTGATTTTTCAATGAAAAAACATATGTATAAAGCAAACCAGTAACAGCTGTAGATATGATTATTTCTGTGTGTACCTTACACTACTTCTCTCTTTTCACAGTTACTGAATTGCCAGGGTAGAAGACTAGCCAAGACACTCGGCCTCAACTACCTGGATGAGAGAAACATCTCATGGCGTAGGCCTCATCTACGCATTGGCATACGCTCCAAAATATTGCCAGTGTGAAATGCAGAGCTGAAATCAGCCCCAGAAACACTGAACACTGGCCCTGAGCCAGATGCTAGAGACTCTAGTAAGTGTTCACACAGTGTGTGCTGATTGCTGGAGATAGCATACAGGTGAGTGTGAGACCAGTAGGTGAGTATGAGACCAGTAGGTGATCAGAAGGCCAGGCTGGCAGAGTGCTGTTAGATGTTATTGGCTTGCTATCCAGTGTCGACCAGAGGAGGATGGGTTCTCCTTTTGAGTCTTGGTTCCTCTCAAGGTTTCTTCCTAATGCATTTAGGGAGTTTTTCCTTGCCACTGTCGCCCTTGGCTTGCTCACTAGGGGTCTGGACCTGGATTTCTGTAAAGCTGATTTTTATACCATCTGTCATCAATAGCATTTTACATGCCTTCTTTAACTCCGAGGCAGGTATTATGTTCGGAACATTTTACTGAAGCGTGCTCCCTTTCAGCAGCTCTGCATCAGACTGAGGGCACATAAACTATGTAAGTCTTTCTCGGATTTCTCCACTGTGATATCAAACAAAAGCCTTTATGGTCAATGGAGCCAGTTCACCCCTTCCTGGTTTGGACAGGCCAGGTGGGCACTGTTCTTGAACTACAGATCACAGTGCTCATACAGTTTCTGCAGTAGTAGTATTTTTGAAGTGGTCATAGTTGTTTTGTTGTTTTCATCACAGAATCATGAAATCAGCCGGTTTCAGCAACCATGCAAACGCCACTCCTAAAAGTCCTGAGCAGGCCCTTATAAAGAAGATGAAGCAGATCAGTCGGTTTCCATTCAGAAGGGAAAATGAAGGTCAGTGACAACAAGAATGAGGTTCTTCCAGATGTTCCAGGAAGTTGGAGACTCCACTTTACAGATGATTTGAATGCAGTCGTTTAAATGAATGTCTGAACTCTGCTGATGTGTGTGTTTGCAGTATTTGTGCTGGAATACTTTCATGAAAACCTCTGATATGTTTTTCTGCTGTTTATGGTTTACTTCAGCACTGGTGCGGGGGTGAGTAAAGACTCCGAAGTACCTATAATTCACTGTATGTTCAGTAACTGAATAGATCAGATTGACTAAAGAAAGGTTAAATATAAAGAAGGAATCATTTGACGTAAAATTAATCTGCAGATCTGGAACTGGATCATCAGATGATCAGGATGACCAGCCCTTTTACTTGCAGCAGTACTTTTCCAGGAGTTCTCATACAGTCCCTTTTTTATATCCAAATTAGGACCACCATGCGGTTGCAGTGTTGGCTGTTTTCAGTCTTTTGTTCTCCGTATGGCTGATGTGGTCTGGTGCCTTCCCTCGGCGCCTTGTAATAGACAGCCAAAAGCAGGAGTATGGGTATTATGTTTGGAACATTTTACTGAAGCGTGCTCCGCTTCAGCAGCTCTGCATAAGACTGAGGGCACATAAACTACTTAAGTCTCTCTAAGATTTATCCACTGTGATATCAAACAAAAGCCTTTATGGTCAATGGAGCCAGTTCACCCCTTCCTGGTTTGGAAAGGCCAGGTGGGCACTGTTCTTGAAGTACAGATCACAGTGCATGCAGTTTCTGCAGCAGTAGTATTTTGGTAGTGGTCATAGTTGTTTTTTGTTTTCATCACAGAATCATGAAATCAGCCATTTTCAGCAACCGTGAAAACGCCACTCCTAAAAGTCCTGAGCAGGCCCTTATAAAGAAGATGAAGCAGATCAGTCGGTTTCCATTCAGGAGGGAAAATGAAGGTCAGTGACAACAAGAATGAGGTTCTTCCAGATGTTCCAGACAGCTGGAGACTCCACTTTACAGATGGTTTGAATGCAGTCTTTTAAATGAATGTCTGAACTCTGCTGATGTGTGTGTTTGCAGTATTTGTGCTGGAATACTTTCATAAAAATCTCTGGTATGGTTTTCTGCTCTTCATGGTCTCTGTAATCGGAACTGCAACGTACTTCAGAACTGGTGTAGGGGTGAGTAAAGACTCCAAAGTACCTATAATTCACTGTATGTTCAGTAACTGAATAGATCAGATTGACTGAAGAAAGGCTTAATATAAAGAAGGAAGCATTTGACGTATAACTGATCTGCAGATCTGGACCTGGATCATCAGATGATCAGGATGACCAGCCCTTTTACTTGTAGCGGTACTTTTCCAGGAGTTCTCATACAGTCCCTTTTTTTATATCCAAATTAGGACCACCATGCGGTTGCAGTGTTGGCTGTTTTCAGTCTTTTCTTCTCCGTCTGGGTGATGTGGTCTGGGGCCTTCCCTCGGCGCCTTGTGGTAGACAGCCAAAAGCAGGAGTACAGGTATTATGTTCGGAATATTTTACTGAAGCGTGCTCCCCTTCAGCAGCTCTGCATCAGACTGAGGGCACATAAACTACTTAAGATTTATCCACTGTGCAAAAAGATGAAGATGATGAGCAGTTTTTAATTCTGGAGGGAAAATGAAGGTCAGTGACAACAAGAATGAGGTTCTTCCAGATGTTCCAGACAGCTGGAGACTCCACTTTACAGATGATTTGAATGCAGTCGTTTAAATGAATGTCTGAACTCTGCTGATGTGTGTGTTTGCAGTATTTGTGCTGGAGGGCACATAAACTACTTAAGTCTTTCTAAGATTTATCCACTGTGCAAAAAGATGAAGATGATGAGCAGTTTTTAATTCCGGACAGCTGGAGACTCCACTTTACAGATGATTTGAATGCAGTCGTTGAAATGAATGATTTATCCACTGTGATATCAAACCAAAGCCTTTATGGTCAATGGAGCCAGTTCACCCCTTCCTGGTTTGGAAAGGCCAGGTGGGCACTGTTCTTGAAGTACAGATCACAGTGCATACAGTTTCTTTTTTTTATATCCAAATTAGGACCACCATGCGGTTGCAGTGTTGGCTGTTTTCAGTCTTTTCTTCTCCGTCTGGGTGATGTGGTCTGGTGCCTTCCCTCGGCGCCTTGTGATAGACAGCCAAAAGCAGGAGTACGGGTATTATGTTCGGAACATTTTACTGAAGCGTGCTCCCCTTCAGCAGCTCTGCATCAGACTGAGGGCACATAAACTACTTAAGATTTATCCACTGTGCAAAAAGATGAAGATGATGAGCAGTTTTTAATTCTGGAGGGAAAATGAAGGTCAGTGACAACAAGAATGAGGTTCTTCCAGATGTTCCAGACAGCTGGAGACTCCACTTTACAGATGATTTGAATGCAGTCGTTGAAATGAATGTCTGAACTCTGCTGATGTGTGTGTTTGCAGTATTTGTGCTGGAGGGCACATAAACTACTTAAGTCTTTCTAAGATTTATCCACTGTGCAAAAAGATGAAGATGATGAGCAGTTTTTAATTCCGGACAGCTGGAGACTCCACTTTACAGATGATTTGAATGCAGTCGTTGAAATTAATGATTTATCCACTGTGATATCAAACCAAAGCCTTTATGGTCAATGGAGCCAGTTCACCCCTTCCTGGTTTGGAAAGGCCAGGTGGGCACTGTTCTTGAAGTACAGATCACAGTGCATACAGTCTCTTTTTTTTATATCCAAATTAGGACCACCATGCGGTTGCAGTGTTGGCTGTTTTCAGTCTTTTCTTCTCCGTATGGCTGATGTGGTCTGGTGCCTTCCCTCGGCGCCTTGTGATAGACAGCCAAAAGCTGGAGTATGGGTATTATGTTCGGAACATTTTACTGAAGCGTGCTCCGCTTCAGCAGCTCTGCATAAGACTGAGGGCACATAAACTACTTAAGTCTCTCTAAGATTTATCCACTGTGATATCAAACCAAAGCCTTTATGGTCAATGGAGCCAGTTCACCCCTTCCTGGTTTGGAAAGGCCAGGTGGGCACTGTTCTTGAAGTACAGATCACAGTGCTCACAGTTTCTGCAGTAGTAGTATTTTGGTAGTGGTCATAGTTGTTTTTTGTTTTCATCACAGAATCATGAAATCAGCCATTTTCAGCAACCGTGAAAACGCCACTCCTAAAAGTCCTGAGCAGGCCCTTATAAAGAAGATGAAGCAGATCAGTCGGTTTCCATTCAGGAGGGAAAATGAAGGTCAGTGACAACAAGAATGAGGTTCTTCCAGATGTTCCAGACAGCTGGAGACTCCACTTTACAGATGGTTTGAATGCAGTCGTTTAAATGAATGTCTGAACTCTGCTGATGTGTGTGTTTGCAGTATTTGTGCTGGAATACTTTCATAAAAATCTCTGGTGTGGTTTTCTGCTCTTCATGGTCTCTGTAATCGGAACTGCAACGTACTTCAGCACTGGTGCTGGGGTGAGTAAAGACTCCAAAGTACCTATAATTCACTGTATGTTCAGTAACTGAATGGATCAGATTAACTGAAGAAAGGCTTAATATAAAGAAGGAAGCATTTCACGTATAACTGATCTGCAGATCTGGACCTGGATCATCAGATGATCAGGATGACCAGCCCTTTTACTTGTAGCGGTACTTTTCCAGGAGTTCTCATACAGTCCCTTTTTTTATATCCAAATTAGGACCACCATGCGGTTGCAGTGTTGGCTGTTTTCAGTCTTTTCTTCTCCGTCTGGGTGATGTGGTCTGGGGCCTTCCCTCGGCGCCTTGTGGTAGACAGCCAAAAGCAGGAGTACGGGTATTATGTTCGGAACATTTTACTGAAGCGTGCTCCCCTTCAGCAGCTCTGCATCAGACTGAGGGCACATAAACTACTTAAGATTTATCCACTGTTCAAAAAGATGAAGATGATGAGCAGTTTTTAATTCTGGAGGGAAAATGAAGGTCAGTGACAACAAGAATGAGGTTCTTCCAGATGTTCCAGACAGCTGGAGACTCCACTTTACAGATGATTTGAATGCAGTCGTTGAAATGAATGTCTGAACTCTGCTGATGTGTGTGTTTGCAGTATTTGTGCTGGAGGGCACATAAACTACTTAAGTCTTTCTAAGATTTATCCACTGTGCAAAAAGATGAAGATGATGAGCAGTTTTTAATTCCGGACAGCTGGAGACTCCACTTTACAGATGATTTGAATGCAGTCGTTGAAATGAATGATTTATCCACTGTGATATCAAACCAAAGCCTTTATGGTCAATGGAGCCAGTTCACCCCTTCCTGGTTTGGAAAGGCCAGGTGGGCACTGTTCTTGAAGTACAGATCACAGTGCATACAGTTTCTTTTTTTTATATCCAAATTAGGACCACCATGCGGTTGCAGTGTTGGCTGTTTTCAGTCTTTTCTTCTCCGTCTGGGTGATGTGGTCTGGTGCCTTCCCTCGGCGCCTTGTGATAGACAGCCAAAAGCAGGAGTACGGGTATTATGTTCGGAACATTTTACTGAAGCGTGCTCCCCTTCAGCAGCTCTGCATCAGACTGAGGGCACATACACTATGTAAGTCTTTCTAAGATTTATCCACTGTGCAAGAAGATGAAGATGATGAGCAGTTTTTAATTCCGGAGGGAAAATGAAGGTCAGTGACAACAAGAATGAGGTTCTTCCAGATGTTCCAGACAGCTGGAGACTCCACTTTACAGATGATTTGAATGCAGTCGTTTAAATGAATGTCTGAACTCTGCTGATGTGTGTGTTTGCAATATTTGTGCTGGAATACTTTCATAAAAATCTCTGGTATGGTTTTCTGCTGTTTATGGTTTACTTCAGCACTGGTGCTGGGGTGAGTAAAGAGTCCAAAGTGCCTATAATTCTCTGTATGTTCAGTAACTGAATAGATCAGATTGAATGAAGAAAGGCTTAATATAAAGAAGGAAGCATTTGACGTATAACTGATCTGCAGATCTGGAACTGGATCATCAGATGATCAGGATGACCAGCCCTTTTACTTGCAGCAGTACTTTTCCAGGAGTTCTCATACAGTCTCTTTTTTTTATATCCAAATTAGGACCACCATGCGGTTGCAGTGTTGGCTGTTTTCAGTCTTTTCTTCTCCGTATGGCTGATGTGGTCTGGTGCTTTCCCTCGGCGCCTTGTAATAGACAGCCAAAAGCTGGAGTATGGGTATTATGTTCGGAACATTTTACTGAAGCGTGCTCCGCTTCAGCAGCTCTGCATAAGACTGAGGGCACATAAACTACTTAAGTCTCTCTAAGATTTATCCACTGTGATATTAAACCAAAGCCTTTATGGTCAATGGAGCCAGTTCACCCCTTCCTGGTTTGGAAAGGCCAGGTGGGCACTGTTCTTGAAGTACAGATCACAGTGCTCACAGTTTCTGCAGTAGTAGTATTTTGGTAGTGGTCATAGTTGTTTTTTGTTTTCATCACAGAATCATGAAATCAGCCATTTTCAGCAACCGTGAAAACGCCACTCCTAAAAGTCCTGAGCAGGCCCTTATAAAGAAGATGAAGCAGATCAGTCGGTTTCCATTCAGGAGGGAAAATGAAGGTCAGTGACAACAAGAATGAGGTTCTTCCAGATATTCCAGACAGCTGGAGACTCCACTTTACAGATGGTTTGAATGCAGTCGTTTAAATGAATGTCTGAACTCTGCTGATGTGTGTGTTTGCAGTATTTGTGCTGGAATACTTTCATAAAAATCTCTGGTGTGGTTTTCTGCTCTTCATGGTCTCTGTAATCGGAACTGCAACGTACTTCAGAACTGGTGTAGGGGTGAGTAAAGACTCCAAAGTACCTATAATTCACTGTATGTTCAGTAACTGAATAGATCAGATTAACTGAAGAAAGGCTTAATATAAAGAAGGAAGCATTTGACGTATAACTGATCTGCAGATCTGGACCTGGATCATCAGATGATCAGGATGACCAGCCCTTTTACTTGTAGCGGTACTTTTCCAGGAGTTCTCATACAGTCCCTTTTTTTATATCCAAATTAGGACCACCATGCGGTTGCAGTGTTGGCTGTTTTCAGTCTTTTCTTCTCCGTCTGGGTGATGTGGTCTGGGGCCTTCCCTCGGCGCCTTGTGGTAGACAGCCAAAAGCAGGAGTACGGGTATTATGTTCGGAACATTTTACTGAAGCGTGCTCCCCTTCAGCAGCTCTGCATCAGACTGAGGGCACATAAACTACTTAAGATTTATCCACTGTGCAAAAAGATGAAGATGATGAGCAGTTTTTAATTCTGGAGGGAAAATGAAGGTCAGTGACAACAAGAATGAGGTTCTTCCAGATGTTCCAGACAGCTGGAGACTCCACTTTACAGATGATTTGAATGCAGTCGTTGAAATGAATGTCTGAACTCTGCTGATGTGTGTGTTTGCAGTATTTGTGCTGGAGGGCACATAAACTACTTAAGTCTTTCTAAGATTTATCCACTGTACAAAAAGATGAAGATGATGAGCAGTTTTTAATTCCGGACAGCTGGAGACTCCACTTTACAGATGATTTGAATGCAGTCGTTGAAATGAATGATTTATCCACTGTGATATCAAACCAAAGCCTTTATGGTCAATGGAGCCAGTTCACCCCTTCCTGGTTTGGAAAGGCCAGGTGGGCACTGTTCTTGAAGTACAGATCACAGTGCATACAGTTTCTTTTTTTTATATCCAAATTAGGACCACCATGCGGTTGCAGTGTTGGCTGTTTTCAGTCTTTTCTTCTCCGTCTGGGTGATGTGGTCTGGTGCCTTCCCTCGGCGCCTTGTGATAGACAGCCAAAAGCAGGAGTACGGGTATTATGTTCGGAACATTTTACTGAAGCGTGCTCCCCTTCAGCAGCTCTGCATCAGACTGAGGGCACATACACTATGTAAGTCTTTCTAAGATTTATCCACTGTGCAAGAAGATGAAGATGATGAGCAGTTTTTAATTCCGGAGGGAAAATGAAGGTCAGTGACAACAAGAATGAGGTTCTTCCAGATGTTCCAGACAGCTGGAGACTCCACTTTACAGATGATTTGAATGCAGTCGTTTAAATGAATGTCTGAACTCTGCTGATGTGTGTGTTTGCAGTATTTGTGCTGGAATACTTTCATAAAAATCTCTGGTATGGTTTTCTGCTGTTTATGGTTTACTTCAGCACTGGTGCTGGGGTGAGTAAAGAGTCCAAAGTGCCTATAATTCTCTGTATGTTCAGTAACTGAATAGATCAGATTGAATGAAGAAAGGCTTAATATAAAGAAGGAAGCATTTGACGTATAACTGATCTGCAGATCTGGAACTGGATCATCAGATGATCAGGATGACCAGCCCTTTTACTTGCAGCAGTACTTTTCCAGGAGTTCTCATACAGTCTCTTTTTTTTATATCCAAATTAGGACCACCATGCGGTTGCAGTGTTGGCTGTTTTCAGTCTTTTCTTCTCCGTATGGCTGATGTGGTCTGGTGCCTTCCCTCGGCGCCTTGTAATAGACAGCCAAAAGCTGGAGTATGGGTATTATGTTCGGAACATTTTACTGAAGCGTGCTCCGCTTCAGCAGCTCTGCATAAGACTGAGGGCACATAAACTACTTAAGTCTCTCTAAGATTTATCCACTGTGATATCAAACCAAGCCTTTATGGTCAATGGAGCCAGTTCACCCCTTCCTGGTTTGGAAAGGCCAGGTGGGCACTGTTCTTGAAGTACAGATCACAGTGCTCACAGTTTCTGCAGTAGTAGTATTTTGGTAGTGGTCATAGTTGTTTTTTGTTTTCATCACAGAATCATGAAATCAGCCATTTTCAGCAACCGTGAAAACGCCACTCCTAAAAGTCCTGAGCAGGCCCTTATAAAGAAGATGAAGCAGATCAGTCGGTTTCCATTCAGGAGGGAAAATGAAGGTCAGTGACAACAAGAATGAGGTTCTTCCAGATGTTCCAGACAGCTGGAGACTCCACTTTACAGATGATTTGAATGCAGTCGTTGAAATGAATGTCTGAACTCTGCTGATGTGTGTGTTTGCAGTATTTGTGCTGGAATACTTTCATAAAAATCTCTGGTGTGGTTTTCTGCTCTTCATGGTCTCTGTAATCGGAACTGCAACGTACTTCAGAACTGGTGTAGGGGTGAGTAAAGACTCCAAAGTACCTATAATTCACTGTATGTTCAGTAACTGAATAGATCAGATTAACTGAAGAAAGGCTTAATATAAAGAAGGAAGCATTTGACGTATAACTGATCTGCAGATCTGGACCTGGATCATCAGATGATCAGGATGACCAGCCCTTTTACTTGTAGCGGTACTTTTCCAGGAGTTCTCATACAGTCCCTTTTTTTATATCCAAATTAGGACCACCATGCGGTTGCAGTGTTGGCTGTTTTCAGTCTTTTCTTCTCCGTCTGGGTGATGTGGTCTGGGGCCTTCCCTCGGCGCCTTGTGGTAGACAGCCAAAAGCAGGAGTACAGGTATTATGTTCGGAACATTTTACTGAAGCGTGCTCCCCTTCAGCAGCTCTGCATCAGACTGAGGGCACATAAACTACTTAAGATTTATCCACTGTGCAAAAAGATGAAGATGATGAGCAGTTTTTAATTCTGGAGGGAAAATGAAGGTCAGTGACAACAAGAATGAGGTTCTTCCAGATGTTCCAGACAGCTGGAGACTCCACTTTACAGATGATTTGAATGCAGTCGTTGAAATGAATGTCTGAACTCTGCTGATGTGTGTGTTTGCAGTATTTGTGCTGGAGGGCACATAAACTACTTAAGTCTTTCTAAGATTTATCCACTGTGCAAAAAGATGAAGATGATGAGCAGTTTTTAATTCCGGACAGCTGGAGACTCCACTTTACAGATGATTTGAATGCAGTCGTTGAAATGAATGATTTATCCACTGTGATATCAAACCAAAGCCTTTATGGTCAATGGAGCCAGTTCACCCCTTCCTGGTTTGGAAAGGCCAGGTGGGCACTGTTCTTGAAGTACAGATCACAGTGCATACAGTTTCTTTTTTTTATATCCAAATTAGGACCACCATGCGGTTGCAGTGTTGGCTGTTTTCAGTCTTTTCTTCTCCGTCTGGGTGATGTGGTCTGGTGCCTTCCCTCGGCGCCTTGTGATAGACAGCCAAAAGCAGGAGTACGGGTATTATGTTCGGAACATTTTACTGAAGCGTGCTCCCCTTCAGCAGCTCTGCATCAGACTGAGGGCACATAAACTACTTAAGATTTATCCACTGTGCAAAAAGATGAAGATGATGAGCAGTTTTTAATTCTGGAGGGAAAATGAAGGTCAGTGACAACAAGAATGAGGTTCTTCCAGATGTTCCAGACAGCTGGAGACTCCACTTTACAGATGATTTGAATGCAGTCGTTGAAATGAATGTCTGAACTCTGCTGATGTGTGTGTTTGCAGTATTTGTGCTGGAGGGCACATAAACTACTTAAGTCTTTCTAAGATTTATCCACTGTGCAAAAAGATGAAGATGATGAGCAGTTTTTAATTCCGGACAGCTGGAGACTCCACTTTACAGATGATTTGAATGCAGTCGTTGAAATGAATGATTTATCCACTGTGATATCAAACCAAAGCCTTTATGGTCAATGGAGCCAGTTCACCCCTTCCTGGTTTGGAAAGGCCAGGTGGGCACTGTTCTTGAAGTACAGATCACAGTGCATACAGTTTCTTTTTTTTATATCCAAATTAGGACCACCATGCGGTTGCAGTGTTGGCTGTTTTCAGTCTTTTCTTCTCCGTCTGGGTGATGTGGTCTGGTGCCTTCCCTCGGCGCCTTGTGATAGACAGCCAAAAGCAGGAGTACGGGTATTATGTTCGAAACATTTTACTGAAGCGTGCTCCCCTTCAGCAGCTCTGCATCAGACTGAGGGCACATACACTATGTAAGTCTTTCTAAGATTTATCCACTGTGCAAGAAGATGAAGATGATGAGCAGTTTTTAATTCCGGAGGGAAAATGAAGGTCAGTGACAACAAGAATGAGGTTCTTCCAGATGTTCCAGACAGCTGGAGACTCCACTTTACAGATGATTTGAATGCAGTCGTTTAAATGAATGTCTGAACTCTGCTGATGTGTGTGTTTGCAGTATTTGTGCTGGAATACTTTCATAAAAATCTCTGGTATGGTTTTCTGCTGTTTATGGTTTACTTCAGCACAGGTGCTGGGGTGAGTAAAGACTCCAAAGTGCCTATAATTCTCTGTATGTTCAGTAACTGAATAGATCAGATTGAATGAAGAAAGGCTTAATATAAAGAAGGAAGCATTTGACGTATAACTGATCTGCAGATCTGGAACTGGATCATCAGATGATCAGGATGACCAGCCCTTTTACTTGCAGCAGTACTTTTCCAGGAGTTCTCATACAGTCTCTTTTTTTTATATCCAAATTAGGACCACCATGCGGTTGCAGTGTTGGCTGTTTTCAGTCTTTTCTTCTCCGTATGGCTGATGTGGTCTGGTGCCTTCCCTCGGCGCCTTGTAATAGACAGCCAAAAGCTGGAGTATGGGTATTATGTTCGGAACATTTTACTGAAGCGTGCTCCGCTTCAGCAGCTCTGCATAAGACTGAGGGCACATAAACTACTTAAGTCTCTCTAAGATTTATCCACTGTGATATCAAACCAAAGCCTTTATGGTCAATGGAGCCAGTTCACCCCTTCCTGGTTTGGAAAGGCCAGGTGGGCACTGTTCTTGAAGTACAGATCACAGTGCTCACAGTTTCTGCAGTAGTAGTATTTTGGTAGTGGTCATAGTTGTTTTTTGTTTTCATCACAGAATCATGAAATCAGCCATTTTCAGCAACCGTGAAAACGCCACTCCTAAAAGTCCTGAGCAGGCCCTTATAAAGAAGATGAAGCAGATCAGTCGGTTTCCATTCAGGAGGGAAAATGAAGGTCAGTGACAACAAGAATGAGGTTCTTCCAGATGTTCCAGACAGCTGGAGACTCCACTTTACAGATGGTTTGAATGCAGTCGTTTAAATGAATGTCTGAACTCTGCTGATGTGTGTGTTTGCAGTATTTGTGCTGGAATACTTTCATAAAAATCTCTGGTGTGGTTTTCTGCTCTTCATGGTCTCTGTAATCGGAACTGCAACGTACTTCAGCACTGGTGCTGGGGTGAGTAAAGAATCCAAAGTACCTATAATTCTCTGTATGTTCAGTAACTGAATAGATCAGATTAACTGAAGAAAGGCTTAATATAAAGAAGGAAGCATTTGACATATAACTGATCTGCAGATCTGGACCTGGATCATCAGATGATCAGGATGACCAGCCCTTTTACTTGTAGCGGTACTTTTCCAGGAGTTCTCATACAGTCCCTTTTTTTATATCCAAATTAGGACCACCATGCGGTTGCAGTGTTGGCTGTTTTCAGTCTTTTCTTCTCCGTCTGGGTGATGTGGTCTGGGGCCTTCCCTCGGCGCGTTGTGGTAGACAGCCAAAAGCAGGAGTACGGGTATTATGTTCGGAACATTTTACTGAAGCGTGCTCCCCTTCAGCAGCTCTGCATCAGACTGAGGGCACATAAACTACTTAAGATTTATCCACTGTGCAAAAAGATGAAGATGATGAGCAGTTTTTAATTCTGGAGGGAAAATGAAGGTCAGTGACAACAAGAATGAAGTTCTTCCAGATGTTCCAGACAGCTGGAGACTCCACTTTACAGATGATTTGAATGCAGTCGTTGAAATGAATGTCTGAACTCTGCTGATGTGTGTGTTTGCAGTATTTGTGCTGGAGGGCACATAAACTACTTAAGTCTTTCTAAGATTTATCCACTGTACAAAAAGATGAAGATGATGAGCAGTTTTTAATTCCGGACAGCTGGAGACTCCACTTTACAGATGATTTGAATGCAGTCGTTGAAATGAATGATTTATCCACTGTGATATCAAACCAAAGCCTTTATGGTCAATGGAGCCAGTTCACCCCTTCCTGGTTTGGAAAGGCCAGGTGGGCACTGTTCTTGAAGTACAGATCACAGTGCATACAGTTTCTTTTTTTTATATCCAAATTAGGACCACCATGCGGTTGCAGTGTTGGCTGTTTTCAGTCTTTTCTTCTCCGTCTGGGTGATGTGGTCTGGTGCCTTCCCTCGGCGCCTTGTGATAGACAGCCAAAAGCAGGAGTACGGGTATTATGTTCGGAACATTTTACTGAAGCGTGCTCCCCTTCAGCAGCTCTGCATCAGACTGAGGGCACATACACTATGTAAGTCTTTCTAAGATTTATCCACTGTGCAAGAAGATGAAGATGATGAGCAGTTTTTAATTCCGGAGGGAAAATGAAGGTCAGTGACAACAAGAATGAGGTTCTTCCAGATGTTCCAGACAGCTGGAGACTCCACTTTACAGATGATTTGAATGCAGTCGTTTAAATGAATGTCTGAACTCTGCTGATGTGTGTGTTTGCAGTATTTGTGCTGGAATACTTTCATAAAAATCTCTGGTATGGTTTTCTGCTGTTTATGGTTTACTTCAGCACTGGTGCTGGGGTGAGTAAAGACTCCAAAGTGCCTATAATTCTCTGTATGTTCAGTAACTGAATAGATCAGATTGAATGAAGAAAGGCTTAATATAAAGAAGGAAGCATTTGACGTATAACTGATCTGCAGATCTGGAACTGGATCATCAGATGATCAGGATGACCAGCCCTTTTACTTGCAGCAGTACTTTTCCAGGAGTTCTCATACAGTCCCTTTTTTTTATATCCAAATTAGGACCACCATGCGGTTGCAGTGTTGGCTGTTTTCAGTCTTTTCTTCTCCGTCTGGGTGATGTGGTCTGGGGCCTTCCCTCGGCGCGTTGTGGTAGACAGCCAAAAGCAGGAGTACGGGTATTATGTTCGGAACATTTTACTGAAGCGTGCTCCCCTTCAGCAGCTCTGCATCAGACTGAGGGCACATAAACTACTTAAGATTTATCCACTGTGCAAAAAGATGAAGATGATGAGCAGTTTTTAATTCTGGAGGGAAAATGAAGGTCAGTGACAACAAGAATGAAGTTCTTCCAGATGTTCCAGACAGCTGGAGACTCCACTTTACAGATGATTTGAATGCAGTCGTTGAAATGAATGTCTGAACTCTGCTGATGTGTGTGTTTGCAGTATTTGTGCTGGAGGGCACATAAACTACTTAAGTCTTTCTAAGATTTATCCACTGTGCAAAAAGATGAAGATGATGAGCAGTTTTTAATTCCGGACAGCTGGAGACTCCACTTTACAGATGATTTGAATGCAGTCGTTGAAATGAATGATTTATCCACTGTGATATCAAACCAAAGCCTTTATGGTCAATGGAGCCAGTTCACCCCTTCCTGGTTTGGAAAGGCCAGGTGGGCACTGTTCTTGAAGTACAGATCACAGTGCATACAGTTTCTTTTTTTTATATCCAAATTAGGACCACCATGCGGTTGCAGTGTTGGCTGTTTTCAGTCTTTTCTTCTCCGTCTGGGTGATGTGGTCTGGTGCCTTCCCTCGGCGCCTTGTGATAGACAGCCAAAAGCAGGAGTACGGGTATTATGTTCGAAACATTTTACTGAAGCGTGCTCCCCTTCAGCAGCTCTGCATCAGACTGAGGGCACATACACTATGTAAGTCTTTCTAAGATTTATCCACTGTGCAAGAAGATGAAGATGATGAGCAGTTTTTAATTCCGGAGGGAAAATGAAGGTCAGTGACAACAAGAATGAGGTTCTTCCAGATGTTCCAGACAGCTGGAGACTCCACTTTACAGATGATTTGAATGCAGTCGTTTAAATGAATGTCTGAACTCTGCTGATGTGTGTGTTTGCAGTATTTGTGCTGGAATACTTTCATAAAAATCTCTGGTATGGTTTTCTGCTGTTTATGGTTTACTTCAGCACAGGTGCTGGGGTGAGTAAAGACTCCAAAGTGCCTATAATTCTCTGTATGTTCAGTAACTGAATAGATCAGATTGAATGAAGAAAGGCTTAATATAAAGAAGGAAGCATTTGACGTATAACTGATCTGCAGATCTGGAACTGGATCATCAGATGATCAGGATGACCAGCCCTTTTACTTGCAGCAGTACTTTTCCAGGAGTTCTCATACAGTCTCTTTTTTTTATATCCAAATTAGGACCACCATGCGGTTGCAGTGTTGGCTGTTTTCAGTCTTTTCTTCTCCGTATGGCTGATGTGGTCTGGTGCCTTCCCTCGGCGCGTTGTGGTAGACAGCCAAAAGCAGGAGTACGGGTATTATGTTCGGAACATTTTACTGAAGCGTGCTCCCCTTCAGCAGCTCTGCATCAGACTGAGGGCACATAAACTACTTAAGATTTATCCACTGTGCAAAAAGATGAAGATGATGAGCAGTTTTTAATTCTGGAGGGAAAATGAAGGTCAGTGACAACAAGAATGAAGTTCTTCCAGATGTTCCAGACAGCTGGAGACTCCACTTTACAGATGATTTGAATGCAGTCGTTGAAATGAATGTCTGAACTCTGCTGATGTGTGTGTTTGCAGTATTTGTGCTGGAGGGCACATAAACTACTTAAGTCTTTCTAAGATTTATCCACTGTACAAAAAGATGAAGATGATGAGCAGTTTTTAATTCCGGACAGCTGGAGACTCCACTTTACAGATGATTTGAATGCAGTCGTTGAAATGAATGATTTATCCACTGTGATATCAAACCAAAGCCTTTATGGTCAATGGAGCCAGTTCACCCCTTCCTGGTTTGGAAAGGCCAGGTGGGCACTGTTCTTGAAGTACAGATCACAGTGCATACAGTTTCTTTTTTTTTATATCCAAATTAGGACCACCATGCGGTTGCAGTGTTGGCTGTTTTCAGTCTTTTCTTCTCCGTCTGGGTGATGTGGTCTGGTGCCTTCCCTCGGCGCCTTGTGATAGACAGCCAAAAGCAGGAGTACGGGTATTATGTTCGAAACATTTTACTGAAGCGTGCTCCCCTTCAGCAGCTCTGCATCAGACTGAGGGCACATACACTATGTAAGTCTTTCTAAGATTTATCCACTGTGCAAGAAGATGAAGATGATGAGCAGTTTTTAATTCCGGAGGGAAAATGAAGGTCAGTGACAACAAGAATGAGGTTCTTCCAGATGTTCCAGACAGCTGGAGACTCCACTTTACAGATGATTTGAATGCAGTCGTTTAAATGAATGTCTGAACTCTGCTGATGTGTGTGTTTGCAGTATTTGTGCTGGAATACTTTCATAAAAATCTCTGGTATGGTTTTCTGCTGTTTATGGTTTACTTCAGCACTGGTGCTGGGGTGAGTAAAGACTCCAAAGTGCCTATAATTCTCTGTATGTTCAGTAACTGAATAGATCAGATTGAATGAAGAAAGGCTTAATATAAAGAAGGAAGCATTTGACGTATAACTGATCTGCAGATCTGGAACTGGATCATCAGATGATCAGGATGACCAGCCCTTTTACTTGCAGCAGTACTGTTCCAGGAGTTCTCATACAGTCTCTTTTTTTTATATCCAAATTAGGACCACCATGCGGTTGCAGTGTTGGCTGTTTTCAGTCTTTTCTTCTCCGTATGGCTGATGTGGTCTGGTGCCTTCCCTCGGCGCCTTGTAATAGACAGCCAAAAGCTGGAGTATGGGTATTATGTTCGGAACATTTTACTGAAGCGTGCTCCGCTTCAGCAGCTCTGCATAAGACTGAGGGCACATAAACTACTTAAGTCTCTCTAAGATTTATCCACTGTGATATCAAACCAAAGCCTTTATGGTCAATGGAGCCAGTTCACCCCTTCCTGGTTTGGAAAGGCCAGGTGGGCACTGTTCTTGAAGTACAGTTCACAGTGCTCACAGTTTCTGCAGTAGTAGTATTTTGGTAGTGGTCATAGTTGTTTTTTGTTTTCATCACAGAATCATGAAATCAGCCGTTTTCAGCAACCGTGAAAACGCCACTCCTAAAAGTCCTGAGCAGGCCCTTATAAAGAAGATGAAGCAGATCAGTCGGTTTCCATTCAGGAGGGAAAATGAAGGTCAGTGACAACAAGAATGAGGTTCTTCCAGATGTTCCAGACAGCTGGAGACTCCACTTTACAGATGGTTTGAATGCAGTCGTTTAAATGAATGTCTGAACTCTGCTGATGTGTGTGTTTGCAGTATTTGTGCTGGAATACTTTCATAAAAATCTCTGGTGTGGTTTTCTGCTCTTCATGGTCTCTGTAATCGGAACTGCAACGTACTTCAGAACTGGTGTAGGGGTGAGTAAAGACTCCAAAGTACCTATAATTCACTGTATGTTCAGTAACTGAATAGATCAGATTAACTGAAGAAAGGCTTAATATAAAGAAGGAAGCATTTGACGTATAACTGATCTGCAGATCTGGACCTGGATCATCAGATGATCAGGATGACCAGCCCTTTTACTTGTAGCGGTACTTTTCCAGGAGTTCTCATACAGTCCCTTTTTTTATATCCAAATTAGGACCACCATACGGTTGCAGTGTTGGCTGTTTTCAGTCTTTTGTTCTCCGTATGGCTGATGTGGTCTGGTTCCTTCCTTCGGCGCCTTGTGATAGACAGCCAAAAGCAGGAGTACGGGTATTATGTTCGGAACATTTTACTGAAGCGTGCTCCCCTTCAGCAGCTCTGCATCAGACTGAGGGCACATAAACTACTTAAGATTTATCCACTGTGCAAAAAGATGAAGATGATGAGCAGTTTTTAATTCTGGAGGGAAAATGAAGGTCAGTGACAACAAGAATGAGGTTCTTCCAGATGTTCCAGACAGCTGGAGACTCCACTTTACAGATGATTTGAATGCAGTCGTTGAAATGAATGTCTGAACTCTGCTGATGTGTGTGTTTGCAGTATTTGTGCTGGAGGGCACATAAACTACTTAAGTCTTTCTAAGATTTATCCACTGTGCAAAAAGATGAAGATGATGAGCAGTTTTTAATTCCGGACAGCTGGAGACTCCACTTTACAGATGATTTGAATGCAGTCGTTGAAATGAATGATTTATCCACTGTGATATCAAACCAAAGCCTTTAT
This sequence comes from Salminus brasiliensis, assembly GCF_030463535.1. Classification (NCBI taxonomy): domain Eukaryota; kingdom Metazoa; phylum Chordata; class Actinopteri; order Characiformes; family Bryconidae; genus Salminus; species Salminus brasiliensis. The sequence goes on from NC_132879.1 coordinate 30,626,512, forward strand.
GGTCAATGGAGCCAGTTCACCCCTTCCTGGTTTGGAAAGGCCAGGTGGGCACTGTTCTTGAAGTACAGATCACAGTGCATACAGTTTCTTTTTTTTATATCCAAATTAGGACCACCATGCGGTTGCAGTGTTGGCTGTTTTCAGTCTTTTCTTCTCCGTCTGGGTGATGTGGTCTGGTGCCTTCCCTCGGCGCCTTGTGATAGACAGCCAAAAGCAGGAGTACGGGTATTATGTTCGGAACATTTTACTGAAGCGTGCTCCCCTTCAGCAGCTCTGCATCAGACTGAGGGCACATACACTATGTAAGTCTTTCTAAGATTTATCCACTGTGCAAGAAGATGAAGATGATGAGCAGTTTTTAAGTCCGGAGGGAAAATGAAGGTCAGTGACAACAAGAATGAGGTTCTTCCAGATGTTCCAGACAGCTGGAGACTCCACTTTACAGATGATTTGAATGCAGTCGTTTAAATGAATGTCTGAACTCTGCTGATGTGTGTGTTTGCAGTATTTGTGCTGGAATACTTTCATAAAAATCTCTGGTGTGGTTTTCTGCTCTTCATGGTCTCTGTAATCGGAACTGCAACGTACTTCAGAACTGGTGTAGGGGTGAGTAAAGACTCCAAAGTGCCTATAATTCTCTGTATGTTCAGTAACTGAATAGATCAGATTGAATGAAGAAAGGCTTAATATAAAGAAGGAAGCATTTGACGTATAACTGATCTGCAGATCTGGAACTGGATCATCAGATGATCAGGATGACCAGCCCTTTTACTTGCAGCAGTACTTTTCCAGGAGTTCTCATACAGTCTCTTTTTTTTATATCCAAATTAGGACCACCATACGGTTGCAGTGTTGGCTGTTTTCAGTCTTTTGTTCTCCGTCTGGGTGATGTGGTCTGGTTCCTTCCTTCGGCGCCTTGTGATAGACAGCCAAAAGCAGGAGTACGGGTATTATGTTCGGAACATTTTACTGAAGCGTGCTCCCCTTCAGCAGCTCTGCATCAGACTGAGGGCACATAAACTACTTAAGATTTATCCACTGTGCAAAAAGATGAAGATGATGAGCAGTTTTTAATTCTGGAGGGAAAATGAAGGTCAGTGACATCAAGAATGAGGTTCTTCCAGATGTTCCAGACAGCTGGAGACTCCACTTTACAGATGATTTGAATGCAGTCGTTGAAATGAATGTCTGAACTCTGCTGATGTGTGTGTTTGCAGTATTTGTGCTGGAGGGCACATAAACTACTTAAGTCTTTCTAAGATTTATCCACTGTGCAAAAAGATGAAGATGATGAGCAGTTTTTAATTCCGGACAGCTGGAGACTCCACTTTACAGATGATTTGAATGCAGTCGTTGAAATGAATGATTTATCCACTGTGATATCAAACCAAAGCCTTTATGGTCAATGGAGCCAGTTCACCCCTTCCTGGTTTGGAAAGGCCAGGTGGGCACTGTTCTTGAAGTACAGATCACAGTGCATACAGTTTCTTTTTTTTATATCCAAATTAGGACCACCATGCGGTTGCAGTGTTGGCTGTTTTCAGTCTTTTCTTCTCCGTCTGGGTGATGTGGTCTGGTGCCTTCCCTCGGCGCCTTGTGATAGACAGCCAAAAGCAGGAGTACGGGTATTATGTTCGAAACATTTTACTGAAGCGTGCTCCCCTTCAGCAGCTCTGCATCAGACTGAGGGCACATACACTATGTAAGTCTTTCTAAGATTTATCCACTGTGCAAGAAGATGAAGATGATGAGCAGTTTTTAATTCCGGAGGGAAAATGAAGGTCAGTGACAACAAGAATGAGGTTCTTCCAGATGTTCCAGACAGCTGGAGACTCCACTTTACAGATGATTTGAATGCAGTCGTTTAAATGAATGTCTGAACTCTGCTGATGTGTGTGTTTGCAGTATTTGTGCTGGAATACTTTCATAAAAATCTCTGGTATGGTTTTCTGCTGTTTATGGTTTACTTCAGCACTGGTGCTGGGGTGAGTAAAGAGTCCAAAGTGCCTATAATTCTCTGTATGTTCAGTAACTGAATAGATCAGATTGAATGAAGAAAGGCTTAATATAAAGAAGGAAGCATTTGACGTATAACTGATCTGCAGATCTGGAACTGGATCATCAGATGATCAGGATGACCAGCCCTTTTACTTGCAGCAGTACTTTTCCAGGAGTTCTCATACAGTCTCTTTTTTTTATATCCAAATTAGGACCACCATGCGGTTGCAGTGTTGGCTGTTTTCAGTCTTTTCTTCTCCGTATGGCTGATGTGGTCTGGTGCCTTCCCTCGGCGCCTTGTAATAGACAGCCAAAAGCTGGAGTATGGGTATTATGTTCGGAACATTTTACTGAAGCGTGCTCCGCTTCAGCAGCTCTGCATAAGACTGAGGGCACATAAACTACTTAAGTCTCTCTAAGATTTATCCACTGTGATATCAAACCAAAGCCTTTATGGTCAATGGAGCCAGTTCACCCCTTCCTGGTTTGGAAAGGCCAGGTGGGCACTGTTCTTGAAGTACAGTTCACAGTGCTCACAGTTTCTGCAGTAGTAGTATTTTGGTAGTGGTCATAGTTGTTTTTTGTTTTCATCACAGAATCATGAAATCAGCCGTTTTCAGCAACCGTGAAAACGCCACTCCTAAAAGTCCTGAGCAGGCCCTTATAAAGAAGATGAAGCAGATCAGTCGGTTTCCATTCAGGAGGGAAAATGAAGGTCAGTGACAACAAGAATGAGGTTCTTCCAGATGTTCCAGACAGCTGGAGACTCCACTTTACAGATGGTTTGAATGCAGTCGTTTAAATGAATGTCTGAACTCTGCTGATGTGTGTGTTTGCAGTATTTGTGCTGGAATACTTTCATAAAAATCTCTGGTGTGGTTTTCTGCTCTTCATGGTCTCTGTAATCGGAACTGCAACGTACTTCAGAACTGGTGTAGGGGTGAGTAAAGACTCCAAAGTACCTATAATTCACTGTATGTTCAGTAACTGAATAGATCAGATTAACTGAAGAAAGGCTTAATATAAAGAAGGAAGCATTTGACGTATAACTGATCTGCAGATCTGGACCTGGATCATCAGATGATCAGGATGACCAGCCCTTTTACTTGTAGCGGTACTTTTCCAGGAGTTCTCATACAGTCCCTTTTTTTATATCCAAATTAGGACCACCATACGGTTGCAGTGTTGGCTGTTGTCTTTTCTTCTCCGTCTGGGTGATGTGGTCTGGGGCCTTCCCTCGGCGCCTTGTGGTAGACAGCCAAAAGCAGGAGTACGGGTATTATGTTCGGAACATTTTACTGAAGCGTGCTCCCCTTCAGCAGCTCTGCATCAGACTGAGGGCACATAAACTACTTAAGATTTATCCACTGTGCAAAAAGATGAAGATGATGAGCAGTTTTTAATTCTGGAGGGAAAATGAAGGTCAGTGACAACAAGAATGAGGTTCTTCCAGATGTTCCAGACAGCTGGAGACTCCACTTTACAGATGATTTGAATGCAGTCGTTGAAATGAATGTCTGAACTCTGCTGATGTGTGTGTTTGCAGTATTTGTGCTGGAGGGCACATAAACTACTTAAGTCTTTCTAAGATTTATCCACTGTGCAAAAAGATGAAGATGATGAGCAGTTTTTAATTCCGGACAGCTGGAGACTCCACTTTACAGATGATTTGAATGCAGTCGTTGAAATGAATGATTTATCCACTGTGATATCAAACCAAAGCCTTTATGGTCAATGGAGCCAGTTCACCCCTTCCTGGTTTGGAAAGGCCAGGTGGGCACTGTTCTTGAAGTACAGATCACAGTGCATACAGTTTCTTTTTTTTATATCCAAATTAGGACCACCATGCGGTTGCAGTGTTGGCTGTTTTCAGTCTTTTCTTCTCCGTCTGGGTGATGTGGTCTGGTGCCTTCCCTCGGCGCCTTGTGATAGACAGCCAAAAGCAGGAGTACGGGTATTATGTTCGAAACATTTTACTGAAGCGTGCTCCCCTTCAGCAGCTCTGCATCAGACTGAGGGCACATACACTATGTAAGTCTTTCTAAGATTTATCCACTGTGCAAGAAGATGAAGATGATGAGCAGTTTTTAATTCCGGAGGGAAAATGAAGGTCAGTGACAACAAGAATGAGGTTCTTCCAGATGTTCCAGACAGCTGGAGACTCCACTTTACAGATGATTTGAATGCAGTCGTTTAAATGAATGTCTGAACTCTGCTGATGTGTGTGTTTGCAGTATTTGTGCTGGAATACTTTCATAAAAATCTCTGGTATGGTTTTCTGCTGTTTATGGTTTACTTCAGCACTGGTGCTGGGGTGAGTAAAGACTCCAAAGTGCCTATAATTCTCTGTATGTTCAGTAACTGAATAGATCAGATTGAATGAAGAAAGGCTTAATATAAAGAAGGAAGCATTTGACGTATAACTGATCTGCAGATCTGGAACTGGATCATCAGATGATCAGGATGACCAGCCCTTTTACTTGCAGCAGTACTTTTCCAGGAGTTCTCATACAGTCTCTTTTTTTTATATCCAAATTAGGACCACCATGCGGTTGCAGTGTTGGCTGTTTTCAGTCTTTTCTTCTCCGTATGGCTGATGTGGTCTGGTGCCTTCCCTCGGCGCCTTGTAATAGACAGCCAAAAGCTAGAGTATGGGTATTATGTTCGGAACATTTTACTGAAGCGTGCTCCGCTTCAGCAGCTCTGCATCAGACTGAGGGCACATAAACTACTTAAGTCTCTCTAAGATTTATCCACTGTGATATCAAACCAAAGCCTTTATGGTCAATGGAGCCAGTTCACCCCTTCCTGGTTTGGAAAGGCCAGGTGGGCACTGTTCTTGAAGTACAGTTCACAGTGCTCACAGTTTCTGCAGTAGTAGTATTTTGGTAGTGGTCATAGTTGTTTTTTGTTTTCATCACAGAATCATGAAATCAGCCGTTTTCAGCAACCGTGAAAACGCCACTCCTAAAAGTCCTGAGCAGGCCCTTATAAAGAAGATGAAGCAGATCAGTCGGTTTCCATTCAGGAGGGAAAATGAAGGTCAGTGACAACAAGAATGAGGTTCTTCCAGATGTTCCAGACAGCTGGAGACTCCACTTTACAGATGGTTTGAATGCAGTCGTTTAAATGAATGTCTGAACTCTGCTGATGTGTGTGTTTGCAGTATTTGTGCTGGAATACTTTCATAAAAATCTCTGGTGTGGTTTTCTGCTCTTCATGGTCTCTGTAATCGGAACTGCAACGTACTTCAGAACTGGTGTAGGGGTGAGTAAAGACTCCAAAGTACCTATAATTCACTGTATGTTCAGTAACTGAATAGATCAGATTAACTGAAGAAAGGCTTAATATAAAGAAGGAAGCATTTGACGTATAACTGATCTGCAGATCTGGACCTGGATCATCAGATGATCAGGATGACCAGCCCTTTTACTTGTAGCGGTACTTTTCCAGGAGTTCTCATACAGTCCCTTTTTTTATATCCAAATTAGGACCACCATGCGGTTGCAGTGTTGGCTGTTTTCAGTCTTTTCTTCTCCGTCTGGGTGATGTGGTCTGGTGCCTTCCCTCGGCGCCTTGTGATAGACAGCCAAAAGCAGGAGTACGGGTATTATGTTCGAAACATTTTACTGAAGCGTGCTCCCCTTCAGCAGCTCTGCATCAGACTGAGGGCACATACACTATGTAAGTCTTTCTAAGATTTATCCACTGTGCAAGAAGATGAAGATGATGAGCAGTTTTTAATTCCGGAGGGAAAATGAAGGTCAGTGACAACAAGAATGAGGTTCTTCCAGATGTTCCAGACAGCTGGAGACTCCACTTTACAGATGATTTGAATGCAGTCGTTTAAATGAATGTCTGAACTCTGCTGATGTGTGTGTTTGCAGTATTTGTGCTGGAATACTTTCATAAAAATCTCTGGTATGGTTTTCTGCTGTTTATGGTTTACTTCAGCACTGGTGCTGGGGTGAGTAAAGACTCCAAAGTGCCTATAATTCTCTGTATGTTCAGTAACTGAATAGATCAGATTGAATGAAGAAAGGCTTAATATAAAGAAGGAAGCATTTGACATATAACTGATCTGCAGATCTGGAACTGGATCATCAGATGATCAGGATGACCAGCCCTTTTACTTGCAGCAGTACTTTTCCAAGAGTTCTCATACAGTCTCTTTTTTTTATATCCAAATTAGGACCACCATGCGGTTGCAGTGTTGGCTGTTTTCAGTCTTTTCTTCTCCGTATGGCTGATGTGGTCTGGTGCCTTCCCTCGGCGCCTTGTAATAGACAGCCAAAAGCTGGAGTATGGGTATTATGTTCGGAACATTTTACTGAAGCGTGCTCCGCTTCAGCAGCTCTGCATTAGACTGAGGGCACATAAACTACTTAAGTCTCTCTAAGATTTATCCACTGTGATATCAAACCAAAGCCTTTATGGTCAATGGAGCCAGTTCACCCCTTCCTGGTTTGGAAAGGCCAGGTGGGCACTGTTCTTGAAGTACAGATCACAGTGCTCACAGTTTCTGCAGTAGTAGTATTTTGGTAGTGGTCATAGTTGTTTTTTGTTTTCATCACAGAATCATGAAATCAGCCGTTTTCAGCAACCGTGAAAACGCCACTCCTAAAAGTCCTGAGCAGGCCCTTATAAAGAAGATGAAGCAGATCAGTCGGTTTCCATTCAGGAGGGAAAATGAAGGTCAGTGACAACAAGAATGAGGTTCTTCCAGATGTTCCAGACAGCTGGAGACTCCACTTTACAGATGGTTTGAATGCAGTCGTTTAAATGAATGTCTGAACTCTGCTGATGTGTGTGTTTGCAGTATTTGTGCTGGAATACTTTCATAAAAATCTCTGGTGTGGTTTTCTGCTCTTCATGGTCTCTGTAATCGGAACTGCAACGTACTTCAGAACTGGTGTAGGGGTGAGTAAAGACTCCAAAGTACCTATAATTCACTGTATGTTCAGTAACTGAATAGATCAGATTAACTGAAGAAAGGCTTAATATAAAGAAGGAAGCATTTGACGTATAACTGATCTGCAGATCTGGACCTGGATCATCAGATGATCAGGATGACCAGCCCTTTTACTTGTAGCGGTACTTTTCCAGGAGTTCTCATACAGTCCCTTTTTTTATATCCAAATTAGGACCACCATGCGGTTGCAGTGTTGGCTGTTTTCAGTCTTTTCTTCTCCGTCTGGGTGATGTGGTCTGGGGCCTTCCCTCGGCGCCTTGTGGTAGACAGCCAAAAGCAGGAGTACGGGTATTATGTTCGAAACATTTTACTGAAGCGTGCTCCCCTTCAGCAGCTCTGCATCAGACTGAGGGCACATAAACTACTTAAGATTTATCCACTGTGCAAAAAGATGAAGATGATGAGCAGTTTTTAATTCTGGAGGGAAAATGAAGGTCAGTGACAACAAGAATGAGGTTCTTCCAGATGTTCCAGACAGCTGGAGACTCCACTTTACAGATGATTTGAATGCAGTCGTTGAAATGAATGTCTGAACTCTGCTGATGTGTGTGTTTGCAGTATTTGTGCTGGAGGGCACATAAACTACTTAAGTCTTTCTAAGATTTATCCACTGTGCAAAAAGATGAAGATGATGAGCAGTTTTTAATTCCGGACAGCTGGAGACTCCACTTTACAGATGATTTGAATGCAGTCGTTGAAATGAATGATTTATCCACTGTGATATCAAACCAAAGCCTTTATGGTCAATGGAGCCAGTTCACCCCTTCCTGGTTTGGAAAGGCCAGGTGGGCACTGTTCTTGAAGTACAGATCACAGTGCATACAGTTTCTTTTTTTTATATCCAAATTAGGACCACCATGCGGTTGCAGTGTTGGCTGTTTTCAGTCTTTTCTTCTCCGTCTGGGTGATGTGGTCTGGTGCCTTCCCTCGGCGCCTTGTGATAGACAGCCAAAAGCAGGAGTACGGGTATTATGTTCGGAACATTTTACTGAAGCGTGCTCCCCTTCAGCAGCTCTGCATCAGACTGAGGGCACATACACTATGTAAGTCTTTCTAAGATTTATCCACTGTGCAAGAAGATGAAGATGATGAGCAGTTTTTAATTCCGGAGGGAAAATGAAGGTCAGTGACAACAAGAATGAGGTTCTTCCAGATGTTCCAGACAGCTGGAGACTCCACTTTACAGATGATTTGAATGCAGTCGTTTAAATGAATGTCTGAACTCTGCTGATGTGTGTGTTTGCAGTATTTGTGCTGGAATACTTTCATAAAAATCTCTGGTATGGTTTTCTGCTGTTTATGGTTTACTTCAGTTTCTGCAGTAGTAGTGTTTTTGAAGTGGTCATGGTTGTTTTTTGTTTTCATTACAGAATCATGAAATCATCGTTTTCAGCTACCTTGAAAAAGCCCTTCATGAAAGACCTGAGCAGGCCCTAATAAAGAAGATGAAGCAGAGGAGCAGTTTAACATTCAGGAGGGAAAATGAAGGTCAGTGACCCCAAGAATGAGGTTCTTCCAGATGTTCCAGACAGTTGGAGACTCCACTTTACAGATGATTTAAATGCAGTCGTTTAAATGAATGTCTGAACTCTACTGATGTGTGTGTTTGCAGTATTTCTGCTGTTTATGGTTTATTTCTGCACTGGTGCGGGGGTGAGTAAAGACTCCAAAGTACCTATAATTCACTGTATGTTCAGTAACTGATTGATCAGATTGACAGATTAAACGTTTAATATAAAGAAGGAAGCATTTGATGAATAACTGATCTGCAGATCTGGAAATGGATCGTGAGACAATCAGGATGACCAGCCCTTTTTCTTGCAGTGGTACTTTCCCAGGAGTTCTCATACAGTCTCTTTTTTTATATCCAAATTAGGACCACCATACGGATGCAGTGTAGACTGTTTTCAGTCTGTTTTGTTCTCCGTGGGGCCTTCCGTCAGGAGTACGGGTTTTATGTTCGGAACGTTTTACCTAAGCGTGCTCCCCTTCAGCAGCTCTCCATCACTGAGGGCACATACACTATGTAAGTCTTTCTCTGATTTATCAGATATCAAATATCAAACCAAAGCTTCTATAAAAGCTCCTTTCTCTGTTCTCACTAATCACTTCATGCATCAGATGATAGAAGAGCTTCTTGAAGTGTTCAGTCTGTTTCATCAGTCTGTTAATGTGCTGATTCATATTAGCTTTAATATGTCTGTCTATTCTGACTGATCCTAATAGGAAAGGAGATGGACGCCATTTGACTCAGCAGTGAGGTACAGAAGGGGAATTGTAGCACACACTAGTGCATCTCAAAAATACAAGATTCTAAAATAGTGAACCAGGGTTCTTGGTATCTGATGTTACATTTTTAATAAAATATAATTCAGTTTGTAGTTGATTTTTTCCAATGAAAGCAAACCAGTAACAACTGTAGATATGATTATTTCTGTGTGTATCTTACACTACTTCTCTTTTTTTCACAGTTACTGAATTTCCAGGCTAGAAGACTAGCTAAGACACCCGGCCTGGATGAGAGAAACATCGCATGGCGTAGGCCTCATCTACGCATTGGCATACACCCCAAAATATTGCCAGTGTGAAATGCAGAGCTGAAATCAACCCCAGATACACTGAACACTGGCCCTGAGTCAGATGCCTAGAGACTCTAGTAAGTGTTCACACAGTGTGTGCTGATTGCTGGAGATGGCATACAGGTGAGTATGAGACCAGTAGGTGAGTTTGAGACCAGTAGGTGATCAGAAGGTCAGGCTGGCAGAGTGCTGTTAGATGTTATTGGCTTGCTATCTAGTGTCGACTAGAGGAGGACAGGTTCTCCTTTTGAGTCTTGGTTCCTCTCAAGGTTTCTTCCTAATGCATTTAGGGAGTTTTTCCTTGCCACTGTCGCCCTTGGCTTGCTCACTAGGTGTCTGGACCTGGATTTCTGTAAAGCTGATTTTTATACCATCTGTCATCAATAGCATTTTACATGCCTTCTTTAACTCCGAGGCAGGTATTATATTCGGAACATTTTACTGAAGCGTGCTCCCTTTCAGCAGCTCTGCATCAGACTGAGGGCACATACACTATGTAAGTCTTTCTAAGATTTATCCACTGTGCAAGAAGATGAAGATGATGAGCAGTTTTTAATTCCGGAGGGAAAATGAAGGTCAGTGACAACAAGAATGAGGTTCTTCCAGATGTTCCAGACAGCTGGAGACTCCACTTTACAGATGATTTGAATGCAGTCGTTTAAATGAATGTCTGAACTCTGCTGATGTGTGTGTTTGCAGTATTTGTGCTGGAATACTTTCATAAAAATCTCTGGTATGGTTTTCTGCTGTTTATGGTTTACTTCAGTTTCTGCAGTAGTAGTGTTTTTGAAGTGGTCATGGTTGTTTTTTGTTTTCATTACAGAATCATGAAATCATCGTTTTCAGCTACCTTGAAAAAGCCCTTCATGAAAGACCTGAGCAGGCCCTAATAAAGAAGATGAAGCAGAGGAGCAGTTTAACATTCAGGAGGGAAAATGAAGGTCAGTGACCCCAAGAATGAGGTTCTTCCAGATGTTCCAGACAGTTGGAGACTCCACTTTACAGATGATTTAAATGCAGTCGTTTAAATGAATGTCTGAACTCTACTGATGTGTGTGTTTGCAGTATTTCTGCTGTTTATGGTTTATTTCTGCACTGGTGCGGGGGTGAGTAAAGACTCCAAAGTACCTATAATTCACTGTATGTTCAGTAACTGATTGATCAGATTGACAGATTAAACGTTTAATATAAAGAAGGAAGCATTTGATGTATAACTGATCTGCAGATCTGGAAATGGATCGTGAGACAATCAGGATGACCAGCCCGTTTTTCTTGCAGTGGTACTTTCCCAGGAGTTCTCATACAGTCTCTTTTTTTATATCCAAATTAGGACCACCATACGGATGCAGTGTAGACTGTTTTCAGTCTGTTTTGTTCTCCGTGGGGCCTTCCGTCAGGAGTACGGGTTTTATGTTCGGAACGTTTTACCTAAGCGTGCTCCCCTTCAGCAGCTCTCCATCACTGAGGGCACATACACTATGTAAGTCTTTCTCTGATTTATCAGATATCAAATATCAAACCAAAGCTTCTATAAAAGCTCCTTTCTCTGTTCTCACTAATCACTTCATGCATCAGATGATAGAAGAGCTTCTTGAAGTGTTCAGTCTGTTTCATCAGTCTGTTAATGTGCTGATTCATATTAGCTTTAATATGTCTGTCTATTCTGACTGATCCTAATAGGAAAGGAGATGGACGCCATTTGACTCAGCAGTGAGGTACAGAAGGGGAATTGTAGCACACACTAGTGCATCTCAAAAATACAAGATTCTAAAATAGTGAACCAGGGTTCTTGGTATCTGATGTTACATTTTTAATAAAATATAATTAAGTTTGTAGTTGATTTTTTCCAATGAAAGCAAACCAGTAACAACTGTAGATATGATTATTTCTGTGTGTATCTTACACTACTTCTCTTTTTTTCACAGTTACTGAATTTCCAGGCTAGAAGACTAGCTAAGACACCCGGCCTGGATGAGAGAAACATCGCATGGCGTAGGCCTCATCTACGCATTGGCATACACCCCAAAATATTGCCAGTGTGAAATGCAGAGCTGAAATCAACCCCAGATACACTGAACACTGGCCCTGAGTCAGATGCCTAGAGACTCTAGTAAGTGTTCACACAGTGTGTGCTGATTGCTGGAGATGGCATACAGGTGAGTATGAGACCAGTAGGTGAGTTTGAGACCAGTAGGTGATCAGAAGGTCAGGCTGGCAGAGTGCTGTTAGATGTTATTGGCTTGCTATCTAGTGTCGACTAGAGGAGGACAGGTTCTCCTTTTGAGTCTTGGTTCCTCTCAAGGTTTCTTCCTAATGCATTTAGGGAGTTTTTCCTTGCCACTGTCGCCCTTGGCTTGCTCACTAGGTGTCTGGACCTGGATTTCTGTAAAGCTGATTTTTATACCATCTGTCATCAATAGCATTTTACATGCCTTCTTTAACTCCGAGGCAGGTATTATATTCGGAACATTTTACTGAAGCGTGCTCCCTTTCAGCAGCTCTGCATCAGACTGAGGGCACATACACTATGTAAGTCTTTCTAAGATTTATCCACTGTGCAAGAAGATGAAGATGATGAGCAGTTTTTAATTCCGGAGGGAAAATGAAGGTCAGTGACAACAAGAATGAGGTTCTTCCAGATGTTCCAGACAGCTGGAGACTCCACTTTACAGATGATTTGAATGCAGTCGTTTAAATGAATGTCTGAACTCTGCTGATGTGTGTGTTTGCAGTATTTGTGCTGGAATACTTTCATAAAAATCTCTGGTATGGTTTTCTGCTGTTTATGGTTTACTTCAGTTTCTGCAGTAGTAGTGTTTTTGAAGTGGTCATGGTTGTTTTTTGTTTTCATTACAGAATCATGAAATCATCGTTTTCAGCTACCTTGAAAAAGCCCTTCATGAAAGACCTGAGCAGGCCCTAATAAAGAAGATGAAGCAGAGGAGCAGTTTAACATTCAGGAGGGAAAATGAAGGTCAGTGACCCCAAGAATGAGGTTCTTCCAGATGTTCCAGACAGTTGGAGACTCCACTTTACAGATGATTTAAATGCAGTCGTTTAAATGAATGTCTGAACTCTACTGATGTGTGTGTTTGCAGTATTTCTGCTGTTTATGGTTTATTTCTGCACTGGTGCGGGGGTGAGTAAAGACTCCAAAGTACCTATAATTCACTGTATGTTCAGTAACTGATTGATCAGATTGACAGATTAAACGTTTAATATAAAGAAGGAAGCATTTGATGTATAACTGATCTGCAGATCTGGAAATGGATCGTGAGACAATCAGGATGACCAGCCCGTTTTTCTTGCAGTGGTACTTTCCCAGGAGTTCTCATACAGTCTCTTTTTTTATATCCAAATTAGGACCACCATACGGATGCAGTGTAGACTGTTTTCAGTCTGTTTTGTTCTCCGTGGGGCCTTCCGTCAGGAGTACGGGTTTTATGTTCGGAACGTTTTACCTAAGCGTGCTCCCCTTCAGCAGCTCTCCATCACTGAGGGCACATACACTATGTAAGTCTTTCTCTGATTTATCAGATATCAAATATCAAACCAAAGCTTCTATAAAAGCTCCTTTCTCTGTTCTCACTAATCACTTCATGCATCAGATGATAGAAGAGCTTCTTGAAGTGTTCAGTCTGTTTCATCAGTCTGTTAATGTGCTGATTCATATTAGCTTTAATATGTCTGTCTATTCTGACTGATCCTAATAGGAAAGGAGATGGACGCCATTTGACTCAGCAGTGAGGTACAGAAGGGGAATTGTAGCACACACTAGTGCATCTCAAAAATACAAGATTCTAAAATAGTGAACCAGGGTTCTTGGTATCTGATGTTACATTTTTAATAAAATATAATTAAGTTTGTAGTTGATTTTTTCCAATGAAAGCAAACCAGTAACAACTGTAGATATGATTATTTCTGTGTGTATCTTACACTACTTCTCTTTTTTTCACAGTTACTGAATTTCCAGGCTAGAAGACTAGCTAAGACACCCGGCCTGGATGAGAGAAACATCGCATGGCGTAGGCCTCATCTACGCATTGGCATACACCCCAAAATATTGCCAGTGTGAAATGCAGAGCTGAAATCAACCCCAGATACACTGAACACTGGCCCTGAGTCAGATGCCTAGAGACTCTAGTAAGTGTTCACACAGTGTGTGCTGATTGCTGGAGATGGCATACAGGTGAGTATGAGACCAGTAGGTGAGTTTGAGACCAGTAGGTGATCAGAAGGTCAGGCTGGCAGAGTGCTGTTAGATGTTATTGGCTTGCTATCTAGTGTCGACTAGAGGAGGACAGGTTCTCCTTTTGAGTCTTGGTTCCTCTCAAGGTTTCTTCCTAATGCATTTAGGGAGTTTTTCCTTGCCACTGTCGCCCTTGGCTTGCTCACTAGGTGTCTGGACCTGGATTTCTGTAAAGCTGATTTTTATACCATCTGTCATCAATAGCATTTTACATGCCTTCTTTAACTCCGAGGCAGGTATTATATTCGGAACATTTTACTGAAGCGTGCTCCCTTTCAGCAGCTCTGCATCAGACTGAGGGCACATACACTATGTAAGTCTTTCTAAGATTTATCCACTGTGCAAGAAGATGAAGATGATGAGCAGTTTTTAATTCCGGAGGGAAAATGAAGGTCAGTGACAACAAGAATGAGGTTCTTCCAGATGTTCCAGACAGCTGGAGACTCCACTTTACAGATGATTTGAATGCAGTCGTTTAAATGAATGTCTGAACTCTGCTGATGTGTGTGTTTGCAGTATTTGTGCTGGAATACTTTCATAAAAATCTCTGGTATGGTTTTCTGCTGTTTATGGTTTACTTCAGTTTCTGCAGTAGTAGTGTTTTTGAAGTGGTCATGGTTGTTTTTTGTTTTCATTACAGAATCATGAAATCATCGTTTTCAGCTACCTTGAAAAAGCCCTTCATGAAAGACCTGAGCAGGCCCTAATAAAGAAGATGAAGCAGAGGAGCAGTTTAACATTCAGGAGGGAAAATGAAGGTCAGTGACCCCAAGAATGAGGTTCTTCCAGATGTTCCAGACAGTTGGAGACTCGACTTTACAGATGATTTAAATGCAGTCGTTTAAATGAATGTCTGAACTCTACTGATGTGTGTGTTTGCAGTATTTCTGCTGTTTATGGTTTATTTCTGCACTGGTGCGGGGGTGAGTAAAGACTCCAAAGTACCTATAATTCACTGTATGTTCAGTAACTGATTGATCAGATTGACAGATTAAACGTTTAATATAAAGAAGGAAGCATTTGATGTATAACTGATCTGCAGATCTGGAAATGGATCGTGAGACAATCAGGATGACCAGCCCGTTTTTCTTGCAGTGGTACTTTCCCAGGAGTTCTCATACAGTCTCTTTTTTTATATCCAAATTAGGACCACCATACGGATGCAGTGTAGACTGTTTTCAGTCTGTTTTGTTCTCCGTGGGGCCTTCCGTCAGGAGTACGGGTTTTATGTTCGGAACGTTTTACCTAAGCGTGCTCCCCTTCAGCAGCTCTCCATCACTGAGGGCACATACACTATGTAAGTCTTTCTCTGATTTATCAGATATCAAATATCAAACCAAAGCTTCTATAAAAGCTCCTTTCTCTGTTCTCACTAATCACTTCATGCATCAGATGATAGAAGAGCTTCTTGAAGTGTTCAGTCTGTTTCATCAGTCTGTTAATGTGCTGATTCATATTAGCTTTAATATGTCTGTCTATTCTGACTGATCCTAATAGGAAAGGAGATGGACGCCATTTGACTCAGCAGTGAGGTACAGAAGGGGAATTGTAGCACACACTAGTGCATCTCAAAAATACAAGATTCTAAAATAGTGAACCAGGGTTCTTGGTATCTGATGTTACATTTTTAATAAAATATAATTAAGTTTGTAGTTGATTTTTTCCAATGAAAGCAAACCAGTAACAACTGTAGATATGATTATTTCTGTGTGTATCTTACACTACTTCTCTTTTTTTCACAGTTACTGAATTTCCAGGCTAGAAGACTAGCTAAGACACCCGGCCTGGATGAGAGAAACATCTCATGGCCTAGGCCTCATCTACGCATTGGCATACACCCCAAAATATTGCCAGTGTGAAATGCAGAGCTGAAATCAACCCCAGATACACTGAACACTGGCCCTGAGTCAGATGCCTAGAGACTCTAGTAAGTGTTCACACAGTGTGTGCTGATTGCTGGAGATGGCATACAGGTGAGTATGAGACCAGTAGGTGAGTTTGAGACCAGTAGGTGATCAGAAGGTCAGGCTGGCAGAGTGCTGTTAGATGTTACTGGCTTGCTATCTAGTGTCGACTAGAGGAGGACAGGTTCTCCTTTTGAGTCTTGGTTCCTCTCAAGGTTTCTTCCTAATGCATTTAGGGAGTTTTTCCTTGCCACTGTCGCCCTTGGCTTGCTCACTAGGTGTCTGGACCTGGATTTCTGTAAAGCTGATTTTTATACCATCTGTCATCAATAGCATTTTACATGCCTTCTTTAACTCAGAGGCAGGTATTATATTCGGAACATTTTACTGAAGCGTGCTCCCTTTCAGCAGCTCTGCATCAGACTGAGGGCACATAAACTATGTAAGTCTTTCTCGGATTTCTCCACTGTGATATCAAACAAAAGCCTTTATGGTCAATGGAGCCAGTTCACCCCTTCCTGGTTTGGACAGGCCAGGTGGGCAATGTTCTTGAACTACAGATCACAGTGCTCATACTTTCTGCAGTAGTAGTATTTTTGAAGTGGTCACAGTTGTTTTGTTGTTTTCATCACAGATTCATGAAATCAGCCGTTTTCAGCAACCATGCAAACGCCACTCCTAAAAGTCCTGAGCAGGCCCTTATAAAGAAGATGAAGCAGATCAGTCGGTTTCCATTCAGAAGGGAAAATGAAGGTCAGTGACAACAAGAATGAGGTTCTTCCAGATGTTCCAGGAAGTTGGAGACTCCACTTTACAGATGATTTGAATGCAGTCGTTTAAATGAATGTCTGAACTCTGCTGATGTGTGTGTTTGCAGTATTTGTGCTGGAATACTTTCATGAAAACCTCTGATATGTTTTTCTGCTGTTTATGGTTTACTTCAGCACTGGTGCGGGGGTGAGTAAAGACTCCGAAGTACCTATAATTCACTGTATGTTCAGTAACTGAATAGATCAGATTGACTAAAGAAAGGTTAAATATAAAGAAGGAATCATTTGACGTAAAATTAATCTGCAGATCTGGAACTGGATCATCAGATGATCAGGATGACCAGCCCTTTTACTTGCAGGAGTACTTTTCCAGGAGTTCTCATACAGTCCCTTTTTTATATCCAAATTAGGACCACCATACGGTTGCAGTGTTGGCTGTTTTCAGTCTTTTGTTCTCCGTATGGCTGATGTGGTCTGGTGCCTTCCCTCGGCGCCTTGTAATAGACAGCCAAAAGCTGGAGTATGGGTATTATGTTCGGAACATTTTACTGAAGCGTACTCCGCTTCAGCAGCTCTGCATAAGACTGAGGGCACATAAACTACTTAAGTCTCTCTAAGATTTATCCACTGTGATATCAAACCAAAGCCTTTATGGTCAATGGAGCCAGTTCACCCCTTCCTGGTTCGGAAAGGCCAGGTGGGCACTGTTCTTGAAGTACAGATCACAGTGCATACAGTTTCTGCAGTAGTAGTATTTTGGTAGTGGTCATAGTTGTTTTTTGTTTTCATCACAGAATCATGAAATCAGCCATTTTCAGCAACCGTGAAAACGCCACTCCTAAAAGTCCTGAGCAGGCCCTTATAAAGAAGATGAAGCAGATCAGTCGGTTTCCATTCAGGAGGGAAAATGAAGGTCAGTGACAACAAGAATGAGGTTCTTCCAGATGTTCCAGACAGCTGGAGACTCCACTTTACAGATGGTTTGAATGCAGTCGTTTAAATGAATGTCTGAACTCTGCTGATGTGTGTGTTTGCAGTATTTGTGCTGGAATACTTTCATAAAAATCTCTGGTGTGGTTTTCTGCTCTTCATGGTCTCTGTAATCGGAACTGCAACGTACTTCAGAACTGGTGTAGGGGTGAGTAAAGACTCCAAAGTACCTATAATTCACTGTATGTTCAGTAACTGAATAGATCAGATTGACTGAAGAAAGGCTTAATATAAAGAAGGAAGCATTTGACGTATAACTGATCTGCAGATCTGGACCTGGATCATCAGATGATCAGGATGACCAGCCCTTTTACTTGTAGCGGTACTTTTCCAGGAGTTCTCATACAGTCCCTTTTTTTATATCCAAATTAGGACCACCATGCGGTTGCAGTGTTGGCTGTTTTCAGTCTTTTCTTCTCCGTCTGGGTGATGTGGTCTGGGGCCTTCCCTCGGCGCCTTGTGGTAGACAGCCAAAAGCAGGAGTACAGGTATTATGTTCGGAACATTTTACTGAAGCGTGCTCCCCTTCAGCAGCTCTGCATCAGACTGAGGGCACATAAACTACTTAAGATTTATCCACTGTGCAAAAAGATGAAGATGATGAGCAGTTTTTAATTCTGGAGGGAAAATGAAGGTCAGTGACAACAAGAATGAGGTTCTTCCAGATGTTCCAGACAGCTGGAGACTCCACTTTACAGATGATTTGAATGCAGTTGTTGAAATGAATGTCTGAACTCTGCTGATGTGTGTGTTTGCAGTATTTGTGCTGGAGGGCACATAAACTACTTAAGTCTTTCTAAGATTTATCCACTGTGCAAAAAGATGAAGATGATGAGCAGTTTTTAATTCCGGACAGCTGGAGACTCCACTTTACAGATGATTTGAATGCAGTCGTTGAAATGAATGATTTATCCACTGTGATATCAAACCAAAGCCTTTATGGTCAATGGAGCCAGTTCACCCCTTCCTGGTTTGGAAAGGCCAGGTGGGCACTGTTCTTGAAGTACAGATCACAGTGCATACAGTTTCTTTTTTTTATATCCAAATTAGGACCACCATGCGGTTGCAGTGTTGGCTGTTTTCAGTCTTTTCTTCTCCGTCTGGGTGATGTGGTCTGGTGCCTTCCCTCGGCGCCTTGTGATAGACAGCCAAAAGCAGGAGTACGGGTATTATGTTCGGAACATTTTACTGAAGCGTGCTCCCCTTCAGCAGCTCTGCATCAGACTGAGGGCACATACACTATGTAAGTCTTTCTAAGATTTATCCACTGTGCAAGAAGATGAAGATGATGAGCAGTTTTTAATTCCGGAGGGAAAATGAAGGTCAGTGACAACAAGAATGAGGTTCTTCCAGATGTTCCAGACAGCTGGAGACTCCACTTTACAGATGATTTGAATGCAGTCGTTTAAATGAATGTCTGAACTCTGCTGATGTGTGTGTTTGCAGTATTTGTGCTGGAATACTTTCATAAAAATCTCTGGTATGGTTTTCTGCTGTTTATGGTTTACTTCAGTTTCTGCAATAGTAGTGTTTTTGAAGTGGTCATGGTTGTTTTTTGTTTTCATTACAGAATCATGAAATCATCGTTTTCAGCTACCTTGAAAAAGCCCTTCATGAAAGACCTGAGCAGGCCCTAATAAAGAAGATGAAGCAGAGGAGCAGTTTAACATTCAGGAGGGAAAATGAAGGTCAGTGACCCCAAGAATGAGGTTCTTCCAGATGTTCCAGACAGTTGGAGACTCCACTTTACAGATGATTTAAATGCAGTCGTTTAAATGAATGTCTGAACTCTACTGATGTGTGTGTTTGCAGTATTTCTGCTGTTTATGGTTTATTTCTGCACTGGTGCGGGGGTGAGTAAAGACTCCAAAGTACCTATAATTCACTGTATGTTCAGTAACTGATTGATCAGATTGACAGATTAAACGTTTAATATAAAGAAGGAAGCATTTGATGTATAACTGATCTGCAGATCTGGAAATGGATCGTGAGACAATCAGGATGACCAGCCCTTTTTCTTGCAGTGGTACTTTCCCAGGAGTTCTCATACAGTCTCTTTTTTTATATCCAAATTAGGACCACCATACGGATGCAGTGTAGACTGTTTTCAGTCTGTTTTGTTCTCCGTGGGGCCTTCCGTCAGGAGTACGGGTTTTATGTTCGGAACGTTTTACCTAAGCGTGCTCCCCTTCAGCAGCTCTCCATCACTGAGGGCACATACACTATGTAAGTCTTTCTCTGATTTATCAGATATCAAATATCAAACCAAAGCTTCTATAAAAGCTCCTTTCTCTGTTCTCACTAATCACTTCATGCATCAGATGATAGAAGAGCTTCTTGAAGTGTTCAGTCTGTTTCATCAGTCTGTTAATGTGCTGATTCATATTAGCTTTAATATGTCTGTCTATTCTGACTGATCCTAATAGGAAAGGAGATGGACGCCATTTGACTCAGCAGTGAGGTACAGAAGGGGAATTGTAGCACACACTAGTGCATCTCAAAAATACAAGATTCTAAAATAGTGAACCAGGGTTCTTGGTATCTGATGTTACATTTTTAATAAAATATAATTAAGTTTGTAGTTGATTTTTTCCAATGAAAGCAAACCAGTAACAACTGTAGATATGATTATTTCTGTGTGTATCTTACACTACTTCTCTTTTTTTCACAGTTACTGAATTTCCAGGCTAGAAGACTAGCTAAGACACCCGGCCTGGATGAGAGAAACATCGCATGGCGTAGGCCTCATCTACGCATTGGCATACACCCCAAAATATTGCCAGTGTGAAATGCAGAGCTGAAATCAACCCCAGATACACTGAACACTGGCCCTGAGTCAGATGCCTAGAGACTCTAGTAAGTGTTCACACAGTGTGTGCTGATTGCTGGAGATGGCATACAGGTGAGTATGAGACCAGTAGGTGAGTTTGAGACCAGTAGGTGATCAGAAGGTCAGGCTGGCAGAGTGCTGTTAGATGTTATTGGCTTGCTATCTAGTGTCGACTAGAGGAGGACAGGTTCTCCTTTTGAGTCTTGGTTCCTCTCAAGGTTTCTTCCTAATGCATTTAGGGAGTTTTTCCTTGCCACTGTCGCCCTTGGCTTGCTCACTAGGTGTCTGGACCTGGATTTCTGTAAAGCTGATTTTTATACCATCTGTCATCAATAGCATTTTACATGCCTTCTTTAACTCCGAGGCAGGTATTATATTCGGAACATTTTACTGAAGTGTGCCCCCTTTCAGCAGCTCTGCATCAGACTGAGGGCACATAAACTATGTAAGTCTTTCTCGGATTTCTCCACTGTGATATCAAACAAAAGCCTTTATGGTCAATGGAGCCAGTTCACCCCTTCCTGGTTTGGACAGGCCAGGTGGGCAATGTTCTTGAACTACAGATCACAGTGCTCATACTTTCTGCAGTAGTAGTATTTTTGAAGTGGTCACAGTTGTTTTGTTGTTTTCATCACAGATTCATGAAATCAGCCGTTTTCAGCAACCATGCAAACGCCACTCCTAAAAGTCCTGAGCAGGCCCTTATAAAGAAGATGAAGCAGATCAGTCGGTTTCCATTCAGAAGGGAAAATGAAGGTCAGTGACAACAAGAATGAGGTTCTTCCAGATGTTCCAGGAAGTTGGAGACTCCACTTTACAGATGATTTGAATGCAGTCGTTTAAATGAATGTCTGAACTCTGCTGATGTGTGTGTTTGCAGTATTTGTGCTGGAATACTTTCATGAAAACCTCTGATATGTTTTTCTGCTGTTTATGGTTTACTTCAGCACTGGTGCGGGGGTGAGTAAAGACTCCGAAGTACCTATAATTCACTGTATGTTCAGTAACTGAATAGATCAGATTGACTAAAGAAAGGTTAAATATAAAGAAGGAATCATTTGACGTAAAATTAATCTGCAGATCTGGAACTGGATCATCAGATGATCAGGATGACCAGCCCTTTTACTTGCAGGAGTACTTTTCCAGGAGTTCTCATACAGTCCCTTTTTTATATCCAAATTAGGACCACCATACAGTTGCAGTGTTGGCTGTTTTCAGTCTTTTCTTCTCCGTATGGCTGATGTGGTCTGGTGCCTTCCCTCGGCGCCTTGTAATAGACAGCCAAAAGCTGGAGTATGGGTATTATGTTCGGAACATTTTACTGAAGCGTGCTCCGCTTCAGCAGCTCTGCATAAGACTGAGGGCACATAAACTACTTAAGTCTCTCTAAGATTTATCCACTGTGATATCAAACCAAAGCCTTTATGGTCAATGGAGCCAGTTCACCCCTTCCTGGTTCGGAAAGGCCAGGTGGGCACTGTTCTTGAAGTACAGATCACAGTGCATACAGTTTCTGCAGTAGTAGTATTTTGGTAGTGGTCATAGTTGTTTTTTGTTTTCATCACAGAATCATGAAATCAGCCATTTTCAGCAACCGTGAAAACGCCACTCCTAAAAGTCCTGAGCAGGCCCTTATAAAGAAGATGAAGCAGATCAGTCGGTTTCCATTCAGGAGGGAAAATGAAGGTCAGTGACAACAAGAATGAGGTTCTTCCAGATGTTCCAGACAGCTGGAGACTCCACTTTACAGATGGTTTGAATGCAGTCGTTTAAATGAATGTCTGAACTCTGCTGATGTGTGTGTTTGCAGTATTTGTGCTGGAATACTTTCATAAAAATCTCTGGTGTGGTTTTCTGCTCTTCATGGTCTCTGTAATCGGAACTGCAACGTACTTCAGAACTGGTGTAGGGGTGAGTAAAGACTCCAAAGTACCT
This sequence comes from Salminus brasiliensis, assembly GCF_030463535.1. Classification (NCBI taxonomy): domain Eukaryota; kingdom Metazoa; phylum Chordata; class Actinopteri; order Characiformes; family Bryconidae; genus Salminus; species Salminus brasiliensis. Next base: position 30,648,739 of record NC_132879.1, read on the forward strand.
ATAATTCACTGTATGTTCAGTAACTGAATAGATCAGATTGACTGAAGAAAGGCTTAATATAAAGAAGGAAGCATTTGACGTATAACTGATCTGCAGATCTGGACCTGGATCATCAGATGATCAGGATGACCAGCCCTTTTACTTGTAGCGGTACTTTTCCAGGAGTTCTCATACAGTCCCTTTTTTTATATCCAAATTAGGACCACCATGCGGTTGCAGTGTTGGCTGTTTTCAGTCTTTTCTTCTCCGTCTGGGTGATGTGGTCTGGGGCCTTCCCTCGGCGCCTTGTGGTAGACAGCCAAAAGCAGGAGTACAGGTATTATGTTCGGAACATTTTACTGAAGCGTGCTCCCCTTCAGCAGCTCTGCATCAGACTGAGGGCACATAAACTACTTAAGATTTATCCACTGTGCAAAAAGATGAAGATGATGAGCAGTTTTTAATTCTGGAGGGAAAATGAAGGTCAGTGACAACAAGAATGAGGTTCTTCCAGATGTTCCAGACAGCTGGAGACTCCACTTTACAGATGATTTGAATGCAGTCGTTGAAATGAATGTCTGAACTCTGCTGATGTGTGTGTTTGCAGTATTTGTGCTGGAGGGCACATAAACTACTTAAGTCTTTCTAAGATTTATCCACTGTGCAAAAAGATGAAGATGATGAGCAGTTTTTAATTCCGGACAGCTGGAGACTCCACTTTACAGATGATTTGAATGCAGTCGTTGAAATGAATGATTTATCCACTGTGATATCAAACCAAAGCCTTTATGGTCAATGGAGCCAGTTCACCCCTTCCTGGTTTGGAAAGGCCAGGTGGGCACTGTTCTTGAAGTACAGATCACAGTGCATACAGTTTCTTTTTTTTATTTCCAAATTAGGACCACCATGCGGTTGCAGTGTTGGCTGTTTTCAGTCTTTTCTTCTCCGTCTGGGTGATGTGGTCTGGTGCCTTCCCTCGGCGCCTTGTGATAGACAGCCAAAAGCAGGAGTACGGGTATTATGTTCGGAACATTTTACTGAAGCGTGCTCCCCTTCAGCAGCTCTGCATCAGACTGAGGGCACATACACTATGTAAGTCTTTCTAAGATTTATCCACTGTGCAAGAAGATGAAGATGATGAGCAGTTTTTAATTCCGGAGGGAAAATGAAGGTCAGTGACAACAAGAATGAGGTTCTTCCAGATGTTCCAGACAGCTGGAGACTCCACTTTACAGATGATTTGAATGCAGTCGTTTAAATGAATGTCTGAACTCTGCTGATGTGTGTGTTTGCAGTATTTGTGCTGGAATACTTTCATAAAAATCTCTGGTATGGTTTTCTGCTGTTTATGGTTTACTTCAGTTTCTGCAGTAGTAGTGTTTTTGAAGTGGTCATGGTTGTTTTTTGTTTTCATTACAGAATCATGAAATCATCGTTTTCAGCTACCTTGAACAAGCCCTTCATGAAAGACCTGAGCAGGCCCTAATAAAGAAGATGAAGCAGAGGAGCAGTTTAACATTCAGGAGGGAAAATGAAGGTCAGTGACCCCAAGAATGAGGTTCTTCCAGATGTTCCAGACAGTTGGAGACTCCACTTTACAGATGATTTAAATGCAGTCGTTTAAATGAATGTCTGAACTCTACTGATGTGTGTGTTTGCAGTATTTCTGCTGTTTATGGTTTATTTCTGCACTGGTGCGGGGGTGAGTAAAGACTCCAAAGTACCTATAATTCACTGTATGTTCAGTAACTGATTGATCAGATTGACAGATTAAACGTTTAATATAAAGAAGGAAGCATTTGATGTATAACTGATCTGCAGATCTGGAAATGGATCGTGAGACAATCAGGATGACCAGCCCTTTTTCTTGCAGTGGTACTTTCCCAGGAGTTCTCATACAGTCTCTTTTTTTATATCCAAATTAGGACCACCATACGGATGCAGTGTAGACTGTTTTCAGTCTGTTTTGTTCTCCGTGGGGCCTTCCGTCAGGAGTACGGGTTTTATGTTCGGAACGTTTTACCTAAGCGTGCTCCCCTTCAGCAGCTCTCCATCACTGAGGGCACATACACTATGTAAGTCTTTCTCTGATTTATCAGATATCAAATATCAAACCAAAGCTTCTATAAAAGCTCCTTTCTCTGTTCTCACTAATCACTTCATGCATCAGATGATAGAAGAGCTTCTTGAAGTGTTCAGTCTGTTTCATCAGTCTGTTAATGTGCTGATTCATATTAGCTTTAATATGTCTGTCTATTCTGACTGATCCTAATAGGAAAGGAGATGGACGCCATTTGACTCAGCAGTGAGGTACAGAAGGGGAATTGTAGCACACACTAGTGCATCTCAAAAATACAAGATTCTAAAATAGTGAACCAGGGTTCTTGGTATCTGATGTTACATTTTTAATAAAATATAATTAAGTTTGTAGTTGATTTTGTCCAATGAAAGCAAACCAGTAACAACTGTAGATATGATTATTTCTGTGTGTATCTTACACTACTTCTCTTTTTTTCACAGTTACTGAATTTCCAGGCTAGAAGACTAGCTAAGACACCCGGCCTGGATGAGAGAAACATCGCATGGCGTAGGCCTCATCTACGCATTGGCATACACCCCAAAATATTGCCAGTGTGAAATGCAGAGCTGAAATCAACCCCAGATACACTGAACACTGGCCCTGAGTCAGATGCCTAGAGACTCTAGTAAGTGTTCACACAGTGTGTGCTGATTGCTGGAGATGGCATACAGGTGAGTATGAGACCAGTAGGTGAGTTTGAGACCAGTAGGTGATCAGAAGGTCAGGCTGGCAGAGTGCTGTTAGATGTTATTGGCTTGCTATCTAGTGTCGACTAGAGGAGGACAGGTTCTCCTTTTGAGTCTTGGTTCCTCTCAAGGTTTCTTCCTAATGCATTTAGGGAGTTTTTCCTTGCCACTGTCGCCCTTGGCTTGCTCACTAGGTGTCTGGACCTGGATTTCTGTAAAGCTGATTTTTATACCATCTGTCATCAATAGCATTTTACATGCCTTCTTTAACTCCGAGGCAGGTATTATATTCGGAACATTTTACTGAAGCGTGCTCCCTTTCAGCAGCTCTGCATCAGACTGAGGGCACATAAACTATGTAAGTCTTTCTCGGATTTCTCCACTGTGATATCAAACAAAAGCCTTTATGGTCAATGGAGCCAGTTCACCCCTTCCTGGTTTGGACAGGCCAGGTGGGCAATGTTCTTGAACTACAGATCACAGTGCTCATACTTTCTGCAGTAGTAGTATTTTTGAAGTGGTCACAGTTGTTGTGTTGTTTTCATCACAGATTCATGAAATCAGCCGTTTTCAGCAACCATGCAAACGCCACTCCTAAAAGTCCTGAGCAGGCCCTTATAAAGAAGATGAAGCAGATCAGTCGGTTTCCATTCAGAAGGGAAAATGAAGGTCAGTGACAACAAGAATGAGGTTCTTCCAGATGTTCCAGACAGCTGGAGACTCCACTTTACAGATGGTTTGAATGCAGTCGTTTAAATGAATGTCTGAACTCTGCTGATGTGTGTGTTTGCAGTATTTGTGCTGGAATACTTTCATAAAAATCTCTGGTATGGTTTTCTGCTCTTCATGGTCTCTGTAATCGGAACTGCAACGTACTTCAGAACTGGTGTAGGGGTGAGTAAAGACTCCAAAGTACCTATAATTCACTGTATGTTCAGTAACTGAATAGATCAGATTGACTGAAGAAAGGCTTAATATAAAGAAGGAAGCATTTGACGTATAACTGATCTGCAGATCTGGACCTGGATCATCAGATGATCAGGATGACCAGCCCTTTTACTTGTAGCGGTACTTTTCCAGGAGTTCTCATACAGTCCCTTTTTTTATATCCAAATTAGGACCACCATGCGGTTGCAGTGTTGGCTGTTTTCAGTCTTTTCTTCTCCGTCTGGGTGATGTGGTCTGGGGCCTTCCCTCGGCGCCTTGTGGTAGACAGCCAAAAGCAGGAGTACAGGTATTATGTTCGGAACATTTTACTGAAGCGTGCTCCCCTTCAGCAGCTCTGCATCAGACTGAGGGCACATAAACTACTTAAGATTTATCCACTGTGCAAAAAGATGAAGATGATGAGCAGTTTTTAATTCTGGAGGGAAAATGAAGGTCAGTGACAACAAGAATGAGGTTCTTCCAGATGTTCCAGACAGCTGGAGACTCCACTTTACAGATGATTTGAATGCAGTCGTTGAAATGAATGTCTGAACTCTGCTGATGTGTGTGTTTGCAGTATTTGTGCTGGAGGGCACATAAACTACTTAAGTCTTTCTAAGATTTATCCACTGTGCAAAAAGATGAAGATGATGAGCAGTTTTTAATTCCGGACAGCTGGAGACTCCACTTTACAGATGATTTGAATGCAGTCGTTGAAATGAATGATTTATCCACTGTGATATCAAACCAAAGCCTTTATGGTCAATGGAGCCAGTTCACCCCTTCCTGGTTTGGAAAGGCCAGGTGGGCACTGTTCTTGAAGTACAGATCACAGTGCATACAGTTTCTTTTTTTTATATCCAAATTAGGACCACCATGCGGTTGCAGTGTTGGCTGTTTTCAGTCTTTTCTTCTCCGTCTGGGTGATGTGGTCTGGGGCCTTCCCTCGGCGCCTTGTGATAGACAGCCAAAAGCAGGAGTACGGGTATTATGTTCGGAACATTTTACTGAAGCGTGCTCCCCTTCAGCAGCTCTGCATCAGACTGAGGGCACATACACTATGTAAGTCTTTCTAAGATTTATCCACTGTGCAAGAAGATGAAGATGATGAGCAGTTTTTAATTCCGGAGGGAAAATGAAGGTCAGTGACAACAAGAATGAGGTTCTTCCAGATGTTCCAGACAGCTGGAGACTCCACTTTACAGATGATTTGAATGCAGTCGTTTAAATGAATGTCTGAACTCTGCTGATGTGTGTGTTTGCAGTATTTGTGCTGGAATACTTTCATAAAAATCTCTGGTATGGTTTTCTGCTGTTTATGGTTTACTTCAGCACTGGTGCTGGGGTGAGTAAAGACTCCAAAGTACCTATAATTCTCTGTATGTTCAGTAACTGAACAGATCAGATTGACTGAAGAAAGGCTTAATATAAAGAAGGAAGCATTTGATGTATAACTGATCTGCAGATCTGGAACTGGATCATCAGATGATCAGGATGACCAGCCCTTTTACTTGCAGCAGTACTTTTCCAGGAGTTCTCATACAGTCTCTTTTTTTTATATCCAAATTAGGACCACCATACGGTTGCAGTGTTGGCTGTTTTCAGTCTTTTGTTCTCCGTATGGCTGATGTGGTCTGGTTCCTTCCTTCGGCGCCTTGTAATAGACAGCCAAAAGCAGGAGTATGGGTATTATGTTCGGAACATTTTACTGAAGCGTGCTCCCCTTCAGCAGCTCTGCTTAAGACTGAGGGCACATAAACTACTTAAGTCTTTCTAAGATTTATCCACTGTGATATCAAACCAAGCCTTTATGGTCAACGGAGCCAGTTCACCCCTTCCTGTTTGGAAAGGCCAGGTGGGCACTGTTCTTGAAGTACAGTTCACAGTGCTCACAGTTTCTGCAGTAGTAGTATTTTTGTAGTGGTCATAGTTGTTTTTTGTTTTCATCACAGAATCATGAAATCAGCCGTTTTCAGCAACCGTGAAAACGCCACTCCTAAAAGTCCTGAGCAGGCCCTTATAAAAAAGATGATGCAGATCAGTCGGTTTCCATTCAGGAGGGAAAATGAAGGTCAGTGACAACAAGAATGAGGTTCTTCCAGATGTTCCAGACAGTTGGAGACTCCACTTTACAGATGATTTGAATGCAGTCGTTTAAATGAATGTCTGAACTCTGCTGATGTGTGTGTTTGCAGTATTTGTGCTGGAATACTTTCATGAAAACCTCTGGTATAGTTTTCTGCTGTTTATGGTTTACTTCAGCACTGGTGCTGGGGTGAGTAAAGACTCCAAAGTACCTATAATTCTCTGTATGTTCAGTAACTGAATAGATCAGATTGACTGAAGAAACGTTTAATATAAAGAAGGAAGCATTTGACGTATAACTGATCTGCAGATCTGGACCTGGATCATCAGATGATCAGGATGACCAGCCCTTTTACTTGCAGCGGTACTTTTCCAGGAGTTCTCATACAGTCCCTTTTTTTACATCCAAATTAGGACCACCATGCGGTTGCAGTGTTGGCTGTTTTCAGTCTTTTGTTCTCCGTCTAGGTGATGTGGTCTGGGGCCTTCCCTCGGCGCCTTGTGGTAGACAGCCAAAAGCAGGAGTACAGGTATTATGTTCGGAACATTTTACTGAAACGTGCTCCCCTTCAGCAGCTCTGCATCAGACTGAGGGCACACAAACTATATAAGTCTTTCTAAGATTTATCCACTGTGCAAAAAGATGAAGATGATGAGCAGTTTTTAATTCCGGAGGGAAAATGAAGGTCAGTGACAACAAGAATGAGGTTCTTCCAGATGTTCCAGACAGTTGGAGACTCCACTTTACAGATAATTTGAATGCAGTCGTTTCAATGAATGTCTGAACTCTGCTGATGTGTGTGTTTGCAGTATTTGTGCTGGAATACTTTCATGAAAACCTGATATGGTTTTCTGCTGTTCATGGTTTACTTCAGCACTGGTGCTGGGGTGAGTAAAGACTCCGAAGTACCTATAATTCACTGTATGTTCAGTAACTGAATAGATCAGATTGACTAAAGAAAGGTTAAATATAAAGAAGGAATCATTTGACATAAAATTAATCTGCAGATCTGGAACTGGATCATCAGATGATCAGGATGACCAGCCCTTTTACTTGCAGCAGTACTTTTCCAGGAGTTCTCATATAGTATCTATTTTATATTCAAATTAGGACCACCATACGGTTGCAGTGTTGGCTGTTTTCTGTCTTTTCTTCTCCGTATGGCTGATGTGGTCTGGAGCCTTCTGTCGGCATCTTGTAATAAGACGGCCAAAAGCAGGAGTACGGGTATTTTCTTCGGCACATTTTACTGAAGAGTGCTCCCCTTCAGCAGCTCTGCTTCAGACTGAGGGTACATAAACTATGTAAGTCTTTCTCAGATTTATCCACTGTGATATCAAACTAAAGCCTTTATGGTCAATGGAGCCAGTTCACCCCTTCCTGGTTTGGACAGGCCAGGTGGGCACTGTTCTTGAAGTACAGATCACAGTGCTCACAGTTTCTGCAGTAGTAGTATTTTTGTAGTGGTCATAGTTGTGTTTTTGTTTTCATCACAGAATCATGAAATCAGCCATTTTTAGCAACCTTGAAAACGCCCTTCATGAAAGTCCTGAGCAGGCCCTGATTAAGAAGATGAAGATGTTTCTCTCATCCAGGTAGTTGAAGCGGAGTGTCTGGGCTAGTCTCCTACCCTGGCAATTCAGTAACTGTGAAAAGAAAGTAGTGTAAGATACACACATATCTACAGGTGTTACTGGTTTGCTTTAAAAAAAAATAATTTTCATTGAAAAATCAACTACAAACTTAATTATACTTTAATTTTTATATTGAATAAAAATGTTTATTATGTAACATCAAATACCAAAAACCCTGGTTCACCATTTTAGAATCTTCCATTTTTCAGATGCACTAGTGTGTGCTACAATTCCCATTAATGAATAACAATATAAGTATAAGTAAATAACATAGTATAAAATGTAATAATAAAATTCAATTAAATAATAATTTAATTTGTGGTTCATATTCAGGCTAATTTATGCAGACTGCATTGATTTGTTCTGTACCTCACTGGTGTTCATAAATCTGCTGAGTCCAATAGCGTCCATCTCCTTTCTCATTAGGGTCAGTCTAAACTTCACCTTTCACTGGGCTGAAAAAGAATAGTATAGTATATAGAATATATAAGAGTAGTAATACTATTACTGCTAAAACCAAACAGCTGCAGTACAAAACAGACAACAGCTCACCACAAAGGGGAAGGCAGTCTGGTGGACTGAATTTACAATGATGTTGAGGGAATGGGGGGCAGGCCCAGTATGCAAATAGATGGCCAGAAGCCAACAGGAAAGGTGTGAGTTTTACTCATCAAGATTGTACAAAAACATAAGACACTCTCTCCATAGGGTCTCCATATTTCACTGGAACAACTCAATGCAGTCAGTCAGCCAGTATAACTCTCAGTATAAAGTTATGTTTTTGTTTTTTATTTTTTACAAAAGTGCCAAGAGTAATTTGCAGAAGCATTTCCTGTTATTAAAATGCACCTCATTACAGTCTCAAAGTATTAAGAAAATAAGGGATGCAGTTGTCTGTAGCCTCATGGAGTACCTTGGAGAACACCAAAAAGACCTCTTCCATGACTGCTAGGTATGTTATTATATTATTAATCAACTTGAGGTATTCACAGGGTTACACATATGATTGCCCTTAACGTAAACTATTGTTTAATTTTCATATCAATTACAGAACTGTAACATCAGGGTATTCCCTGCCCTTTACTTAATTGTATGTTTATTATTATTTAAACACACATTGTTTGGTATCTTTCTAGTGTAATATTTGTTAAACATTAACATTAAACAACAACTTGTCAAGCAAAATTCCTGATCACATATGTAATTCTTAACATGTAAGACCTATATTGCAAATATGAAGATGAGTAACACAATTATTAAAATCTGAATGGTTCACCCCTTTATTCAGGTGGTCTAAGGGCAGATGTTATACATTCATTTTATGATTACACATTTCTGTCCTGCAGGTAGTGGTCTGATCCATCATGAATATTTTTAGATGTGTAGCAATGGGTTAGATTGATAAATGTTTTATTGTGGGACACTGGGGTCAGCCATTCAGGTTTTGCCTTTAATTTGTACTAGTATGCTGAAGAATACAAACAAATGTTTATTTAGAAATTAATATAGCATAAATATATTGTTAAAATTGTTCAATTGTAATATATTGCGTTTGTTAAACGTTGAATGGGTGTGGAAACAAAACCAAAGTGTGTTTGCTGTTAATGGGATTGAGTATTCAAACGTTTTCTGGAGCTTGAAGAACAAAGCTGCTCATGAATGTCCACAGCCTTTAATGTAAGCTAAATTAACTAATGAACTGTTTTACCCATATTAGGGCACACACTGTTTTCTTGTGTAACGTTTTTTTCCCCTCCTGGATATGGCTATATCAAGAATCTTTTGTTGTAGCTGACTATGCATAGAAAAGGACATTTTGTACTTTTTTATTATTAGTATTGTATCCAGTGTCTGATTATTTGTAGATCATATGTATATATATATATATATATATGTTTTCTTTTTAAAATATTAATTTGACCTTCTCTGTACAAGTAATGGTTTACTGAAAAATATGAAGTAAATGAAGATTTGACATTTATGTTAATGTTACTCACTTATTATGGTCATTTGTTGTGAAATGTATTGAGAAATGTTAAATAGACTTTACTTTTTTATTATAATGTGTCAAATATGTTACATTTAGGTAATTTTCATACAAAATATGGGGTGAAATCTACCCAAACAAACTAAGTGCAATTTGTCACCTCATTTATAAGTAGATTCTATATGTTGAACTTTTCCTGAAACGTGATTGTTAGTAAAGACGACAAGGAGACGGACAGAGCGCAGAGTAGTGGCAGTTAAAAGTGGTCCGAAAATGAGAGGCGTCATTTTTTCTTTAAACTTCTTAAGAAGTCTGAGATATATTTTTCACAAGAACTGACAAATCACAAACAGCTAATCACGACGAGCCTTTAAACAGGCTGAGATATGAATTTTCTTCATGATCGAGGTAAAGAGGAAAAATCAGTTTATTTGTACTTCTGGGTGCATATGTAACGACCACCGTTTGGCCATCAAGCAGTCAGACACAAGGCTCGCTTTCCGCTGTTTATTCTGAAAAGATATAAAGATTTTATAGTGTGTTCATCTTCTCTTGTCTTAGACGGCTGCAGACCACACAAGCGTCCATCTCAGAGCTCTCACTCATCTGAGCTTACAGTATTTCTTTTAACACAGCAATTTTCATAGTCCCAGAACAGGCACGAGATCATATAGTTTGTTCACATTATAAAAAACCCAAAACTACAGAGAAAAGTGATTATTTTCTTATTGCACAAAAGAACAAACTGCAGAACTAATAAACCCTCTTAGTGCTGCGTGGCTAGCAGCAGCAACATGCACTGCGCATTTCTGGAGGGGACAGATTAGGGAGCACATACCTGAGACAGATTTTATAGTGTTCATCTTCTCTTGTCTTACACGGCTGCAGAGCACACAAGCTGAACATCTAAAAAAATGAAATGAGCAGAAATGAGAGGTTTATTTATTTTCATAATCCGACTTTGCTGTCGAGAGGAAGTTTAGGCTAGCACTAGCTATTTTGCTACCATGGCTCAGTTAGCTGAAGCACATGTCTGAGCAGTAATTCGATAAAAACAGCATTTATAAGCACAACTACACTCTGAAAATTCACCACCTGCTCATATAATGTGTTAGAACAATGTTTTATAGAATTAATAACGAATTAAATTCAATTAAATTATGTACTAATGAGGAACTTCAGCAGCTACACACCGTCCATCTCAGAGCTCTCACTCATCTGACGGAGGGACGCAGCAGCAGAGGGGCGTAGTCTGCAGTGACGTCACAGCAAGAGAAGAAAAGCTCCCTAAAAATAATTGTAAGCTTTTTTTAATAAAGACATAAATCACTATTTACATTTGTCCTGAACCCTTTTTACCAAAAATGGGGTCATTTTGGTGAAACTTAATATTTTATTAACTGTTTAATGTAACTCTGTTACACATAGACTAGTTTAATAAAATTCATACAACTACCTAAACCTAACAGATTTTCTATCCATACACAAGAACAACTAAACAACATTTTCATCAATCGCCATGTCATTCAATACTGCGACGTCAGCACTCTAGTGCACATGCGAGATGCTGTGCTGATTCACAAACATACAGCACCAAACAACCGCAAACCAGAATATACGGCATTTCAATCACTGCTGTACTCGACAGCCAGCATCAGACTATGATAAATCAGCTTATGCTGCAGTTAAACACTGTCTTTGAGGGGAAAACTTGATAGCTAAAACACTGATATATTCAAAAACATTGCAGAACATATAATGGTTTTTGGTAATACCATAGAGCAACCAGGCACATGACCATAATAGAATTTAGGGGCTGCAGACAAAGATCTTGGGCAGCAGAATTCTTCACAGAAAATATCATATCGTGGTCAGCAGTGAAAGAAGTGAAGCCACTCAACCGCCTTCAGTTTCAGAAATCTTGAGCAAAAAGATTGAAAGTAAGTTGTATGCGGATCTGGACCTTTTCTGAAACGTAATCATCAGTGAAGAAGACAAGGAGACGGACACACTGCAGAGTAGTGGAAGTAATAAGTGGACAGAAAGGAAAGCCAACGTTTCATCTTTAAATTTGAGGTGAAGCCCTTAAAAGGCAAATATTTATTTTTCGAAAAAACGAACAAATCACGAATAACAATTCCTGACAAGCCTTTAGAAAGGCTGAGAATTGCCTAGTCTGGACGACGATGGTGAAGAGGCAAAACTCACTAAAAACTGTATTTGTTTTCACCTAGGTGTACAGACTAATTTAGGAATAATAAAGTCATCTACCTCCACCGAAAAGAAAGTTTTTTTATTAAAGGTAACAACAAAAAAGTTTTAATCAAACTCCATTCCATTCCATTAGATGACGTCCGTCCTCTTCTGCGCATGCGAGGTGCAATGCTGTATGCAGTGTATGCAGCATTTCAAACACGTGTATAGTGGAAAGCCAGCACCAAACCATTCAAAATCAGCAAATGTTGAGTTTAGAACAAGCTTTTAACCAAAGACTTTGTTAAAATCTAAATCACAAGGCAATTTTTATTATTTTCTTCACAGTCAAAAGTTTAAACACATTTCATTAGTATTTGGTACTATTGGCCTTAGACTGTATGACTTGGGTCAAACGTTTTGGATATCTTTCCACAAGCTTCTCACAATAGTTGGCAGGAATTTTGGCCCATTCCTCCTGACAGAACTGGTGTAACTGAGCCATGTTTGTAGGCCGACTTGCTTGCACATGCCTTTTCAGCTTTGCCCATATATTTTCAATAGGATTGAGATCAGGGATGTGTGAAGGCCACTCCAAAACACTGACTTTGTTCTCCTTAAGCCACTTTGTAACCAGTTTGGCAGTATAGCTCGGATCATTGTCCATTTGGAAGACCCATTTGCGCCCAAGCTTTAACTTCCTGGCTGATGTCTTGAGATGTTGCTTCAGTATTTCCACATAATGTTCTTTTCTCATGATGCCATCTATTTTGTGATGTGCACCAGTCCTTCCTGCAGGAAAATAAACCTGCAACATGATGCTGCCACTCCCGTGTTTCACAGTTGAAATTGATGGTGCTCTTCTTGTAACAATGGCTCCCCCTCCTGGCCTCAGTTGGTTTTGCACATGGCCCAAGCCACATGCATCTGTGCTTCCCCTCTATGCTCTGTCCTCCACCTATGAACAACACTTGTGCTCATCTGAAGACTCAATAGGACTCTTTTTAAGTACTGTTTTCAGAATGTAGTTGAGAAGTCTGTTACCTAGCCTTAGTTCTGAGCCTAAGCATTGTACAGCTCTTCTGTGTTTTGGACCTTTGTTTTGTTTATGTTTCTGATGTATGGATCTGCCCTTCATCTACCTGCCTATCAGTGCTTTAACATACACCTGCCCTGATCATGAGAATGGTAAAGACTTTAATACATCAACTCTGCACATGCAGCCTGCCTCACTCAATTCATTCCACCTCTGTATTCGATAAGACTGTTTCCAAGCCATGTTTCTAGTTTAGTCAGCCACCACTATACCATGAGCTGAGCAAGTCTTAGAGGTGCCACATTATCTAAAGTAGTGTAAAAACCATTCTTTAAGCATTCGGTTATAAAATCTCATTCTGAAGAATTGGATGAAGCATTGTATGAAAGTGGTCATCTGGAAGGCTATGAATAAAACTACTAGATGTGGGGGATCTTATATTACGCTTGGCATAATAGTGTGGAGATATATTACAATATATTACAACTAAATTAAAGTTCATAAGAGATGAAACAGTGATCAGACACTATTGTGGCCTGAGGAAGAACAGCTGTATTGTCTACGCTTACAGCAAGGGTCAGAATGATGTCACCAGTCTGGTTGTGGTAGTTAGTAGGTCTGTTTATATTTTGACTGAAGTTACATACTAATGCTGTTCTCAGAGGTTACTGTTCTTTATCAACGTGACCATTAAAATACCCTACAGCTATTCATTTGCCAGTAGACACCACTAGGTTTGAAGAGCTACAAGGGGCGACAAAGACTGCTCTCAAAAGTAGAACACTTGTCTAAGCCTAACTACAGTTAAAATGAACAACATTATTATACAGAATGCTGCGTATTTATAATATAGGCTAATAAGTTTAAAGGGGAGATCAACCAGTTCAAAATTACTGCATAATTCAGTTGATGAGATGGAAGCAAAGATGGAGCAATTGAATCACTGGGGATCCCAAATGAGTCCCAACATCAACACAAATACAGTCACATCAAATCATAAATGTCCAAACCCAGCAGTGGATCTCAGATCTGCAATTCTAATGATGGTATAATAACTGTACATCTGAAAACATTCTCTCTCTCTCTAGAATTATGTGACATTCATAACTGCTTCACATAACTTCCAGTGATGAAGATTTTAGAGGCAATAACTTGTTCAGTCACCATTACCATGAACTATTTAATGAATAATACATTATTGATATTAATTGAATTAATAATAACTAACTTTTGCTGTTCACACAAGCACTGGATTAAACACAACAAAAAGAACGCTAATGTCAGGCCCTTGTTATCACCTCTCCCCCGGGGCGATCCCTATTTCTGTTTATGTTGCCCTGTTCTTTATTGTCTTGTATCGTCCATCCCTGCAAGTGTTTCCTTGTTTTCACTACCATGCCTGACCAGGCATGACAGCTAATGAAATATTCAGATGACAGTGAACTTTTAGTGACTGGGGTTTTGGGGCTAAACCCTCTTTTGAGTGACTGTAAATACTGTGGAAAAATATAATGTTAGTTGAGGAGCAGTTAAAATTTGTCTTACATGCAGTAAACCTGCATAAAGCCAGAGCTTTGGATAAAACTGCAATTTTGGTTAATGTGGGTTACCTTGATCAGCTTAGCTAGTACTCGATGAAGTGCACCTACATGATTTTGTGTCTTTAAACTGGGAGAGTCAGATATCTATCTTAGTCACTGTGTATCTAAAAACATCATTCATGAATGAAGACTGTAGGAACTTAGCAATATTTAGGCTGTATTTTTATTTAAATTATGATTTACTAACTGAGGAATAGGTGTTGCACTCTCTCTTGTAACGATATTATATATTTAGGGTTGTGTTGGCAATAGAGCACTTCCATCAGCTCCTGCTGGGGGATCCCCAGAACTCCCCACGTGAACTAGAACCCCTGGGTTGAGCCTTTATAGGAATCCCTTCCGAAGAAATGACCCTTGATTTTCTCAACCGCAGGGCATGATCCTGCCTGAATGCGGTGGTGGGAAACAGGGAATGTCATAGAAGTGCCAGGCCAAACGGCAGTAAACCAAGAGACAACCCACTGCTGGACATCCTCATTCTGTTCTGCAAATATGGGTGAAGCATACCCAAACTGACACTCAAACTGGGACAGACCCATGGATGAATGTCATGAGGTGTAGTATGCGTTACTCTACCCACAACAGGCATTCTGATCAGGAAGAGGGGTTAGCGAGGGCCGGACACTGTAGGGAGTGCTCCAAGTCTTCATTGACCCTCTAGGTCTGGCCATTTGATTGGGGGTGGAAACCTGATGAGAAGCTTGCTTCCACCTTTAGTAACCTGCAAACCCATCTGGCAAATTGGGGTGCCCTTTACAGGGGGTGCCCTGTCTAATAACTCATCCTAAGCAAACCCATGGGCTCGGACATGCTAAAGTTATAGCATGGCTGTCTCCCTGGACGACAGGGGTGTCGGTAGAGCAATAAACTTGCTTGCCTTAGACAAGTAGTCAACCATGACCAAGATCACGGTAATGCCCCTGGGAAGAGAGCAACACCGTGGCAAAGTCTATGGAGACATAAGACCATGGGCCAGAGAGGATGGATAACAGGTGAAGCAAACCTGCTATCAGATGTTCCAGACAGTTGGAGACTCCACTTTACAGATGATTTGAATGCAGTCATTTAAATGAATGTCTGAAACCAGTTCAGTTCCGGGATCCTTGTTGCAGGTACTTACCTTACAAGCTGCCACGTATGCCCACAACTCTTGGTCCAAGCATGGCCACCAGAACCTTAATGTACAGACCACCCACAGGTGTGCTATGAAGGGGAAAATTGCCCCAACTGCAGCACCTGGTCTTTAATGGCAGCACAGCCAATCACAAGTGCCACCTCCCAGATCTGACTCATTCCTAGGGGCCCGCCATACTGTGGCTTCTACCCCAAGCTGGATGGGAGATGCTATGCGGGCCTTGGGTACTGTAGTTGCTGGCGGCTGTTCCTTAGGGGAGGCCTCCTACTGGCGGAAGAGAACATCAGCATTGTTCCACCCAGACCTGTACGAAGATGCAAAGTCGAACAGGGTGAAGAACAGTGCCCAACTGGCCTTTCCAAACCAGGAAGGGGTAACTGGCTCCATTGTGCCACCACTCCTCTAAGGCCAGTATAACAGTCAGCAACTTATGATCACCCACATGGTAACTGAGACGTCTTCTAATTCAAGTTCGCCTGGACATCTTCGTAGTCCGAGGACACTAAAGACAGGGATTTTAGACTCGCAGGCTGAGAACCCATGCCGGCTAGTGCAGCATCAATAACATTCTCCGCTGCCTTGGAGTTAAAAAAGGCATGTAAAATGCTATTGATGACAGATGTTATAAAAATCAGCTTTACAGAAATCCAGGTCCAGACCCCTAGTGAACAAGCCAAGGGAAACAGTGGCAAGGAAAAACTCATTAAATATATTTTATTTAAATTATGATTTACTAACTGAGCAAAAGATGTTGCACTCTCTCTGGTCACGTTATTCAATTTAGGGTCATGGTGGCAATAGAGCACTTCCATAAGCTCTTGCTGGGGGATCCCCAGAACTCCCCAGGTGAACTAGAACCCCTGGGTTTAGCATTTGTAGGAATCCCTTCCCAAGAATGACCCTTGATGTTCCCAACTGCAGGGCATTATCCTGCCTGACTGATCCTGCCTGACTGCAGTGGTGGGAAACAGGGGATGTCATAGAAGCGCCAGGCCAAACGGCAGTAACCCAAGAGACGACCCACTGCTGGACATCCTCTTTCTGTTCTTCAAATATAGGTGGAGCATAACTGTGCGAACTGTGATCTGTAGTTCAAGAACAGTGCCCACCTGGCCTGTCCAAACCAGGACAGGGTGAACTGGCTCCATTGACCATAAAGACCACATCAGCCATATGATGAAGAAAAGACTGAAAACAGCCAACACTGCAAACGCATGGTGGTCCTAATTTGGATATAAAAAAAGAGACTGTATGAGAACTCCTGGAACAGTACCGCTGCAAGTAAAAGGGCTGATCATCCTGATCATCTGATGATCCAGTTCCAGATCTGCAGATCAGTTATACGTCAAATGCTTCCTTCTTTATATTAAGCCTTTCTTCAGTCAATCTGATCTATTCAGTTACTGAACATACAGTGAATTATAGGTACTTTGGAGTCTTTACTCACCCCCGCACCAGTGCTGAAGTACGTTGCAGTTCCGATTACAGAGACCATGAAGAGCAGAAAACCATACCAGAGGTTTTTGACGAAAGTATTCCAGCACAAATACTGCAAACACAAACATCAGCAGAGTTCAGACATTCATTTAAACGACTGCATCTTTAAAGTGGAGTCCCCAGCTGTCTGGAACATCTGGAAGAACCTCATTCTTGTTGTCACTGACCATCATTTTCCCTCCTGAATGGAAACCGACTGGTCTTCTTCATCTTCTTAATCAGGGCCTGCCCAGGACTTTCATGAAGAGCGTTTTCAAGGTTGCTAAAAATGGCTGATTTCATGATTCTGTGATGAAAACAACAAAACAACTATGACCACTTCAAAAATACTACTACTGCAGAAAGTATGAGCACTGTGATCTGTAGTTCCAGAACAGTGCCCACCTGGCCTGTCCAAACCAGGAAGGGGTGAACTGGCTCCATTGACCATAAAGGCTTTGGTTTGATATCACAGTGGATTAGTCAGAGAAAGACTTACATAGTTTATGTGCCCTCAGTCTCATGCAGAGCTGCTGAAGCGGAGCACGCTTCAGTAAAATGTTCCGAACATAATACCCATACTCCTGCTTTTGGCTGTCTATCATAAGGTGCCGACGGAAGGCCCCAGACCACATCAGCCATACGGAGAAGAAAAGACTGAAAACAGCCAACACTGCAAACGCATGGTGGTCCTAATTTGGATATAAAAAAGAGACTGTATGAGAACTCCTGGAAAAGTACCGCTGCAAGTAAAACGGCTGATCATCCTGATCATCTGATGATCCAGGTCCAGATCTGCAGATCAGTTATACGTCAAATGCTTCCTTCTTTATATTCAGCCTTTCTTTTTTACGAAAGTATTCCAGCACAAATACTGCAAACACACACATCAGCAGAGTTCAGACATTCATTTAAACGACTGCATTCAAATCATCTGTAAAGTGGAGTCTCCAACTGTCTGAAACATCTGGAAGAACCTCATTCTTGTTGTCACTGACCTTCATTTTCCCTCCTGAATGGAAAACATTCACTCCCATTCTGCTCAACCACCTTCATTCACAGCAGTCATCACAGGAACAACGCTTCACATTTTACACAGCCCAAGCCCAACTGTCTTTCTTTTCAGAGCCCTGACCAGACTAATGATGTCTCCAACGACCCAACACACAACTTTCACACATGCTCGCAGTGATGACTGTCATAGCGATGCTACATTACTTCTCGTTCTAATAACACAAAACCTATTGCCCCAATCCAGAGAGAGTGGACACTTTAACTCTTTCTCACTAACACTCTCCTCTTTTGGGGGTGCCATCTCAACCTAGCTCAACAAAAAATAGAAATGAATAGAGACTGTGGGATGGCTTTTTTTCTTTACATAACGATGCAGTCAGGTGCAGAACTATTGGATTCTCTATTTTGAAAAGTGAGATTCTTTCATTGTAGCATACATTGTCTGTAGCCACCTAGGCTACATGAAATTGGTTTAAGAAGTAGCTTAGCATAGGCCTAATCAGAATGCTGCTCGCTGACTCACTTTTCACATGTTGGTGAGTGGTGGCTTTACAAATATGCCTAGAATTATTGGATTCTCTTGTGAAGAAGCCCATAGTTGTATTGGCATAAGATAGATAATAGAGAAAATCATATCATTTTAAGAGGTGTGATTTTCTTAAACTTCTGTCCATTGTTCCTAACCACCTACGTACAAACTGGCTAACATTTTTCCAGGGCCAAAAAATAGCCTAGGTCTAGCCTATTACTCACCCAACAAACTATAATAGCATAATAATGAAATTACAAAACAGCTGCTGACTGTTTTTGTTGGGGGTTTTGAAAAGTGTTCTCACATTTAAGACTTTTTTTTACCAAACGTACTGAACGTACTAACCTAGGCTTATGTTCTCATCCAGTCAGTGTACACAATGTCTTTTGAATAGCCGCTAGTGGTAAGGACATTATTATCTGATCTCACCTGCGTTTATAATAAAGACTAACGTGGTCGTAGAACATTAGCCAAAATGATTTTATTGACGTTTACTCATTTTATCAGATTTACCAGGGGGTTGGGTTGTTTTAGCCTACTCATTACATAGCCTCAGTTTTCTGAAAGCAGTCCAGCTTGCTGCAGGTTCTACTACATGTTCCCATCCACTGTGAATAGCACGGCCAGAACTGCCGTCGCCTCCTTCACTGTCATCAGCCACTGTTGCGTTTTCTCTCCATCTCAGAAGATCCTAATAGATTATGTCATGTTCATCCTTCATTGCACTGCACACCCTGTGTCAGTAAAGAAAATAACCAATTGGAAACAAACACTTGCGCTGACTTTTATGCTGAATGTATTATGCAGGCAGGACCAACATAAAGGGGGAATGCTGGGTAAGATAATCCGTAAACACGGTAATAACTTTCACTGTTATGCCTATGAAATTGATATATCAGCTAAACCTAACGGGGACCACTCTTCTGTCCCACTCTGATTACAGGCTTTCTATTGATATTATTGTGGTTGTCTCTTTAACTATTTCTGCTACAGGTCACTCACTAAACATAAACCTTGTTTTAATCTTCATCTTTTTGCATGTGCTGAGGTGCCCTGTTTCTCCTGCTGTGCCCTGATGTTCGCTCAGCCTGGCTCTCCACTGCCCTGCTGTGTTACAGTTCTGCTCTGGAGTTCTGCAATGATCCACTCCTACCACACTCCATTGCTATACGTGCACATACTTAATCAGCATGGACTTTAACATGAACACTGAGCATATGTCCAGCACCTACTCATGCTTCATAACCTGTTCCTACATGAGCTGTAGCCTTTCATTGTCTATCTGTCTACTTCTTTGTGTAATGTTGTTTGTTTGTTTTTGCTGTGCGGGTAGACCTAAGCAGGTGGGTTCCTCGGACTGAGTTTTGGTTTCTCCCAAGGTTTCTTCCTCTAAGTATCCGGGGGTTTCTCCTAGCCACTATCGCTACCACCTCCATTGGGGAGCTTCCTCATAAGAGGCATGGTCCTGGATCTCTGTAAAGTGCTTTGTGACCACATTTGTTGTGAAAGGCGCTATATAAATAAACATTGAATTTAATTAAATTAGTGGTGATGCAACTCCTACTGACAACAAAAAGCTCATGATGACGATGCCTAGACCAGTGTTTGATGGTAATGATGAAGAGTAGATGAGGAAATATTTGTATTGATTGTTGCTATGCCTCCTCCTCTTCCTCCTTTTCTTCCTCTCTAATGAGGGCTGTGTATTTAAACAAGGCCATCCCCACAGACCACAGTTAAAGCCAACTCATTTCTGGTCTCATCAGTAATGAAGTCATTAGGTAAGTGTCAGAGAAGAAAGTGAACATTAGGTTGGTAGAAAAGACTATTTTAGCACCAATTGTATTTTTTTAATTCAGCTCTAGAAGAGGACGTGCTATGCTGCACTAAATGAGGGCAGCATCCTTCCTCTCAAAGCAAGAACAATTGTCTTTAAAGACTCATTGAGTCACATGGGTTCTATTGATGTGTTTTTGGAATCTGGTTTAAACTAAACTCAACTGCTGTGATAAAAATATCACAGATCTGCCGGCAGCTAAAGATTAATTGAGAGGGTATTTTCCTGAGGTTAAGTGCAAGGTCACTGTAACTGAGGTGCATTTCGAACCTATTCTCTAAATGAACTTATTTTATTATCCTCAACTTCTGTGCCCTCCACCACGATCCTCTGTGAGCTTCAGATACATTTAAAATGAAGTTCACGTTATTTTAATATGTACACGTAAATGAATGCTGCTCATTTTAATGGAGGTTTAAACTTTTAATTCTAGTGACTGATTAAAATTACTGCATAATTCAGTTGATTAGAAGCCATTAGGCCATTAAATTTTTATTAAAATAGGTTATTTTAGAGGAGCATGTTTCATGTCAGAGCACTCTGAATTACTTGATTTACATCAGACATTTGAAACAATTTCTGGTAAGTGGCTTTGGGGTCCTTTTTCATCAGGAAGAAGTGGGGTGGGTTAAGGCCATGTATAGATTATCGGGCACTCAACGCAATCACCAATAGGTCCCCGTTTCCTATGCCGTTGGTGCCTTCCGCTCTCGAGCAGCTGCGGGGAGCCCAAATATTCTTCACGTCGGCCCCGCTGTTGCGCCACCCCGATCCCCGTAAACCGCTTGTGGTCGAGGTGGATGCCTCCAACACCGGGGTGGGGGCGGTTCTCTCCCAAAGTCACGGGGAGAACGATAGACTCCATCCGGTGGCTTTCTACTCAAAGAAACTCACGGGGGCCGAACGGATTTACGGGGTAGGGGATAGGGAGCTCCTAGCAGTCAAAATGGCGCTCGGAGAGTGGTGTCATTGGTTAGAGGGTGCTGCCTACCCCTTCCTTGTATTAACGGATCACAAGAATCTAGAGTTTTGGAGAAATGCCAAGTGTCTGAACCCCCGGCAAGCTAGGTGGTCCCTGTTCTTTGCCAGGTTCAGATTTACGATCTCGTATCGTCCGGGCTCCCGCAATACCAAAGCGGATGCTCTCTCTCGTATTCACCAGTCTGTGGATGAGGGAGAGACCGCTCCAGCATCCATCCTGCCGTCGGGTGTCACCGTCACGGCAATTCAGTGGGACCTGGATACAGAGATAGACGAGGCCCTCAAACGCACCACCGTGCCCCCATCATGCCCTGTGGACAAGGTCTACGTCCCGGGGGCTTTCCGGGAAAAGCTCATCGTTTGGGCTCATGCTTCTCCGACATCGGGTCATCCAGGTGAGGCCCGCACGTACTATCTGCTCTCTCCCAAATATTGGTGGATGAGGGCAGATATACATCGGTTAGTGGCATCATGCAGTGAGTGTGCTCAATGTAAGACCCCGAAGACGCTCCCGTCGGGGAAGCTCAAGCTCATGCATACCCGTTCCTGAACGTCCGTGGTCTCACCTGGCTGTCGACTTCATTACTGACCTGCCTAAGTCTGAGGGGCACACGGTGGTGATGACGGTAGTGGACCGTTTCTCAAGAGGGGTTAGGTTCATACCATTCTCTGAATTGCCCTCAGCAATGCAGACCGCTCAAGCCCTGGTAGACCACGTCCGCTGGAATTTCGGGATTCCGGAGGACATAGTATCTGACCGGGGGGCCCAGTTCACGTCTAAGGTATGGGGTGCCTTCTGTGAACACCTGGGGGTGAGTGTAAGCCTGTCCTCGGGTTATCACCCTCAGTCTAACGGCCAGTGCGAGCGCACTAACCAGGAGCTGGGGAAGTTCCTACGGCTGTACTGCCATGACTACCCCAGCGACTGGTCCCAGTATCTGGTCTGGGCTGAGATGGCCCAGAACTCACTAAGGTGCGCAACCACTGCTCGACCCCATACCAGTGTTACCTAGGCTACTAGCCTCTGCTAGTGGATGCTTGGATGCAACACAGCAAAGCGGTCTGGACCGGAGCCCACCATCCAGACGTTCCGACTGGGAGTGGTTCGGTCCAGAGGAACGCTCCTGGGAACCGGCCGATCATGTCCTGGACCCTGCGTTGGTCCGGGAATTCCACGAAAGGTTCCCAAGTAAGCCGGCTCCCAGGCCTCGCGGACGTACCAGGAAGTCGCAAGCCCCCGTCCATGGGAGACCCTCGCGTCCGGAGAGATGGGACCCTCCGCGGGAAGTTCAGAGACACTGGATTTGGTTCGGCGCCATCGGGGGGGGGGGGGTGTACTGTCACGCCCGCGCCGCCGCACCCGCCCCAAAGGCGGTCCCGGGCCGCGGCTCACAGGCGAAAATTATCTATATGTTAATGAACCATGCCATGTTTATTCATAGGAAGGACTTTTATGTTGAAATGGACTTTCGGGTTGACCCCCGTCGCCATTTTGGTTTCTGGTTTTGTTTGTCATGTGACTGTTCTTTGTTTGGTTAATGTGTTACACCTGTGGGCTGGTGTATTTAAGTAGGGCTAGGGCCAGCTGCTGGTTGCCGAGGATTACCCTTAGTGCACCACATGCGCCCAGGTTATTCAGTTAATGGTAGAGCCTCAGTATTCACCAGTCTGGTCTGTAGAGTCCATCCTCGTACAGAGGACTCTCTCTCTACCTAGCTAGCTTAGCAGGGGAAGCTAACTAGCTAGGCTGCTCTTGCCTCAGGGTCCATTAGGGAGCTACTGCAGGTCTATGGCGATCTTTCGCCAGGCTTCATAGGTTCAGGAAGCTGGGGTCCTGGAGCTCCGGGAGTGAGTGACTCTCCAGCTTGTTTCAGCAGTTAGCTCTCCTCACCGTCGGACCGGAACAGTCGTCTAGGTTTGGCGGCTGACTCGCGCTACTCTTTATGTCCTAGTTCTTAGTTTTCCCAAGCTCGGCTTGGAAGTTTGTTTCTGAGTAGCGGTATTGGCTCAGCCCTGGCAGCTAGCACAGCCCTAGTGCCTCACCAGCCCCAGGTGTGTTCTTTTGGTTTGCCCAGTATTGTTTGTCACGGTTTTGTTTAGTTATTCTTTATCCCTAGTAATTGGTGCTGCATTTCTGTTTTGTTTATGGTTTATTGTTGCCAATAAACTCCTCGCTTTGGTCCATCCCCTGCGAGTGTTCTCCTGTCATTGTCAGACCGAGTGGATCATTAGAGTAAGATGGCCATGTTTCTTTTTAATAAATGTTATTGATATTAATGTAATTATTAATCAATAAAGCAATGCTAACTGTGACTTTTAATAATATTCCTCAGAATAACTTTTGCTGTGCACACAAGCACTGCATTAACACAACAATTGGGTGAAATAAATACTAAATATTCAGATGACCGTGATCTTTTAGTGACTGGTGTTTTGGGGCTAAACCCTCTTTTGAGTGACTGTAAATACTGTGGAAAAATATACTGTTAGTTAAGGAGCAGTTAATATTTGTCTTGCATGCAGTAAACCTGCATAAAGCCAGAGTTTCAGATGAAACTGCAATCTCGGTTGACGTGGGTTACCTTGATTAGCTTAGCTACTACTTGATGAAGTGCACCTACATGATTTTGTGAGGAGTCTATAAACTGGGAGAGTCAGATATCTATCTTTGTCACTGTGTATCATTCATAAAAGAAGACTGTAGGAACTTAGCAATATTTAGGCTGTATTTTATTTAAATGATGATTTACTAACTGAGGAATAGGTGTTGCACTCCCTCTGGTAACGTTATTCAATTTAGGGTCATGGTGGCAATAGAGCACTTCCATCAGCTCCTGCTGGGGGATCCCCAGATCTTCCCAGGTGAACTAGAACCCCTGGGTCTAGCCTTTATAGGAATCCCTTCCCAAGGAATGACCCTTGAAGTTCCCAACCGCAAGGCATGATCCAGCCGAAATCTGTGGTGGTAAACAGGTAATGTCATAGAAGTGCCAGGCCCACAGCAGGCATTCTGAATAGGAAGAGGGGTCTGGCCATTTGATTAGGGGTGGAAACCTGATAGGAGGCTTGCTTCCACCTTCAGTAACCTGCAGAAGACCCCCAAAACCATCTGGCAAATTGGGGTGCCCTGTCTGATAACACATCCCAAGCAAACCCATGGGCTCAGACATGCTTAAGTTATAGCATGGCTGTCTCCCTGGCCGACAGGAGTGTCGACAGAGCAATAAACTTGCTCGCCTTAGACAAGCAGTCAACCATGACCAAGTTCACGGTGATGCCCCTGGGAAGAGAGCAACCCTGTGGCAAAGTCTATGGAGACAAACCATAGACAGACCATGGGCCAGAAGGGATGGATAACAGGTGGAGCAAACCTGACGGTTCGGTTCCGGGATCCTTGTTGCATGTACATACCTTACAAGCTGCCACTTAGGCCCATAAATCTTGGTCCGAGCATGGCCACCAGAACCGGATAAGCAGGAACTTTAATATACAGGCCACCCCCAGGTGTGCTGTGAAGGGGAAAAATTGCCCCAACTGCAGCACCTGGTCTTTAATGGCAGCACAGCCAATCACAAGTGCCACCTCCCAGATCTGACTTATTCCTTGGCTTCCACCCCAAACTGGATGGGAGATGCTATGCGGGTCTTGGGTACTGTGGTTGCTGGCGGCTGTTCCTTAGGGGAGGCCTCTTACTGGCAGGAGAGACCATCAGCATTGTTCCGCCCAGACCTGTACGAAGATAGAAAGTCAAACAGGGTGAAGAACAGTGCCCAACTGGCCTTTCCAAACCAGGAAGGGGTGACTGGCTCCATTGTGCCACCACTCCTTTAAGGCCAGTATGACAGCCAGCAACAAATGATCACACACATGGTAACTGAGACGTCTTCTAATTCAAGTTGGCCTGGACATCTTCGTAGTCCGAGGAAACTAAAGACAGGGATTCTAGAATCGCAGGCTGAGAACCCATGCCTTGGAGCCCGGTGGACCAGCTCCAAGATGCGGGGGATCTGTTTAATGAGACCAGGAGCAACCAGAAAGCCCTGGCTGGTGCAGCATCAATAACATTCTCCGCTGCCTCTGAGTTAAAGAAGGCATGTAAAATGCTATTGATGACAAATGTTATAAAAATCTGCTTTACAGAAATCCAGGTCCAGACCCCTAGTGAACAAGCCAAGGGCAACAGTGGCAAGGAAAAACTCCCTAAATGCATTAGGAAGAAACCTTGAGAGGAACCAAGACTCAAAAGGGGAACCCATCCTCCTCTTGTCGACACTGGATAGCAAGCCAATAACATCTAACAGCACTCTGCCAGCCTGGCCTTCTGATCACCTACTGGTCTCATACTCACCTGTATGCCATCTTCAGCAATCAGCACACACTGTGTGAACACTTACTAGAGTCTCTAGCATCTGGCTCAGGGCCAGTGTTCAGTGTTTCTGGGGCTGATTTCAGCTCTATATTTTACACTGGCAATATTTTGGGGCGTATGCCAATGCGTAGATGAGGCCTACGCCATGAGATGTTTCTCTCATCCAGGTAGTTGAGGCCGAGTGTCTTGGCTAGTCTTCTACCCTGGCAATTCAGTAACTGTGAAAAGAGAGAAGTAGTGTAAGAGACACACAGAAATAATCATATCTACAGGTGTTACTGGTTTGCTTTATAAATATTATTTTTTTCATTGAAAAATCAACTACAAACTTAATTATATTTGATTAATAATGTAACATCAGATACCAAGAACCCTGGTTCACTATTTTAGAATCTTGTATTTTTGAGATGCACTAGTGTGTGCTACAATTCCCCTTAACGAATAACATGTAGTATAAAATCTTTTAATTTGTGGTTTATTTTCAGGCTAATTTATGTCTGCATTGATTTGTTCTGTACCTCACTGGTGTTCATAAATCTGCTGAGTCCAATGGCTTCCATCTCCTGTCCCATTAGGATCAGTCTAAACTTCACCTTTCCCTGGGCTGAAAAAGAATAGACAGACATATGGTCTCATAAAGCCATGCAATTTACTCCCCAAAATATGAATCAGCACATTAACAGACTGATGAAACAGACTGAACACTTCAAGAAGCTCTTCTATCATCTGATGCATAAAGTGATTAGTGAGAACAGAGAAAGGAGCTTCCATAAAGGCTTTGGTTTGATATCACAGTGGATTCAGAGAAAGACTTACATAGTGTACATGCCCTCAGTCTGATGCAGAGCTGCTGAAGGGGAGCACGCTTCAGTAAAATGTTTCGAACATAATACCCGTACTCCTGCTTTTGGCTCTCTATCACAAGGCGCCGACGGAAGGCCCCAGACCACATCAGCCATACGGAGAAGAAAAGACTGAAAACAGCCAACACTGCAACCGTATGGTGGTCCTAATTTGGATATAAAAAGACACTGTATGAGAACTCCTGGAAAAGTACTGCTGCAAGTAAAAGGGCTGATCATCCTGATCATCTGATGATCCAGTTCCAGATCTGCAGATCAGTTATACGTCAAATGTTTCCTTCTTTATATTAAGCCATTCTTCAGTCAATCTGATCTATTCAGTTACTGAACATACAGTGAATTATAGGTACTTTGGAGTCTTTACTCACCCCCGCACCAGTGCTGAAGTACGTTGCAGTTCCGATTACAGAGACCATGAAGAGCAGAAAACCATACCAGAGGTTTTCATTAAAGTATTCCAGCACAAATACTGCAAACAGACACATCAGCAGAGTTCAGACATTCATTTAAACGACTGCATTCAAATCATCTGTAAAGTGGAGACTCCAACTGTCTGGAACATCCGGAAGAACCTCATTCTTGTTTTCACTGACCTTCATTTTCCCTCCTGAATGGAAAACTGCTGCTCTTCTTCATCTCCTTTATCAGGGCCTGCTCAGGACTTTCATGAAGTGCGTTTTCAAGGTTACTGAAAACGGCTGATTTCATGATTCTGTGATGAAAACAAAAAAACAACTATGACCACAACAAAAACACTACTGCTGCAGAAACTGTGAGCACTGTGATCTTCTTATTGGAAAACCTGATGAGTTACCTGAACTCAAATTGTTTGATCAAGCCAACTGCAATT
Organism: Salminus brasiliensis; assembly: GCF_030463535.1. NCBI lineage: Eukaryota > Metazoa > Chordata > Actinopteri > Characiformes > Bryconidae > Salminus > Salminus brasiliensis. Next base: position 30,676,005 of record NC_132879.1, read on the forward strand.
TAAGTTCAATAGCATTTCTTTTGTAACATTATTTAAGTTTAAATTACATCATGGACTGAACTGAACACAAACTAGGAACTGGTAAGTGTTATATGAAGGTAACTAAAGGAAGTGAGTTTTAATTACTCTGCTTATGTTGATATTATGTTTAATAATTTTCAACTGGATTGCAGAGGAGAACAATGAGAATCATAATCCAGCACAGTTTACTGATCTCTCTGCTCTACCAGCCCTAAACCCTAAACTAAACAAGAATTAACAAAATCCACCTTTGATTATTTTCATCACTAAAACCAAGCAGCTGCAGCACAAAACAGGCAACAGCTCACCACATAGGAGAAGGTAGTCTGGAGGAATGAATTTACAATGATGGTGAGGGAATGGGAGGCAGACCCAGTATGCAAATAGATGGTGCCAGAAGCCAATGGGAAAGGTGTGAGTTTTACTCATCGAGATTGTACAAAAACATAAGACACTCTCTAAAGGTCTCTAAAAGGGTGAAGAGTCTATGATGTTTACTGAACGGTAGGTTCAGGGTTCGTCAAATATGAAGGCACTTCTTCTGACAGCCGGGTCGTGTTTTTCTGCTGCTGAAAGAATTCGGTTCTGGTTCTGATTTGAACTGGTTTAAATGTGGATCTTACCTTTTGTAGGAGGTCGTCCGATCCGGGTAAACAGAGAGAGTCTATACGAGCGTCCTGCTCCTCCAACTTCTGACCATCAACTAGAGCAGCATGGACACGCGCGCCTTTGTGACGTCATAGACACTCTGGTAACTACGGAAACCGTAAACCGCAGCTTTCCATGAATTAGCTGAGAATAATGAAGACACTGAAGACCCCCTGAATCATCTGTGTAGGACTTAAACAGAATTGAAGAGGACACAATCCACACTTACCAAATACCCAGACCACAGGACATGTCCCGTTAAATTGTGTTGTTACACGGTACAATTTTTACAGGTTTTCCCAAAACAACTTCCCTGTGTTTACAAATGACAGGAAAACTAAATTAGACTAAAAATGAAAATATTGAAAAGTGTAATTTATCACAAAAACTATAAATTGAATATATTAACATTTGTTTTTGACAGCTTTTAGATGACAATCTTAACAAAACTAATTTTAAAAATAATCTATATTGACAAAAAAACAGAATCTTCTTTCATTTTGCAACATATCTTTAATTATGCTTAAATATACTTTTAATAATGCATATGAAAATATTTATCACTGTCAAACTCATAGAAAAACTGTTCATAATGTATGTAAAAATGCAAAGCACTGTCAAAAACATAAAAATACTTTTAATAATGCAATGGACGCTGATTGTTTTTGTTGGGGGGGTTTAAAAAGTGTTCTCACATTTGTGACTATTTAGTTCAGAATGAAAGATGTACTGAAGTACTAATGTACCAAACGTACTAAAGTACTAACCTAGGCTTATTTTCTCATTCAGTCAGTGTACACGTCTTTGAAAAAGCCGCTAGTGGGAAGGACGTTATTAGCTTATCTCACCTGTGTTTACAATACAGACCAACGTGGCCATAAAACATTAGCCAATTTCAAGTCAAGTCAAGTGGGTTTTATTGTCATTTCAACTACATACAGAGTACACAGTGAAACGAAACAACGTTCCTCCAGGACCATGGTGCAACATAGACAGTGCATACAAGACACAAGTGCAACACAAACAAACAAGTGCGAACAGACAACACAACACAGTACAGACCAGAGAATAATAAATAATGACGGTAGTGTGCAAATTGTGCAATGTGCAATAAATAGAGTCCAGTGAGGTAGTAAAGTTATCAGTGCAAATGCTTGTGCAAAAAATGCTTCCCATGTTATCTGGGGTAAAATGGTTGGAAAGAGAGAGAGAGAGGGAGAGTGTACATGTACCAGAAAGATATCAGTTCGGAAGTTGAGTTGTGTTGAGGAGTCTGATGGCTTGGGGGAAGAAGCTGTTGCAGAGTCTGGTCGTGTTGGACCGGATGCTGCGGTACCTTCTTCCTGATGGCAGGAGGGAGAACAGTCTGTTTGAAGGGTGGGTGAAGTCATCCACAATGCTGGTTGCTTTGCGGATGCAGCGGGTGGTGTAAATGTCCATGACGGAGGGGAGAGAGACTCCAATGATCTTCTCAGCTGTCCTCACAATGCGTTGGAGGGACTTGCGGTCAGAGGCTGTGCAGGTCCCAAACCAGGCAGTGATGCAGCTGCTTAGGATGCTCTCTATGGTTCCCCTATAGAAGAGGGTGAGGATGGGTGGAGGGAGACGGGCCTTTCTCAGCTTCCGGAGGAAGTAGAGACGCTGTTGGGCTTTCTTGGCTAAATTTTGTTTTATATTGAAGTTTACTCATTTTATCAGATTTACCAAGAGGTTGGTTTGTTTTAGTCTAATCTCTTACTGTAGCATTCCCCATTTCAATTATGGTTTGAGACTTGACTGATGGTTCATGAAGTATTTATTGTTTGAAACCTTTGCACAAAGTCAGCTGAGCAATGATTACAGTAAACCACCGTAAGAGCTGAAAGGAAATAAAGAATTCCATGTCTGCTTTGTTATTTAAACTTTCTCATATGATTAGCTTTAACCATATAACGTATGTAGGCCGATATAAACACGAACCAAAGCTCTAAAGGTACAGTACACCTACCTAAGTGTGTTGAAACTCATCCACAGTCCAACTGCATGTAAATGACCCAGTGCACAGTACCTTTACCAGCTTTAACAAAAAGGCTGACAAGTTTCAAATTACACACAACTATTACTGCATACTGCATATATCGACTATATATGAGTTATTTTAGTGATATACTTTCACTATACACACCTTGTGCCTCTTCAAAGGGGGGCTTAAAAAACAGTCCTTGAGCACTACATGTGCACTTGTACTGGAGATTTTGCTTCTTCTACTACCGTGAATCTACTTTCCACCAATAACCGTCAAAAGTCTTCAAAATAAAAGTCCATTATTTTAGGTTCCTGAAGTCTATGCAAGTCACACAAAGCTTATTAACAAAAAATAAAGAAATAAATAATAAAAATCTCTTGGGGTCATTTACAACGACTCTGTGACTGATTGGCATGACTGCTGTTTTGTTGCTTGATTTTTTACTGATGTTTGTACACACATCCTGGATTTTGTTCCGACCTCTTTTTTGCAGATTCCGTACATATACCAACTGACCTGGTATCAACACGCTTACATCAGAGGGGTCACAACTTTGCGGCTTCCTTTCGCACCATACTTCTGCCAGCCGTGATCTTGTCAAAGTAAATGCGTGTTGCAAGACCTCATGATGGTACATCACCTAGTTCATCACTGATGTCAGCATGGGTTCTTTCATCAGCCCTAGAAGTCTGGAAGGCTCCTGGAGTCCTACCAAACATCCAAAAATATGATGAAAATCCTGTACTCTGACTCTCTGTGGTGTTATACACAAAGAAGTTTGTGGAGTGTTCTATTGAACATCTCACATTGGCTATTTCCCAGGTAGTGCGGCTCTTTTTAATACCACACCCCGGCAAAGCAACCGCACGATAACACACCATATTTATGAAACCATTCTCTGGTCGGAATACATCAGTCCTTATCATCACGTTTTCTCCTCCATCCTGTGAGGGTTCTAGTACAGTGAAATCAGTAGCAAGCACCTGCAAAGGTTCAGAGGCTTGGAGACTTCCCATCTGGAACTTTGCTTAACATGTTTTTACTTAACATGTACATCTTTGGCTATACAACACCTTTCACATATTTTACACCAATGTTCAATATCTCTGCATATTGGGCCAGTAGCAATGACGCTTCACCAAGGTACAGGTGCGTTCAACAACCTGGTGCCAATAATTATTATGGAGCTGCTTCAATATGGTGTCCTTCAACTGATCTGGAAGTAAAACTAGCTTTAATGGCCACATGTGTACATCCTCAGTTTTCCTATATAAAATAATCTCCATTTCCACCACACAGTTTCATTGTCTCACAAGTTCTTGTACCTCAGATGCTGTAAGTTGCTGGCGCTCCCCTTGATTAGGTCTTTCTCCTCTTCTACAGAATCCCAGGAATGATCCTATTACTGGGTCTGTCTTCTGAAGTACCTGCAGCTGAGATATAGAAAACTCAGGTAGTGTCTGCAAGGACAAGACCAAGGATAGCTCAGCATCAGGAAGTTGCTCTTTCTGTGCCATCCTTGCCTCCACTAGTATGGCTCTACCTATTGTGGTCAACTCCAGTATTTCTTCCGCTGATTCACTGCATACTACATGCTGCTTGGAAACAGGGCATCTGCGTTGCCATTCTGCGTTCCTGGGCGATAGACAATATCAAAGTCAAACATTCCCAACTGTGATTTCCGTGGTCCTGAAGGAACCTTGTTTCCTTTCACTGTGCACTCTGTATACAGTTAAAATGACAATAAAGCCTTCTTGACTTGACTTGGCTTACCATTGAGCCTGTATCTAATAAACATTGTATATCTCCACCCAAATTCACACTCACCACTGGACTTTATCCCACCAACTAATCATAACTGAAAGGCCTCTTTACATTTGAGCCTATTTGTCCCCGTCCTGCCACTGCACAGCAGGGGAATTAGTTTCCCACTGACTCTGCTACTTGTGAGGGCACAATGTGTGGGTCCTCCCCCTCCATTACTTGTCTACTTGCCAAGTGCAAAATAAGTTCAGCAATCAAATTTATTCTGTGGATACATTTGGGAAACCCAAAAAAGAACAAAAACGTGACTCAGCCCCCCAGCGAAGGCTACTAAATCTCAACCAGCATGGGTTCTATGCATAAACCTCCCCACTCACTCAATCTACCCATACATGTCCCGACTTTCACTTGGTCACACTGATTTATAATGGTCTGGTGCTGGCTGTCCAGTACAGCAGTGTTTGATGTGCTGTATATTCTGGTTTGCGCATGTTTGGTGCTGTATGTTTGTGAATCAGCACAGCACCTCGCATGTGCAGTAGAGGGCGGACATCGCAGGATTGAATGACATGACGATTGTTTAAAATGTTTTGTTGTTCTCAAGCATGGAAAGAAAATCTGTCAGGTTTAGGTAGTTGTATGTATTTTATGTAACTTGTCTACACACCAAGGCTGACGAAAAACAGATTTAAAGGCTCGGCGGGATTGACTGTTTGTGGTTTGTCAGTTCTTTGGAAAAAATATATTTCTGCCTTCTGCGACTTCACAAACATTTTAAAGATAAAACGTTGTCTTTCTTTTCTGTCCACTTATTACTGCCACTACTCTGCGGGCTCTCCTCCTTGTTTTTTTCACTAACAATCGTCTTTCAGAAAAGGTTCAGATCTGCTCTGAACATACTTTAAATCTTTTTGCTTTTAGAATTCTGAAACTGAAGGCAGTTGAGAGGCCTCACTTCTTTCACTGCTGACCACAATATGATATTTTTTGTGGAGAACTCTGCTGCCCAAGATCTTTGTTTGCAGCCCCTAAAGTCTATTATGGTCATATGTCCCTGGTTGCTATATGGAATTACCAAGAACCATTATATGTTCAGCAATGTTTTTGAATATTTCAGTGTTTAGCTAACAAGTTTTCCCCTCAAAAACAGTGTTTAAAAACGCAGCAAATGCTGATTTATAATGGTCTTTGGTTCTGTAGGTTGGGGAGAAAGCATTGCACCTGTATCATTAAAGTTAAATTAAACAGTTAATAAAATTTTGAGTTTCACCAAAATGACCCTATTTTTGGAAAAAGGGTTCAGGACCAATTTAAATAGTCATTTATGTCTTTATATAAAAAAAGAGGGTTGCAGTTTTTGGGAGTTTTTTTTTCGTTTGCTGTGACGTCGCTGCGGACTGTGTCTCTGTTGCTGCCGTGCCTCCATCAGATGGGTGAGAGCTCTGGGATGGACGGTGGGTAGCTCCTGAGGTTCCTCATTAATACATAATTTAATTGAATTTCGTTATTGGTTCTTTACGACGTTGTTCTGACGCATTGTATGAGCAGGTGGTTGATTTCTCTGAGTGTAGTTGAGCTTGTGAATGCTGCTTTTATCGAACTGCTGCTCGGACGTGTGCGTCGGCTGGCTGAGCCATGGTGGCAAGGTGGCTGGCCTGAACTTGTTCTCGGCAGCAAAGTCGAATTGTAGAAATGGATAGACCTCTCATTTCTGCTCATTTCGTTTATTTTAGATGTTCAGCTTGTGTGCTCTGCGGCCCTCTAAGACAAGAGAGAATTAACACACTACAAAATCTGTTCCCTCCAAAAATGTGCAGTGCATTTTGCTGCTGCTAGCCACGCAGTGGCAAGTGGGGTTTTTTTGTATTTGTTCTGCAGTTTGTTCATTGTGCAGAAAAAATGTTCACTTTTCTCTGTAGTTTTGGAATTTTTATGTGAACAAACTATACAATCTCGTGCCTGTTATGGTACTATGAAAATTGCTGTGTTAAAAGAAATACTGTAAGCTTAGATGAGTGAGAGCTCTGAGATGGACGCATGTGTGGTCTGCAGCCGTCTAAGACAAGAGAAGATTAACACACTATAAAATCTTTCAGATTTTCAGAATAAACAGAGTGGAAAGCGAGTGTGTCTGACTGCTTGATGGCCAAACGGTGGTCGTTACACACCTCGCATGCGCAGTAGAGGACGGACGTCGCAGTATGAAATGAAATAGAGTTTGTTTAAAACTTACTTTTGTTCCTGTTACTTAAAAATCCTTTAGGTTGAGGGAGTTGAATGTGTTGTTCTGGAATTAGTCTTTACAAATAGGTGAAAACAAATACAGATTTGTGCCTCTTCGCAATCATCGTCGAGGCTAGGCAATTCTCAGCATATTTAAAGACTTGTGTGAAGGATATTCCTCTGCTTTCTAATGCTTAACGACACGTGTAAAGGTGAAATTACAGTTCTGAGATTTTAACAAGTTCTAAATGCAACATATGCTGATCTGTAATGGTTTGGTGCTGGCTTTCCACTATACACGTGTTTTAAATGCCGCATACACTGGATTGTGCATCTTTGGTGCTGTAGGTTTGTGAATAAGCATTGAATCTTGCATGCACAGTAGAGGGCGGACGTTGCAGCCATTTTACCTGCAGTAAAAAAGAATACACTTTAAAACTAATTACATAGGATAAAGTTAACTTAAACTAGTTTTAGAACTATTACTGTTACTCTCAAGTGTATTTCTATGAAACGATTTTAAATTCAACAAAGCACCCTGTACAACAGTGACATTTTTTTTTTGGTTTTCAGCACAAAATTTCAGAATTGCAAATAAAACTACTATCAAACATCTGAGTTTCACATTCATACTAGATGAGCAGTTCAATGTTTCCCGAGAGATCTGTACTATTAGGAGAGCACCGTTATTCTGTAGAATGCTATTGCATGTCCTACACTGCCGTCTCATGAGTACCTAACGCTGAAAGGGTGAAGCTTGAGGGGTTTTTCTTCTCGTTTGGTCAGAAGTGGCAAAACTGCTGTTTAAAGGACTTTGTAAAGTTAAGTGTGAACTGCACATGTCTTGCCTTCAAGTTGGCTGTTGTCACCATGAAACAGGGTATGGCCTGTTGAGAATGAAGTAATGTAAGTTCACACATTTCTGCCAAAAGTCATAATAAAAAGGTATGTGTGTGTAAAACATAATTATCAACAAGACACACAATGTCTAATTAGGTAAGATAGCTGACAGTTGCAGATTAAGATCATCGCCAACCAGCTCCATATATTCCCTGCTACAAAAACGAGCACAGAGCTCGGCAGCAACAATTCCAGCACATTTCTGCACGCCATTACCCTGGTATAGAAATGTATAGCGCTGGTGGTCACCAAACACGATCATTTGGTTAAGGGGAATTTATTCAGTTGAATTATACTGGCTGACTGACTGAATTGAGTTGATCCAGTGAAATATGGAGACCTTTAGAGAGTGTCTTATGTTTTTGTACAACCTTGATGAGTAAAACTCACACCTTTCCCATTGGCTTCTGGCACCATCTATTTGCACAGTGGGCCTGCCCCCCATTCCCTCACCCTCATTGTAAATTCATTCCTCCACACTACCTTCTCCTATGTGGTGAGCTGTTGTTTTGTGCTGCAGCTGCTTGATTTTAGTGTTGAAAACAATCAAAGGTGGATTTTGTTCATCCTTGTTCCTGCTGATTCACTGTATGTTCAGTAACTGATTGATCAGATTGAAGGTTTAATATAAAGAAGGAAGCATTTGATGTATAACTGATCTGCAGATCTGGAAATGGATCGTGAGACAATCAGGATGATCAGCCCTTTTACTTGCAGCGGTACTTTCCCAGGAGTTCTCATACAGTCTCTTTTTATATCCAAATTAGGACCACCATACGGATGCGGTGTCGACTGTTTTCAGTCTGTTTTGTTCTCCGTGGGGCTCCCCTTCAGCAGCTCTGAATCACTGAGGGCACATAAACTATGTAAGTCTTTCTCTGATTTATCAAATATCAAACCAAAGCTTCTATGGAAGCTCCTTTCTGTTCTCACTAATCACTTTATGCATCAGATGATAGAAGAGCTTTTAGAAGTGTTCAGTCTGTTTCATCAGTCTGTTAATGTTCTGATTCATATTAGCTTTATTATGTCTGTCTATTCTGACTGATCCTAATAGGAAAGGAGATGGACGCCATTGGACTCAACAGATTTATGAACACCAGTGAGGTACAGAACAAATCAATGCAGACATAAATTAGCCTGAAAATAAACCACAAATTAAATGATTTTATACTAAATGTTGTTCATTAAGGGCATTTGTAGCACACACTAGTGCATCTCAAAACTACAGGATTCTAAAATAGTGAACCAGGATTCTTGGTTTCTGATGTTATATAGTAAACATTTTAAATAAAATATGAAGCAATTGAGAGAGAGAGAGACTAGGAAGAAGCAGGGGGAGAGGGGATGCTCTAATATTGTGTGCCTTTAGAGTGGCTGATCCTGACCTCGACTCTGCCCCACCAGCTCCTCCTCCGCAGCAACAGGGAAGCCAGCAACCCCGTGACAGCTCCTCAGTGGCAGCAGAAGCAGCTGGATCTCCACAGGCTCAGCAGAGCCCTTCATCACCACCACCACCAGAGGGATCACAATCTCGGATCTACCCAGATCTAGCACAGATGGCGGACTCCGGGGAGAGAAAAGTGACACCGACACCCTCCACTCCGGTCTCCCACCACACTCAAAGCCATGACCCACACCCCCTCTGGTAAGCCGTGCCTACCACATGGTGGGGCTGATAAAGATTGCTCATGGGCGTAGCCATATGAGCAAAGGGGGGATAGTAGAAGCAATGCAGCAGCACTGGTATGCTAGAAGACTCACACAAAATTTTTGCTCAGCCTGTCTGGTGTGTGCACAGCACACATGCAGAGGAGCCACAGCTGGCCCAGCACAGCAAGCTGGACATCCACCAGCAACTGAACCATTTCAACACTGGCAAATTGATTTTGTCGAACTGACACTAGTTGAAGGGAAAAGATACCTTCTGTTTATGCATGTTCTCGAAATGGGTTGAGGCATTTGCCACAAGCAAGCAAGGCGCGCAAGCTGTAACCAAAAGCTTACTAACTGAGATTATTCCTATTATTATTCCTATTCCTAGGCCTTCCCAAGTGTGTTTCGAGTGATGATGGCACCCCCTTCATCCAAAAAGCAGCTAACTACTGCCCTGGGCATCGACATGAAAAAGCATTGCAGCTACCACCCGGCCAGTGCAGGGGCAGTAGAAAAGGCAAATGGCACCATTAAAGCGGGTCTTGCAATCCACTGGCCTTGACTGGCCAAAGGTGCTGCCCTTAGTACTTTAGCAAATAAGAACAAAATCCCAAGCAAGAATGGGATGCAGTGCATTTGAGATAGTGTTCGGAAGACGCAGCGCTAAGTGGGGTTTGTATTTGGTCTGCAGTTTGTTCATTGTGCAATAAGAAAAAAACGCTTTTCTCTATAGTTTTGGACATTTTTATGATGTGAACAAACTATACGATCTCGTGCATGTTATGGTACTATGAAAATTGCTCTGTTAAAAGAAATACTGAAAGCTCAGACGAGTGAGAGCTCTGAGATGGACGCTTGTGTGGTCTGCAGCCGTCTAAGACAAGAGAAGATGAACACACTCTAAAATCTTTCAGGTTTTCAGAATAAACAGAGTGGAAAGCGAGCCTTGTGTCTGACTGCTTGATGGCCAAACGGCGGTCGTTGCACACCTCGCATGCGCAGTAGAGGACGGACGTCGCGGTGTGAAATGAAATAGTTTGTTTCAAACTTACTTTTGTTCCCGTTAATTAAAAATCTTCTAGGTCGAGGGAGTTGAATGTGTTGGTCTTGAATTAGTCTTTACAACTAGGTGAAAAGAAATACAGATTTTTGCCTCTTCGCCATCATCGTCGAGGCTAGGCGATTCTCAGCATATTTAAAGCCTTGTGTGAAGGATATTCCTCTGCTTTCTAAAGCTTAACGACACGTGTAAAGGTGAAATTACAGGTACAGGTGAAATTCTGCTGATCTCTAATGTTTTGCTGCTGGCTTTCCACTATACACGTGTTTTAAGCTCCGCATACACTGGATTGTGCATCTTTGGTGCTGTAGGTTAGTGAAGAAGCATTGCATCTCGCATGCGCAGTAGAGGGCGGACGTTGCAGCCATTTTACAACCAAGCACCCTGTACCTGTACAACAGTGACATTTTTTTAGTTTGTTTTCAGCAGACCAGAATTACAAATTAAACTACTATCAAACGTCTGAGTTTCACATCCATATTAGATGAGCAGTTCAATATTCCCCGTACTTAATGTTTCCCGAGAGATCTGTACTATTAGGAGAGCACCGTTATTCTGTAGAATGCTATTGCATGTCCTACACTGCCGTCTCATGAGTACCTAACGTTGAAAGGGTGAAGCTTGAGGGGTTTTTCTTCTCGTTTGGTCAGAAGTGGCAAAACTGCTGTTTAAAGGACTTTGTAAAGTTAAGTGTGAACTGCACATGTCTTGCCTTCAAGTTGGCTGTTGTCACCATGAAACAGGGTATGGCCTGTTGAGAATGAAGTAGTGTAAGTTCACACATTTCTGCCAAAAGTCGTAATAAAAAGGTATGTGTGTGTAAAACATAATTATCAACAAGACACACAATTTCTAATTAGGTAAGATAGCTGACAGTTGCAGATTAAGATCATCGCCAACCAGCTCCATATATTCCCTGCTACAAAAACGAGCACAGAGCTCGGCAGCAGCTATTCCAGCACATTTCTGCACGCCATTACCCTGGTATAGAAATGTATAGCGCTGGTGGTCACCAAACACGATCATTTGGTTAAGGGGAATTTATTCAGTTGAATTATACTGGCTGACTGACTGAATTGAGTTGATCCAGTGAAATATGGAGACCTTTAGAGAGTGTCTTATGTTTTTGTACAACCTTGATGAGTAAAACTCACACCTTTCCCATTGGCTTCTGGCACCATCTATTTGCACAGTGGGCCTGCCCCCCATTCCCTCACCCTCATTGTAAATTCATTCCTCCAGACTACCTTCTCCTATGTGGTGAGCTGTTGTTTTGTGCTGTTCATCCTTGTTCCTGCTGAAGTAAAGCTTTATAAACCTATTAGTTGTTCAGTAGTTTAGGATTGGTAGAGCAGAGAGATCAGTAAACTGTGCTGGATTACGATTCTCATTGTTCTCCCCTGCAATCCAGTTGAAAATATTAAAAAATAATATGAATATTAGCAGAGTAATTAAAACTCATTGAACTGAAATGGTTTAGGCAATTGGCTTCATCAAACAATTTGAGTTCAGGTAACTCATCAGGTTTTCCAATAAGAAGATCACAGTGCTCAGTTTCTGCAGTAGTAGTGTTTTTGAAGTGGTCATGGTTGTTTTTTGTTTTCATTACAGAATCATGAAATCATCGTTTTCAGCTACCTTGAAAAAGCCCTTCATGAAAGACCTGAGCAGGCCCTAATAAAGAAGATGAAGCAGAGGAGCAGTTTAACATTCAGGAGGGAAAATGAAGGTCAGTGACCCCAAGAATGAGGTTCTTCCAGATGTTCCAGACAGTTGGAGACTCCACTTTACAGATGATTTAAATGCAGTCGTTTAAATGAATGTCTGAACTCTGCTGATGTGTGTGTTTGCAGTATTTCTGCTGTTTATGGTTTATTTCTGCACTGGTGCGGGGGTGAGTAAAGACTCCAAAGTACCTATAATTCACTGTATGTTCAGTAACTGATTGATCAGATTGACAGATTAAACGTTTAATATAAAGAAGAAAGCATTTGATGTATAACTGATCTGCAGATCTGGAAATGGATCGTGAGACAATCAGGATGACCAGCCCTTTTTCTTGCAGTGGTACTTTCCCAGGAGTTCTCATACAGTCTCTTTTTTTATATCCAAATTAGGACCACCATACGGTTGCAGTGTTGGCTGTTTTGTTCTCTGTGGGGCCTTCCGTCAGATGTTACATTTTTAATAAAATATAATTAAGTTTTTAGTTGATTTTTTCCAATGAAAGCAAACCAGTAACAACTGTAGATATGATTATTTCTGTGTGTATCTTACACTACTTCTCTTTTTTTCACAGTTACTGAATTTCCAGGCTAGAAGACTAGCTAAGACACCCGGCCTGGATGAGAGAAACATCGCATGGCGTAGGCCTCATCTACGCATTGGCATACACCCCAAAATATTGCCAGTGTGAAATGCAGAGCTGAAATCAGCCCCAGAAACACTGAACACTGGCCCTGAGCCAGATGCCTAGAGACTCTAGTAAGTGTTCACACAGTGTGTGCTGATTGCTGGAGATGGCATATAGGTGAGTATGAGACCAGTAGGTGAGTATGAGACCAGTAGGTGATCAGAAGGTCAGGCTGGCAGAGTGCTGTTAGATGTTATTGGCTTGCTATCCAGTGTCGACTAGAGGAGGATGGGTTCTCCTTTTGAGTCTTGGTTCCTCTCAAGGTTTCTTCCTAATGCATTTAGGGAGTTTTTCCTTGCCACTGTCGCCCTTGGCTTGCTCACTAGGTGTCTGGACCTGGATTTCTGTAAAGCTGATTTTTATACCATCTGTCATCAATAGCATTTTACATGCCTTCTTTAACTCCGAGGCAGGTATTATATTCGGAACATTTTACTGAAGCGTGCTCCCTTTCAGCAGCTCTGCATCAGACTGAGGGCACATAAACTATGTAAGTCTTTCTCGGATTTCTCCACTGTGATATCAAACAAAAGCCTTTATGGTCAATGGAGCCAGTTCACCCCTTCCTGGTTTGGACAGGCCAGGTGGGCAATGTTCTTGAACTACAGATCACAGTGCTCATACTTTCTGCAGTAGTAGTATTTTTGAAGTGGTCACAGTTGTTTTGTTGTTTTCATCACAGATTCATGAAATCAGCCGTTTTCAGCAACCATGCAAACGCCACTCCTAAAAGTCCTGAGCAGGCCCTTATAAAGAAGATGAAGCAGATCAGTCGGTTTCCATTCAGGAGGGAAAATGAAGGTCAGTGACAACAAGAATGAGGTTCTTCCAGATGTTCCAGGAAGTTGGAGACTCCACTTTACAGATGATTTGAATGCAGTCGTTGAAATGAATGTCTGAACTCTGCTGATGTGTGTGTGTTTGCAGTATTTGTGCTGGAATACTTTCATGAAAACCTCTGATATGTTTTTCTGCTGTTTATGGTTTACTTCAGCACTGGTGCTGGGGTGAGTAAAGACTCCAAAGTACCTATAATTCACTGCATGTTCAGTAACTGAATAGATCAGATTGACTAAAGAAAGGTTAAATATAAAGAAGGAATCATTTGACGTAAAATTAATCTGCAGATCTGGAACTGGATCATTAGATGATCAGGATGACCAGCCCTTTTACTTGCAGCAGTACTTTTCCAGGAGTTCTCATACAGTCCCTTTTTTATATCCAAATTAGGACCACCATGCGGTTGCAGTGTTGGCTGTTTTCAGTCTTTTGTTCTCCGTATGGCTGATGTGGTCTGGTGCCTTCCCTCGGCGCCTTGTAATAGACAGCCAAAAGCTGGAGTATGGGTATTATGTTCGGAACATTTTACTGAAGCGTGCTCCGCTTCAGCAGCTCTGCATAAGACTGAGGGCACATAAACTACTTAAGTCTCTCTAAGATTTATCCACTGTGATATCAAACCAAAGCCTTTATGGTCAACGGAGCCAGTTCACCCCTTCCTGGTTTGGACAGGCCAGGTGGGCAATGTTCTTGAACTACAGATCACAGTGCTCATACTTTCTGCAGTAGTAGTATTTTTGAAGTGGTCACAGTTGTTTTGTTGTTTTCATCACAGATTCATGAAATCAGCCGTTTTCAGCAACCATGCAAACGCCACTCCTAAAAGTCCTGAGCAGGCCCTTATAAAGAAGATGAAGCAGATCAGTCGGTTTCCATTCAGGAGGGAAAATGAAGGTCAGTGACAACAAGAATGAGGTTCTTCCAGATGTTCCAGGAAGTTGGAGACTCCACTTTACAGATGATTTGAATGCAGTCGTTGAAATGAATGTCTGAACTCTGCTGATGTGTGTGTGTTTGCAGTATTTGTGCTGGAATACTTTCATGAAAACCTCTGATATGTTTTTCTGCTGTTTATGGTTTACTTCAGCACTGGTGCGGGGGTGAGTAAAGACTCCGAAGTACCTATAATTCACTGTATGTTCAGTAACTGAATAGATCAGATTGACTAAAGAAAGGTTAAATATAAAGAAGGAATCATTTGACGTAAAATTAATCTGCAGATCTGGAACTGGATCATCAGATGATCAGGATGACCAGCCCTTTTACTTGCAGCAGTACTTTTCCAGGAGTTCTCATACAGTCCCTTTTTTATATCCAAATTAGGACCACCATGCGGTTGCAGTGTTGGCTGTTTTCAGTCTTTTGTTCTCCGTATGGCTGATGTGGTCTGGTGCCTTCCCTCGGCGCCTTGTAATAGACAGCCAAAAGCTGGAGTATGGGTATTATGTTCGGAACATTTTACTGAAGCGTGCTCCGCTTCAGCAGCTCTGCATAAGACTGAGGGCACATAAACTACTTAAGTCTCTCTAAGATTTATCCACTGTGATATCAAACCAAAGCCTTTATGGTCAACGGAGCCAGTTCACCCCTTCCTGGTTTGGAAAGGCCAGGTGGGCACTGTTCTTGAAGTACAGATCACAGTGCTCACAGTTTCTGCAGTAGTAGTATTTTGGTAGTGGTCATAGTGGTTTTTTGTTTTCATCACAGAATCATGAAATCAGCCATTTTCAGCAACCGTGAAAACGCCACTCCTAAAAGTCCTGAGCAGGCCCTTATAAAGAAGATGAAGCAGATCAGTCGGTTTCCATTCAGGAGGGAAAATGAAGGTCAGTGACAACAAGAATGAGGTTCTTCCAGATGTTCCAGACAGCTGGAGACTCCACTTTACAGATGGTTTGAATGCAGTCGTTTAAATGAATGTCTGAACTCTGCTGATGTGTGTGTTTGCAGTATTTGTGCTGGAATACTTTCATAAAAATCTCTGGTGTGGTTTTCTGCTCTTCATGGTCTCTGTAATCGGAACTGCAACGTACTTCAGAACTGGTGTAGGGGTGAGTAAAGACTCCAAAGTACCTATAATTCACTGTATGTTCAGTAACTGAATAGATCAGATTGACTGAAGAAAGGCTTAATATAAAGAAGGAAGCATTTGACGTATAACTGATCTGCAGATCTGGACCTGGATCATCAGATGATCAGGATGACCAGCCCTTTTACTTGTAGCGGTACTTTTCCAGGAGTTCTCATACAGTCCCTTTTTTTATATCCAAATTAGGACCACCATGCGGTTGCAGTGTTGGCTGTTTTCAGTCTTTTCTTCTCCGTCTGGGTGATGTGGTCTGGTGCCTTCCCTCGGCGCCTTGTGATAGACAGCCAAAAGCAGGAGTACGGGTATTATGTTCGGAACATTTTACTGAAGCGTGCTCCCCTTCAGCAGCTCTGCATTAGACTGAGGGCACATACACTATGTAAGTCTTTCTAAGATTTATCCACTGTGCAAGAAGATGAAGATGATGAGCAGTTTTTAATTCTGGAGGGAAAATGAAGGTCAGTGACAACAAGAATGAGGTTCTTCCAGATGTTCCAGACAGCTGGAGACTCCACTTTACAGATGATTTGAATGCAGTCGTTGAAATGAATGTCTGAACTCTGCTGATGTGTGTGTTTGCAGTATTTGTGCTGGAGGGCACATAAACTACTTAAGTCTTTCTAAGATTTATCCACTGTGCAAAAAGATGAAGATGATGAGCAGTTTTTAATTCCGGACAGCTGGAGACTCCACTTTACAGATGATTTGAATGCAGTCGTTGAAATGAATGATTTATCCACTGTGATATCAAACCAAAGCCTTTATGGTCAATGGAGCCAGTTCACCCCTTCCTGGTTTGGAAAGGCCAGGTGGGCACTGTTCTTGAAGTACAGATCACAGTGCATACAGTTTCTTTTTTTTATATCCAAATTAGGACCACCATGCGGTTGCAGTGTTGGCTGTTTTCAGTCTTTTCTTCTCCGTCTGGGTGATGTGGTCTGGTGCCTTCCCTCGGCGCCTTGTGATAGACAGCCAAAAGCAGGAGTACGGGTATTATGTTCGGAACATTTTACTGAAGCGTGCTCCCCTTCAGCAGCTCTGCATCAGACTGAGGGCACATAAACTACTTAAGATTTATCCACTGTGCAAAAAGATGAAGATTATGAGCAGTTTTTAATTCTGGAGGGAAAATGAAGGTCAGTGACAACAAGAATGAGGTTCTTCCAGATGTTCCAGACAGCTGGAGACTCCACTTTACAGATGATTTGAATGCAGTCGTTGAAATGAATGTCTGAACTCTGCTGATGTGTGTGTTTGCAGTATTTGTGCTGGAGGGCACATAAACTACTTAAGTCTTTCTAAGATTTATCCACTGTGCAAAAAGATGAAGATGATGAGCAGTTTTTAATTCCGGACAGCTGGAGACTCCACTTTACAGATGATTTGAATGCAGTCGTTGAAATGAATGATTTATCCACTGTGATATCAAACCAAAGCCTTTATGGTCAATGGAGCCAGTTCACCCCTTCCTGGTTTGGAAAGGCCAGGTGGGCACTGTTCTTGAAGTACAGATCACAGTGCATACAGTTTCTTTTTTTTATATCCAAATTAGGACCACCATGCGGTTGCAGTGTTGGCTGTTTTCAGTCTTTTCTTCTCCGTCTGGGTGATGTGGTCTGGTGCCTTCCCTCGGCGCCTTGTGATAGACAGCCAAAAGCAGGAGTACGGGTATTATGTTCGGAACA
Organism: Salminus brasiliensis; assembly: GCF_030463535.1. Classification (NCBI taxonomy): domain Eukaryota; kingdom Metazoa; phylum Chordata; class Actinopteri; order Characiformes; family Bryconidae; genus Salminus; species Salminus brasiliensis. The sequence goes on from NC_132879.1 coordinate 30,693,309, forward strand.
TTTTACTGAAGCGTGCTCCCCTTCAGCAGCTCTGCATCAGACTGAGGGCACATACACTATGTAAGTCTTTCTAAGATTTATCCACTGTGCAAGAAGATGAAGATGATGAGCAGTTTTTAATTCCGGAGGGAAAATGAAGGTCAGTGACAACAAGAATGAGGTTCTTCCAGATGTTCCAGACAGCTGGAGACTCCACTTTACAGATGATTTGAATGCAGTCGTTTAAATGAATGTCTGAACTCTGCTGATGTGTGTGTTTGCAGTATATGTGCTGGAATACTTTCATAAAAATCTCTGGTATGGTTTTCTGCTGTTTATGGTTTACTTCAGCACTGGTGCTGGGGTGAGTAAAGACTCCAAAGTGCCTATAATTCTCTGTATGTTCAGTAACTGAATAGATCAGATTGAATGAAGAAAGGCTTAATATAAAGAAGGAAGCATTTGACGTATAACTGATCTGCAGATCTGGAACTGGATCATCAGATGATCAGGATGACCAGCCCTTTTACTTGCAGCAGTACTTTTCCAGGAGTTCTCATACAGTCTCTTTTTTTTATATCCAAATTAGGACCACCATGCGGTTGCAGTGTTGGCTGTTTTCAGTCTTTTCTTCTCCGTATGGCTGATGTGGTCTGGTGCCTTCCCTCGGCGCCTTGTAATAGACAGCCAAAAGCTGGAGTATGGGTATTATGTTCGGAACATTTTACTGAAGCGTGCTCCGCTTCAGCAGCTCTGCATAAGACTGAGGGCACATAAACTACTTAAGTCTCTCTAAGATTTATCCACTGTGATATCAAACCAAAGCCTTTATGGTCAATGGAGCCAGTTCACCCCTTCCTGGTTTGGAAAGGCCAGGTGGGCACTGTTCTTGAAGTACAGATCACAGTGCTCACAGTTTCTGCAGTAGTAGTATTTTGGTAGTGGTCATAGTTGTTTTTTGTTTTCATCACAGAATCATGAAATCAGCCATTTTCAGCAACCGTGAAAACGCCACTCCTAAAAGTCCTGAGCAGGCCCTTATAAAGAAGATGAAGCAGATCAGTCGGTTTCCATTCAGGAGGGAAAATGAAGGTCAGTGACAACAAGAATGAGGTTCTTCCAGATGTTCCAGACAGCTGGAGACTCCACTTTACAGATGGTTTGAATGCAGTCGTTTAAATGAATGTCTGAACTCTGCTGATGTGTGTGTTTGCAGTATTTGTGCTGGAATACTTTCATAAAAATCTCTGGTGTGGTTTTCTGCTCTTCATGGTCTCTGTAATCGGAACTGCAACGTACTTCCGAACTGGTGTAGGGGTGAGTAAAGACTCCAAAGTACCTATAATTCACTGTATGTTCAGTAACTGAATAGATCAGATTGACTAAAGAAAGGTTAAATATAAAGAAGGAATCATTTGACGTAAAATTAATCTGCAGATCTGGAACTGGATCATCAGATGATCAGGATGACCAGCCCTGTTACTTGCAGGAGTACTTTTCCAGGAGTTCTCATACAGTCCCTTTTTTATATCCAAATTAGGACCACCATACGGTTGCAGTGTTGGCTGTTTTCAGTCTTTTGTTCTCCGTATGGCTGATGTGGTCTGGTGCCTTCCCTCGGCGCCTTGTAATAGACAGCCAAAAGCTGGAGTACAGGTATTATGTTCGGAACATTTTACTGAAGCGTGCTCCCCTTCAGCAGCTCTGCATCAGACTGAGGGCACATAAACTACTTAAGATTTATCCACTGTGCAAAAAGATGAAGATGATGAGCAGTTTTTAATTCTGGAGGGAAAATGAAGGTCAGTGACAACAAGAATGAGGTTCTTCCAGATGTTCCAGACAGCTGGAGACTCCACTTTACAGATGATTTGAATGCAGTCGTTGAAATGAATGTCTGAACTCTGCTGATGTGTGTGTTTGCAGTATTTTTGCTGGAGGGTACATAAACTACTTAAGTCTTTCTAAGATTTATCCACTGTGCAAAAAGATGAAGATGATGAGCAGTTTTTAATTCCGGACAGCTGGAGACTCCACTTTACAGATGATTTGAATGCAGTCGTTGAAATGAATGATTTATCCACTGTGATATCAAACCAAAGCCTTTATGGTCAATGGAGCCAGTTCACCCCTTCCTGTTTTGGAAAGGCCAGGTGGGCACTGTTCTTGAAGTACAGATCACAGTGCATACAGTTTCTTTTTTTCATATACAAATTAGGACCACCATGCGGTTGCAGTGTTGGCTGTTTTCAGTCTTTTCTTCTCCGTCTGGGTGATGTGGTCTGGTGCCTTCCCTCGGCGCCTTGTGATAGACAGCCAAAAGCAGGAGTACGGGTATTATGTTCGGAACATTTTACTGAAGCGTGCTCCCCTTCAGCAGCTCTGCATCAGACTGAGGGCACATACACTATGTAAGTCTTTCTAAGATTTATCCACTGTGCAAGAAGATGAAGATGATGAGCAGTTTTTAATTCCGGAGGGAAAATGAAGGTCAGTGACAACAAGAATGAGGTTCTTCCAGATGTTCCAGACAGCTGGAGACTCCACTTTACAGATGATTTGAATGCAGTCGTTTAAATGAACTCTGCTGATGTGTGTGTTTGCAGTATTTGTGCTGGAATACTTTCATAAAAATCTCTGGTATGGTTTTCTGCTGTTTATGGTTTACTTCAGTTTCTGCAGTAGTAGTGTTTTTGAAGTGGTCATGGTTGTTTTTTGTTTTCATTACAGAATCATGAAATCATCGTTTTCAGCTACCTTGAAAAAGCCCTTCATGAAAGACCTGAGCAGGCCCTAATAAAGAAGATGAAGCAGAGGAGCAGTTTAACATTCAGGAGGGAAAATG